>NC_091663.1:16452500-17661666 GCF_042453785.1 Malus domestica
AACCCTTTAAATAAACTTCCTTGTTGCAGCCACAAAACATCCATTCACTACCATTCACGCCAGAAATCATCCACCATCCCTTACCACGTCCATACTTCACCATTCATCATAATTTCTACCCAGAAACAACCCTTGCCGTCCCCTACATCCATCCTAACCTTAATTCCATCCTTCTACATCATCCATAACTCCCCAAACTCACCCCTAACCCTTGTGCCGCAGCAAAGGAGAGGAAGAAGAAGTGCTTGAAGGTTCTAGCTGTTCAACATTGAATCGTTGGAGTATTTAGGTGTTCCCTTTCTTATATTTACAATGTATAAATCTGTTTTCCTTTGTTTTGTGAACATGAGGAACTAAGCCTTTTTGGCTAGGGGGCTATTCAATACCATGATTATGCTTGCAAGATGAATTGATTACTTCTAATTGTTATTTCATGAATTGTGAATGCAATTTGCTTAACCGTTTGATTGATGACTTATTTTTTTGTGTTGATTAAGGTGGCCAACTTAGTTTTCATGCAAGAATTTGAAGCTAAAATATAAGGAAGTTTCACCTAATAGTTACAACCTTATATTTGCAAGTAGTGGAGGTCGCTTATAAACGATCGTGTTAAGTGAATTCTTGGCAAACGTTTCATGCTTTTCATAGTAACAATTGCCTCGTCAATGCTTATAGTTTTCATGAAGCTTAATGATCTTTGATTGTATCTTTATTGTGCTTTTCACGTAAGGGACTTTTAGAGAATGTTTTGAGTTGTTGCATGTGCATTCCCATCCAATTCAATAACTTAAGGAAGACTTGAAGGTTAAAAAAGTGCTATCACAGTTAACCTAGGGCGTTGAGATTCATGGTTTATTGAAAGAAGCAATTGGAAATCAGAGTTGAATGCAAGTGTATCATGTGTGGAGAAGAACCTTCTAGTTACCCCATATCTCATAAATTCACCTAATTTTGTCTAAGAATCTGTTTACATTGTTCTTGTCTTAAATTACTTATTTTCGTCCAAACTCAACCCCACCTTATTTCCTTGAGTCATATTAGTTAGAACTTGTCTTAGATTTTGTTTTAGTGTTTTAGAGTTTAGTTTTGCATTATTTGAGTCAGTTTAGATTGTTTAGCAATCCCTCTTAATCCCTGGTTTAAGAACGATCCTTACTTATCCATACTACAATTGTCAACAAGAGGGTTTAATTTGTGTGTTTAGCTATTTTACGCATCAAATTTTGGCGCCGTTGCCGGGGATTAGCAACTTTGCTAATCCCTCGTTATTTCTTTTTATTTTCGTTTGTTTTCTATCTTAGTTGTTGATTTATTTTGTTTCTTTGTTTTTAGGTACTAGTGCATGACTCGAAGTTCCCAACCTGTTCGTGAGCATATTTTGGACTTTGACGACGATTTTGAGAGAACTTTGAGAAGAAGGAGGAACCAACAAGAGTCTAACCCACTTAGCCCTGAACCTGACCTTGAAGAACAAGTTTTAGAAGAAGAAGAGAGGGGCACGGCTGGGATTTTTGAGGAAGCACCAATCATGGCAGCTGACAACCGCACAATCAAGGGGCTTTCAGCTTCGGGATTGGATAATGCCGCACCTTTATGCATCCAATATCCCATGGCAGCTCAAGGCAAGACCGAGGAGTTCGAATTGAAGTCTAGCTTGTTGCACCACATCCCAAAGTTCCATGGGATGTCCATGGAGGACCCTAACAAGTATTTGAAAGAGTTTGAGGTGGTTTGCTCAAGTATGACTCCGGTTAACGTTGATGGCAGCATCTTGAAGATGAAGGCTTTTCCATTCTCTCTAATGGATAAAGCTAAAGATTGGTTATATGAACTTGCACCTGGGACAGTCACATCGTGGGAAAGTATGAAACGAGCGTTCTTGGAGAAATTTTTCCCTACTTCAAGAGTCATTCTCTTGAGGAAAAGGATAAGTGGCATACAACAAAACCAAGATGACTCTTTTCCATCTTATTATGACGTTTTAAAACGCTTGTTGCTTCTTGCCCGCAGCATCAAATGAAGGAAGAGTTGCTACTCCAATACTTCTATGAAGGCCTTCTACCAATCGAACGTCAAATGCTAGATGCCTCGGCGGGAGGAGCATTGGTAGATAAGACACCCATGGCAGCCAAAACACTTATTGCAAACCGTGTATTGAATGCACAATAATACGAAGGCATTGGGCAAAGGGATACCCCACAGTAACAAGTTAATGAGGTAAGTTCCACATCCGACATTCAATCTCAATTAGCTAATCTTACGTCCATTGTTTCTCAGATGGCCGAAGGAATGAAAATTCAAGGACTAATGGTGTGTGGCGTATGTTCTATCCAAGGACATGCCTCTGAAAAGTGTCCTCAACTCATTGTTGAGGCTCCCTCCACTTGAAATTTGGGTGATTTCAAAGCCAAAATCAGCCAAGGCACGATCCATACTCCAACACATATAATGCAGGTTGGAGAGACCACCCAAATTTCAAGTGGAGGGAGCCTCAACAACCCCAACAACAAGGAGGCTTTAGGTAACAACCCCCGGGCTTCTACACTAAACCATACGCACCCTCTTAAGTCCAACCACAATCTGCCCCAAATGCTTCAGGTACGTCTCTAGATAATAATGCACTTCTTAAGATACTAACCAAGTTATCTCAGGGGCAAGACGATCACACCCAAGCAATGCAAAAACAAAACAAAAGGGTGGATCACTTGGAGAAACAAATTGGGCAGATTGCAGATTTTGTAGGGAAGTTTCAAGACCAAGGCCAACTTCCTAGTTCTACCATTCCAAATCCGAAGGGAGGGTTCGAAAGTGCAAAAGCCATATTGTTGAGAAGTGGAAAAGAAGTTGGGGCATGTTCTAAACCATCAACATCAGGTCTCAAAGAGGATGAAAAACTGAAATTTGAAGAGGAGGAAGAAGGCCTACCCACGGCAAAGGTGGAAACACCTTTACCGCAAGCTTCTAGTACCCCAAAGTTGTCCAATCTGTCCAATACGGGTAAGAGTGTGTCAAATTCAGTTCCTACTAATGTTTTTCCTTCGAATGTTCATTTTCCTAGTAGGTTTATGCACACAAAGAAGGAAGAAGCTGAAAAGGACATCCTTGAGACGTTTAGGAAAGTTCAAGTTAACATACCCCTTTTGGATGCAATCAAGCAAGTCCCGAGATATGCCAAGTTTTTAAAGGAGTTGTGCACCACTAGGAAGAGGATTTCGACCAAGGAGGTTGTAAAGGTAGGTGAAAATGTCTCCGCCATCTTGCAACGCAAACTACCCCCCAAATGCAAAGATCCAGGTAGTTTTACAATTCCTTGTGTCATTGGTAACACTCGCTTTGAATCTGCCATGTTAGACTTAAGTGCTTCTATAAATGTTATGCCATATTCAATTTATGCATCTATGAATTTAGGAGTGTTGAAAAATGATGGTGTGATCATACAATTGGCCGATATATCTAATGCCTATCCAAAGGGAGTTTTGGAAGATGTTTTAGTGCAAGTCAATCATTTAATCTTCCCGGCGGATTTCTATGTGCTAGAAATGGATGAATCAGACCATGCCCCTTCATTGCCCATCCTCCTTGGAAGGCCATTCATGAAAACGGCCCAGACTAAGATTGACGTGTTTAATGGAACTTTGTCCATGGAATTTGATGGGGAAGTTGTTAATTTCAATCTTTCTGATTCTATTAAGTACCCTAGTGAGGACAATTCCTGTTTCTCTATTGATATAATTAACTCTTTGGCGCAGGGATATCTTGAAGATTTGAATGACGATGCGCTTGAAAAAGTCATTACAAGAGGCATGGAACTCAAAACAAAGGGTGCAGACCCTATGCTAACCCACGACACAAATGAAACACTCCATGCCGTGCCTCCTAGTGAGGAAATCATTGAGTTGGTTGCTGCCCTTGAGTCATTACCTAAGCATGGTGGTAAGTCTCCTAACTTCGATTCAATTCCCATTTCGACTAACAAATTGCTTCCATCCATAATTCAGGCACCCATCCTTGATCTCAAACCCTTACCAAGCCATTTGAAGTACATTTTCTTGGGGGAAAATGAGACCTTACCTGCCATTATTTCCTCATCCCTCACGGCACAAGAAGAAGAGAAACTAGTGCGTGTTTTGAAGGAGTTCAAATCTGCCCTAGGTTGGACCTTGGCCGATATTAAAGGTATAAGCCCTACAATGTGTATGCATCACATATTTCTTGAGGAGGGGGCCAAACCAACTAGAGAGGCTCAACGCCGTCTCAACCTTCCAATGATGGAAGTTGTGAAAAAGGAGATAATCAAGCTCCTTGATTGTGGAGTGATTTATCCCATCTCCGATAGCCGTTGGGTTTCACCTATCCAATGTGTGCCCAAGAAATCTGGAGTAACGGTTGTAGAAAACACGGAGAATGAGCTTGTGCCCACCCGAATTCAAACCGGTTGGCGAGTGTGCATTGATTATAGGAAGCTCAACGCCACCACAAGGAAGGATCATTTCCCATTGCCGTTCATAGATCAAATGCTTGAGAGGTTAGCAGGTCATTCCTTTTATTGTTTTCTTGATGGTTATTCTGGTTATAATTAAATTGTCATTGCCCCGGATGATCAAGAAAATACCACTTTTACTTGTCCCTTTGGAACATTTGCATATCGACGCATGCCATTCGGCTTGTGCAATGCTCCTGCCACGTTTCAAAGGTGTATGGTTAGCATATTTTCTGACTGTGTTGAAAGGATTATTGAGATATTCATGGATGATTTTAGTGTGTTTGGTAATTCATTTGATAATTGCTTGGATAATCTCACTTTAATCTTGAAAAGTTGTGTTGAAACAAACCTTGTGTTAAATTGGGAGAAATGCCATTTTATGGTTAAACAAGGTATTGTTTTGGGTCATATAATCTCTGAAAAAGGAAATGCGGTTGATAAGTCTAAAATAGATCTTGTACGCTATTACCCTCTCCTACTTCGTTGAGAGAGGTTCGTTCTTTTCTTGGTCATGCAGGATTCTATCGACGATTTATCAAGGACTTTTCCAAGATTGCACAGCCCCTATGCCGTCTCCTACAAAAGGAAGTGTCTTTTGAGTTCAACGAGGCGTGTGAGCAAGCATTCAACCATCTCAAGGACCTACTCACCACGGCACCAATCCTCACTCCACCAGATTGGTCCATTCCCTTTGAGCTAATGTGTGATGCATCGGATTATGCACATGGAGCTGTTTTGGGTCAAAGGAAAAACAAGCTGCCACATGTTATTTATTATGCTTCTCGTACCTTAAATGATGCACAATTAAATTATTCCACAACTGAGAAAGAGCTCTTGGCTGTTGTCTTTGCATTAGATAAGTTTAGATCGTATTTAATTGGCACTAAAGTCATTGTTTTCACTGACCATGCAGCCTTGAAGTACTTGTTCACAAAGAAAGAAGCTAAACCTAGACTCATTTGTTGGATGCTTCTACTTCAAGAGTTTGATATCGAGATTAAGGACAAAAAGGGGAGCGACAATGTAGTGGCCGACCATCTAAGTAGGTTGGTGCGTGAAGAAGAGGTTCTTCCCATCTCTGAAACATTTCCGGATGAACAACTCTTGTCAATTAAGGTAAGTGAGCCTTGGTACGCAGATTTGGTGAATTATTTGGTGACTAAACGAGTTCCTAGCACCCTAAACAAATTCCAACGTGATAAACTTAAGAAGGATGCTAGATTTTATGTTTGGGATGACCCATACTTGTGGAAATATTGCCCAGATCAGATTATAAGAAGATGTGTGCATGAATCAGATTTTCACTCAATTTTAAGTTTTTGTCACACATATGCATGTGGGGGTCATTTTGGCACCCAAATGACAGCTTTTAAGGTTCTTGAATGTGGTTTCTATTGGCCTACTTTGTTTAAAGATGCTAGAACCTTTTGTTTGACGTGTGATCGCTGCCAAAGGATAGGTAATATAGGCCAAAAAGATCAAATGCCGCAGGTACCCATCTTTGTTGTTGAAATTTTTGATGTTTGGGGTATTGATTTTATGGGTCCTTTTCCTTCATCTTTTGGTTTCAATTACATATTACTTGCAATTGATTATGTTTCAAAGTGGGTGGAAGCAAAAGCCACTCGAACTAACGATTCTAAAGTTGTGGCAGATTTTGTGAAAACTAATATTTTTTCTAAATTTGGGATGCCTAGGGTGCTAATAAGTGATGGAGGGTCTCATTTTTGCAATCGTACCATTGAGGCATTACTCAAGAAGTACCATGTGACACATAAGGTTTCCACACCTTATCACCCCTAAACCAATGGCCAAGCCGAGGTGTCTAATCGTGAGATCAAACAGATTTTGGAGAAGACCGTTGGGCCAAATAGAAAAGATTAGAGCTTACGGGATTAGAGCTTACGGTTGGATGATGCACTATGGGCGTATCGAACGGCTTACAAAACCCCATTGGTATGTCTCCTTTTCGGCTTGTGTATGGCAAGCCATGCCATCTACCCGTGGAATTAGAACATAGAGCTCATTGGGCCATCAAGACCTTCAATTTGAATGTGGACCAAGCTGGAATTCATAGAAAGCTTCAATTGAGTGAACTTGATGAGATAAGGCATGAAGCTTATGAGAATGCTAGAATTTACAAAGAGAAGACCACGACATTCCATGATAAGATGCTTCGAGGCAAGACTTTCACACTAGGGCAGAAAGTGTTGTTGTTCAACTCCCGTCTTCGTCTATTCCCTGGTAAGTTACGTTCCAAGTGGGTTGGTCCGTTTGTTATTACTAATCTTTTTGTGCATGGTGCAATCCAAATTAAGAGCTTGAGAACTGGGCAAGAATTCAAGGTAAATGGACATCGATTGAAGCCATACTACGAGAACTTTGTGGAGCATGTTGTGGAGGAGATCCCACTGCATGCCGTGGGTTCCAAGGAGGAGTAAATGTGTTCTTCGTCCGGCTGTACGACGTTAAAGCAAGCGCTATGTGGGAGGCAACCCATGCATACAACAAAGGAAGCCCTAGGAATCACTCCAATTCCAGATTTGCGTTCCTAAAACCCTTCTCTTTGTTGTTGTTTCTATTTTGCCCTGTTTATTTGTTTCGTTGCTGTTTGCATGTTTACTTGTGTTTTGTGTGAATTTATGCTTGAAACATTGAGGACAATGTTTGATTTAAGTGTGTGGGGGGGGGTAATTAAGTGTTTTTGATGCAAATTCGTGGGATTCTATCACCCATAACTTCAAGTGTTGTTCCTTGCTATTTTTAAGTGTTTTTAAGCTGTTTTGGTGTGTTTTAGTGTGTTTTGTTCTAAAAATCCGAAAATCTCATAAAAATTTGAAAAATTGTTTTGAAAAAGCCAAAAAGAGTTATTTTTGTGTGTTTGTTTGTGTCTTAGGGTACCTTCCAACACAATGATGAGGATTTGGTTTGTAATTACATGGCTGTTAAAGAGAGTGATAAACATGGATGAAAGTTTGAATTACTCTTTGGTTTATGCTTGGTTGTGGTTATAACTTATGAATTCACATGCAATCATAAAGGAAAAAAAATCAGTTTTTGTAACATGCTTGAAGGAAGGAACTCAAACTAACGCTACAACCTTGTGAGACTTGAGCCTAAACATTTATTTGGAGAGTTAAAATCTGTGCATTATTGTTTTCTAAAGTCGTTGCATGATCTCATTATTTTTTGCTTGGTTACTACTTAGAATGCGTTTCATCATTTAGTTCCAAATGCTAGAACTCATGCCCATTTCATTCAAAACATGTTATTGATTTACATAACACATATTCAAGATGAAGTTGTGTAGTTACCACCACCAAAGCCAAACTGCCATGTATCCTATATCATTATATGTTTAAGTTTAACCCCATTGAGCCTTATTAGCCTACATTCTTTGTTAACCCACGTTACCCTCACCTAGCCTAGATTAGGACCATCCATACCCTTGTTCTTGAAGCATAGTAAAGCATGATTCAAATTGAATTCCTTTTGATTAATGTTTGGCAGAAAACAAGTGTGGGGGAAGTGTCTCTTATGTGAGTTAGTGTGCCATAGGCACGGGTAGAAAGAAAAGAAAAGAAAAATTCGTGAAAAGAAAGAAAGAAAAAAAAAAAAAGAAAAGTGTGAAAAGTATGAAAAAAAAGAGTTGAAAAGATGTAAAAAAGAGTTCTAAAATGTTGTTTGTTGAAGAAAGGGTCCAAAACATTGTATTCGGCCCTAACTATTGCTTTATTCTTCCCTTCATGTTTAAAAGTTGATTTCTGCAATCTAAGTGAATTCTAAGTTTCAATTTCATTACTTTGCTTGCTATTGCTTTAAGAACGTTTGTTATCCCTATCCTTCTTTTGTTAACCAATACCCCAAGCCCCGTTGCAACCCTTGACTTCAATCTTGAGTGTTATGTGTTTCAATTTGTGGAGTTTGAATTTGGTATGAGCATATGGTGTCACTGGTTCTCGCGTCTAAGTAGTAGCATTCCATTCATGAGATCATATCTAAACATGCTTATTAACTCCAGAAATTGCTTTCTTTGTGATACAAATATGTGAGCGTTCGTTTCATATCTACATCAATCTTCTCGCATATAACTAGTATAGGGTGTGTAGTTAGAAAATCTGAGTGAAAATTGAGTGCATATCTTGTAAGGAATTGAGTGATTTCTCTAAGGCATGTTACTACATTCAAAACATTGTTTAAATTGGTTAATTGTGAACTAGTAAGTGGTGACTATGATTAAGTATGTGCTCAAGTGTAAAGATGACTCAAATCTGTGGGGATGATGATTTTTAACATGTCATGTGCATTTGAAATCCCTGAGGCAATTGTTGGAAGGTTTAGGTTGTGTTTTATTTGTTTTGTTTCGTTTTATTTCTTTGTTTTGCTCGAGGACTAACAAAAGCTAAGTGTGGGGGAATTTGATAGGAGCATATTTATACGACTTAATTGACTTGTTCTCGTGCTTTTACGTTGTGTTTCTTTAGTTATTTTAGTGTTTAAAGTCACTTTTGTGTGTTTTCAGATTCTAAGGCCAAAGTGTGCAAAATTATGTAATTTGGAGCCTTTTGGAGCAAAAGGAATGGATGAATTGAAGACTTGAAGAAATTAGGTTTCCTAATCAACAAAGGATTCCTAATTGAAGATGGACTCCTAATCACATGAGGATTCCTACTCCAACAAGGATTCCTACTTGAAGTAGGAAAGTTAAGCCAAGGTTTCCTATTTTGGTTTGACCTTTCCTAATTCTAAAAATACTTATGTTCCAGCCACTTTGAGGAATTCATATGCACTTGAGGACACAAAACAAAGGCCCTAGAACCCTTAGGGACCTTTGCCGCTCTTACCCCATATTCCACCTTCCTTGCCGTGCAAGGGATCCATTTCCCCTTCAGTTTTAGGACATCTAACCTTCCCTAAAACCCATGCCGCACCTTGTGAGGGATTTCTGACCTTTCCTCTTCCTTGTCGTGCAAGGGAGAGTGATTCTTTCCTATTTTCTGAATGAAAACACATTCCTTTTGTGTTTTAATCCCATGCCGCACCTTTTAGCCAATTTCCCTTAATTTCTGATTTGTTTCCCTAATTCTAGAAGCTTTTGACTTAATTTCTGATTACCTAAATAACCTAGGGTTTTAATTCCCTAAACCCTTTAAATAAACTTCCTTGTTGCAGCCACAAAACATCCATTCACTACCATTCACGCCAGAAATCATCCACCATCCCTTACCACGTCCATACTTCACCATTCATCATAATTTCTGCCCAGAAACAACCCTTGCCATCCCCTACATCCATTCTAACCTTAATTCCATCCTTCTACATCATCCATAACTCCCCAAACTCACCCCTAACCCTTGTGCCGCATCAAAGGAAAGGAAGAAGAAATGCTTGAAGGTTCTAGCTGTTCAACATTGAATCGTTGGAGTATTTAGATGTTCCCTTTCTTATATTTACAATGTATAAATCTGTTTTCCTTTGTTTTGTAAACATGAGGAACTAAGCCTTTTTGGCTAGGGGCTATTCAATACCATGATTATGCTTGCAAGATGAATTGATTACTTCTAATTGTTATTTCATGAATTGTGAATGCAATTTGCTTAACCGTTTGATTGATGACTTATTTTTGTGTGTTGATTAACGTGGCCAACTTAGTTTTCATGCAGGAATTTGAAGCTAAAATATAAGGAAGTTTCACCTAATAGTTACAACCTTATATTTGCAAGTAGTGGAGGTCGCTTATAAATTCTTGGCAAACGTTTCATGCTTTTCATAGTAACAATTGCCTCGTCAATGCTTATAGTTTTCATGAAGCTTAATGATCTTTGATTGTATCTTTATTGTGCTTTTCACGTAAGGGACTTTTAGAGAATGTTTTGAGTTGTTGCATGTGCATTCCCATCCAATTCAATAACTTAAGGAAGACTTGAAGGTTAAAAAAGTGCTATCACAGTTAACCTAGGGCGTTGAGATTCATGGTTTATTGAAAGAAGCAATTGGAAATCAGAGTTGAATGCAAGTGTATCATGTGTGGAGAAGAACCCTCTAGTTACCCCATATCTCATAAATTCACCTAATTTTGTCTAAGAATCTATTTACATTGTTCTTGTCTTAAATTAATTATTTTCGTCCAAACTCAACCCCACCTTATTTCCTTGAGTCATATTAGTTAGAACTTGTCTTAGATTTTGTTTTAGTGTTTTAGAGTTTAGTTTTGCATTATTTGAGTCAGTTTAGAGTGTTTAGCAATCCCTCATAATCCTCGGTTTAAGAACGATCCCTACTTATCCATACTACAATTGTCAACAAGAGGGTTTAATTTGTGTGTTTAGCTATTTTACGCATCAATATTCCCTTGAATCCACTGCGAAAATGGAGTTGTGTCGTATCTTTGCAAGAAATGATATAGAAAATCAATTTCCCTAATGAGCAGGATTGGCAAAGTGTGCTTGTAGGCACAAAATCCTTACTTCAGATAAGGAGATGCGTTGTAGCATCATTGTTCGACCTAAGTGTCCCAAAAGGTCGTGCCAAAGCAAGTAAACTGCTCAATCACCAGGCTATAGGTCGGCCACATGTGGTGTATTCCCAGTTAGGAGACAACCCATTGACCCCAAATCAAAGCTTCAGGCTCATTTTTGGAGGTGGTGCAAAGATATTTCACTCTATTTTATTCAGTGGTTTCATTTATGATCCTTGTCATCACGAATATCCTTAAAAACTCAACGTCAGGAAGAATTTAAGGTCCTTTAAATGATAATTCAGTATCATTCATACAACGAGGAGCGTGCCAATGCTCTTAATCAGGTTGGATAGACCTGAAGTCGTTTTTAGAGATGTGATTTAGGTGTAAAGTTAGTGTGCGTAGTACGCATTCATCCAGACAACTAACTTTCCCACATTCCTACCTAATCACGTGTTTAATTGAATCGGTCACATGTATTAAGAAACATGATTCAATTAACTCATATTCGAGGACAATATCAATAAGATTATCCATAAGTAAAACATACACCAAACTTGAATCCAAGAACATGGAAAAATGTTCACAAAGTAAATTTACTAAGGGGATTCGGCCAATAAGGCCATCCATGTCGAAATTTTGCTCTGACAACGATGTTCAGTGGAGCAAAATCAATCTCACATATTGACTACTAGAATGGTACTTCTCAACAACATTGGTAGGGGCACGAACAGGTGCATAACCAATGATCTATTCCATCAAGACGGGAGTAGATTCTTGCAAGGTTGAGGTTTGAGAATATTATCCCTTATTCTTGAAGTTTTAGGTCTTATGTACCAAGGATCATGCTTCGGGCATGATGCCACAACTTGGCAGGCCCTGATTATACTATATGTTTGTGAACACAAACTCGAAATTGTATTGTGAAAGAATATGCAATTCAGTGTATCCCTGCCGAAGTAGTGCATCACCATTTGGTTAGGTTTTGACTGAACTGGGTCGAGCCATTCAGTAGACTCCAGCCGAACTGGGTCTATACCTTTCTCTCACGTCTGTGGTAGTAATCAGATCCGAGAATTTGGTAAATTTCCACTTTCTACACTGCTGCTTCAGGAGCGAGTTAGAAACATGGAATGACGAGAAAAGTATTCTCCAGTCAAGATTCGATCGGATTTATAAAATTCAGAATTGTACTCATTCATGGACGTAATCATGGTTTGCTGCGGGCAATTTCTTTCATGATTAGACGGTCTATAGAAGCGAGTCAAAGATCCATGGAATCCTCGTTCGGGGAGTATTTCCATTTGTAATGCTTTGAGCATAAGTCTTCGAATGAAGATTATGGCGGACGCTTATTGATAGTCAATGGTTTCTCAGCTTCTTGATAGTCAAGTGGAGATTCACGTCTTGTACCCCACCTAAAGTGGTTTCTATTAGAAAACGTCCAAATCAGGAAAATCAAACTTGTGACGGTTCGACAATCCACTGAATTTGAGGGAACAAGATTGTGATTGGTGCTATGAGAATGAATCATCCATAAGCATCAAAGTTAGAACATTCGAGTTCTAAGACATGGTTTTCATGAAAAACGTCGGGTTTTCATGGGTGTATTGTTTTATGAAATCTTCGGGTTTCAAAGGCACTAAATTTGAAACTACAGGTTCAATTTAGTTTATGAACGTTTAGTTCATAAAGGAGAGGTTCCTGCAAGAAACTCAGAATGCAATATACTAACTTAATGTAGTGGATTTGAGTTGTCTTCGGGAACTCAAGTGTGAGAGCTTCGTTACTACGAAAGTATGTGACAGTTCAAAGAAGAGAAATAAATTATTGAATCGTTAATGTCCAAAAGTGATCTTCAGGTCAATAATTTTGGATTCATTATCAGATTAATGGACTGCAGGTCACTTTTAATTAATTCAATACATCGGGACCATTCGAGGTCGATCGTAGAAGCAAAATAATATTAAAATAATATTATTAGATCGAAAATAGAGCCCCAAAAATAATTGGGCTTAATGCCGGGGGTTAAGAGGCACGGGTTGGGTGCCTTAAGCATAAGGCGAGGCCTAAATGTTCCTTTGGTGGTGGCTGCAGGCCACGGGTGAGGAATGGGAGACCCTAGCCGCAACTGGGTCGTGTTTTGGGCCACAAGGGAATGCACGGACAGGTCTAGCGCAAGCTGGCCTGTGGGTTGTCACGGGGATCCCAGCGAATGCTGGTTGCGTGAAAGCAGCCCCATAGTGACTGCAGGTCATGGTCTTGGGTATGGAAGGCACAGTGACAAGCCCAGCATATGCTGGCTATATGTATGCGGGCCAGAGCAACAAAACCCAGCAACCAAAAAGGTTGCAGCGTGTGTATGGGAGGACAGCCCAGACAATTGGGCAGGTTGGATGGCTGCGGGCCAAGGCTAGTGTGCATAGGCTCATGGCTGCAAGCCCTACCTAGGTAAAATCCAGGCTTAGGTCTGGTGATTATTTGCACAATGATGATGCGGTGGTGTGCCGCACCATGTCCTGATTCCCCCATTTTTTTTTCAAATCCTTTAGGGTTTAGGAAAACCCGAAACATGCTTTTAATTTAATTGAATACTTTGACTCACAAATTCCACATAGCAATTATTGCGTAATGTATGAAACAAATATATATATTGACCAATATATGAACATATACAATATATATATCGGAAGGTAAATATAAATGTAGGTGGTTCATGCATCATGGGGAATGTTTTCATGCTTCATGGGTCGTTTCAAATATCTTCCTTTATTTTAAACGTACCTGAGTAGCAGAAAACAACAAAAGCCTTTGAATTTGTAGAAGATCCTTCTTGAAAGCTGGAATTCTCCAATGCGTTGTATTACGTTCAACACAGAAAAATTAAATTGAATCAATAACATGTAGATCAATTTAATAAAATAATAAATTAATGATGAAAAGAATGATTAAAACGTAATACTCCCCAAATTGAAGATCAAACTCTCTTGTTAGAGTAGCGTCAAGATAATGTGTTGTAGGCATAATTTACTGAACAATTATGGAGGCCTTAGAGAGAGAGGGGGTGCGGCAATATAGAGAAGAATAGAGAGATGTGTAATTGTGGGTGTGTGCTATCTCACCCCATTGTGCCTTTATTTATAGTAGTAGGAAGGGTAAAACCTTTCCCTTTAGGATTACAACATTTAATAGGTAATCTAATCCTAATAGGAATATAAGATACATTCCCATATTTCCTAGGATTTACACAATCACATTCCCATTCTAAATAGGACTGCAACAATATGTAATTAGTTTACCTATTTGCAAATTTACAATTAGCAAATAATATATTTTGTAGGTAAATTAATATTATTTTGTACGTAAATTAGTATTAAATAAAATAATATTGCTTTCTTTTGTAGGTAAATTATTTTGCATATATTTGGCTTGTTTATTATGTAAATAAATTATTTTGAGCAATCTAACATTTTAAAATTTTAATAGTAGGTGCACTATTTGAATCAAATAATATTTTTTAGGTAAATTATTTTACATGAAATTTTACATATATTAGTCATTTTTTTATATGTTTGTGAAATTATTTACCAGCATTAAAATGTAAAAACCTGTGTGTTCTTTTACCAGGTTTCACAATGAAATTCCACTTAGTTTGAGTGTAGAATGCCAACCACTCATGTGTCATTGTACCACACTGTAATTCAAACGTACAATTCGTACCCCGAAGAATCTTCTCGTCACATTTTAATCGTTTTTCCCTTTGGTTAAGTAAACATTTAATACTCTGAAAAAAGTTGTTTTTTCGTGCAGCGTGCTATAAAATTTGCCTAACATAAAAAATTTTAAATAAGCGTTGCCATTAGCATGACGTCAGCTTGTTCGAAGGCAACACGCCTGACTT
This sequence comes from Malus domestica, assembly GCF_042453785.1. NCBI lineage: Eukaryota > Viridiplantae > Streptophyta > Magnoliopsida > Rosales > Rosaceae > Malus > Malus domestica. Next base: position 16,467,345 of record NC_091663.1, read on the forward strand.
GAAAAGGCTGGGCATTTGGGCAGGCAGTGGTTGCCCCACCACTTGCCCTTTATTTTATGAACTGCTAGAGTGGGTTTTGTGGGTTGGAGGTCAAGGGCAAATATTATTCACAAATATATGTATTTTTATTTTATTTTTGTATGCTTTGTTAGCCTTATCTAGCAGAATTAAAAACCTTATTTTTTCAAACTTTATATTAAGAATAAGTAATTAACTTACCTCAGGCAGCCTATCATCTTTCATTCCTTCAATCCGGTGAAATTCATGGCCTCCCCTACAACATCGTCACCGCATTAGAGGTATGGTTTCTGTACATCTAGGATACCAGAATATCGAATCATGAACAAAGAGGTATGAGAGAAAAACATATTGGCTACATTTCAAAGCCCTATCACCAAAGAAACAAACCCGTAGTCCTTTTCCTTCAAGCTGCTGAATGTCATGCCATTTCAAACCCAAGCCGTTCATCAGCAGATAAAAAATTGAAAACCGCAACTACAACTTAGTCCCACATCGGCCATCAGCAAGAAGGCATAACGCTTTATATATAATGAAGCCAAACTCGTGCCCCAGCTGGAAATTTACTTGGTTGGGGGGACCACTTGCTGGTTGTATAACACGGGCGCTGCAGAGTGCCAGCAATTACTCTTTCAGACCTTTTTTACGATCTTCAACCGGGGGGGATGCACTTCACAGTCGGTGACGTCATAATATTGACGTCTGCCCGACACAAAATGTTCTGCTGGAAGTGATTTTGCGGTAGGCAAACATTGACATGAAGATTGATACGACAAATATTGGTAGGTAGATAGTGAACAAACCAGGAGGATCAAGCGTGTTTAAGGGTGGGCATGGTCCGATTCGTCCCGGTTCCATCCTCAAAATGAAATCGGAACGGAAAAATTTTAATGGTTCGGTTCATGATAGTTCTGGTTCGGTTCATGCCGGTTTACGGCTCTAACCAAAATTATATATATGTTTTTTCTAATTTTCTACTTCTAATACCAAAAACATATTTCAACCACAAATTCAAGTAAATTTGAGTTTCCACTACTAAATCTACAAGATTTGTGACCGGAATGATAGAAAGTGTGCATATAATATAAATCAAAAGATAGAAATGCTCATATTAAGACTAAAGTGTAGATCTTAAACTAAAACTAAAATGTACATAATGCATAATATATTGGAAAAGAATAGAGAAAATAATGTAGGGGAGAAAAGTGATCAAACAACAAAGAAGGGGGAGAGAAGTGAAGAAAAATATTGGGCTTATGCACATGGTCTTCTTGGAAAAATGTCTTATTTATATAAAAATAATAATAAAACAATAATTTATATTAAAAGCGGTTCGGTCCGGTTCATCCGGTTCTTAATATTTCCAAACTGGAACCGGAACCGTTTGAAACGGTTTGGTTCGGTTTTCACTTTTTTGGTCAATGCTATTTTTTTACGGTTTTTTTTTGTCACGGTTCGATTTGGTTTTCCGGTTTGGCGGTTTTTATGCCCACCCCTTATTGTGGAAATGATTTTGAGAATTCTCAAATTGTATCCATTCATTGTACATCGTGCGATCAGTTTTCGTCAGATACTATTCATATTTAATTTAAAATAATTTCTGATCGTACAATGTACGATGAACGAACACGATTTGAGAATTTTCAGATTCCTCACAATCCTCATTCGTGAACAAAGAGTTTTGATAAGACTAATATAAAATGGCTTGCAAAAACAGTTGCATTTCAAGTAGATTCAGTGAAAGGCATAAGACTAATATAAAATGGCTTGCAAAAACAGTTGCATTTCAAGTAGATTCAGTGATCCTTTCTCGAAAGAAAAAAAAAAGTAGATTCAGTGATCTAATTATGGATATCTCCAAATTTTTTCCTTTTTTCCTTATATAGCACTTAGCCTACTTTCATTTGTCTGTTTTTGAAAATTTTAGAGAGGGGGGGGGTCACATTCTTTCAATTGGGTGGTTTTTGAGAATTTGAGGGGAGAGAGAGGGGGGGGGGAGAGAGAGAGAGAGAGAGAGAGGAGGAGGAGGAGGAGGTCACATTCTTTCAATTGGGTGCGTCAACTAAAAAGAAAAAAGTGGAGGAGGTGTGCGTGTACCGTACGACGGAGGATTCCATCAATTCACAAATATTTTTTTTAAAAGAAGATAATTAGTGGTAAATTACGGTTATCTATTCATTTTGGAAGCCAAGAAGACTCGTAGAGGCATTTCAGCCTCTCCCTATCCACAGTTAAGCATACTCATCAGCTTGAAGCCTCGACCCAAGATCTCCTTTTTTTTTTTGTATTTAATCTGTGCCCTTACCATTGGCCACTTACTATGGATGAATTCACAAATTTTTGAGGTCTTGATTCTTGAACAGTTCATTTGTCACTTTTTTTCCTTGTATGGTGGGATTGAAGTGTTGTGATCAAATAGGATTTGAGAGGATAGATATAAAAGGAGCCCATCTCCTAGAAATGGAACAGATCAGTTTTAACAAAAGAAATCAAATACAAAAATATTGGAGGTTGGCTTCTTCTCTCTTCCTTCCTTCCCTCTTATTCTATGTGCAATAATTAAGGTCGAGTTAGGGTTGAGATTGAGTCTTAACAAAGCACAACTAAAGTTCTACACTCCGGAATCATTAGAGGAATCAAAAGCTCTCCCAAACGGTTTTAATGTTACCTCTATCCTCACCATTGTGAGTTGTGTTAGAGACTTGTCACACTGGCATTAGGCAACACTAGATTCGGATACTCAATGTAAATGTGAAGGCAAGACCACATGCTTTACTAATTTGGTGAGACAAACTCATGTGATAAAATTTCTTAAGACTGATTAGAGTCATTAGACAAACATCAATATAGAAGCTAATGGGAGTGAGCAAAAACAGACTCGAGAAATTTTGTATGTGTGGTTATATTACTTTATCCTTGGACAAAATTAGCATCCACTGTACACAACATGGCATATGTATAATATTTGGACGCTCTTGTGATAGACCACTAGTTCGTATTTAAAATTTTTAGGATTATTTAGATATAGACCCTTGCAACTCTTATTTCCTAGATAAAAACCCACTTAATTCTAAACATCAAAATAAAATCCAAATTTGAAAAAGACTGCCAAATAGAAAAGTAATTGACCTACTATTACAAAATATTTACAACTTGTGCCACAATATTCAAATCAAATTAATAAATATTATTACTTACCTTAATTATAATGAACAAATAATTATTGCACATACTATTACCCCTAACATGTAACATCCCACATCGTTCAGGGAAGTGGATCCTATAAGTCTTATATGTATATTCTCATCTCTACCTAGCACGAGGCATTTTAGGAGCTTATTGGCTTCAGGTTCCATCAGAATTCCGAAGTTAAGCGAGTTCGCCCGAGAGCAATCCCATGATGGGTGACCCACTGGGAAGTTCTCGTGTGAGTTCCCAGAAACAAAACATTGAGGGCGTGGTTGGGGCCCATAGTGGACAATATTGTGCTACAGTGGAGTCGACCTCGGGATGTGGTGGGGGCCTGGGCGGGGATGTGACATAACATATACACACACACACATACATACATAAATACATTCAAAAGTATATCGTACTACTAAAAGTTCAATATACATATAATTTACCTATATGTATATAGTACTACTATACGTTCAAATATATATATGCGCAGTACTAACATATATGTTAAAAAATTATTATATGTAATTAGTTTACCTATTTGTAAATTTATGATTACCAAATAATATATTTTGTAGGTAAATTAATATTATTTTGTATGTAAATTAGTATTAAATAAAATAATATTGCTTTCTTATGTAGGTAAATTATTTTGCATATATTTGGTTTGTTTATTATGTAGACAAATTATTTTGAGCAATCTAACATTTTAAAATTTTAATATTACAAGAAAGAATATATGGATAATTATGAATTTATAATTATATTTTGGCTTTTTAGTAATAATGGTTCTTAAAATTGTCATAACTCCTCACTTTGATCCCTTAAATTGAAAATCAATAGAAGTAGTCTATGAGATTGTACACAATTAATCATTTTGGTCATCCTGTGAAAAATTTCAGTTAAATTGAAAAAACCACCAGTTGAGGGGATGGGTTGATTAGACAAAAAATATTCTCAATTTAATAGAGATTTCTCATATAAAAACCTAAATAATTGACGATGGACAATCTTAAGAACGACTTCTATTGATTTTAAATCACAGAGAACAAAGTGTGAAATTATGCCAATTTTAGAGACTATTTTGAAAAGATTTCCTATGATTTTAAATATACACACCAAATCCACCAGCCTAAATAATTGGGGATACACGTCACAAGCTAGCAATTTACCTCCTTCCAGGAAACATGTAGGTATCTATCTTTATGTTTATTCAATGCAATCCTTGTATTATACCAATTTACGTATTCAAAAAAAGTATATTTAGTTTTCTGTGTACACTTTTCCACCCATTCTTTTTGTTCTCCATTCCTTTATTTCCAAAATAATAATTAACCATTAAAGTTAACCCAAAAATTTCCCTCCCTATTAAATTCTTGGCCTTAGACCATCTTTTATGGAAATGTCAAATTATAACAATCAAATTATAATTGATGGACTACCTAATTTTGTGTTTCTCCAACTAAATTGTCAAATATTATTTTCTTATTAATGTAGAGCTTTAAATGGTTGTATTTAATAAAAAAAAAAGTTGAAACAAAATTTTTAATGGCTGAAACATTAAAGCACCTCCATAGGAGATGTCAAAATTTAAATATAGAATTTAAATTTGAAAGATTATGTGGCAGTTTGATCATTTTAAAAATTTTGTTCTCCACCTGGTATGTTATATTTAAACTATTATTACTTTTCATAATTGTAATATGTATTTTTAGAACAAAAATAATAATAAGAAAAATGATTAAAAAAACACTTATAAATCACTAAAAATAGATTTGAAGTTGTTGTCTATCAATCCCCATTATGCCATATAGGAATTGACATTTCGGTTGGAGTACACACTAATGTTGTATTTTTTTACAATTATTGTTGATATGGACTTTTTGACGACCCATAATTAAAACTAATAAAAAATAGGTTTTTTATTTTATTTTATTATTTTTTATATCACAACAACATGGTCCCTGAAATTGAAAATTAATCAATGTAGTCCAAGAAAATAGGTATCACAAATCAATATTGTGACAGTCCGTCCCTAATTTTAAGAATTTTTAAAGTTTTAATAAAGGATTTTACAAAAATGCCCGTTGAGGTACGCACATTATTCGAGGTTAATCGTTGTGTCGTGCCATCTAAAATTTGTTTTCTTGACATATCCTCGTAGTACTCGTCGCTACGAGCGTGTGGGTGCTGACGGTTCGTTATTTGGAGTTATAACGAAAAAGATTTTAAAGTTTGAAGTTTGAGCATTTTATAAATTTTATTATTAAAATTTGGATGGCCCAGATTTAATGAAGAATTAAATGGATGGCTTGGATGTAAGGAAAACAAAAATAAATAAATATAAGTGAAAGAAGGTTTGTGTGTGTGTGTGTGTGTGCGTGAGAGGAAGAAACAGAGGAAGGAGATTGGGCAAAAATGCCCAATTGGGACAAGAGAGAAGAAGGCATCAGGAGGGATTGAGAGAGGGAGAAGCCGACCAATCGGAACAGAGGAAAGGAGAGAGGGCGAGAAGCGGAGGAGAGAAGATCAGAAAACGGGTTTTCCCCCAACCCGTTTACCCGCGACACCCACACCCAAATTCCGGCGATTTTCACCTGATTTCTCACAAATTGGATCAAGGTACCACTTCCAATCAACACCTAGGCCTTCCCTCTTCATGTTTCACCCCAAAAATCATGAAATGTCGTGGTGATTTGGCGAAGAACACCTACACGGGTGCCGCGACCTTCTTGTCCAAATTCTTCAAATCTTGAAATGTTTTCTTTCAATTACTAACACCATTAGTATTCCCTTAGGACCTGGAACAAAGCCCAAGCTTTGATTTGGACGGTGGAGTTGATTTGAAGGTCGAATTGGAACTCATCCAATTCTAGGGTCCGCACGGAATTGGATGAATTTGAAGTGTTTCCAGGCCAAATTGGCCTTGGCCACAGGTATAAAGTTTCTCTACTCATTGAGATCTTCAATTCTGTAGTTTTTGAGAATTTTTGGAAATAGTTGGATTTTCCGGCGAGCCGGGGCGGCCGACCGCCACCCGCGGCGGCCCGTGCGGCGGCGCGTGGCTAATGGGCCGCCAATGTCATTCTTAGCATGTGTTTAAGGTTCTAGGTTCAGTTTTGATAATTGATGGACGTAAATTGAGTAATTGAACCTAAGTTCGTTTCGATTCGTGGTTAGGTGAAAATGTGAATTTACGATTCAACCGTCGGATCGTCACCCAACTTTGATACGTTGTAATACGTAATATTTAAGGATTATAGGAACTTACGGATCGAGAATCCGACATACGGATCTTTCGGAATTGGAGTTGTAAGTTCATAAACTAGAATGTTAACCGTCACTTGATTTTGACAATTGACGGAGATCCGACCGTTGGATGGTAATGAAATTTTGGGATGTTGTCCTAGAGGTATATTGTGGACCTCTGGAAGTTATGGATTTGAAATCTGAGTTGCAGATCTTCCGGATCGAACTACGTAGTGACGTGTTTTATATAAGTTATATATTCTATCGATATGATTTCTGAGGTTGGATTTGATTATTGTTCTAGGCGCCGATCGTCATGACGCATTGATGTGTGGTGCTAGGGAGTTGTTGGGCGAACTCCAGGTGAGTGGGCAGTATTTCTGTTTATACCTATATACTATTGATATTTTTCCCAGAAATTGAGTTTAAATGAAAGTACGTTTTAAAATGCCATGCATGCATATTATGAATTATATGATTTGGTACATGATGCATATATGTGAAATGGTGTTGTGGACGCACATGTGAGTATCAGGTGAGGTTTATGTTGTTCATGTGATTTATTGATGCTGTGAATTGTGTTGAGAGCTCACAACCTGCACCCCCGGTGTTAGTGCTTATGTTATTCACCCTGCATCACACGCTCACCTTGGATCCAAGTAGATGCTAGTCGTACAGACCACTAGAGGTGGTTCCGACATGCCAGTCGTACAGACCATTAGAGGGGTTCCGACTGGTAGGTGACTTTAGATTATGTGCACAGATGATTGATGAGAGAAGCACTAGAGCGTATTATTTCACCATCTTAGTCGTACAGACTACTATAGGTAGTTCCGACTTATGTGCAGTGTAGTGCCGTACAGGTCACAGTTGATGACTTTGGCTGGATGGGATATTGAGCTATAGAATCAGTTGTACATGACCACTATAGGGTCTCCGGTTGATTTATTATTTCACCTGATTTATATTGATGCATTCATATTATATTTTGGCATATGGCATGGCATGGCATATTCTTTCTGAAAAGCGTTGAAGGATTGTGATTTGAGCTTTTGATGATATATATATGTTTATATACTTTTTTTTCTGGGAAAGTATACAGGTTTTACGGCGAGGGGTTAGAAATATTTTAAATGAAATGTTTTCGACAAACTTTGTTTTACTGACCCACTCAATTTTGTTTTGCACCCCTCTAGGTTCTAGATAGCAGAGATTTGGTGGCCACGAGGAATCCAACGGTGTTCTGACAGAATTCACAAAAGTAGGACTCACCCTCGGGTGTTTCATCTTAGTAATTGTATTTTTTTAAGCTTCCGAACTGTGTAAATGGTTACGTCACTCTCATGTGACGGCCAGCATGCCCTCATTCGGGACGGGGTGTGTCAAATATAGTCATGCCATCACAATTCTGTTAAAAAATCTGTTAAGTGCTGATGTGGCACATAAATGGGCCCCAAAAGTCATATTTTCTCACAAATGGTCCTTAAAATTAATCCATGACATCAAAATGGTTCCTAAAATTGACTCGCGACATCAAAATTGTCCATGAAATTGAAAATTGATCAATTTAGTCCTTCAAGTAAGTGTCTCAAATCAATGTAGTCATTCCGTCACAATTTTGTCAAAAAGTTGGTTATGTGCTGATATGACACATAAATCGGTCACACAAGTATAATTAAATTTAAAAAAAATTACAAATAGGTTTAATAATTTAATAGTTAATAAAAAAATTGTCTACCCAAAAACTCAATCCTGCAATCACCTCCGATCCCAGTCCACATTTCTATACCTCTTTCGCTCTTTATTCTCTAAAAAAAAAAAAAAAACTCAATACACCCATCTTTACACACTTCGACTCTCTCCACTGAATTGAACCTGGATCGAGATCATCTTTGGTGACGGCTTGACCCATTGGCAATGACTTCTGGGACATCACTGTTAACATTTAGGCGATCAACATCCTCACAACCTTAATCTTGGAGAGCTTGTTCGGCGCTTTCTTGGTGCTCTGGTGATGCAAAGAACGACGAGGTCTGTCTTGAGATAATGAGGTTATAACCGAGGTGCGTCCATTGTTGGTTGTAAACTATTTCCACACCCGCTCTTAAGCCTTGGTTAAGCTTGGTGACTTTTAGAATTTATGGAAGGGAAAACTCTTAGGAGTAGGCCCTACTATAAGAAAAAAAAAATTCCATTGTGCAAAAAGGTTTTAGACAATTTTTTTAAATAATTATTAAACCCACATCAGCACAAAACAAATTTTTTTTACAAAATTGTGGCGGAAGGATCATATTGATTGGCGACATCTATTTTCAAGGACTACATTGATTGATTTTCAATTTCAAGGACCATATTATGATAAAAACCCTTAAATCGTGTGGGGTCCATTTATTTGCCACATCAGCACTTAACGGAATTTTTAACATAATTGTGACGGAAGGACCACATTGATTTGCGACACCTATTTTCAGGGACTACATTGATTGATTTTTAATTTCAAGGATCATCTTGATGGTGAGGGTCAATTTTAGGGACTATTTGTGATAAAAACCCTAAAAAATAAATTTGATGTTGATGTCAAATTTGACTCATAAATCACAAGGGCTTCAATTCCAGTCTCAAAATAACACTTTGGTTAGAAGCTTTTTAATATCAAGTTTGCACAATGACATCTCCACCTAAAATTTAATATCTCCTTTGAAGATGCTTAGAGGTCCAACTGTAGAACACCAAAAACATATTTGTTGATTGCTGACCCAACCCTACTACTATATATAGCTGGTTTTACCTTCAGCATATCTTCACCAAACCATTTGTAGTTACTAGCTCCAATCTTGCAATTTCTGTAATTTTTGCCCATATATCTCTATAGCTCCAATCTAGTAATTTCTGTAATTTTTGCCCATATATCTCTATAGCTCCAATCTAGTAATTTTGCCTAATACACTGTCTGTATATATATTTTTCTCTATCTTTCTCAAGGCAAGACGTTGATTAATTATTATGTTCAACTATATGTTAATTATTATTTTAGGTTGATTAATGTCCTTGTGTTCTAATTTGCATGTTAGGGTTTTCGACAGGTGGGAGGTTTTCAGATCGATATTAAAAGGAGAGACACAAAGATGAGCAGACAAGGAAGTAGTGGTCCAAGGCTTGAATTGAAGTTGAACCTATCTCCTCCGAGGGCTAACTCATCATCACCAGTTGACTCCCCAACTGCCTCCGAGACATCCTCGGACATGTCAATCGATCACAGCGCATGCGTGTCATTGGAGCCTGATGATCAGACGATGCATTACCTGAGTAGGCCCGAAGCCAAGGCGATGGTGCTCGCAGGGTGTCCTCGGTGCCTCATGTATGTCATGCTATCTGAAGTGGATCCAAAGTGCCCCAAATGCAAAAGCTCTGTCTTGCTCGATTTTTTTAGCGAAGAAAGCAGCAAAAGGAGATGAATATAGATCAGAATATGCTTGCTTTTCTTGTTTTCACATGGAGCAAGTACATTCCAATATATTTGTTAGGCTTTTGTGTTCCTGCTGAGGTTTTGGGTGTTCAGGTTAAGCCTTTTTCTTCTTCCTAAAGAAGATTTTTATGTTATATTTGCCCGAGTTGATTGCCTTTAGGTACAAGTAGCTTGTAGAGTTTGTTAGGTTGTTTATTGTAAGAGTATTGTGGAACTTTCATTTTCTATCTACTTTTCTTCTTCTATGTGAATGCATCCTAATTAAATCTTGTGCCTTCTTGCTTCCTTTGAAGAACTGATGAAGGTGCATCATAGAGTCAGCCATCTGGAGTTAGCTTAATCTAGCGATTTTCTATTTGGAAATTGCTTTTCTAGAAGACTTTTTGTTTAGAAGCACGTCGATATTTTTGAGAAAACCAATTTTTTTTCGAGGTCTGAAACAAACCAAGTTTTTAACAAACCCTAATCATGTGAGTCCGTTAGCAATCTTAGTTTGAATCAAAATTGTTGTCAAAACGCCATTCAGATGGATGGGTAAATAGTCAATATATTCCATCCATTGTTAAAGAAAACAAAAAATAAAAAATAAAAAATGCACATTCCCATCTCAGGCACGAGTCGCACGACACCTACCGCCTCCCGCCCTCCAAGCCTCTTCCTTTCCCAGCCACGCCACTCACAGCTTCTTCTCCATCTAACTCCTCAAATATCCCCATCTCCAACAATACATAAAGCAATTTCTCTCTCTCTTGGCATTTTCTTCCACCTCCATCTCACACAATAGTTTCGAGGCATCAACCGCATCGTTTAAATCAAATTTTTTTTCGAGGTCTGAATCAAACCCTAATCATGTGGTCAAGTCCGTTAGCAATCTAAATCTGAATCAAATTTTTTGTCAAAACGCCATTCAGATGCATGGGCAAAATAGTCAATATATTCCATCCATTGTTAAAGAAAACAAAAAAATAAAAAACACACATCCCCATCTCAGGCACGAGTCGCACGACACATACCGCCTCCCGCCCTCCAAGCCTCTTCCTTTCCCAGCGACCCCACTCACAGCTCCTTCTCCATCTAACTCCTCAAATATCCCCATCTCCAACAATACATAAAGCAATTTCTCTCTCTTGGCATTTTCTTCCACTTCCATCTCACACAATAGCTTCGAGGCATCAACCGCATCGTTTACATTCCTGGGATGAATAACGAAGGCCTTGGCGACCTCGATTTCATACATGATGTTGAACGGTTACTTGAGATTGACCATGCAGTATAATGCGAGAGAAGTCTTCGAAGAGGTTAATGGCTACCGTTGTTGTTGGACCAGAGGGGGCATTAAGGGTGTGCAAAAGGTGTAGGGCATAGGGTCTGAATTTTTTAGGGCCCCAAAAATTTTTGATCCTCCTATATATATATATATTACGTATGAGTATAAATTTTTTAATAAAAAAAATTTTTGATTGAAAAGAAAAATCATCATCATATGATTTTATCTATATTACAATTGATTAAGTGGAGCTTATACTTAATGTATTAATTTATTATTTTCTCTAGCAATAAAAAAACTTGTGTATTACTTTTTTCCACTTTACTAACTTATTTATTACTTTCTTCCACAATACAAGCCTATTTTTGCATCTCTCTTTTAGTCGTGCTCCATGCTTTCATGGATGAACCCTAAATCATAATTTCATAGCAATTGGAGATTATTCAATTAGTAAGAGTGAGATGTTGATTTCAATTAAGTTTGAATATTGATTGTTGAATTATGTATGAATATATTGTCCAAAAAACTGTTTTTTTTTTTTAATAAGGAGAGCCTTTTCATCTAATTCGCATAGAGCCCCCAAACTGTCAGAGATAGCCTTGTTTTTGACCTGAGGAGGTTGATTGGTAGAGACAACAAATAGGATTGAAGGACATATTTGTCTTAAATCTTTAACAGATATTCAACTGAAAAATGAAACAAAATTGCAAATTGGATCAGTATTGCTAACGGACTTGACCACATGGTTATGGTTAATAGGTTTTTTTCATCACAAGAGCTATATTAAAATTAGAGTCTCACCACAAGTACCACGAAAAAAATTTGGCCTTTTAATAAAAACCAAATGCACGCTCCATTAAAGTTCTTGAAGTTCTTCTTACACTTAAAATACTTTCAACTTTTTAATCAAGCGTTGTCATAAACGCTTTGAATTATATGAAAGCTTGTTTAGCTATTTTAAAAATAATTTTAAACAGGTAAAAATTCTCGTTCCAAATTAAGAACCATAAAGGAATAGAGGATGGATATCGAATCCTACCTTCTCTTTTTTATTATCTTGATTGGTGAATCTACCTTAATATCATAAATAATTCTCAAAAACATGGGAAAGGAAGGTTAAGACAGGAGTGGATTTTAAAGAGAGTAAAGGATCCTTGACATGATGTGCAATGGCCAAGGGTTTGCTACCCCCAAATTTCATGTCTCTTTTATGTCTCTTTCCTAATTTTTTGACTTGTATCCTCTAACTTTACTCCAAACTAAATTATTTCACTGTTGGTTTTTTAAACATTTAATCTTTGGTAATATAATTAATTTTATGAAAAATTTAACAGTATTAATTTAGAGTTAAGTTGAATTATTTCACATAAGAGACATGAGATTCAGGGACAGCAAACCCTGGGCCAGAATGACATCAAGCGGCCTAATGGTAAGGGCGCAGATTGTGGTTTTTCAATAAATAAAAAAAATGTGAGAGATTCTGGGTTTGTTGTTTCGAGCTGGTGAGTTTGTTTGACTGTAGCTGTGGATAAGGTGAGATTTCCCATAACTTCATCAGATCTAAAAAGGGTGGATTGTGTTTGACATTGGTTGCTCCCCTTTTAAAAGAAAAAAAAATGTAAAAGAATATAATCGCCTGCTGGCACCACAGTATATTCAAACGTATGGTATCAGAATGTCGTACAAAAGTGTAATATCTCTGGCTCTAATATATTGTTATCATGTATGTTTAGGTTTCTTGACTTACAGGATCTTGACTTGCAAGAAATTAAAGAAAAGTGAAATTAAAACCATGGAGACGAAGATTCAACGTTAATGGCACTCTGTCATTTAGTATTATGATCTAATGATATTTCTCTTTATTTGTAGGTGAGAGATCTTAAGTTTGATTCTCGTAAAAAACAAAGTTGAACCACATTATTACGGTAAGCCTATTGTAAGGTTTAGCTCAATTTCCTCGCTTTCTTAGTGTAATTACTATCGTTTTTTAAAAAAAAAAAAAACATTTTCCACCCTTTTTTTTTTCATCCTAACATCTAACTGTTTAACTCACTAAACTACGGCCCTACTAAAACCAATACAGTGCCTGCTGAAATTAGTACATCATGTAATGAATTCTTATTAAATTTTCTGTGTTTGGAGTAAATAGGGCAGGGGCGCGCCCATTCGAGGCGCCGTTCTCTCATCACTGTCAATGCACAACCGTTGCAGTGGTAGTTGAGCTAACTTCCCTAATATAATTCCTTCCTACTTCCAGAACATAACTTCAACTAATGTTAACTTAAAATTTGTATTTTTAAATTCCAGAGCAACTATTTAAATTACTTAAATTTGTATCGTTAATTTACTCAATACATTGAAATTTGTCAAAAATTCTAGCTAGTTCTTTAATACAATATTTGTTTTTTATAATACTGTCTCAGCTGAAAACGGACCCCTTTCCTTTTTACGGACGGTTTCTCTCAAGTAACTTTTTGGAACATGTTCTGAATTTTATTTCAAAAATTTAAGCCATCTATCTTTTTAAATCATAGTTCAAAATCATATTTACAGAAGCTTAGACCCTTATTAAGGTATTCACTTGTAGTGAAGAAAAATAAAATGTGAAATACTTAATAGAGTGGTTAAATAGTTCTGAATTTGAGTGATGTTTTTTTCAAAGATGATTTTTGAAAGAATAAAATAATGAGTTCAAATATTTTATACTCATTTTGTGCATGGCCTATTTGTGACCTCTATCATGATCGACACATGTTAATAAATTTAACTCTCTTTAACTTTCAATCAATGATACATGTAGACCTTGCATTCGTGTCATGTTTCTTGTGTTCGTGTCATACCCGATAGTTTAACGGGTCGTGCCGTGTAATTGATAGGAGTATATTTATGCGACTTAATTGGCTTGTTCTCGTGCTTTTACGTTGTGTTTCTTTAGTTATTTTAGTGTTTAAAGTCACTTTTGTGTGTTTTCAGATTCTAAGGCCAAAATGTGCAAAATGTGTAATTTGGAGCCTTTTGGAGCAAAAGGAATGGATGAATTGAAGACTTGAAGAAATTAGGTTTCCTAATCAACGAAGGATTCCTAATTGAAGATGGACTCCTAATCACACAAGGATTCCTACTCCAACAAGGATTCCTACTTGAAGTAGGAAAGTTAAGCCAAGGTTTCCTACTTTGGTTTGATTTTTCCTAAATGTCCCTAAAGTTCTAGCAACTATGAAGACTTCCTAAGCATTCTAGGACATAAAACAAAAGCCTAGAACCCTTATTGACTAATGCCGCACTCCCTTGCCCTTTCCTCTTCCTTGCCGTGCAAGGGAGAGGGTTCTTTCCTGTTTTTATGCATTAAAACACATTCCTATTGTGTTTTAATGCCTTGCCGCATATCCCTTGCACTTTCCCTTAGTTTTCTGATTTTGTTTCCTATTTCTAGAAGCTTTTGACTTAAATTTTGTTTACCTAAATAACCTAGGGTTTTAATTCCTGAAATCCTTTAAATAAACTTCCTTTTGGCAGCCACAAACACCTCCATTCACTCCCATTCATGCCAGAAAGCCATCCCCACTCTCTACCACATCCATACTTCACCATTCTCCATAGTTTCTGACCCCAAACACTTCTAGCCGCACCATACATCCATCCTAAACATAATTCTATACTTCTACACCATCCATAACCCCCAAAACTCACCACCAACCCTTGTGCCGCAGCAAAGAGGAAGGAAGAAAGCCTTGGACGTGCTTGTTATTCGATTGAGGATTGCTGGAACATTTTAGGTGTAATCTTTCTTTTGTTTTCAATGTTTCAATTCAATAATCCTTGTTTTCTGAGTATGAGGAACTAAACCCCTCTTAGTTAGGGGGTGATTCGAAACCATGTTCATGCTTGCAATATGATTTGATTACATCCAGTTGTGTTTTATAAGTTGTGAATTCAATTTACTTATCTGTTCGTATAAAAACTGATTTGTGTATGTTGGTTGAGAGTGCACGCTTAATTTTCATGCATGAATTTGACGCTAGAATATAAGGGAGTTTCACCTAATCGTTATGAACTTATATTCACAAGTAGTGAAGGTTGCTAGTCACAATCGCGTTAAGTAAATTCTTGGCATAAGTTTCATGCAATTCATAGTAACGAGTGCCTTGTCAATGCTTATGTTTTTCATAGAACTTAATGATTCTTGCTTGTATCTCTATTATGCAATTCATGTAGGGAAGTTGTAGGGAATGTTTTGGGTTGTCGTATGCAATCATCCAACTCAATAACTTGTGGAAAAACTGAGGGTTAATTAGTGCAATTCACGGTTAATCTGGGGCGTTGAGTATTCATAGCTTATTGAAAAGCAACTGGAAATCGTTTTGTATGCAAGTGTGACATGTGTGGAGAAGAACCTTCTAGCTAGCCTTCCACCATAAGTTTCATTCAAATTTGTTCTACAATCTGTTTTAGTTACAATCTGTTTTCTTTGTTTTCAAATTCGTCAAAACCAAATCCCCCATTATTTTAAAGTGTTAGATTAGTTAGAAATCAATTTAGTTTGTGTTTTTAAGTGTTTTGATTCAAGTTATAACCCAATTTCGTCCAAGTTTGTGTTTGTGTTCAAAACTGCCCAGAAAGTGTTTATAAGGCAGTTTCGAGTGTTTGTTTGCTGTTTTGAGTCTTTTGGTTTGTTTTAGTGTTTTTAACTTTAGTTTTACATTCTTTGAGTCTAGTTTAGTGTTTTAAACTTTTTTTTTACGTTTCTAAGTCAGTTTTCAAGTGTTTAGCAATATCTCCTAATCCCCGGTCCAAAACGATCCCTACTTACATACTTTACTACATTTGATAAAAAGAGGGTTTAATTTGTGTGCTTATATATTTCACATCAGTAATACCCGTTAAATTAAACGGGATAATATGACCCGATCCGAAATCAACCTGTTAATATTATCACGTAATATGACCTAACCCGTTACCCGTTAAGAAAAATATATTTTAAATCAATAAATAATGAAAATGAAAAACATAATTTGACTCCAAAAAAATGTAAAACATAATACTAAATTAGTATATTCACACTAAATTTTGGATTTGACCCCTTAATGAAAGTTGTAAAGCTTGTCATTACGAGTGATTATATATTTTTACATTTTTCACACTTCTACAATAATTATTATTAATTTTGCACTCAAATGAAAAACATTGTTCATGAGATTTGGAGGGTTTTAAAAATCTAAACAACTATGTAACCATCGTCTAAGCATAGAGGATGCAATTACGAGCATTTAAATATGCTTTCGCATCTTTCAGACTTATACATTAATGATTATGAATTTTGTTTATTTTGAGCCCCCTTAAAAATACTATTCATGAGGGTTTGTATTGTTTTAAAAACTCAAACGATCATATACCCATCCTCAAAGCGTAGAGGATGCGATTATGAGCGTTTGCCTATTTTTTCACATTTTTCTCGCACTTGTAAATTAATTATTATAATTTTTTAATGTGATTGGTATTTTTAAATTACTTGATATTTTTATTTTTAATGTGATTTATAATTTTTTAATCTCAATTTTTGCCTATAGTATATTATAAAAATAAATAAATAAATAATGCTTAAATTTAAAAATTTATGTAGAATAATAATACAATAATAATTAATAAACAATATATACATATCCATTATATCTATTTATTTTATAGTAAGCTTTTTTAGTAGTTTAAAATTTTAAAGTCATCAAAATAACTTTTTTCTTATTGTGTCGAAACAGGTTTACCTGCGTGTCACTTTCGTGTAATGATGTTAAGGACCCGTTATTAACAGGTTCTTATCGTGTGACCCGAAATCCATTATTTTCATGTCGTTTATGTGTCGTGTTAACGGGTCATGTAAGAAATTGCCAGGTCTAGATACAAACAACACACAAAATGAGTGCAAAAAATTTGATGTCTAATAATGTGAAGTGAGCGCTATTGATTTGAAGAATCCTCAATTGAAGCTCACTGTGTAAAGCACTTCCAAAGGACAAGGATTTTCTCCTCTCTTGTTTGATCGCTCAAGTTATTAGTCTTCAAAAAGATTTGTGCAGAGGTTCTTCTCAATGTGCAATTTTCGACCCCTCTGTGTATCTTGGATCCTTGTAGTTATAGACTTCCAAAGCCATGCCTTTGGATGGATTTGGCTTTGATTTATGTCTTGATTCGTCCATGGGAGAATTTAGGCATGTTTTGTGTCTTAATTTCAGCCACCTTCCTCATATTGGCTGAAATTTATACGCCTTGTTGCTTATTTGTGAGCAATCTTCAATTCTTGCTTATTTTGTGAAGATGCTTTGGCTTTCTTTCCGGTTTTGAGAGATTTTGGGCCCCTTGCCGATTTTAAGGGGGATTTTCTCCCTTTTGCCGAATTTTAGGAATGTTTTACACTTCCTTTGCTTGATTTGTGCCACATGCCATTGATGACTTGTCCGTTTGTGATGAGTTATATGCCACATGGAGCTTTGTGATACACCTTTTGTATTCAACGAAATTTACATGTCTACAATAACACATACATTGCAGCAACTACAACTAGCTATGATTGAATGAAAATTTTTACAGCAGCTACCGCTAGCTATAACCCATAAATGGAAAGGACAGATATTTTTCTTTGCTTTTGCAAAATTTAGGGTAAACCAGAAGAACTGACAACTGAGGGTCCGTGAGCATACATTCATATATCTGGGTTTATTATGTTTATTTGTTTGTCTCTCAACCATTAAAAAGATCTTACAAAGTTCCTGACATAATTGTATCATAAAGAACTGAAGGAAATAACTACAGGGTACGTACGCACACAACCTTCACACCTACTTTTCCTTCTAACTGTTTTTTGGGTAATGAACAGCTGGTCATCAAGAGTTCAGGTTAGTTGCAAATGGATAAATAGATTAGAGCTATCTTAATGGAAGTCTCTTTAAAGTTTTTTAAAAATGGTGGGTATGGACCCGATCACAATGGGTCGATAGGGTTTCAAGTCGTTATAAATGATTTAAAATGATTTAAAAATGATTTAAAATGAGTTCCCGATCACAAATACTTATTAATTAAGAATATATTGCTTAGGAATTAATTTTGGTTTTTGAGTTAGGTTAAAGGGCTTTATTTATTATTTAGGTATAGATCAATGTGGAATTCCATATGAGTTTCAAGTCGTTATAAATGATTTAAAATGACGTTTCTGCCCTTAATAATCTGACTAAAACTTAGAACTGAATTCCAGTATCCTTAAAGCTCATATCCGACACTACATTGCAATTTTTATTCTGCAATTTTATGGATTCAAATTTCACTCTTTATAACCTCATTAGTTTGCCCCATTTTTAGTTCAGGTCGATCACGGCCTAGAAAGGCGAAAGCTCAACTCTCGTCAAAGCCATCTTGGCCTTGCATATATGAGCGGATGCACAGAGACAATTGATCGGAATCCTCCATGAACACCGGTGAGGGGTGAATGAGATTGATTGGGGGTGTTAATGAATCCATAATGAACAGCCTACATATCTCTGGGGAATGGACTCAAATCACAAGTGAATACTAGAGAATGAGTAATGTGATATGTGCCACATCGTAAAACATCATTGATGAATAAGCCTTGGCGAACTAGCTCTTGAAGCACATCGAGACGTAGAGCGCCCCTAACGAAGTATTCCGAAGTAGGACAAGAATAGATGATCGTGATTTTTTCTAAGGGCGTTAGGCAAGCAACCACTCAACTAGCCATGAACCAAGCGTTTGGTAGTGTGTACTCTCTTTTGACCCTCGAAAAAACGTCTTCTCCCGTCTTAGCGCCTAGAGGAGCATTCAATTCCGACTCAGATTGTGAGCCTATGTACACTCACGGTTGAGAGCACATTCCGACGAGCATTTTGGACATTCTAGGCAAAGCGTTCATGCATGGCTTGGCCCACAAGAAGTTCCTCCTACCATGCATCAAAGTTGCAGTACGAGGGACGGAGGGTAGCACAAGTACTGTGTGGCTCGAGTTCAACTGGTAACCTACACCAAACGCAACCACGAGCAGCTCGCTTGATAGCTAGAGAAGAACCACGTGCATCGAAGTCGCAGCATAGGCATATCTAGATGAAGTAGAAAAGGTTTTTAGATGAGTGACTACACGATTTACATCATTGTAGACCACTAGCGAGGCACTTCAGAGAGACATGGCTAACATGAGCAGGTCACCGTTCACGAACGAGATCGAGTAGATGAAGCCACAAATTTAGCTTGCCACATTTGACTTTTTCAAGGGAGACGAAAATCTGGATAGGCAACTGAAGCACTATCACAACGTGATGTTTCTCTACATAAACAACAAAATTGGGGGACCACGCTACCCTCTTAAACCACATAAGGGGTTCACTGCCTACTCAGTCTCTTTAGATCCATAGGTCGTCCTGCCTGGTTACTCTGTATTTGGAGACCACGTTATTGGATGGATGCCTATGGTTCCACCTAGTTCATCTGCATTGGGGAATCATACGTATTCTATTCGGGATTCCATTAAGTGGTCTAGATACTTCGCTTTGCCTCGATTCCATTGAATGGTCCAGAATTGTATTCTATTTGGGAGTCGAAGAGTTTTATAAAACGTTCTTGATGGAAAAAATGTGAATAAAAGACCCCCTGAATATAATTTGGTCCATGAATCTAAGAAATGGTGAGAATTCTAGATGTAACATCCCACATCACCTAGGGAAGTGGATCTTGTAAGCCTTATATGTATATTCCCATCCCTACCTAGCAAGAGGCTTTTTGGGAGCTCATTGGCTTCGGGTTCCATCGGAACTCCGAAGTTAAGGGAGTAACGTGCGAGAGCATTCCTATGATGGGTGACCCACTAAGAAGTTCTTATGTGAGTGCTCAGAAACAAAATCGTGAGGGCATGGTCGGAGCCCAAAGCGGACAATATCGTGCTACGGCAGAGTCGAGCTCGGGATATGGTGGGGGCCTGGGCTGGGATGCGACAATTTGGTATTAGAGCCAATCTCTGGCTGGAAGTGTGCTGACAAAGACGTTGGGCCCCTAAGGGGGTGGATTATAACTTCCCATATCACCCAGAAGAGTGGATCTTGTAAGCCTTATATGTATATTCTCATCCCTACCTAGCACGAGGTCTTTTGGGAGCTCATTGGCTTCGGGTTCCATCGAAACTCTGAAGTTAAGCGAGTAGCGCGCGAGAGCACTCCCATGATGGGTGACCCACTGGGAAGCTTTTGTGTAAGTTCCCAGAAACAAAACCGTGAGGGCATGGTCGGAGCTCAAAGCGGACAATAACGTGCTACGGTGGTGGAACGGGCCCGGAGTGTGGTTCGCCCCGGGCCGGGATGTGACACTATATCTCTCTCAATTCGAAAATCCAAGATTTCAATTGATGTCCTAGCATTGAATCCTCCTAAATTGCATTGATTTATCCTAAAGATTTCATTTCAATTGAAATTTGGTTATTCACCATGTAAGAGGATCCCTGCTAAGCATCCATGGTTGAATGGTTAAAGCGCCCAACGCATACATAAATTGCAAAATGACATATAAATTATAAAGTATTAGAACATATTCAAAACATGGGGAAGAAGCATATAATGGGTGATCATCGAAATATTCAACAAGTCTCTTACATTTTGTTGAAAAATTAAAATGCAAAATGAAAGTTATCGATTTTCTATCTAAGCGAGAATCGAGACCTAGGAGGGTTTAAGCGGCCTAGACCTATGCCTAAGCGGGCTAGACTGGCACCTAGGCATGCTAGGTGGACACCTAAGCAGGTCTAGGCAATGCTTAGGATTAATTGCGCTGGTGCTAGCCGCCTAGCGCCGCCTTATTAGAATAGTGGTTTGATTACACCACGTCACCTCAATTTCGTTGAGTGGTCCGTAATTGTATTGTATTCAAGATTCCGTTGAGTGATCTGGATACCCTACTTCGCCTCGATTCCGTTGAGTGGTCCGAAATCGTATTCTATTTGGGATTCCGTTGAGTGATCCAGATACCTTGCTTCCTCTCATATTCTATTTGGGATTCCTTTGAGTTGGTCTAGGATGTAGGAACATAGAAGCTGCTCAAGCTTATACTTGTGTTGGAAACTTAGAGTTTCAATGCTATTGATTTGAATTTTAGGTAAGGAAATACGACGAACCTTACATAGGTCAGCTTTACTAAACTTAATGAAGTGATATAAAATTTTATTGGTTGATGAACCTAGTTAAACGTTAATAGCATTCATTTTTTATTTTTATTTTTTGAATTATTGATTCAATTGTTGGTTGTGTTTGTGGGATTGTTGTTGGAAAACGGTTCAATATACGTAATAGAGGAACGGAAAATCTCTGATGGTTAATGGGTTGACTTACTTGTTATAAAATTGAGGGATCATGCTCGTTGAGTTCCATTGAGTAATTTTGGAACCCTATGTTTTTATACTAGAGAAATGGTGAACTACAAATGGCTTAATCAAGTCTTTGAGTACGTAGGCAGTCTAACAAGAAGGTTAGATGCAAACATAAAATAAAGGAAAAGTTACTATGTTGTTAGACCTTGATTTATGTTCTGTTCATGTCTCAGAGGCGAGAGATGACAAATGAATAGATAACTGGTGACATCACGTGTCGATCTTGGACGTATCTCAAGATCGGGGCGTAACATGTGAAGTCCACCCACACCATTCGTTTGCTATTTTTCTTCGGTACTAGCACAACTTTGGTCAGCTAGTCTGGATGGTGTACTTTAACGATAAAGTTGGCGTCCTTGAGCTTGTTGATCTCAGCTTTTATGATCTTTGTCTAGTTCCGTAAGTCCACTTACATTGGATAATTGGTTTGGCAGTTGTGTCTAGGTGGACACGATGACAGATCACATGTCACGCCCTAAACCTAGGGTCGGCGAAAAAATTTACAATGTGCCCGGTGGGCGAATATAAGTAAAAATAAAAATGAAAAGAAACTTTTCATATAAAAATAAGTCCACAAAACGTACAAGTGTACAAAAATAAAATAAAAACCCTTAAATCTCTCGTTTAACACAACCCCAGCTCATCTATCTCTTGTCTTACCAAACAAATCATTTGTAAAATAAAAGGGTGAGGGATGAGCAACAACCACCATAGCCCAGTGAGTATAATATGTAATATGCAGTCAAGCGTGCTATTTTACTCACATTATAACATACTATAACTATATCAATGTCTTCATCAGATATCATGCCATATCACATCGTCCCTTCACATGTTGGTTATCCTTCCTTATATGTAAATCCCCACGTGATCCTTAGATTGGCCATTCTGCCTAATGTTCTCGTGTGCCATACATTTATCCCTCGGATAACTCAACACTGAGGTTCTCATGCTCCATGAACAATCTCAAGTAATTCCACATAGATTGTATATATATCTCATCAAATCATTTCCCGAAATCAAACATGCTTGACTTGAAATAGATAGATATTTGGAAATAGAGTAAAATCCCATGATAACTCATGTTTTTCAGTTATCAGAAAATAAGATATTTTTAGGACATTACATAAACCACTCCTCGATTGATTGCTAGAATCTCGACAAAACAAGCCGATCTACTGATCACCACACCTCGAACTCTCTAACCCTAAACTCTCTCTTCTCTCTCTCTACGTGAACTACACACTGCAGTGATGCATGTACTGCATGCTGCAATCACTTGATGATGCCTCACTCTCTTCTCAGGCAATCTTTCAACTAATCAAGTAGTAAACTAATGATTGAAAACAAATGGAGGGGTGAGACCTTATTTATAGGGGATTGGAGTCAGCTACAAATTAATTCCCAAGTAAAGTAAACCACTAATTAATAAATAGAGTAATGCTAGGGAGACCAAATTTTTAAAACCAAATTTGCAAACTAAATGATGTGGTTGTAGATGATTGGGTTATTAATTAAGTGTCGATTAATGTGCTTATTTCTTATTGGTGACACATCATTTGGTTTAAAATTTTTGAACTCCCTAACATTACTCTAATAAATATATTCATATAATACCTACATGCAGATATATATTAAAAGCACGACTAAGCCTTGTTAGAGTGTGACTGTGCTTTTGACATATTGAACCATTTATAGTATATGAGTTCTGTTGATGCACAAAATCAACGAGGACTTTGGTGCAACAGAAAGTGTTAAGTTTGTGACCTTCGCTAGATTGCTCCTGTCACTAGTGTGGATAAGTATGTCAATGGATAGGGATAGGGAAGCAAACACAAGATGTACGTGGTTCACCCAGATTGGCTACGTCCACGGAGTAGAGAAGTTCTCATTAATTGTGAAGGGTTTACACAAGTACATAGGTTCAAGCTCTCTTTTAGTGAGTACTACTGTACTAGTGAAGGATTTAGTACAAATGACATTAGGCAATATTGTGAGAGAATGATATCTATTTATAGAAGAGAGTTTCTAGTTTCATTCTAACATTGACATGTGTCGTGCTGTGATTGACCTCTGATGTCGACACGTGTCGCGTTATGATTAACCTTTGATGTTGACATGTGTCGCGTTGTGATTGGCCTCCTGGTTGGAGGGAGACTCTTGTGGGTCCTTGGCGGTATAATGTTGACCGGTGCTTAGTAGTTTTGGGGTTGGTTAAGTATGGTACAAACAGTGCTCCCTTAAGTTCTCGAGTGAGGGAAGCTTCTTGGTTGTGGACTTGCAAGATCCAAGCCGCTGAGTAATCACGAAACTTCTAAGTACCGAAGTGTGGTATCGTCTTCACTTGCCTTATCTGTCCCATAGGTAGATGTGGCATCTTCTCTGGAAGTACTCTTCCTCCATCCAGGGGTGGTATCTTTAACCGGTGGAGATGCATAAGGTAATGTATCAATTTCACTTAAAGCTTACTTGTAGTTTCAGGCTTGGTCAAGCGTGATACAAACCATGTAGTAGGAGTCCCCCAAGTCGCCGAGCTAGGAGATTTACTGAAGGAGGTAACAGACAAGGTAAGTAATCAGACTTCCAAGCAAGCAACTTGGATCGGAGGTTTGACTTCGGCTTCCGGTTGATTGTTCTCGTTCTCCTTGTGTCGTAAACAGCAACAAGGATAAGGATAAGCAAATGGAGAAGAGATGATATGAGATACTTTTGGTTTTGAAGAAGTAACTTTCCACAGGCTTATTCTTGAACTGGGCTGGAGGGTTTTCTGGTTTCCTCCAGAGTATAAGGTCGACTCAAGAATTTGAGGGTCAAAACAAGTCCATCAAATCTATAATATGTTCGACCTTGAAGATATGGGATACTTTTACTGTTGACAAGGTAGTGGATGTATCGGCACGTGTTCTCTTACGCTTGTCTCCACATGCTTCCTTGTATCCTTCTCACTTGCCCTATCTGTTCCTCAGACAGATATGGTATCTTCTTTGGAAGCATAAGATGTTGAAGATGAGTACTCGAGAGCAATGCCAGGTAAGTAATCAGGCAAGGGGTTCTAGGCAATTAGTTCCTGACTGGAAGCTTGATTCCAAATGTTGACTGATTGCTCTCTTTCTCATTGTCTTGCAAGTAAGAACAAGGCCAAAAGAAAAGACAAGGAAAAAGCATGATATGAGATACTCTTGCCTTTAACCCTGATGATATGAGATACTCTTGCTCTGGTGTGGCTTGTTTGCAGAGGTATTATAAAGGGGAAAATAAGCTGAGTATTTCGAGAGACTCTGCTGAGAGTGCCCTCTCGGATGTGAAGAAAAGTTAAGCATTTTTTTTATTTGCAGGTTTGCCTGGCTGTGGAGGATGAAGGTCGACATATATAGGAATTGTCCCAACAGTGAGTGGTAACGGTGTTCCTTTACCCTTCTCGGTCATAGCAATGTAGTGGGAGCTGCAAGATTCACATGTTTTACCTTTGTCAGAGCACTTTGAAAAAGTGGTCCGTGGTAACTGGAAAGCTGATGTTGCGTGTGAAGATTGCAGACAAGCTTTATCCAAGGAAATCTAGCTCTCGAAGTTTGGAGAGCGATGCCTCTTTGGTTTTCGAACAAGCAATCTTATCGGGGATCTAGCTCTCAAGATTCGAAGAACGGTGCCTCTTTAATTTTTGAGAAAGCAATCCTGTTGGGAGTCTAGCTCTTGAGATTCAGATAGCGGTGCCTCTTCGATTTTTGAGCAAGTAATCCTGTTGAGAGTCTGGCTTTCGAGATTCAGAGAGATGTGCCTTTTCGATTTTTGAGCAAGTCATCATGTTGAGAGTCTGGCTCTCGAGATTCGGAAGGCGGTGCCTCTTCGATTTTTGAGCAAGTAATCCTATTGGGAGTTTGGCCCTCGAGATTCAGAGAGCTGTGTCTCTTTGATTTTTGAGCAAGCAATCTTGTTGGGAGTGTTTTCTCGAATGTGAGTAAAGGTTGGGCATTTTTTCCAGTCTGCCTTACCACGGAGCACAGGGGTTGACACACATAGGGACTTTCTAGTTATCAAGCAGTGGTGCTGTTCCTTTACCCTTGTAGGTAATAGTAGGGTAGCTGAACCTTCAAAATTGATGTGTCTAAACTTTGTCAGAGATTTTTGGCAAAGTTATATGTGGTACCCAAGGAGCTGATGTTGCGTGTGGAAAGTGGTGCCTCTTCAATTTTTGAAACAACGGCCCTGTTGCCCTTTCTTTTATAAGGGCACCAATTGTGTGCAAAAAGTACATTCAGAGAGTTATTGATTGTAGGAATTTTCCCCTTACTTCAGAGATTTATTGTACCTCATTTCTCCTTCATCATTTCTGAGAATGTCTGGCCCATCCGACCGTCGTTTTGACTTGAACTTTGGTGAAGAGGCGGTCATGCCTTCTCAAGACAACACATGGCGCCCATCCTTTTTATCCCCTACTGGTCCTCTTACCGTTGAGGACTCTGTGATGAAGAATGATATGACCGCTGCGGTGGTGGCCAAGAACCTTCTCACTCCCAAAGATAACAGATTACTTTCCAAACGGTCTGAGTTGGCTGTTAAGGATTCTCTGGCTCTCAGTGTTCAGTGTTCAGGTTCTGTGTCTAATATGGCCCAACGCTTATTTGCTCGAACCTGCCAAGTTGAATCATTGGCGACTAAAGTGATAAGTCTCAAATAGGAAATCAGAAGGCTCAAGCATAAGAATTAACAGTTGCTCAGGCTTGCACATGACTATGCTACAAACATGAAGAGGAAGCTATACCAGCTGCAGGAATCTGATGGTCAGATTTTACTTGATCATAAGAGGTTTGTGGGTTTGTTCCAAAGGCATTTATTGCCTTCGTCTCTGGGGTTGTACCGCTAAATGAAGCTCCAAATTATCAACCTTCGGTGCCTCCTCCTTCTGGGGTTTTGCCTAGTACTGAGGCTCCGAATAATCACCCTCTGGTGCCTCTTCGTTTTAGGGCTCTGCCGACTGCTGAGACTTCTCCTGAGCAACCTTTGTGAAGGTTCCCTCTTGTTTGTTTATTTTGATTCATGTATATGTACATATTTGTAACTTATCGAAGATATCAATAAACAAGCTTTGCTTCATTTCAACGTATTGTGTTAAATACACCAAGGCCTTCTTCACTAAGTTCTTTGAATTTTTCCTTTTGTTGAAGCTTTGTGAGTGAAGCATGTAGGTTGAAGTAGTGCTCCCTTAATTTCTCGAGTGAGGAAAACTTCTCGGTTTGAGTCTTGAAAAAATCCAAGTCATTGAGTGGTCGTGAGACTTTCGAGTATTAAGGTGCAGTAGCATATGGTAGGAGTTCCCCAAGTCTCCGGTCGAGGGAGTTGACGAAAGAGGTGTCTTGCTAGTAGCCAAGTTTCCAAAGTAACAAAACTTCACCATTTTCCTTTCTAAGTGGTAGCCCAAAACTCCTCCTTCATATATATTTGTTATGAAAGTTGTTAGGCCCAAAGAAG
The DNA here is from genome assembly GCF_042453785.1 of Malus domestica. Classification (NCBI taxonomy): domain Eukaryota; kingdom Viridiplantae; phylum Streptophyta; class Magnoliopsida; order Rosales; family Rosaceae; genus Malus; species Malus domestica. The sequence continues at coordinate 16,494,399 of NC_091663.1, forward strand.
AGGAGGCCTAGGTAATATTTTTTTTTTTTGAATTTTCAATTTTTTTTTTGAATTTCCGAATTTCTGAATTTTCAAATTTCCGAATTTTTGAATTTTTGAATTTTCGAAAATATATATATATATATATATTTTAAGCTTTATATGTGAAGCTTTGTAGGTGAAGCTTTGAGGTTGAAGCTCTGTTTGGTACCATTAATTGATTTTGCTTCACACTATCTTGATCAAGATAGTGTGAAGCTTTTGTAGGTGAAGCTTTTGTGTTGAAGCTTTGTAAGTGAAGATTTTGTGGTGAGGGAAGCTTTTGTGGTGGGGGAAGCTTTTGTGGGTGAAGCTTTTGTTGGTGAAGCTTTTATGGGTGAACCTTTTATGGATGAAGCTTTTGTAGGTGAAGCTTTTGTGGTAGGTGAAGCTTTTGTGGGTGAAGCTTTGTTGTGGGTGAAGCTTTTGTGGGTGAAGCTTTTGTTGGTGAAGCTTTTATGGGTGAAGCTTTTGTAGGTGAAGCTTTTGTGGTGGGTGAAGCTTTTGTGAGTGAAGCTTTTGATGGTGAAGCTTTTATGGGTAAAGCTTTTGTAGGTGAAGCTATTATGGGTGAAGCTTTTGTAGGTGAAGCTTTGGAGTTGAAGCTTTGTAGGTGAAGCTTTGGAGTTGAAGCTTTTGTTGGGTACCATGAATTGATTTTGCTTCACACTATCTTGATCAAGATAGTGTGAAGCTTTTGAGAATTTGTAGTTGTCCTCCATTGATGAAGCTTTGTTGAATTTCCCAATTTTTTTTTTTTTGGAAACTAGAAATTTGGAAATGTGAGAGTGACAACATATACAAATTTTGCTTCCACACTGTTGAGCAAGAGATTGTGATGCAAGCCACACCTTGTAGTAGTCGAAAGTTTGGACGAACCATATAAATTGAATTTGCTTCGAACAATCTTGATCAAGAGTGTGTGAAGCTTTCTACGAGTTATAGTTACCCTTCATTGATGAAGCTTTTGTTGGCACCATAAATTGGTTTTGCTTCACACTGTCTTGATCAAGAGTGTGTTGATGCGTAAAATAACTTAACACACAAATTAACCCTCTTGTTGACAATTGTAGTATGGATAAGTAGGGATCGTTCTTACACCGGGGATTAGGAGGGATTGCTAAAACACTCTAAACTGACTCAAATCTGTAAAACAAAGTTTAAAATACTAAACTAGACTCAAAGAATGCAAAACTAAAATCTAAAACACGAAAACAAACCAAAAGAGTCAAAACAGCAAACAAACACTCAAAACTGCCTAAAAACCACTTTCTGGGCAGTTTTGGGACTCTAACACAACTTGGACGAATTTTGGTTTTCTAATGACCTAAAACACCTAAAAACATATTCTAAGACAAGTTCTAGTTAATATGACTTAAAGAAATAAGGTGGGATTGATTTTGGACGAAAATAATTAAATGGGCAGATTGAAAAGAAAACAGATTGTAAGACAAAATTATGATGAATCAATGGATGATGGAATAGCTAAGGGGTTCTTCTCAACACATGAAATATATGCAATGTAAATCAATTTCCAGTTATCAATTTAATAAGTTGTGAACCTCAATACTCCAAGTTAATTAGGTCCGCTTAAATTAACCTTCAGATTTCCCTAGAATCATTGAATTGGATGAATATGCATCGCAAACAAATTATTCCTAACAAGTTCTCTATATGAACAGCATGATAAAGACACAAGTTAGAATCATTACGTTCCGTGGAAATCATAAGCATCGACAAGGCATTTGTAACTATGAAAAGCATGATACTCTTGCCAGGAATCTACTTAACACGATCGTGACTAGCGACCTTCACTACTTGCGAATATAAATTCATAACGATTAGGTGAAACAAACTTATATCCTAGCACCAAATTCAAGCATGCAAATTAAGCGTGCACTCTCAATCAACATACAAGAATAAGTTCTAAATCAAACGGTTAAGCAAATTGTATTCACGACTTATGCAACGATAATTGGAAGTAATCAACTTATTTCACATATATAATCATGGTTTTGAATGCACCCTTAGCCAAAACGAAATTAGCCAATCATACTTAAAGCAAAACAAAGATTAAATGAATTAGACATTGAAATATAAGATAGAATACACCTAAAATTGTTCAACAACTCAGAATGAAGAGCGAAACAATTGAGTGAAACTGTCCTCTTTCCTTGCTTGCGGCAGATTGGATGTTGGTGGTTCCTGGGCTGTTTTGATGATGTAGAATGGATTTTGGGGGGTGTAGAGGCACGGAAAGGGGTGTAGGGTGAGTGTGGAAGAGTGTTTGATGGTTGGAAGGTGATGGAGAACTCGGCAAAGAGGGTGGAAGAAGGTGGAGCGGCTGTTGTATTTTCTGGGCGCTAGAATGGTGTTTCTGGGGTGTTTTGCTGCCTAGGGTGTGTATGGACGAATTTCTGTGATGAATGATGGGAGGTGGTCCTTTCGGCCAAAAGGTTTAATGAGTATATATAGGCACTTAAAAACCCTAGCAAATCAGATTAGGGTTTCTAGAAGCCCAAATCCATCAGAAACTAGGTTAAAGCAATCAGATTTTGAATGGGAAAAGGCCTAGGGTGCGGCTGGATGGATAGGGTAAAGGATGGGCCTTCTAGAATGCCTTGCAAGGCAAGGCAAAGGGTTTCTAGAAAGGGGAAAGGTGCGGCCCAAGTCTAAGAGGATGAGGATAGGTCATCTAAAAGCCCAAAGCCAAGAATAGAAACTCTCAAAAATGGAAACCTCCAAGAATAGAAACTTCCAACTTTAGAAACTTTGGTTTCCACTTCTGTATTCTTTGTTCTTCACTTTCATTTCTTCATCTCTTAGGCTCCTTTGACCTTCAAACTTGTCCATTCCTTGTGCTCCATATGCATACACTCCATTCCAGCTCAATTTTGCTCTAAAATGCTCCAATTTGCATCATTTTATGTAATATGCCCTTAAAACTTGAAAACACATGAAACTAGCTTAAAAGACTACTTTAAACTCAGAAAACATAATGAAAATGCATAAGAACTAGCTAACTAAGGTGCATAAATATGCTCCTATCATGTGTGAAGCTTTTGAGAACTGTGGTTGCCCTCCTTTGATGAAGCTCTTGTTGGCACCATAAATTGGTTTTGCTTCACACTGTCTTGATCAAGAGTGTGTGAAGTTTTTGAGAATTTTGGTTGCCCTCCATTGATGAAGCTTTTGTTGGCACCATAAATTGGTTTTGCTTCACACTGTCTTGATCAAGAGTGTGTGAAGCTTTTGAGAATTGTGGTTGAACTCCTTTGATGAAGCTCTTGTTGGCACCATCAATTGGTTTTGCTTCACACCGTCTTGATTAAGAGTGTGTGAAGGTTTCTACGAGTTGTAGTATTTGCATTGTTACAGAGGGGAAATGTTTGAAGTAGATGCAAGAGGGCTGAATAGCTTGATATTTGTATGCCATGCACTGAAGTTGTTGTTGGCTTGCAATAAGACTTTGTTGGTGACTATAACTCTTGTTGGGCATAAGTGCTCCCCTAGTTGAGTTGTTAAGCATGAGGGTTTTTGATTATTTGTGAATGCTAGGAGTTCACATGTACAAGTTGTACCACTCTTCTTCTGGTAGGTGGAATGAATGGTGAGTTCCTTCTTCACCTGGTTCGTGGCATGAGTGGCAAGTTGTGAAATGATATTAGAGTACGGGTTATACATTTCATTACCTGGTTGGTGGCATGAAGGAAAGTACGAGTGTACATTTCATCACCTGGTTGGTGGCATGAAGATGAGTTCCTTCTTCACATTTCATCACTTGGTTGGTGAGAATAAGGGTAAGGTGTCGAGGCACATTGTAGTAAGTGTCAAATGACATAAAGTATGTTGAACCTTTTTGAAGCACAGTTGGCTTATGTATAGATGTGTTAGAATGTATGATGTTTATGTATGAATGTGTTGGAATGTGTGATGTTTATGTTAATTAATATGAGTGATGCTTATGAATATTTTGCTATGCATGAAGGGATCCATGCTTTTGATATGTGAACCATGTTGGTTGTAACACTTAGTATCACATATTTTGTGTCAAACTACGCATGTTGAAGCTTTGAGTTGGAGTATAAAGATAGGTCAGCGTAGACCAATTGTTCTAGTGTTAGGAACGCAAAAGACTCAGAAGAAGTTGTATGAATTCCCTTTTCTTTAAATATTTGCCGAATGGCTTATGTGACAAAAGATCTCAAGCGGTTGAGAGTCAAAACATTTGTAATGTGTATGCCTTCTTATAATAGCATTTCCTTCAGTACCTAGTCCTTTACTTTGAAAGAGTGAGGCTTGGCCCCATAGTCATAATAGTCAACGGTAAGTTCACCCCTGGTTGTTTTGATACGAACTTTTATCCCTCTTGTTGTAATGGGCTTGCTGAGAGTAAAAATCCTTCTTCTTACCAAGAGACAGATACGTTTAGTGACTTAGCGATTAGCTAAATAAGGCAGGAGATGATGCAATGGGTGTCTGAATGGCCAAGATCTCCTTACTTGGTAGAACTTGACTTCCACTTCCCACTTGTTGATAGGGGTTAACCATATGGGGGTTCCCATGGTATGTTTTTGCTTCAGCGGAAGCATTGTTGTAAGCCTGTACCATCACCTTAGAGTAAGTCTTCCAAGTGTTGGCATTGATCATATACTTAAAGAAACAATCACATAGGCCTGCCGTGAAGGCCTTGAGGGTGGTCTTGTCATCTGCCTCAGTGCTGCGAGAATACTCATGGCTGAAGCGACCGACATACTCTCGTAGTGACTCGTCCGACTTATGGTGAATAATGTACAAGTCATCTGCAGAATACAAGCGATCGGTCTGGAAGATGTGTTGAGAGATAAACAGTTTCTTCAGTTCCTCAAATGAGTATACTATCTCAGGTGGAAGACGGCATTACCAGTTTAGAGCTCCGAGAGGGTGGAGGGGAAGAGAAGACATCACTCTTTGCGGTGTGCATCCGATATGCCATGGTGGACTCAAAGAGGTTAAGGTGTTCAATTGGGTTTTTCCTTCCAGTATAGAGTTGTAAACCAAGCTTTTGTTTTGTCTTCACTTGAAGGGAGGTGTCGAAGATCCTCCTTGTGAGAGGGCCAGGCCTGCGTTGGTTCCATTCAGGTATCTCGGCATGACGGTCGGCCTTCAACTTGTTTACTTCCTCAAAGAGTTGTAGGACAAGAGGGTCTTGAGTGGAGTCATGTACCACTGGAATTTTCTTTCGTAAGTCTCTATCGCCTTTAGAAGTAGGAAAGTTTGAGCAAGGGCGTGTGGTTTTCCCTTGGACTCGCCATACTGACTTCTGGGGCGAGTCTGTTGGAATACCTCAGAGTCCTTTGTACCTTCATGTTCCTCTGGAACCTGTCGTTTCTTCCTTAGATAGGTAGCTGGCCTGGGTTGTGGGATGGGACCGAGTCTTTCAGAAACCTTTGGGTCATTGATCTTCGAGCATATGTGGAGGGCATTCTCTCGATGTTGCTTTAGGAATCCTTGACAGTCACGATAAACGACTTTCGATCCTTCCAACCCTTCTGCAAGGAGGTGTCTTCCTCTACTTCTCCTACTGCGGGTCGAAACATCTGGGTTGAGAGAAGTCTCATGTTGATCAATGTTTTGATGATTAGCTCGCACCTCATCAGGGATACTTATGTCGAATGGAGGTGACCCTCCGTGTTGGGGGGCACCCAGATGATGATTGATGTCCATATGGGCAGCGAGCTTGCGTGTTTGAGTACGCTTAGTTTCGTGGAGCGTCTCAAAGACCTTTTCATACTGCTCTTGGAGGATCTCATTCTTCATCGCTATCTTGTTGTTCTGAGCCTCCAGCTCATCGACTTTAGCCTGAAGAGCAAACTTCTTTTGTTCCTTCTTTCGTTGCTTCGCACCAGGTGTAAGAAGGGTGTCATTCTGTATGCTGTGGTTTCCTTCGCTCCCCATGTTGGAAAGGGACGCCTGGTCAAAAGAGAGTGTACGAATGGTGGAAACTAGCTTAACAAAGCTAAAGGGAGTGGGAATAAGTGTCGTTCCCATAGACGGCGCCAAATGTTGATGCACAAAATCAGCGAGGACTTTGTTACAACAGAAAGTGTTAAGTTTATGACCTTCACTAGATTGCTCCGGTCACTAGTGTGGATAAGTATGTAAATGGATAGGGACAGGGACGCAAACACAAGATGTACGTGGTTCACCCAGATTGGCTACGTCCACGGAGTAGAGAAGTTCTCATTAATTGTGAAGGGTTTACACAAGTACATAGGTTCAAGCTCTCCTTTAGTGAGTACTAGTGAATGATTTAGTACAAATGACATTAGGCAATATTGTGAGAGAATAATATCTATTTATAGAAGAGAGTTTCTAGTTTCATTCTGACATTGACACGTGTCGTGCTGTGATTGACCTTTGATGTCAACATGTGTCGCGTTACGATTGGCCTCTGATGTTGACATGTGTCACGTTGTGATTGGCCTCCTGGTTAGAGGGAAACTCTTGTGGGTCCTTGGCAGTATAATGTTGACCGGTGCTTAGTAGTTTCGGGGTTGGTCAAGTATGGTAAAACAAGTTCGATGTGGAATTTTTTTGTTAATAAGCTTGAAGTAATCATTTTCTTCTTAGTATTAAGGGTATTGAAAGTTGGCTCATGTTTTGGGGCTTGACTTGTATCAGGACTGCAAGTTCTTTATAGTGTCGAATATGGATTGAATGATTGATTCCTACACTAATTCTAATAGGAGAATAGTTAGGAAACATTCAATATATATATGAACATTAGCTACTGCTCTTGCAACCTCTCTGCTTATTTCATTCCAAAGACCTATTATTTGGAGAGCAATTGTGTTTTGCAAAAGAGGAGAAGGCTAATAGTTTCAAAGCTGCAATGGCTTCATCTTCGGCATCAAGTTATGTAGGTAAGTTTTCTCTTTGTTGTTGTGTTGTCATATTGTTCTTGAATTTTGTGATTCAATGGTATATCTGTGATCTATGGACAATGTTGCATATATGTCTTACAAGCCTTTCAATGAAATGGTGGCAACATAATGTAAGTAATCATCTAGGATATTGACAGCTACGTGCAAGACGTGTTTACGGATGTCAATTCTCTCCGTTAATAACCATGGATAGTAGTCCGATAGATTGGATTTGGGAATGAAAATTCGGATTTATTTTGGATATGGGGCAAAACCGTGAATACTATTCGGTTATAGTTTTCGATATGGTTATAGGGTCCCCAATATGTATCCGTTTCAGAATCCGAACCGAATAATATATAATATATAAAATAATCATATTATATTATATATATAATATATATAATATAATAATGTTATGTTATAAATATGTGTGTGTGTGTGTGTGTGTGTATGTATGTGTATATCTTCGTTATTCTCCAAACCCATTACGTAAAGAATACAAAAGTTGTATTGTGTGAGTTGCATTCTGTGGGAAAGTTCAAAAGTTTTGAATCAAAATTAATGAGAATTCATGGGTACTTATGAGAGACATCAAAGATCAGCCAATATCATCAATGTTTAACTTTAATTTTTATACTCCACAAGATGTCTTCATTGAATCATTTTATACATCAAATATTTAATGACGAAATTAATATTTACTACATTATAATGTGTCAACTGAACGACTATATTTTTTATATTAACGAGGATGGATATAACCATTAATCGATGATACTCTATTTTCCAGTGGATATAACTATAGATAATAACTAATAACGTGGAATGTCACCAGATGGTAAAAATCTACCTGAACCCCCAGCTTCACCATTCCCAGGGATTGAACGAGGGCCCTATTGAAGGTGTGGAGGGTGGTTTTTCCAGTGTTGATGTTATCAAGAATGCCCATCTTTTTTGTGGCATCTTTAAAGATGACTTTTACACCTTATCCATTGTCTACCTAGACTCGATTAACCAAGGTGTGAGAAATTTGTATCTTGATGACAATGGCGTCGCCATGGGGAAAGTGAACATCTTTCATGTCTCGATCAGAACATCAAAATGTTAGAATCAATTGTCAATGGTTCGTTGATCGAGGCCATCATTCGCAGCTTCTTGCATGCCGTTTTTCTTTGCTATCGAGTTTTTCCCATATATTCTTGTTTGCTGTATATGTAGTTGACTATGTGGAGTGCTTCTTCCCCGAGGCACTGGACTAAATAAAGATTATGGAGCCTTTTAGACTTCATACGTTGTGTTTTGGGATCTAGGCGGATGTCACCTGGACCTTTGACTCCTTAAAGCGAGAGACGACGTCTTCAAGATCTTTCACTCGCATCTTCAGGTTAGCGAGTCTCACCGGTTCTTTGGCTAGTGGGCTTTCTTGAATATCTTCTAAAGACAAACACACTTTCATATATATTGGGGAAACTCCATCGATTATCAGGGTCGGCGCTATGCGGGGCATCACAGTCTCAGTACGATTGCTTGGGGGAAATCTCCATTGATTATCAGGGTCGGCGCTATGCGGGGCATCACAGTCGCAATATGAATGCTTGGGGGAAATCTCCTTAGGGGTAGACTGATTTGGTCGAGGAAAATGAGTTAACTTTCAATGAAAACACCCATTGTTGGAACCAAATTCGTGCACAATTGTGAGTAGTGGAGGCACAAATCCGAATAAGCTGTAAAACAGCAAATAACTGTAAGCAAGCCTAAGGCCGCCCCCGGGGGGCGAAGGTGTACTGGCCAAAGGCTATTTGACAGTCATAGGTAAACAGTTATATCTATAACCGTTTATTTGTTTAAATGGTTACCCATAACAATAACTGTGACTTTTAAATGTGTAGGTAACTGCGGTTACTCATACCCGTGGGTATTTTGCACATCCCTAACGTTAATCGATACTTAATTAATAATCCAATCATCTATAACCACATCAATTGGTTTCAAAATTTGGACTCTCTAGCATTACCCTAAGTAGGGGCGAGAAGGGGCGGCCGCCCCTCCCCACGCTAGAAATCAAGCCCAGGACCGGTGGTTCTGCCCTTCTGGTTCCATCTGGTCTTCTGGGCTTTGCATTTTACAGCTTTTGAAAAGTAACGAAGAAGAAAAGAGAAAGGAAGAAGAGAGACTCTCTCACCCATCCCACCCCACCCCACCCCACGTGCCGTTTCAAAGTTACCCACTTTGATTTGTTTTTTCAACTATTGTACCCAATCAGTTTGGGCCACATAACTAGCTATTTAATGTGCTGATTATATTGATATTTGTTTTGTTTTTTTAGCCACTTTTTTTACACTATTATTTATCTTCAAATTTACTATAAATTCATATGAACTTTAAAAAATATGTTGTAAAGTGTTACAAATTGTAGTCATTTGAATTTTTATCTTCTATTGTCAAATACAACAAAGTAATAAAGAAAATTTGTCAATATTTTTATATATTGAGAGTTGCTAGACCCACCCCGTTGTCTTATTTCCCCACCCACGTTATATTTACACCCACTATAAAAAGTAAAAAAACTAAAATGTTATTTCCCCACCCACTATTATTCCTAAAATAACCCTATATATAATTAGAGATAAATTTCTCTTAAGAAAAGAATATAAACAAATAATATTACTCTTCTAATCATGATTCTCTTTGAACACGACACACATCATCACCGTCGCAATCAGAAAAACGTATCCTTTGTATTTTAATCATGATTCTCTTTGCACACGGCACACATAATTTCATAGTTTGAATAATTTCATTCTCTATTTCCCTATCACTTTCTTATTTTGTATTGTCATAGACTCATTAAAAAACAAATTTACTGTCAACAGCAGTGTGCAACAATTGAAGCTTAATTCGGCTTCAATTCTAACTTAAAGAGAGAGATTCCTTGGTGGATCATCATCGTCACATTCACCATCTTAATGGACACAAACCTTCGAAGATCCCAGAGGAACCATGTTTGCACGCATATCCAGTTTTTTCAACAAAAAAACAGGGAGAGATAGGTGGTGCTTGTGGTAAGTATGGGGCTAATGAAAAATCAACCACGCCTCCCGCTGTTTAGGTTTTCAATTCTAAATCAACCATGCCTACAGCAGTATGCAACAAATTTACCCTAACCTAATGAACGATGTCGACAAAGCTATGCTTCAATTCCAAAAATTCTCATTAAAAAACAAATTGCACCCTAATCTAATGCAAATTCAAATAAAAAGTCACAGAGTTATATGCTTCAATTGTACGATGTCGACAAATCAAGATGACCCACATAAAATTATCTTATACCTCTTTGACGGAAACATAATTATCTACTTCTTCCATAGAAACGTCATCTTCTAAGTTCATTCCTTTTGGTTTCTCTGAATGATTTTGTTTTCTCTGAATGAAGGGAGATGGGAAGAATGAGTTAGTGTTTAAGGGAGACAAATTTTCTAAACATATTCTCACGTTCAAACTTTATTTTTTTCTTTTTTATATATAGAAAAAAAGTAATGTAAAAGGGGGTGACTAAAGTCCTTATTAGTCATTTTACAAATTGACAAATTTGTAATTAAAAATTCATAAAAATGTGGGTGGGAAGATAAGACATTGGAGTGGGAATAACAGCTGTCTATGTTTTATAGTCAATGTTTTTAGATATTATATGCTATACAATAAATAGAAACTTATTTGTATAATATATAATAAATTTATTTAAATTCGCCTAGTCCGCTTAGGTCAAGCCATTTTCAATTCCTACTTTGAATATTTCGGTTAGTGCAAATTCTCCTACAAATATTCTAGGTAGTTCACAGAATCTTCATGCAAACCCTAGACTTAGGCCTTAAATCGATATCCACATTTTTTCGGGACCTTAAACCTTTTAAAATTCACCTCTCCTCCTCACAATTCTTGGCTTCACTACTGACCCTAAGTGGAATAGCATATCTTATCAATTGCTTTTTTCTACTTTTAGCGAAGGATAATGTTAGGGAGACCAAATTTTTTAAACTAAATTGGCAAACTAAATGATGTGACTATTGATTATTGAGTTATTACTTAATCGCTGATTAACGTGATTATTTCTTATTGGTGACACATAATTTAGTTTGCAAATTTGATTTTAAATTTTGGTCTCTCTAGCATTATCCTTCAACAATAGTTCTTCCATTACCTTGGATATGTTGCCGGTTCCATCATTTGAATTTCCACGCCCTTTTTTCCTCTTTCTTTAAGTACTCTCTGGTTGGTTGCTTTGTTAGTTTATAGGAAATTAGAGGGGATGGGGCTGGGGGGCTGCATCCGCCCCCACTCTAGAAAAACAAAAGAGAATGCTTTGAATAATTTTATTCTTCTCAATGAGAGGTATTTATACAAGGTGTACAACTCTAATGTAATAGGAAGAAAACTAATTACACGAGATTACAGGAGATTACACGAAATTGATATCAATTAGGAATCCTACCTAAAATACAAAGTCAACACTCCCCCTCAAGTTGGTGCGTATATGTTACTCATGCCTAACTTGTGTAAGAAACTTGAAAACTTATGACTTGAAACAGCTTTCGTGAGGATATCTGCCAACTGATCTTCTATTCTTATTGTCGGTAGCTCAATTATTTTTTCTTCTAATTTTTCTTTGATGAAGAACCGATCAACTTCAACATGCTTTGTTCTATCATGTTGTACTAGATTATGTGCAATGTCACAGGCAGCTTTATTATCACAAAATAATTTAATGGGCTGATCATGTAGTATACCCAAATCGCGAAGCAGGAGCTGAAGTCACAAAATTTCACAAATCCCCAAAGCCATACCTCTATATTCAGCTTTTGCACTGGAACGGGCAACCGCATTCTGTTTCTTACTTCTCCATGTAACCAAGTTACCCCCAACAAATGTAAAGTAACCTGATGTTGAGCGCATATCATCAATCGAACCTGCCCAATCTGCATCAGTATAACCTTCAACTCTAAGATGATTATTCCTTTTAAACAAAATTCCTTTGCCGAGACTTCCTTTCAAATATATCAAAATTCTCATCACTGCATTCATATGTGGTTCTCGGGGATCATGCATGTATTGACTCACTACACTTAAGGCATAAGCAAAGTTTGGTCTTGTGTGTGCCAAGTACATTAAACGGCCTACTAACCTTTGGTATCTCCCTTTGTCAACTGGTACTTGATTAATCATAATATACTTCCTCTGTGATAAGAAAATTCCCGAACTGCTTCTCGATACCTCAATCCCCAAAAAATATTTCAAGGATCCAAGGTCCTTCATCTCAAATTCTATAGACAAATATCTTTGCAAGGATGCACGTTCTTCTGGGTCATTACCTGTTACCACTATATCATCTACATACATAATAAGTGCAGTAAGTTTCCCATTTCGTCTTTTCAAGAACAGAGTATGATCGAAGTTACTTTGTTTGTAGCCAAATACTCTAATAGATTTTGTGAATCTTCCAAACCATGCCCGAAGAGACTGCTTTAAACCATATAAGGATTTCTTCAACCTGCACACTTTTCTTTTGTATCTATCTGGAGCATTACATCCTGGTGGAAGATCCATATAAATCTCTTCTATTAAGTCTCCATGCAAGAAGACGTTCGTCACATCGAACAGTTGTAAGGGCCAATTAAGATTTACAGCCAATGACAACAAAACACGAACTGTGTTGATCTTGGCTACAGGTGAAAATGTATCTGTGTAGTCGATTCCATATTTTTGAGTGTATCATTTTACTACCAGTCTTGCCTTGAAACGATCCACCGTCCCATCTGCTTTGTATTTCACAGTAAAGAGCCATTTGCATCCCACAGGTTTCTTGCCAGCTGGCAAATCTGTTATCTTCCAGGTAGCATTCTTCTTCAAAGACTTCAACTTTTCATTCATTGCTACTTGCCAACATGGAGACTCATCATGGCAATTGCATATAGGACATATCAGGGAGGGAGCATATTTTCTTTTAAATAAATTCTCCATCGTTGCCAGAGCTATATCCAATATTCTCCACATAAAGTTACGAAGCTTTGGTGGGGTGTTTAACTTCTAAACAATCTTCCAAATATGGCTTAGGGAAGAACTGGAAGATGAGGGATGCTGACCCCTCGAGAAGCAGTGCCGTGACCTAGCCTAGTGGTACCCGATTTTAATCGAATACAAACCATTCTTTGTAGATGGCCAAACAAGTCTATCATTCCTTTTGGGATCCCTAAGATGCGTCTCTAAAATAGCATCTTGCTTCTCCATCGATAAGAATGGTTGAAGAGAATTGATGTCCCACTATCGAGAAGAAGGGTTAATGTAAGCGGAGTGTCTTTATAACCGACACCATTCCACCTGGCGAGGGATGACCCAACAGTAAGGAAGGAAGCCACATATCCACCCACAATCGCACAGTTCACCTATCCATAATTTGTCAATGGGACCCCTGCATTAATAGATCTTTGCCCAACAAAAAACTAGTCCAAGCCTAAAAAGCCCTGCTCCCCTGTTGCATCTCAAAGAAAGAATAGTGCAGAAAGTATCTGGCTTTCAGGATCAATGCCCACAAGGAGTTTAAGTTATGAATTATTCGCCAACACTGTTTGGCAAGTAAAGCATCGTTAAAATCATTAAAATTCCTTAAGTCCATACCTCCATCCTGCTTCGGTAGACCCAAAATGTCTTTGGACACCCAATGAATTTTTTGCTCTCCACCAGCTTGTCCCCACCAAAACCTGAATAACATAGAGTAGAGTCCAATTCATTACATACCGCCATAGGAAACTTTAATAAATTCATTGGATATGCTGGAATAGCTTGGGCAACAACTTTTATTAACACCTCTTTGCCATCTTGAGAGAGAGTGCTTTGTTTCCCCCTTTGTAGTTTCCTTAAAATCCTACCCTTAACATAAGCTAGACCTTGCCTCTTTGAACGACCCCACATAACTGGAACACCAAGATAAGTCCCTAGATCAGAAACAATCGGCATATTAAGAACTCCTCCCAACTCTTCGGACACGTCCACCAGAGTATTGGCTTCGAAGAAAACACACGATTTTTGAAGATTAACTGCTGGCCTGATGCTGTACAATATTCGTTAATTATTTTAACCATATTGCAACAATTCAATATATTGGCCTTAAAAACAAATAAGTGTCATCAACAAAGAAAATATGAGATATAACCGGACCATATTGGTTCATCCTCAATCCCTCAAAAAACTTCCGTTCCATTGCCATTTGTATCATCCTGGAGAAAACATCACTGACCAGTAAAAACAAATATAGAGATAAAAGATCACCTTGTTTGAGACCTTTTGATGGAGTGAATTTGTTCCTCGGTTGCCCATTAAGAATGACAGCAACATTCACGAAGCTCACACACTCGATGATAAGTTAACGTCATCTAGAAGTAAAGCCCATCTTTTCCATAACCGCATTTAGAAAATCCCATTCCACTCGATCGTATGCTTTATGCATGTCAAGCTTAATGCCAAGCTTAAACTTGGTTCGTGCTTTCCGGAGCTTGAGGAAATGGAGAAGTTCATGAGCAATCCCCACATTATCTTGAATTTGTCTTCCCCCTACAAATGCATTATGCATGGGAGAAATCAAATTTGGAAGCAATGGTTTAAGTCTATTTTCCAACACCATATCAAAGATCATATAAGAATAGTTGCATAGACTGATCAGGTGAAATTGCGATACCGATTTCGGGTTTGGCATTTTTGGGATTAATACAAGATGAGTATCGTTAAGCCGACACGGGCCAACCTCCCCATTCCCTAGCACCCGGATCAATTCATTAACCTCACCCTGAATACTCTCCCAAAAGGAATGATAAAATACTCCTTGAAAGCCATATGGCCTCGGCACCTTAAGACTTCCAATTTGCATTGTAGCTTCTTTAATTTCCTCATTGGGCATTGACAACACCAAGGACTCATTCATACTTTCAGTAATAGACAAAGGAGCACACTCAAATATTGGTCCCCACTCCCTTATTCCCAAGGATGTGAATAGGTTTATGAAATAATCATTTATGGTCTTCATCACCCTACTCGGGTGGTCCTCCCAAATGCTATATTCCAGTTTAATTTTTAGCACTTGATTTCTTCTCTGCCTTTGCATGGTTGATTGGTGGAAAAAATTAGTATTAGCATCACCTTCTCGAAGCCAATTAACCTTAGACCATTGTTTCCAGAAAGTTTCCTCTTGTTCCCATAGCCTATCAATCAACTTTTACTTCTCCTTTGTCTCATCGATATTTGCTCCCCAATTTTTTTAAAGCTCCCCAAGCTGAGACATGAGCTCCTCAATTTCCATGCCCTTCTTTTTGAACTTTCTTCGACTCCAGTTGATTAGCCGAGATCGACAATCATGGATCCTTTTCTGCCATCTATCTAAAGCATGGCCATGGCAAGGGCGTTCCCAGCAAGTTTGCACCAATCTTTTGCATTCCTCCTCCTTAGCCTAAAAAGCTTTAAAGTAGAATAGCTTTCGGCCTACAATTCTCCTGGGATTACATTGGATAATAATCGGGCAGTGGTCTGAACCCAAAATAGTGCCGTGGGTAACCGTCGTATTCGGCCAAGATTCCTGCCAGAATTAATTTATCAACCCCCTATCTAGCCTCTCCTCCACCCATTCCCCATGTCTATTACCTCCCCAAGTGAAAGATTGCCCATTGAAATCAAGATCCAACAACTTCGCCGAGTGTAGAAAATCTGCTAGATACTGGTGTAAACACGGAAATTCCTGCGATGAACGAGACAAGAACACGTGTACAAAATAATATTTGTATTGATGATTTAGGGGTTATAATCTCTTCTACAAATTTAGCCTCTTATTCTATCTTTGTAATGGGTGGATTTGATGTTGTTGATCCAAAGGGTTGTCAGGGCTTGATCTTGGGATAAACAGTTGTGCGGATTTGTTGACGTCGTTGATTCAAAGGACCGTCGGGGCTTGATCTAGGGATGAACGAATGATGAATGATGAACACTTTCTTCAAGGGCCGTGGGGGGCTTGATCTTGAATTAGTGGAAGTTCTTCAAGGGCCGTTGGGGCTTGATTTTGAATGAGGATTTGACGAAGAACGAAGAGAGCTTTCTTGATCCTTTGGGATTTGCTTGGGAGCTTTGGAGTTTCAAAGCTTCAAGGTTGTGGTGTGAGGTGAATTGGTTATGAATTGGTGTCCCCCAAAATGAATGCCTTGGCCTCCTATTTATAGAATTCCAAAACTTGATTTTTTTGGATTTAAATAATCAGATGAAATCAATCATTTTTGCCAGGTGTTGACACGTGTCCTGTTTGATGACTTTTCTGATTTATTTTGAATTTTTGTTTAGTCACATGCTATGTGTAAAATTTATGTGACACATGAATGTTAAAATTTTAATTATTGATCAACATTTATTTCACCAAATTTTCAATGTCTACAAATGCCCCCACTTCAAGGCGCGTCGTATACATTTGCTTGTCACGTGTAGAAGATGCGTTTTGAAGTCCCTTACTGCAGATGTCGATCCAAGGGCCGTTGAGGCTTGATCTTGAACTGAGTTGGTAATTTCTTCAAGGGCCGTCGGGGCTTGATCTTGAATTTGGCTGGAAGATTTTCTAGTTTCCTCCAATTGTTGATTTTTCACAGGCTTAATCTTGAACTGGGCTGGAGGATTTTCTGGTTTCCTCCAAAGGACTTTCCACAGACTTAATCTTGAACTGGATTTGATTCAAGGGTGGTGGACATTTGATCTTGAATCGGACTTGTGATTTCTTTAATGGCCGTTGAGGCTTGATCTCGAACTTAAACATGACCACGAGCAGTTTTATGACATGCATGCTTTGAAAGATCAAGGAAGTTCGCAGCATTTTCATATGAATACTGAGCAGTTTGGTCAACGGTATGATCTTCAAGATTAATGGGCTCTTCTTCCAGTTGGTGACTTGATCTTTAAGGATTATTGAGACTTTGCTCTTTGGCAATAGTGCCAGCGAAAGGTTGTTGAAGCTTCTCGAGCTCTTTGATTATAGCAACGATGGCAGGCTTGGATTTAACTTAGACTCCTCTATCTGGATTATGCAGTTCTACCGAGAAGGGTGTTCTGCCATAATGATTTGTTCCGGCTCATCGTGCTGCGTTCTTCTTTGCTTGTTTCTTTCGCCTAGCCGAAGTGGTGCGCAACCTTTTGCCTTTAAATGGTCCTTCAGAGCATCACTTTTCAGCCATTCATCCATGCTTGACAGCTTCAGTGTAAAGAGCCAACACCATATCAACTGTTTTGAAATATTTGCTGAGGAAATTCGAGATCCATTAACAGTTGAAGATGAGTACTCGAGAGCAAATCTAGGTAAGCAACCAGGCAAAGGTTTCGGGCAATCAGTTCCTGATCGGACATATAATTTCAGGTTCCGACTGATTGCTTCCTTTCTCCTTGTTCTGCAGGCAAGAGCAAGGACAAAGGAAAAGATAGGGAAAAAGCATGATATGAGATACCTTTGCTTTCGACCTCGATGATATGAGATACTTTTGTTTTTGAAGAAGTAGCGGATGATCAGCACATGTATGTATTGAGCTTGTCTCCACATGCTTCGATGCATCATTTTCACTCGCCTCTTCTGTTCTCCAGACAGATGTGGTATCTTCCCTAGAAGTATAAGATGTTGAGATAATGGGTACTTCGAGAGCAATGCTGGGCGAGCAATCAGGGAAGGGGTTCCAGGCAGTTGGTTCCTTACCAGGAGCTTGAGTGGAGGTTCAAACATATTGCTTTCTTTATCCTTGTCTTTGCAGTAAAGAGGGAGGACAAAGGAAATAACAGGGAGATTGCATGATATGAGATATTCTTGCTTTCTACCCTGATGATATGAGATACGTTTGCTTTTAAAGAAGTAACGGATGAACCAACACGTATTTTGTTGCGCTTGTCTCCACATGCTTCGATGTATCATCTTCACCTACATCATCTGTTTTCCGGGCAGATGTGGTGTTTTCCTTGGAAGTACATCAACGGTTGAAGATAAGTGCTTGAGAGTGATGCTAGGTAAGTAATCAGGGAAGGGGTTTCCAGGCAGTTGGTTCCAAGTCGGAAGGTTGATGCCAAGTGCCGGCTGATTGCTCTTTTTTTTCTTGTCCTGCAGTGAAAAGGAAGGACAAAGAAAAGGATATGGAGAAAACATGTTATGAGATACTCTTGCTCTCAACTCTAGTGATATGAGATACCTTTGCTCCGGTGTGATTTGGTTGAAAAGGTGTTTCCAGGGAGGAAGAAAATTGAGTATGTTGAGAGGTTTTAGTTGGAGATGTATTTCTAGCAAGGAAGAAGAGTCAAGCGTTTGTATTTTCAAGGAGGAAGAAAACTAAGTTTTGGTTGCAGATGCGTTCGGCAAGGAAGAAGAGTCAGGCTGGATGTGTGCCTTGTTGTAGAGGATGGAGGTCGAATTATATGGTGAGTTTCCAATAGCAAGTGGCAGGGTGGATGTAGCCTTGTCACCCATGCTTGTTGGCCAAAAGTCGGGTAGGTGGAAATAATGGACTTCACATGCTTTCAACTTTGTCAGTGATTTCTGGCAAAGTTGCACGTGATAGCCGAAAGCTGAGATTGCGTCTGAAAAATGTTGACGGACTTTACGTAGGAAAATCCGGGTTTTGAAATTTGAAGAGCTGTGTCTCTTCGATTTTTTTTTCTTTTTTGAACAAGTGGTTGTGTTGCCTCTTCTTTTTAATAAGGTGTCAATCGTTTTCAACCTGCACACTTTGAAGATTGCCCGCCCTTGAAAATTGTCTTTTCTGTATTTCTGAGATTTTACTCACTCCAACCCTTTTCTTTTACCATCTTTTTGGAAATGGCTAACCCATCTAACATTTGCTTAGATTTGAGTCTCAGCAGTGACACAGGTGCACCGCGTCAGGGTAATATATGGCGCCCGTCCTTCTCATCTTCTAATGGCCATCTTATAGTTGAAGACTCTGTAATGAGGGATGCAGCAACAGCTACGGTTGTAGCTAGGAACCTCATCACTCCTAAAGATAATAGGATACTTTCACGACGGTTCGATGAGTTAGCTGTTCGAGAGTCCCAGGCTCTCAGTGTCCAGTGTGCGAACTCTGTTTCCAACATGGGCCAACACTTACTTGTTCGAACTCGCCAAGTTGAATCATTGACAGCCGAGGTGGCAGCTCTTAATCAAGAGATCAGACAACTCAAGCGCGAGAATAGAAAGTTGCATGTGCTTGCAAATAGTTATTCGTTGGGCATGAAGAGGAAGCTTGATCAGCTGTTGGACTCCGAAGGTCGGATTCAAAGTGACCATCAGAAGTTTGTGGATGTATTCCAGAGGCACTTTTTGCCTTCGTCATTTGGAGTTCGACCAAGTATTGAGGCTCCGAATAATCCATCTCCAATGCCTCCCTCTTCTAGGGTTCCGCCGAGTACTAAGGCTTTAAGTACTGAGGCTTCACATAAGTGACATTTGTGAAGGCTCCCTTTTTTTTTTCTTTTGCTTTTCTTTTCCTTTCTTTTTTTTTTTTACGCACTTGTAATTTCTTAGAGATATCAATGGACATGCTTTATTTTATTCAGTATATTGTGCTAAAACGTATATCTGACTAAGATGTGTTACTTCCTTCTTTATTTATTTATTTATTTTTTTAGATGGTGCCTGATGCATACTATTCTTATATATATATATATATATATATATATATACACACACACACATACACAAACACACATATAATACCATACAATGTGTCTAATTTTTTATGCACAGTGTGTGTGCCCCTACTGGTGGATTTCTTTGCTGTGATGCTAGGATTTTTTAATTTTGAGAAGGCAGAACAGGCTGCTGGGGTCCTCACAAAGCTTTTCAGAGATGTGGTAGTTGGTGGCGGAGTTAGCAGGTTGCCTAGTGCTTGTGCCAGAGATTGCAACGGGGTCTCGCTGTGTAGTGCCTTTTGATCACAGTTTTCCCACGGTGGTGCGCTGTCATGTGGTGCTGTACAAGAGCCTGCAGCAGGGTTGCGTAGCGTAATGCCTTTTGGTCACAGTTCTTTCTTGGTGGTGACGTCGACGTGCGGTGCAAGAAACTGCTTGCGTAATCGCTGCGGGTTTGCGTAGTGCGATTGCGTAGCATTTTGGTTTCCTTTGCCACTGTAGCGTGCCTTGAAGAACCATTCTGTAGCTGCCATCTTTGTCGTGCTGCTCAAGTTTTGTGGCTGATTTGCGGTCATGGTATTTTTCAAATGTTTTAGGAACAACACCATCACCATTCTTGCTTAGGAAGGTGATTCACAAGATGAGGGAACAACGTTGAAGCTTTACCTGGCACTAACTGGTCCTAAGGCGCTTTCTTTTCTCGTGAAAAACAATTCCATGCATATTAAGTCGTGGTCTTCTGAAGTATCTTGGGAGGTGGTAGACGCTGTTCAACCAAATACGAAGAAAAAAACGTGCACATTGAGGGTTCTTATTTTGAATCATTCGCACCATGCTCGTGACCATCATCCGACCTCGTTTAAGCTTCTTAGTGATCACATTCGCAGCGGAGCCATGGCTTGGAATGGTACCATGTCGACTACTGGAGAAGTCGTCTTTGATGAGTTTTATTGGGAGTGGCTTGAAGATGTCTTAAGCCGATCTAAAGATGTGCTTACTAAAGTGGGCCTTTACCACGTTGTGTACGCATCTTTGTTTAGTTATGATCGTCATCCTTCCGTCCTTCGGGCATTCTTTGAGCATTGGTGTTCAGCGACCAACACACTTCACACAGCGTAAGGGAAGATGTCAATTTCACTGTGGGATCTTCACAGGATAGGAGGCTTGCAATCCATGGTAAGTTTTATGACGAGGTCGTTCCCAGCGCAGAGGAACTTTCTCTTTGCAATAGCCGAGGATTACCTGCGAGTTGCCACTATTTGTTTTGGGCGTATCACAAGCTTTTCCAGGATGCTCAAGGTAAATCAGGCGTGAGGATTTCCTCATGGATCCGATTTTGGTACTGGGAGGCCATGAGGTATAAGAAGTCTTCGAAGAAAAGTTACTGTAACAAGACCACTAGGCCAAAGGGAGACTCAGACCCGTCCGGTGTTATTGGCTCAACCATGCGCTGCTTTTCTGACGAGTTGAGAGCGTTTGAGGATCTTGGCATAGTATCAGAGCATGTGGATGAGTCTTACCTAGCTGCTTTATTAGCTTGTTGGCTTTGTAAGTTTGTTTTCCTGACAGGCGACGTCAACTTAGTTCGTCCTGGAGTTTTCAAAATTGCTAGCAAGATGGTTGCAGGTGAGTCTTTTAGCCTTGCTATTCCGGTTTTAGCCAACATTTACAATGGCTTGAGCATTGTTTCGAACTCGGCAATCACTGAAGATCGTGCTATGGTGCTTCCTTACCACTATGTGTATGGTTGGTTAGGTGAATATTTTGGCACTCACTTTTCTTTGACGACTCTAGACAAGTCAATGCCTTCTTCATCGACTACAGCCAAGATGGGGCCTTTGATGACGAAGTATTCTGGCGTGCTCTCCGCGAAGAGCCTTGATGATTTGCAGGCACGAGCGCTATTTGAAAGTTGTGAAGATTTGAGGATGGACCCCTTAGCGAGAATTGGCTCGGTGCGGCGAGGCATCGTAGACAATTCGCATCTCCGCTCGTCAGACTTGTCTTATCTTATAAGTCTTCGTTCAGGGTTTGTTTCTTTGCGACAAGAAGACCGATGCATTGTTCAGCCATATAGTCCCCACCGTTTCAGCAGGCAATTTGGTTTTGTCCAAAACTTGCCAGGCAAGCTGAAGGAAAAGAACCAATCAGCATCCTTGCAAGCCGTGTATATGCATTGGGAGTCTTGTACCCGTGCATGTACAAATGCTGTTATCACGCTGCCAGCCAAGGACGAGTTCAAGAGTAATCCAGTGACCCGCGTTTATGCTTGTTGGTGGTCAAAGGTATATTATAAGAACTTGGGGATGGCAAGTGGTACCAATTCTTCTCACTCGGGCAATGATATGTCGAGAGAGGGCTGTCATGTGGTTCCTATGCAAGTGGTAGCTCTTGATTGCACCAGTGCGGCTCCCTTACAAGATAGACCTGTAGCTTTAGCTCCTCAACGCCCATGTTTGTCTCCTCGACATCCGGATGCTTCTGAAGAGGCGGGAGATGAAGTTGACTCCACGAAGATGGATTTATTTTGCAACAGCGTCAACAAGTTTCAAACAAGCGACCACTTGAGGATGCTCAGGTTGACAGCGATGTCAATTTTCGTCATAAGAAAAAAAAAGTGTTTAGACCTCCTCTACTCGATAACCGTGTGCCATTTGAGAGAGATGTATGTACTTCATTTTCTCTCGTGATTTCTTATGCTTTCATCATTTTGGCTTTCATTTCTAACATCTTTCTTTGTCTTCTTTAGGTTGGGCCTTTTTGTTCTTTTGATTTGGCAACTGCAGATGTTTATTCCTATACGGAGATGCTATTTGCGGGCGAACTACCTACAGACAGTGAGATCGGGGATCTGCCTGGTGCAGAGCTTGTTCCAAATCCGCCGAACTTCCCAAGTTTGCCATGTGTAGGTGAAGGTATGCAAGAACCCGTCATGCGTCCAACACCTTTGCCAGCTAGCTTTGTGATCTCTTTGAGAGGGCCGAACCTTATCAGTACTGAACAAGTCATCCATCGCATCAGTCTTAGTGCGGCAATGGATATCAAAAGCTATATAGAAAAAAGGATTTCTAAATGCCCGTTGGAAGACCTTACGTTGCTCAATAAGGATTTGTCGAAGCTTGTTTCTGTGATTGACAACTTTAACGTTGATTCTTCATCCTTGAAGATCAAGATTGTCGAACTTATGGCCGCCTTGACTGAGTATTCTTCCTTGCGTGCTATTTCCTTGGAGAAGTTGAGTCCAGATGTTAGAGCTCATCAGCTAGCAACAATAAACTCGTCACTGGCTCAAGTCCAGTCTTCTCAGCAAGCTGCTTCGGGAGATTATCAAGTTACAGAGACTTCTTTAACTTCTGTCCAGGTGCGTCTAGATGCGTTGGCAAGAGAGCGAGAGCAGTTGGTAATCGAAGCATCACAACTTGAAAGTGTTCTCACGGAGCGGGGAACTACACTTTCTCAGTACCAAGAGGAGATTTCACGCCTAGAACGAGAGAAATGCATGACTATGGAGTTGCCCATCTTGTCTCCCATCGAAGCAAAGACTTTGAAGACTTTGGAAAGCTTGCTTGAAGATCGTCTTCGTAGTTTTGGGGACATAGTTTTCAAGTAGTATCTTCTGTTTTTTGTTTTTTTGTGTAATAAGCCTTTTGGAGCCGACTCCTTCTTTCAAATAAATAAAGTATGTACATTCTTGAATTTGCTCTTCATTCTTCAAAGTGTTTTTTTTTAGATGGTGTGACTGTACTTGAAGTTTTGACGTTTCAAGTTGCCTACATACCCTTTGTTGAGGAGAGATCAAGTCATAACGTAGTTCAAATGCATTTGTTTTATGATGATTTTGCCATACACAGTTTATGCTCTTGCGGGCCAGGAGCTTTGGTTGTCGCCTTTTAGGGGTAGTAGCGCTTTAAGAATCTTCCATTGATAGGGCCAATCTTCAAGCCGTCTTCTGCCATGATTAAGTAGGCGCCGTTAGTGTAGACCTCTTGTATTATGTATGGTCCATCCCACTTTGATGTGAACTTGCTTTTCATCTTGTGAGTTGTGATGATAGGCCTACGTAATGCGAGGACGAGATCTTCAGTTTGGAAAGACCTTGGGCGGACCTTCTTATTGAATGCCTTGGATAGCCGTGCTTGGTAGCATTCCAAGTGTTGTTGAGCTTCGAGCCTTCTTTTGTCGAGTGCTTCCAACTCTTGAAGGCGCAACTTTGCATTCTCTTTATCAGTTAAGCCTTCTTGTATAGCCATTCTCAGTGAGGGGATTTGACTTTCGAGCGGTAAAACAGATTCCACGCCATATACAAGAGAATAAGGCGTAGCTTGGGTAGGAGTCCTATGTGTCGTCCGATATGCCCAAAGTGCATCGCTTATTCTTTCATGCCAGTCTCTCTTTGTTTGGCCGATTACCTTCTTTAAGAGATTGCACAATGTTTTGTTGAATGCCTCTGCAAGACCGTTGGCCGGGGCATGATACATGGAAGACTTGTGCTACTTGAACTTGTATTTCTCACAGAGCTCATCCACGAGTCGGTTGGAGAATTACTTTCCGTTGTCAGTGATGATGTAGCGAGGCACCCCATATCGATGGATGATGTGCTCCTTGATGAAACAGACGACAATTTCCTTCTTTACTTCCCTTAGGGGTATGGCTTCAGCCCACTTGGAGAAGTAATATGTTGCAGCTAGGATGTAAGCTTCTCCTGCAGATGACTTCGGAGTAATTGGTCCTACGACGTCCAATCCCTATGCATCGAATAGCCATGAGGCAGCTGTAGGGTGTAATGGTTCAGGTGGTTGGTGTATGAAGTTGGCATGAAATTGGCAGGCTTGGCACATTTTGGCATGTTCCAGGCAGTCATTCACCATGCTTGGCCAATAGTAACCCATTCTTTTGAGCTGGAAATGTAGCTTTGGTCCAGATTGATGCGCCCCACATACGCCTGAGTGTGCTTCTTCCATGGCTTGATTAACTTCTTCCTCACCTAGGCATCTCAGAAGTACTCATTCGAAAGAGCGTCGGTAGAGTGTTTCTTTGTAATAGAGGAAGCGAGGTGCTCGTCGACGTATTTCAGAGCAGTGTCTAGGATCGTCTGGAAGTTTTCCATGCTCTAAGTAATCGATCAGCGGTTATCTCCACTCTTCAACATCAATTGGAAGTACTGAGATGACATTTGTATCATCCAGTAGCATTTCGGTGACGAGGAGGATCACCCATCTTTGGCAGACTAGCACGTCTGCAGCTTCGTTTCTCCTAATGTCATGCTTGAGGCTAGGTTGGCAAGAGCGTCTGCCATTTGATTTTCTTTTCTTGGCACATGTTCTAGTGTCACAGTCTCAAACTCTTATAGCAGTTGAGTTGCCAGCCGGAAGTATGGGATGAGATCATATTTCCTCACCTCATATTTAGTTAAGAGTTGATTGATTATGAGCTTGGAGTCTCCAAATACTTCAAGGGCTGTGATTCCCATGTTGATCGCCATTTGGAGTCCGATGATCAGTGCTTGGTACTCAGCGACGTTGTTGGAGCATAATTCGCTTAGTTGAAAGGAATAAGGTAATATCTGCCTTTGTGGCGACATGAATACCACTCATGCCCCTGCTTCGTCTGCTCGTGCAGATCCGTCGTAGAACACTTCTTCGTCAGGCAAGTCGTCTGAGATTTTCCAATCAGCTGGGATTGGGTGATCAGCAAGAAAGTCTGCTAGCGCTTGTCCCTTTACGGCTTTAGTTGGGACGTAGATGATCTCATATTGGTTAAGCAGCAGCGCCCATTTAGCGAGTCGCCCTGTCAAGACTGGTTTGGACATGACGTATTTGACCGGGTCAGCTTTAGCAACCAAGTGGATGGTGTAAGCATGCATGTAATGCCTGAGTTTCTAGATGGCGAACACTAAGGCAAGGCACATTTTTTCTATTGAGGAGTAGTTTAACTCGGCGCCAGTGAGGGTTCGGCTGAGGTAGTAGAGCGCTCATTCTTTCTGGGATTCATTCTCTTGCGCCAAGAGTGCTCCAACTGAACTTTCCTGAGCGGTGATGTACAATATGAGTGGTTTCCCAGGCACAGGCGCCCCCAAGACAAGTGGACTTGACAAATACTTTTTTATGCTTTCAAAAGCATTGTGGCATGCTTCGTCCCATACAAACGGAACATCCTTCTTCATGAGTTGGCTGAACGGTTGACAACACCCTGCAAGGTTAGAGATGAAGCGTCTGATGAAGGCTAGCCGTCCTTGTAAACTTTTCAGCTCGTGCAGGTTTCTTGGCTCAGGCATGTTTTGAATGGCCTTGATTTTTTATTGGTCCACTTCAATACCACGGTGCTTGACAATGAAACCGAGGAACTTTCTAAAGGTGACGCCAAACGCACATTTTAACGGGTTCATCTTGAGGTTGTATTTTCGCAGCCTTTCGAACACTACTCACAAATCCTTCAAGTGATCTGATATTTTCTTTGTTTTGACCACCACATCGTCCACATAACATTCTACGTTCTTGTGTAGCATGTCATTGAAGATTTTCTGCATTGTGCATTGATATGTAGCCCCAGCGTTCTTTAGACCAAAGGGCATCACCTTGTAACAGTAGATACCTTTTGGAGTGCGGAATGTTGTTAGTTCCTCGTCTTCGAGAGCTATACGAATTTGATTGTAACCAGAAGAGCCGTCCATGAATGACAGTGCCTCTTGGCCAGTGGTTGCGTCCACCATGATTTCGATGATTGGCAAGGGGAAGTCGTCCTTCGGGCAAGCGTCGTTGAGGTCCCGAAAGTCTACGCAAACACGTATTTGTCCAGATTTCTTAAGGACGATGACGATGTTGGAGATCCACTTGGGGTATTGCACCTCTCAAATGAATCCTGCTTCGATTGGCGTGCCAATCTCTGCCTCGATTTGTGGAATGAGCTTGAATCGATAATGCCTTTGAGTTTGCTTTATCGGTCGCGTTCCAGGCTTGACTGCAAGATGATGCACAACGATGATAGGGTCAAGGCCGGGCATTTCTTTGTAAGTCCAAGCAAAGACGTCTTTGTACTCTGATAGCAATTGGTAGTACTCCTCTATCTCGTCTGCTCTTAGCAGTGCACTTACAAAGATAGGTTTTTGCTCCTCTTTTGTGCCCAAGTTGAGCTCTTTGAGATCATCAACCGTGGCTTGCCCCTCATCCTCAAGATGTGGTGGTGCAACAGTGACATCTTCTTCGGGGATCTCGTCTTCTTTGCCTTCTTGGATCGTGATGTGGAAGACATCTTGGACTTCCTCTTTAGTGTCGTCCTCTTGGGCTTGTTGGTATGAAGATTGTCCAGTATGGATGATGGTGCGCCTTCTTACTATCAGTGGTTCATTTGCGTCATCCTCCAAGATTACTTGACGCTTCATCCTTGAAGGAATTGAGCTTCGAATATCGCCTTTTTTCTACTAGCGTGTCGAGCTTTTCTTCCTTTGACGTTATTTCCCTATTTCCAGAAAACTTCCTATTGTCCTCAAGTCTTTCCAAAGCTGACTGACGAGGAGGAGAGCTAGTCTTGTTGCTTTGCTTCTTAGGTGACAATCTTTCAAAAACAGAGCTTCGGGATGTTAGCCTGTTAAGCCTCTTGAGACGGAGGTTCGGTTTTGACCACCAATGTGATCAAGGGCTGACGTTCTGGGTCTTGAACGATTCATCCTATCGAAGACTGGCATTCGAAGGGCGGATTTTGGCTCCTCTCGATCTTGTTCAATGCTCACGCTGATATGTTGAGTGCTAGCATTTTTCGTTTTGCTTGAAATCTTCACGGGTGCATTTGGTGTGAAGCCAAGTCCAGCTTTGTTGTTGTTAACTCCGTAACCATGCTTCTTCAACTTCTTTTGAGTCTCAGTGAGGTCACGTTCTTTATTGTTGACAGTGTTTGAAACCTTTTTCCCAGGATTCGAAGAAGAAACGAAGTCGTACCCAGCTTTTAACATGAGTTTGTAGGCGTTTAGATCAAAACCTTCTTCGGTCCTCTTGGTTGGGAGAAAACTTGGTTCCACCCCCTTTGGTAGAGCTTTTACGAAGCCTTGTGGTAATCTTGCAACCTTAGCGTTGCTTAGCTGTGTCAGAGGTAAAACTGCATTCATCTTGAGCAACTTTACATTATCCCTGTGCCGCTGTGCATCAGCTTTGCTTGCTTCAGTTTCAAACGAGGATTGACCATTCTTTCTTTTTGACATCGGGATGTATCGGAAAACGGGTGTGTTTGATCCATTTGAGGGCGTCCTACTCCCTTTGGTTGTTGCAGGTTTAGCAAGCTCATCATTGTTCTTGTTTAAAGACGGCATGGCTTCTCCTTCTTGCTTCTTGGGCATGGCTTACCACTCCTGCTTTTTAGGTGTTGCTTTACCCGTGGATTTGATCTCTTTTGGAAGAGCTTCAGGCACCATGTCTTCATCCATGTAGAACTTGGCGTCTGCGAAATGTGATTCGGCTTCGATGAATGGCTTGGTGTCGCCATAAATCACCTTCACTCCTTCTCGGTAGAATTTTAAGCATTGGTGAAGGGTGGACGGTACTACTTCATTCGCATGGATCCAAGGCCTTCCTAAGAGCAAGCCGTAGGAAGTTCTTGCATCAATCACATGGAATATCGTGCTTGACTTGAGTTCACCAATAGTCATCTCCACTCGGATCATGCCCATCGCTCTTTGTCCTCCTTGATTAAAACCTTGGATTAGTAGACGACTTAGGGATAGTTCATCCACCTTGATGCCGATTGTAGCCATTGTTGACTTTGGCATGATGTTGATGGCTGATCCACCATCCACAAGCATGCGGTTGACTTTGTGCTCTCTTACGTACCCCGAGACAAAGAGATGATGGTTATGAGGCTTTGATCCCAACAGTAAATCTTCGTCAGTGAAGTTGATTACATCATAGGTGGCACAACATGTGGCACATTCCTGTTGCCGAAGCTTCAAGTTTTCATTCTTGCTTTCTTGCACTTCGTGGTCATTGGGACTTTCCAAGACCGTTGCTAATGCTCTTCGCATCTTCTTCGGCAATCGTAATGCTTCCTCAATGCTAAAGTGTGTTGGCAGACCTTCTTCGAGCATGAAAGTTCTTTCTCCCTCAGTGATGATATCTTTTCCTTTTGAAGGTTCTTCCATTCCTACTTCGACCATGTGGCATGCAGCGATAGTGCACTGTTGGAAGAAGTCACTCGTGCAAGGACACAAGAATTTGTGGCTCTTGCTCCATAGGTTCCCCAGCATACGTTGGCTTATCAACTTTTACGTTTCTTTTGGGCTTCCTATTGTTGCGGCGACGGTGCTTTCTCACTTGTTCCACCTTTGGTTTTGTGGATTGTGGTTTTGGTTTCCTTGTTTTTTTGTAGGTCACCAATGTCCATCCTTTTTCATCATCGGTATGTGCATCATGTTCGTTTACCCCCGGCGATGGTTGCGCAGAAGGTATCGTGCAACTTAAGCATTGATAGGAATGGTCAGGTGTTGTTTGGAGAGGCACGGGATCGAAAGATCTAAATGCAATTGTAGTAGTATGTGTTGCGGCCGTGTCTTTGAGGTCAAGCTCGATTCGCCCTTGTTGTGCGAGCTTCATGATGAGCTCTTTGAGGACGAAACACTTACCCACAGGATGGCTCACGATTCGATGGTACTTGCAGTATTTAGGATCGTTTATGCGATTCATTTCTTCAGGCCGCTTGTATTCGGGTAGCTTGATTACCTTCTTTTCTAGCAAGTCGTCTAACCTTGCATCCATGTCTGAGTCAGGAAAAGGGTACGCCTTCTGCTCCAATTCCCTCAAGGTGCTTTTGTACCTTTCTTGGGTGCGAGGAGGCTCACCTCTCTTTATCTCCTTTGTTTTGGTTTTGGAGGAGATCTTGATAGGAGCGGAGGCAGTCTTGACGGGCACAGTGCTGATAGTGAACACTTCCTTGGGGGGCTTCTTCCCAGTCTTGTCTACATTTGGGGAGAACACTTTATCCTTCTTGAAGTCAGTGATCGGCTCTTTTTTCCCGTGATGGGCAATACTTAGCTCCATGTCGTGGGCACGGGTGGCTAACTCTTCAAATGTCTGTGGTTTGATGCCTTGAATGATATAGTGTAACCCTCATTGCATGCCTTGGACGCACATCTCGATCAAAGAGATCTCCGAGAGCCTGTCCTTGCAGTCGAGGCTTAGATTGCGCCATCAGTTGATGTAGTCCACGACTGGCTCATCCTTCCATTGCTTCATGCTTGTCAGCTCTAGCATGCTCACGGTGCGGCGCGTGCTGTAGAAGCGGTTGAGGAATTCCTTTTCCAATTGCTCCCAACTGTTGATGAATTCAGGCTCTAGGTCTGTGTACCTGATGCGAAAATTACTTGACACACAAATTAAACCCTCTTTGTGACAATTGTAGTATAGATGTAAGTAGGGTATCGTTCTAGGCCGGGGATTAGGAGGGATTGCTAATCTATTCTAAATTAATTTAAAAATATTAAATAAGACTCAAGGACACAAAACTAGGCTAAAAACTCTAATAACTCGAAACACACTTAAAATGACTCAAAATAATGAAAACAATTAAATTAAACACTAGGAACTGAAATGGACGGAAATTAAATTAAAAGACTAACAATAAAGAAAACTAACTAAATAATATAATTTAATAATGGATGGGTGTTTGGTTTTGATGAAAAGTAAATTAAACTTAATTAAATTACAGAATTGATAAAAACATGAAATTAAGGTGAAAGGATAGGTGATGGATTAGCTAGAGGGTTCTTCTCTACACATGACACATATGCAACCTAAATTGATTTTCAGTTGTTCTTTCTATAAGTTGTGAATCTCAACGCCCCAAATTAACCGTGAACAGCACTTTTTTAATCTTCAAGTTTTCCTTAAGTTATTGAATTGGACGGGAAAACGCATACAACAATTCAAAACATTCTTCAAAAGTCCCCTACGTGAAAAGCACAATAGAGATGCAATCAAAGATCATTAGACTTTGTGAAAACTATAAGCATTGACGAGGCATTCGTAACTATGAAAAGCATGATACTCTTGCCAAGAATTTACTTAACGTGATTGTGACTAGCAACCTTTACTACTTGTGAAAATAAGTTCATAACGATTAGGTGAAATTCACTTATATTCTAGCATCAAATTCATGCATGTAAATTAAGCGTGCACTCTCAACCAACATACACAAATCAGTTTTTATACGAACGGATAAGTAAATTGAAATCACAACTTATGAAATCACAACCGAAGGTAATCAATTCATATTACAGATATAATCATGGCTTTGAATTAACCTCTAGCCAAAATCAGTTTATTTACACATTATTAAAACTAGAAATAAAATAGAAGTTTGGAAAGATTTAACCGAGAGAGAGGTGAAGATCTCTGTCTGCGTTTCCACTGAGCTGCTCTCTCGCTGCCCAAAGGCAGCGCCTATCTGCCCGTCTCAGCTCCCCCTGTCTTCTTCCTTTATCTGCGCCTCCTGCGCTCCACGTATATCCTCTCGCTGACCTCCTCATATTTCTGCTGTCCTCACTCTGTCAGGCTGCATAGGGCAGCTCCCTGCAATCCTCCTGTCCTCACGTCAGTCCTCTCTTTGATGTCTCCCCTGGCTGACTCTGTGCTGCCTTGCTACTCCCGCCTGCTTCCCTTCTTTTCTCACCTCACAGTCCGAGTGTGGACTCCCTATTCGCACTGCTTAATCTCTCTTCCACGCTGCCCCAAAGGCAGCTCTCTGCCTCTCGGTCCTCACCCTGTCCTCCTCTATTCTTTTTTTATTTTTTTATTTTATTTTCTTTTTCTGCTTCTGGCAGCAAGGCTGCCTTTCTCTCTATCCCGTACTCACCTTTCCTGCGCCTCCTGCGCACTGCTGCCAAAGCAGCCCCCCCAGTCTCTCCGCGTATCTCTGCGAGCTGCCCAAAGGGCAGCTCCTTTCTCCCGCTCCCAGACCCCAATCTACTTCTCCTTCTTTTATTCTTTTCTGACCTCTTGTTCTCTGCTTTTGACTCCTTGGATTCCTTCTCCGCGTCCAGCTGCAAAGCAGCTCTCCCTCTTGGATCCCTTTCACGTTTTCTGCTTTTCTTTATTGCTCACGCTGTCTCTCCACTTCTTCTATTTAATTTCTCAGTGCTTTCCACTTTCTTCTCCTACAAACACAATAAATTAAAAGTATCATAAATACTTAAAGCTTTAACTAAATTAGACAAGACAAGAAAAGAAATATAAAAGGATGAAATATATAGTTTAAATATTGGTTTATCATTTAGCGTCACAATGGGTTGGCAATATTGTAATTTAAATTTGCTTTTGACGAATTTATTACATAAAATTTCACTTGTTCTATTTTTATTTTCTTTGCATAACAAATCCTATAAACACAAAAATAACGTAAATAGCTCAAAAATATAAGGAACTAACTAAGAAAAAACGAGTGAATTTGAAGTAAAAATATATATAAATATGATCCGATCAAATACCCCCATACTTAGCTTTTGCTAGTCCTCGAGCAAAACAAAGAAAACATGAAAAAGTACTAACATGAAAAACATTAGTTTCCCCCTATGTGACCCTCATAGAATTTCATTCGAGAAAACAAATCATCAAGAACCATAGCTAGCACCAACAAACTAATCCAAGTTCATCTTCCTTATTCAAATATTAGCAGTAATCTTTGAATCATCCTTGAAGTGTAGTGTGTGAGATAGCCATGCTAATGCAATTTCAAGTTTTTATTTTTAAAATCATCATGTGCAAACTAGCGACCTTCTCACGGGATATGCACTCAATCACACATGTGTTTAGTTTTAATGTGTTTCGCTCAAAGAATCAAATGTGAAATTTCTACCATAAGCTTGCATAAAGATCACTTCTCCACAGTCATAATTGCAAAACTTAAATCAAGAGGACTTTTATTGGATGTAATGAGGTTTAGGGATAGGGTTATTGAAACAAAAGAATAGGAAACACAAATTCCAAGCTACATTGCAAGCAATTCTTTTCTTTAGATTTATAAGAACTCAAGCTCTCCAACAATTCTTCTAGCACCTCCAACCATACCCTTAAACTGAAACTTGAACAACTTTTTATTTTCTTTGTGTACAATTTTTCTTTTTCTTTTTCTTTTCTTCTCTTTTTTTCCTTTTTTTTTTTTTTAATCACAAACATGAAATACCCCCACACTTATTCTTTTGCCAAACATCTTCACAGTACTTCACAAACGTTTCTCATAAGACAATTTCGCATTGCTCGCTTGGAAAGGGTAAGGAAAAATGTTTCAGGTATAAGGGTAGACATATCTGGTGATAAGAAATAAAAGGCTCAACATACACGGCTCAAATTGGCAATCTAATGATATCATTTTTCTTTGGGAAACATGGTTATTTGGGCCATAGTGGTAAACCTAATGCCTCTATCATTTCCAAATTCATGCAATCAATGACAAACATTTCGAAAGATCGTTACGCAAGTTCTAGAGATGTATATCACATAAGTTCATCACACATAAAAAAATAGGAGTGTATGAAAAATGCACACACTTTCAATAGGCTCAAAAACTCACATAGGATGTATATGGTCACTAAATTCACATATGAAGCTTTAAGTCATACTTTAGTTTCACATTAACAAGGCTATGTGCATTTGGTTTTTCAAAGATGGTCAAACATGTACAAAACTAACAAGAGAATAAGGAATTTCACAAAACACATGTTAACTAAGTTCTTGATGATCATGGTTCGAATTTGATCCAATTATATCATTGAGTCGGGAAACTAACAAAAATCTAATTCAAAACAATAAGGGAAACAAGACAATATTTTTGGATTTTTAAATTTTCCGATTTTTTATTTTTTTATTTTTTTATTTTTTTAAAGAAAACAAAAAGCAACAACACAGAAACAAAAGAAATTCTAGAGATTTCTACCCCCACACTTAAACTTGACATTGTCCCCAATGTCAAAAAACACTATAACGCAAAATAAAAATAAAATAAAATAAATAAATAATAAGAAACAAAATAAAGCAATTAGACTGAAAACTTCCCTAATTTGCAGTAAAATCAAGTGATTACCCCCCACGCTTAAATTCTGCAATCAACTTCAAGGGTGGAAATAACCAAAAGTTCCTGCAAAGAAAATAAATAATTCAGTTAAGTAACGCAAGAAAATGTAAAAAAAATTGCAAACGAAAAATTGAAAATCACAATAAAAGACAATGAATAGAAACTAATAAGTGATCATTGGTCATGCTTGTTGATTTTCCACAGCGTTCCTCTTGAACAGGGTGACACTTAGCTTTTTACTTGCAAGTGATGATTTTATGCTATTGTACGGCGAAGCTTTGCTCTTTGGTTATGTTGCAGTTCCTTATTTGTTCTCCAAGCAGATGTGGCAGCTTCTCTAGTTCTTCAGTTCGGACTCCTTGTGCTGGGTTGATTGTACGAGCTGCATTCTTCTCTGCTTGTTTCTTCAGCACGGCGGGCAGGCACGAGGTAGAGGTATTGGTCTGTTTCTTTCTTCAATCTTTCCAAGTGCCCACCTCTTGCTTTCTTTCTCCTTGTCCCTAGCTGAATTGTCTCCACATGCTTCGAGGTATCATTTTCACTTCCCTTACTGTCCCCCAGGCAGATGTGGTAGACGAAGAGAAAGCATAAAATGATGAAGATGAGTACTCGAGAGCAAGGCTAGGTAAGCAATCAGGAAGGGGTTCCAGGCAGTTGGCTCCAGATCGGAAGATTGATACCAAATGCTGGCTGATTGCTCTCTTTCTCCTTGTCGGAAAACAAAGACAAGGAGAAGGACATGGAGAAAGCATGATATGAGATACTCTTGCTTTCAACCTTTATGATATGAAATACTTTTGCTTTGAATGGGTTGTTCGCAGGAGTATCCCAAGGAATGAGGAACACAGAGTGACTCGAGAGGATTCTTTGGGAATGCATTTTCGGAGATGAAGAGGTGTTGAGAGGGTGTGCTGAGAGAATGTGCTTTTGCTGTGGAAGGCGAAGGTAGAAACTTATAGGACTTGCCTTCACAACCGGAACTGTTCTCTCACTCATTGTCGGCAGCCGGTGGATGGATGAATAGTACAAATTACGCGCTTTCTGACAAAGCTGCCCGTAATTTCCGCAAAGCAGATTCCTCATTGATATCTGGAATCGGCGCTTCGAGCTTTGAGCATCGTCGATTGTAGAGGTAGCATGTGACACGTGCGGATAAATCTGGAAAAGAAGATTTGCCCGTGGGTTGAAGCCCAGCTTTTGAGAAAGCTAGCGTGTCTTTAACTGTTGAATTTCCCTCTTCGATTTCTGAATTGGTGCTTCGACAAACTGCCCGAGATTTTCGCAAAGCAATTTGCGTGTGACAAGTGACGACACGTCTGGACAAATTGATCTTTTGAAATCCGGGATTCGGCTCGTGGTTTCTGAGCAAGCCCAACTTTTAAGAAATTAAATGCCTCTTTTGAGAAAAGAATCCGGCTTTTGAGAACGGAGCCCCGACTCTTCGATTTGCGAGAGGACGCCTCTTCAATTTCTGAGGAGCGCCTCTCTGATTTCTTCTTTTTATAGAGGCGCTAATTTTGTTCCACAACACACTTGAGCTCCCTCATGTAAACACTCCCTTCTTGCACTTGTTTAATCTTGATCAGTCCGACTCTCATCTTTCTTCACCACCTCTGAAAAATGTCTGGCCCTTCCGATCGTCGTTTTGACTTGAACCGTGGTGAAGAGGCAGCTCCGCCTTCACCAGACAACATATGGCGCCCATCTTTCATATCCCCTACCGGTCCTCTTACCGTTGGGGATTCAGTGATGAAAAATGACATGACTGCTGCGGTGGTGGCTCGGAACCTTGTCACTCCCAGAGATAACAGACTGCTCGCTAGACGGTCTGATGAATTGGCGGTTAAGAAGTCTCTGGCTCTCAGTGTGCAGTGTGCGGGTTCCGTATCCAACATGGCCCAACGCCTATATGCCCGAACCCGTCACGTTGAATCCTTGGTGGCTGAAATACAGAGTCTCAAGCAAGAGATTAAAGGGCTCAAGCATGAGAATAAGGAATTGCACAAGCTCGCACACAGCTATGCTACCAGCATGAAGAGGAAGATTGACCAGATGCAGGACACCGATGGTCAAATTTTACTTGATCATCGGAGGTTTGTGGGTTTGTTCCAACCGCATCTGCCTTCGTCTTCTGGAGCGGCACTGCGTAGTGAAGCTCCAACTGATCAACCTCTGCCGCCTCCTCCTTCTGTGGCCCCGCCGACTGCTGAAGCCCCGCCTACTACTGAAGCACCACCCGACCAATGAATACTATTAGTTTACATCATTGTAAAATATTTGTACTTTTTTTTTTTTTTTTTTTAAGTTTTTTTTTTTTTTTATCATTAATTTTAAATTTTATCTTTTTTTTTTTTTTTTTTTTTTTTTTTTTTTTATATATGTAAATTAATGTAAAGAGACTTTGGTTAACCTTCCCCCACACTTAAACTAAATAACACAAACTCACAGAAATCAAACAAATAACACAACTAACTAAACAAAACAAAATGAAAGCAGTAAAGATAAGGGTGGAAGAATGCAAAGCTGATTGGGTTAGTGATTCCAAAGTCTCCCTTCGTTGAATGCTTGGGTTGCCTCCCAAGAAGCGCTTGATTTAACGTCTTTAGCCGGACGCATCTTTCCTTTAAATTTCCCTCGGCTCCATTTGAACCTAAAATCAAAGAAAGAAAAATAAATCAAATATCAAAAGTAAAATACACAAACACCAATATAAACATAAACAAAAACAAAAATAAAAGGATTAGCAAAGTTACTAATCCCCGGCAACGGCGCCAAAATTTGATGCGAAAATTACTTGACACACAAATTAAACCCTCTTTGTGACAATTGTAGTATAGATGTAAGTAGGGTATCGTTCTAGGCCGGGGATTAGGAGGGATTGCTAATCTATTCTAAATTAATTTAAAAATATTAAATAAGACTCAAGGACACAAAACTAGGCTAAAAACTCTAATAACTCGAAACACACTTAAAATGACTCAAAATAATGAAAACAATTAAATTAAACACTAGGAACTGAAATGGACGGAAATTAAATTAAAAGACTAACAATAAAGAAAACTAACTAAATAATATAATTTAATAATGGATGGGTGTTTGGTTTTGATGAAAAGTAAATTAAACTTAATTAAATTACAGAATTGATAAAAACATGAAATTAAGGTGAAAGGATAGGTGATGGATTAGCTAGAGGGTTCTTCTCTACACATGACACATATGCAACCTAAATTGATTTTCAGTTGTTCTTTCTATAAGTTGTGAATCTCAACGCCCCAAATTAACCGTGAACAGCACTTTTTTAATCTTCAAGTTTTCCTTAAGTTATTGAATTGGACGGGAAAACGCATACAACAATTCAAAACATTCTTCAAAAGTCCCCTACGTGAAAAGCACAATAGAGATGCAATCAAAGATCATTAGACTTTGTGAAAACTATAAGCATTGACGAGGCATTCGTAACTATGAAAAACATGATACTCTTGCCAAGAATTTACTTAACGTGATTGTGACTAGCAACCTTTACTACTTGTGAAAATAAGTTCATAACGATTAGGTGAAATTCACTTATATTCTAGCATCAAATTCATGCATGTAAATTAAGCGTGCACTCTCAACCAACATACACAAATCAGTTTTTATACGAACGGATAAGTAAATTGAAATCACAACTTATGAAATCACAACCGAAGGTAATCAATTCATATTACAGATATAATCATGGCTTTGAATTAACCTCTAGCCAAAATCAGTTTATTTACACATTATTAAAACTAGAAATAAAATAGAAGTTTGGAAAGATTTAACCGAGAGAGAGGTGAAGATCTCTGTCTGCGTTTCCACTGAGCTGCTCTCTCGCTGCCCAAAGGCAGCGCCTATCTGCCCGTCTCAGCTCCCCCTGTCTTCTTCCTTTATCTGCGCCTCCTGCGCTCCACGTATATCCTCTCGCTGACCTCCTCATATTTCTGCTGTCCTCACTCTGTCAGGCTGCATAGGGCAGCTCCCTGCAATCCTCCTGTCCTCACGTCAGTCCTCTCTTTGATGTCTCCCCTGGCTGACTCTGTGCTGCCTTGCTACTCCCGCCTGCTTCCCTTCTTTTCTCACCTCACAGTCCGAGTGTGGACTCCCTATTCGCACTACTTAATCTCTCTTCCACGCTGCCCCAAAGGCAGCTCTCTGCCTCTCGGTCCTCACCCTGTCCTCCTCTATTCTTTTTTTATTTTTTTATTTTATTTTCTTTTTCTGCTTCTGGCAGCAAGGCTGCCTTTCTCTCTATCCCGTACTCACCTTTCCTGCGCCTCCTGCGCACTGCTGCCAAAGCAGCCCCCCCAGTCTCTCCGCGTGTCTCTGCGAGCTGCCCAAAGGGCAGCTCCTTTCTCCCGCTCCCAGACCCCAATCTACTTCTCCTTCTTTTATTCTTTTCTGACCTCTTGTTCTCTGCTTTTGACTCCTTGGATTCCTTCTCCGCGTCCAGCTGCAAAGCAGCTCTCCCTCTTGGATCCCTTTCACGTTTTCTGCTTTTCTTTATTGCTCACGCTGTCTCTCCACTTCTTCTATTTAATTTCTCAGTGCTTTCCACTTTCTTCTCCTACAAACACAATAAATTAAAAGTATCATAAATACTTAAAGCTTTAACTAAATTAGACAAGACAAGAAAAGAAATATAAAAGGATGAAATATATAGTTTAAATATTGGTTTATCATTTAGCGTCACAATGGGTTGGCAATATTGTAATTTAAATTTGCTTTTGACGAATTTATTACATAAAATTTCACTTGTTCTATTTTTATTTTCTTTGCATAACAAATCCTATAAACACAAAAATAACGTAAATAGCTCAAAAATATAAGGAACTAACTAAGAAAAAACGAGTGAATTTGAAGTAAAAATATATATAAATATGATCCGATCAGTACCACTCAAAGGCATTTCCTTTCAGCGAACGTACAAACTGCTTAGCCACGTAATCTCCTTCTGTCCCCGCGTTGTTGCAAGTTTCAATGAAATGGGCGACGTGTTGCTTCGGGTTTCCCTTTCCATCGAACTGCATGAACTTTGGTGGCTGATAACCCCTTGGCATCTTCAAAGCGTCAATTTTCTTGGAGTAGGGCTTTGAGTATAGTAGGGAGTCATGTGAACTTTCTTCGTACTGTGCCTTGATGGTGCTGGCGATCATCTCTTGCAGCTATTAGATAGAAAGAGATCCCATGAGTGCCGCTGCTTGGCCTGGCTCCGGCTTCACATCGATTTTCTCCACCGGAGGCTCTTCATCCTCGTCGTTTTCCTTATTTACTGAATCATCCCTTTGCTCGATTTTCACGTCGGGCTTTACGTCTAGTTGGTTGACAAGTGCGGCAATTTGCTGGTCTTTTTCTTCCACAATCCGTGTTAGCCTTGTGATCGCTTCATTCATATGAGCCAACTGCTCATCGATTGAAGTCGCTCCAGTAGTCATGACTTGTATGGCTGAGTTGCCACTTGAGTCGGCATCGGAAAGCATGCAACCAGAGTATTTCATTGAGCTTTCCTTCCTTGGCACCCTTAGCGAGGCCAAGGTGATCACAGGTTCGTGCCTTAGGTGGTCTTGTTCCTTCGACGGAGTTGATGCATGGGTGGAAGAGGCGGCAGAAAGAGCTCTTGCCTTGCTTCGAGTTATGACGCCCGAAGTGACACCGTCTGCGGTGATGACGCTCTTGTTCCTTGCATTGGCTGCGAGAACAACTTGAGCCTTCTTTGATGCCATTTGTGCTTTTTACGGATTCAAAGATAGAGATGAGAGGTAGAGATAATCCCACCGGGCGTGCCAAATTTGTAAACACGAAAATTCCTGCGATGAACGAGACAAGAACACGTGTACAAAATAATATTTGTATTGATGATTTAGGGGTTACAATCTCTTCTACAAATTTAGCCTCTGATTCTATATTTGTAATAGGTGGATTTGATGTTGTTGATCCAAAGGGCCGTCGGGGCTTGATCTTGGGATAAACAGTTGTGCGAATTTGTTGACGTCGTTGATCCAAAGGGCCGTCAGGGCTTAATCTAGGGATGAACGAATGATGAATGATGAACACTTTCTTCAAGGGTCGTAGGGGGCTTGATCTTGAATTAGTGGAAGTTCTTCAAGGGTCGTTGGGGCTTGATTTTGAATGAGGATTTGACGAAGACCGAAGAGAGCTTTCTTAATCCTTCGGGATTTGCTTGGGAGCTTTGGAGTTTCAAAGCTTCAAGGTTATGGTGTGAGGTGAATTAGTTATGAATTGGTGTCCCCCAAAATGAATGCATTAGCCTCCTATTTATAGAATTCCAAAACTTGATTTTTTTGGATTTAAATAATCAGATGAAATAAATCATTTATGCCAGGTGTTGACACGTGTCCTGTTTGATGACTTTTCCGATTTATTTTGATTTTTCGTTTAGTCACATGCTATGTGTAAAATTTATGTGACACATGAACGTTGAAATTTTAATTATTGATCAACATTTATTTCACCGAAATTTAGATGTCTACAACTGAGGCTGGTTGTATAGGACAGTCACTCCACCAGATTTTTCATGATCCTAAATAAACTCACTAAAATCTCCACCACACAACCATGGAACAGTAGAAGGGCTAAAATGAGTTTTCATCCAATCCCAAAACAATGCTTTCTCCTCTCTATAAGTCGTATCGTAAACTCCGGTTATACGCACCCAATGGCTCACCCCCAGCTCCCTTATGTATACAAGGATTTTGGTTTATTTGACAAGTTCTTATTATTTCTTTTTTTTAAAGGGGGACAGCTGGTGGAAAATCACAGTTATCCCCTTTACGGGCTCAGAGAGGCTATGAGAAATTTCACTCTGCCCGTGACCATAGTCAAGCAGACTCACCAATTCGATTGATAGTTTGTCTACACCTTCAGTTCGATTAATAGGAATCAATTTGCCCAAGTTTAATCCGAGTCATTAGTATTTTGTAAAAGTATGACTATGGTTTTCATTATTATTAACCGTTGGTTTTAAACCCTTTGTTGCATATTGTTTCTCTGCATATTTCCAATTTCTTAAATCTATGTAAATCTATCAACTATCTGTTGGAAATTTTGAGTAGAATTTCATTGTCCCACATTGCTCACCACCACAAGGTCCCCTCACTTTATAAGGCTTTGTCCCTTATAGAAAATGATTGGAGTGATGAACCTTGGAGAAAAAAATTAGGCTCACCTTTGGGGTTGGGCTTTGGGGTGTGCTAATTAATTGGTAATTAATATATAATTACTTATCAAAAGATGGGCTCTAATAATTAAATACTTTAATTAATTATTTTCATATTTGATTAATTATTTTTAATTAATTTCGAATTTAATTAATTAATTAATTAATTTTTTGTTAATTTATCAACAGACTCATCCTTTCAGATGAAGTCTGAACTGTGAAAGAACGCAGAAAGAAAACACCCATCTGAGAAGATGTCTCCCAATAGATGCATCCCTTCCTCATACCTGTTGCGAACATGCATAATCATATTATATATACATTCATCTACATGACATTTAGAACACAGAAAATCAACATTCTTCTTCTACAATCATAAATATCATTTCTGAGAGAACCACACAGAAATTAGCAAGAAGTCAAGTTTTCCGGTGCTGGAATTCTTACTTAATCGTTGAATCCTAGTGAAGCAGACGTCCGTAGAACTACAAACATTGAGTAGGGGCGAAATTTCTGTTTCAAGGACATTGCGGTACACAAGCCTTGATTTTCAATAATTCTGTTAAATATTATTTCATTGTTCATACACTGTTTGCATTTTATTATTTATGAGCATATACAAATTCATCACATATTGTTGACATATCTCCAACAATCTTGAAACAGAAAATTTCATGGATCAACAATCTGTGAATGTGAATGGCATTGTGCCAAAATACTCTGAAAAGCCTGAGAAGTTCAAAGGGCTGGATTTCAAAAGATGGCAACATAAGATGCTATTTTTCCTGACAACCATGAATCTCGCTCATGTTGTCAAGGAAGAAGCTCTGAAGTCTAATGAGAATCCAATGACGAAAGAGACTGTCATGACAATTGAAGCTTGGAACATTCTAAGTTTTGTTGCAGGAATTATATTCTGAATTGTTTGGATGACAATCTTTACGACATTTATTCTCTGTGTAAGACAACAAAGGAGTTGTGGGAATCCCTGGAGAAAAAGTATAAGATTGATGATGTCGATTCAAAGAAATTTATTATTGGTAAGTTTCTCAAATATACAATGGTGAATTCAAAATCTGTTGTCTCTCAGGTCGAAGAAATTCAAAAGTTTATCTATGAATTGCACTCTGAAGGATGTGGGATCAATGATCAAGTTGGGGCGATAATCGAACTTCCTGGAATGACTTCAAAATTTATCTCAAACACAAGTGCCATGAGATGAATATGGAGGATTTGATTCTAAGGCTACAAGTGGAAGAAGACCACAGAAAGGCAGACTGTTATGGTGGGTTTGCTGTCATTGAAGCCAATGCAAATTATGTTGAGGGAGGAAACTCCAAGGCCAAGCTAAAGAAGAATAAGGCTTAGAAAACCAAGCAGTTTGTACAATCTGCCCTTGCTCCCAAAGGCAAGAATCTGAAAAAGATTTAAAGCGCATGTTATGTGTGTGGCAAATCTGGTCATAAGGCACAAGATTGTTATCATCGCAAGGATGGGAATCATGCCAACGGAAACAACAACAACCATGCTAACATGGCAATCACCGATGAAGAGTTGGCTGCTGTTATATCTGTGGTTAACATGGTCTCGAATATGAGTGAATGGTTGATGGATACTGGTGCTACCAAGCACATTTGCACTAACAGAAATATGTTCACTGAATACCATCTTGCTGCCCCTAGAGAAAAGCTGTATATAGGCAATTTTGCCTCATCTACGGTGAAGGGCAAAGGCAAAATGGCACTCAAATTTACATCTGGAAAGAGTCTCACCTTGCTGAATGTGTTGTATGTTCCTGAAATAAGGAGGAACTTGGTTTCTGGACATATTCTGATTACTAAGGGCTTTAAACTTGTAATGGAATCCAACAAATTTGTACATACCAAGGGTGAGATGTTTGTTGGAAAGGGATATGTGGCTGATGGCCTTGTGAAACTCAATGTAATTGATGTTGATGATGCTAATAAAATAAATGCTTCTACTTATATTGTTGAGTATTCTAATATTTGGCATGCTAGATTAGGACATGTTAATTTTCGTTCCATGCAAAGAATGGTTAATTTAGAATTATTACCTAAATTCGAAATTGATTTTAATCATAAGTGTGAAACATGTACTAAATCAAAATTTGCTAGGCAAACGAGAAAGTCAATTTTGGAAAGATCAAATGAATTACTTGGATTAATTCATAGTGATCTTTGTGACTTTAAATCCACACCAACTCGTGGAGGAAAGAATTATTATGTCACTTTTATTGATGATTGCAGTAAGTATTGCTAAGTTTATTTGATTCATAGCAAGGATGAAGCTTTGAATATGTTTAAGACATATAAAGCCGAAGTTGAAAATCAACTTGAGAGAAAAATCAAAGCAATTAGATCCGATAGAGGAGGAGAATATGAGTCTACAGCCTTCTCAGATTTTTGTGCACAACATGGAATTATACATCAAACAATGGCTCCATACACACCACAACACAATGATGTTGCTGAAAGAAAAAAAATAGAACTTTCAAGGATATGATTAATTCCATGTTAAATAGTTCAGGGCTTCCACACAATTTGTGGGGTGAAGCTTTACTTACTGCAAATACCATATTGAATAAAGTTCCTCTAAAGAAGATCGACGAGTCACCTTATGAACTATGGAAGGGACATAAACCCACTTATAAAACCCTCAAAGTGTGGGATTGCTTAGCAAATGTGCAAGTTCCGTTACCAAAAAGAACGAAACTAGGATCTAAAACTATTGATTACGTATTCATTGGATATGCACATAATAATGCTGCTTATAGGTTCCTTGTTGTAAAATCTTCGATTTCTGACATACATGTTAACACTATATTAGAATCAACGGATGCATAATTCTTTGAGGATATATTTCCTTACAAAGAAAAGGAATCTGGTTCTAACACAAAGAGGGTTCATGATCATAGTCATGATGAAGCCTCTTCATCAGGTGTCCAAGAAAATGATGTGGAACCAAGAAGAGGAAAAAGAATCAAAGTTTCTAAAAACTTTGGACCAGATTTCATTGCTTTCTTATCTGAGAATGAACCTAAAACTTTTAAAGAAGCTATGTCTTCTTCCGAGGCTCCTTTATGGAAGGAAACAATCAAAAGTGAAATGGAATCCATTATGGAAAATAACACATGGGAATTGGTTGATTTACCTCCCGGTGTCATAAATGGATTTTCAAGAAGAAACTTAAGGCGGATGGAACCATTGATAAGTTCAAGGAACGTTTAGTTGCCAAAGGTTATCACCAAAAGGAAGGGTTGGATTATTTCAACACCTATTCTCTAGTTTCTCGCATAACGTCAATTAGGACGTTAATAGCGATTGCGGTTGTATACAACTTTGATATACATCAAATGGATGTAAAAACAACATTTTTAAATGGAGAACTAGATGAAGAAATATACATGGAACAACCTGAAGGGTTCGTGCTTAAAGGACAAGAAAGCAAAGTGTGCAAATTAGTTAAGTCATTATATGGACTTAAACAAGCACCAAAACAATGGCACGAGAAATTTGATCATACTTTGTTGACACATGGGTTCAAAATACATGAATCTGATAAATGTGTCTACATTAAAAGTAATGATAAAACTTGTGTTATTGTTTGCTTGTATGTGGATGATATGCTCATAATGGGAAGCGATAAAGATGTAATAAACGAAACAAAGAAAATGTTGAATTTAAATTTTGACATGAAAGACTTAGGTCAAGCCGATGTCATTTTAGGAATTCAAATTAAGAGAAATAGTGAAGGGTATGTTCTTACACAGTCCTATTATGCAGAAAAAATATTACCAAGGTTTGATCAATTTGACTGCAAACCTGCTGCAACTCCTTTTGATGTTGGTGCAAGTTGGAGAAAAATAAAGGCACTGCCATA
This sequence comes from Malus domestica, assembly GCF_042453785.1. Taxonomy (NCBI): domain Eukaryota; kingdom Viridiplantae; phylum Streptophyta; class Magnoliopsida; order Rosales; family Rosaceae; genus Malus; species Malus domestica. Next base: position 16,539,141 of record NC_091663.1, read on the forward strand.
TCTCAACTTGAATATTCTCAAGCAATTGGAAGTCTAATGTACTTGATGAATTCAACTAGGCCCGACTTAGCTTATGCAGTAAGTAGGCTTAGTAGATATACAAGTAATCCAGCACGAGCATTGGGATGCTTTAGTACGAGTGTTATGGTATTTGAATAATACACTTGACTACAGATTACACTACACAAAATATCCACCTATTGTAGAAGGCTTCAGTGATGCCAATTGGATTTCTGACACTACTGAATCCAAGTCGATGAATGGATATGTTTTTACCTTGGGAGGTGCAGCAATATCTTGGAAATCCTCTAAACAGAAATGTATAGCTCGTTCCACCATGGAGTCAGAGTTTATAACTTTAGACTTGGCTGGAGACGAAGCCGAGTGGCTCAAACATTTTCTGGAGGATATTCCAGTGTGGCCAAAGCTTGTAACTGCTATATGTATACATTGTGACAATATGGCCGCGCAATCAAGGGCCAAAAGTCATGTATACAATGGAAAGTCGCGACACATCAGGCGTTGACATAATACTCTTAAGAAGTTACTCTCCAATGCAACAATATCCATTGATTATGTAAAGTCAAAGGAAAATATAGCTGATCCTTTGACAAAAGGCCTACCAAGAAAACAAATATTATTTACATTGAGGGAAATGGGTCTCAAGCCAATTCAATGAATTGGATTAGGCGGAAACCTAACCTAGCTGATTGGATATCCCATGGTCTAGGTTCAATAGGCAAACTGGTTGAGTTTGATTAACAAGTTGGATACACAAATTACCCATTCTTATGATAAAATGTGTGTTGTCTGTCTAGTTTGAGAGGTTATGTTTTATACATTTAATGACATTAATATCTTGTTATCAAGAGGAATATGGCAGACTATTCTTAATTAATGTCACCTATATAGGAGTAAATGGGCAAAATGAACACAACGGTATGAATTGACATGTGGCAAACATGATATGTGTGTATCATATTGTCTCGGTTTACTACTACGGTGAACAGTTCAAGATCTTCCACATCCACTGCGTCACCAGGTAAACCCGATATATTTTAGTTCAAGTCCAAGAGACATTTCACCCAATGCATATCATGTCAATTCTCTCTCAGTTTTAGGCAGCCTAGTCATACATTTGCATTTACATTTGCATTCAAATGTGGGGTGTTATAAGTACATTAGTGGTGTTTGAATGAAATTTCAACTCAAATGTGGGGTATTGTTGGAAATTTTGAGTAGAATTTTATTGTCCCACATTGCTCACCACCACAAGGTCCCCTCACTTTATAAGGTTTTGTCCCTTATAGAAAATGATTGGAGTGATGGACCTTGGAGAATAAACTTGGGCTCACCCTTGGGATTGGGCTTTGGGGTGTGCTAATTAATTGATAATTAATATATAATTAATTATCAAAAGATGGGCTCTTGGGCTTGGGCTCTAATAATTAAATACTTTAATTAATTATTTTCATATTTGATTAATTATTTTTAATTAATTTTGAATTTAATTAATTAATTAATTTTTTATTATTTTATCAATAGACTCATCCTTTCAGATGAAGTCTGAAGTGTGAAAGAACGCAGAAAGAAAACACTCATCTGAGAAGATGTCTCCCAACAGATGCATCCCTTCCTCATACTTGTTGCGAACAAGCATAATCATATTATATATACATTCATCTGCATGGCATTTAGAACACATAAAATCAACATTCTTCTTCTACAATCACAAATATCCTTTCTGAGAGAACCACACAGAAATTTGCCAAAAGTCAAATTTTTCGGTGCTGGAATTTTGACTTGATCGTTGAATACTGGTGAAGCAGACGTTCGTAGAACTACAAGCATTGAGTAGGGGCGAAATTTCTGTTTCAAGGACATTGCAGTACCCAAGCGTCGATCTTCAATATTTATGTTAAATATTATTTCATTGTTCATACACTGTTTGCATTTTATTATTTATTAGTGTTGATGCACAAAACTGGGAGGTCTTGGAATAACATAAATCCGACCGTGAATCTGCAAGAAAGTAAATAACACAAGATGTATCGTGGTTCACCTCAGTGTTTGGGCTACGTCTACACTGATGTTTATATTGTTTCTCTCTAACTGTATGTATGGATTACAAGGGTGAGAGGGGGTCCCCCACAGAAAGAGAGAGTTTGAGAGAGCTCTCTGTTTATGACGATGAGAGCTTGAGGTTTGTGAGGGTGAGGAGGCCTTTTTATAGAATAAGGGCTCATCACTTATTACATATTTGCCCCTTCATTTATTACATAATTACATTTGAGTCCCCCGAGTATTTATATGAGATCTAAATACGGAGGCCCTAAGTATGGTACAAACAGTAGTCCCCTAAGTCTTCAGTCAAGAGAGTCTTTTGGTTGGAGATTTGAAATTCAGTCCATGTGTGGGCCAAAGTAACTAGATGTCATCTAGAACTGAATACTCGATATGAGGCGATGCTCAATGTGAAATGATGCTCAACTAGAAGTAGCACATGTTGCGAGGCTGCTCGGTTTGTGGCTTATGTTGCCTTAGTTGGCTCGGCTTATGGCGTTGAAGGTGCAGGAGTCCCTTTTATAGAATAAGGGCTCGCTCTTCAATACATGAATGATGGGCTAGAGTTGATGTTCTCTAATGATGGTGAGGGAGTCCCTTTTATAGAATTAGGGCTCACTCCTCAATACATAAGTGATGGGTTATGAGTAATGCTCGCGGCGGGCGGTTGCTTAGCTAGCGGCGATGCTCTCTAATGGAGGTGAGGGAGTCCCTTTTATAAAATAAGGGTTCGCTCCTCAATACATGAATAATGGGTGCTCTTTAATGAAAGTAAGGGAATCCCTTTTATAGAATAAGGGTTTGCTCCTCAGTACATAAATACTGGGCTAAGTCCCCCAAGTATTTTTCATGAGGCCCAATATATGGTACATAGTGTAGTCCCCCAAGTCTTCAGTCAATAGAGTCTGTTGGCTGGAGATTTCAAATTCGATCCATGTATGGGCCGAAGTGGCGGTTGTTCGAAGGCTGTCTTTGTATACCATGCACTGAAGCTTTGTAGGTGAAGCTTTGAAGCTGGAGCTTTTGTAAATGGAGCTTGATAGTAGCATATTTATGCAACTTAGTTAGCTTGTTTCTTGGCATTTACTTAGTTTAATTCTAGTTATTTTAGTACTTTAAGCTATTTTCGTGTGTTTGTAGGTTCAAATAACAAAGTTGGCAACAAAGTGCTATTTGGAGCATTTTGGAGCATTTTTGGACCAAGATTGGATAGTGCAAGCATAGAGACATAAGAATGGACGTTTTTGAAGATTAGAAGGCTAGAAATCAGCATGTGTGTGTGCAAGTGTAACAACTTGTACATGTGGAAATGATGAATACATGGACAGCACTCATATAAGAAAGAAAGGCACGGCATGGGTAGTAAAGTTGTTGATTTGTGGCTGAAATGAGGAAGAGCATGTGTGTGTGCAATTGTAACAGCTTGTACATGTGGAAATGATGATTAGATGACAGGAAACACACATGAAAAGAGGGAGGAATGCACGGCATAGGCAGAAAATGGTTGATTTGTGGCTGTTCCATCCCCTTGCTATGATGCTTCATCCACTACACCCATTACATTCACTCATTACCACAACACTTACCCACTACACCCATTACATTCACTCATTACCACAACACTCACCCACTACACCCATTACATCCACTTATTACCACAACACTCACCTTTGTCCCCTTCATTATTTCTGTTTTCATGCACCATTACATTTAATCATTGCACTCAATTGGTGCACATCCCTTGTCCCCTTCACCCATCAGATTTCATTCACTTTCACCTCCACTATATGCACTCATTGATGCACCACTCCTTCACTTTCCTTGCTCATGTCGTGCATCATGAATCAACCTGCACCTATGACTTATTTATGCACCATTCCACCTCCCTTTCCTTTATCTACCATGTGAACAATCATTCATGTTCCCTACTTTCATTCATAGCTGCAACATCACTCCATTTTACCCCCCATGCTTTGCATCATTACTTCACTTTCACCTTTGAATCATTGCTCACACCACCATTCATCCCTCTATGCCGTGCACTTCCTCTATAAAAGGATGTGTGTGTGTGGCAACCATTACAATCAGTTTTTGCTTGAGAATTCATCCCCATTTCAATACAACTTTCATCCAAACACATCCATTCATCTTCACATCCATTCCTCCATACAACCAAACCTTCAAACACTCACCAACACCTTGTGCCGTAGCAAAGGAAGGGAAGGAAAGGGCTTGGACGTGCATGCTGTCCAACTTGGATCGTTGGAGCATTTAGGTGTCTTCTTTCTTTTGTTTTCAATGTCTAAATTTGTTTATCATTGCTTTGTAAGTATGAGGAACTAAACCCCCCTTAGCTAGGGGGAATTCGAAACCATGTTCATGCTTGCAATATGATTTGATTACTTTTAGTTGTGATTCATAAGTTGTGAATTCAGTTTACTTATCCATTTGAATTAAAACTGATTTGTGTATGTTGGTTAAGAGTGCACGTTTAATTTTCATGCATAAATTTAATGCGAGGATATAAGGGAGTTTCACCTAATCGTTATGAACTTATATTCACAAGTAGTAAAGGTTGCTCGTCACAACCGTGTTAAGTAAATTCTTGGCATAAGTTTCATGCAATTCATAGTTACAAGTGTTTCGTCAATGCTTATGATTTTCATAGAACTTAATGATTCTTGCTTGTATCTCTATTATGCAATTCATATAGGGAACTTGTGGGGAATGCTTTGGGTTGTTGTATGCAATCATCCAATTCAATGAAACTAGGAAAATCTAAGGGTTAATTAGTGTAATTCACAGTTAATCTAAGGCGTTAAGAATTCGTAGTTTATTGAAAAGCAACTGGAAATCTTTTTGTTTGCAAGTGTGTCATGTGTGGAGAAGAACCTCCTAGCTAGCCTTCCATCCATTCAATTTACTCAAATTCGTGCAGATTTCATTAGTTCTTTAATTTACTTATTTTGTTTTCAAATTCGTCAAAACCAAAACCCCCTTTACCTTGTTGAGTCATATTAGTTAGAAACTGATTTAGTTTGTGTTTTTAAGTGTTTTGAACCAAGTTAAAACCAAAATTCGTCCAAAAGTGTGTTTAGAGTCCAAATCTGCCCAGTTTGTGTTTTTAGGCAGATTTGAGCGTTTTTAGCTTGTTTTGAGTTCTTTGAGTGTGTTTTGATTTCTTTGAGTCTAATTTAGTGTTTTTAACTTTGTTTATATGTTTTTAAATTAGTTTAGAGGTTATTAGCAAGCCCTCCTAATCCCCGGTCCAGAACGATCCCTACTTATATTCTTTACTACAATTGATACAAGAGGGTTTAATTTGTGTGTTAAGTTAAGTTTCACATCAGAGCTTTCGAAGCTGGAGCTCTGTAAATGAAGCTTTCGAAGCTGGAACTTTATAAATGAAGCTTTCGAAGCTAGAGCTATGTAAGTGAAGCTTTCGAAGCTGATTGACATGAGTGATGCTCACGAATGTTTATGTTGATTGACATGAGTGATGCTCATGAATGTTGACATGAGTGATGCTCATGAATGTTTATGTATGATTGACATGAATGATGCTTATGTATGATGGTGATTGTCATGAGTGATGCTCATGTATGTTGACATGAGTGATGCTCATGAATGTTTATGTATGATTGACATGAGTGATGCTCATGTATTATTTTGGAATATTGGACGTACTTTTGATCACCTGGTTGGTGATAATAGCGGCAGGCTGCCGAATAATTTTGGAGTACTAGACATACTTTTGATCACCTAGTGGGTGATAATAGCGGCAGGCTGCCAAAAAATTTTGGAGTACTGAGCATACCTTTGATCACCTAGTTGGTGATAATAGCGGCAAGCTGCCGAATAATTTTGGAGTACTAGGCGTACTTTTGATCACCTGGTTAGTGATAATAGCGGCAGGCTGCCGAATAATTTTTTAGAGTACTGGGCGTACTTTTGATCAAAATTATGTCCATAATTCTCTTTTTTGCATGCTATCACCAACACAATTATGTCTGCTTCTTTTTATCTTCTTTTGCTTTCTGCTTTTACTTTCTGCTTTTCTCCATACATCCTTTTGCTTTTTCTTTTCTCTTTCTCCCTTTATTCCTTGCTTTTGCTTTCGGCCTGGTTGCTGCTGGGACCTTGTAGTGGGATCGCAAACAACATCATCAGCCCATCCTTGCAGTTCTTGCCATCTTTTTCACTGCTGGCAAAGTAATATGGACTCTACTGAGTTAGCTCCATTTTGAAGCCGTCGCCACCTCCCTGCATCTGACTCGCCAGCAGCTTGGCGTTGCTAAAGTCGCAAGTTATGTAGCTTCATAGGTTTGGCAGTTGGTATACGCTGTAGCCGGAGTTCGCCTCACTCGGTGGATCGTACTTGAACACTAGTCACCGACGCCGAGACCCCATACCCTTGTTCAGATGGTGCCTATGTGCAGGTCCGTCATGAAATGTATTTAAGAACCCATGAGGAAATCCAGCACTTGCACCAAACATGGTGGCCTCAGGAAACCCATGCACCAAACAGTTTTCTTATCCTTGGCAGCCACCTTCATCGCAGAGGAGACCTGACTCGAATCATCGTTCCCACTGGCCGCTATCGATCCAGTAGGCCCCTTTTTCTTTTTCCTACACACCAATTGAAACCCATCGTCTATGTCCATAGCCGCACTTGTCGGCCGTTTGGCCTCCTCTGCCTCCTTCCTCACAATCTTGAACTCGTCCATTGACGAGTTAAACCTCTCCAGAGCCTCATCGTTCACAATAACGAGCCAATCGTGTACGTCATCCAAGTCATCAGGGAAGGCCATCGGTTTCCCCCAAACAGGCACCATCGAGCCAATCGAGCTAGCATCGTCTGCGATTCCTTGGTGATTTGCTTGATTGGGGCTCTGAATTCGTAGAAGTCCTTGCTATTAAGCAAGAATTGCGAGGAGTCGGAGAGCTTGGAAATCGAGGAGGAGAGAGGGCCTTTGGTCAGGGCTTGGTGGCGTCGGACTTCGTCTGTGATGGCGGAGATTGGTCCACGATCACAGCATCTTAGCCTATGACAGTTGTGTAAATGGGGGATTTTTTTGGAAAAGCCCAAAGAGGGGGGTTCTGGGAGTCCAAGAAAGAAGAAGAAGCAGCGACCATAGATCTGGGAGTCCATGGCGCCTGAAAAATACGACGAACAAGTCGGACTTACTACTGGGTAGCTGGCGGTGGTAATGTTGGTGCACGAGTTTTGGAGTGGGAGTGTTTGGATGAAGAGTTTTGGGAGCAGAAGCAGTGTACCCAATTGGGAACCCCATTAAAAAGCTTCAAGCTTTGAGGTTTTGGGTTGTGAGTCGGTTACAGAGTTTGGAGATTTGAAATGGGTTTTTTGTTTAGTTTCTATGTGTTTTCCAGAGAGAGAGAAAGAGGAGTGATGGTGTTTAAGGGATGAGTTTTGGAGCTTAGTGAATGTTTTTTTTTTGGAAAAGCCCAGTGAGGTTTGTGGGTATTTGCAGATTCACGGCGGAGGTGAAAAAATGAAAGAGAACCGACATAACTTTTCGTATCGTTTCCTACAGACGGTACCAAATGTTGATGCACAAAACTGGGAGGTCTTAGAACAACGTAAATCCGACTGTGAATCTGCAAGAAAGTAAAGAACACAAGATGTATCGTGGTTCACCCCAATATTTAGGCTACGTCCACACTGATGTTGATATTGTTTCTCTCTAACTGTATGTATGGATTACAAGGGTGAGGGGGAGTCCCCCAGAGAAAGAGAGAGTTTGAGAGAGCTCTCTGTTTGTGAGGATGAGAGCTTGAGGTTTGTGAGGGTGAGGAGGCCCTTTTATAGAATAAGGGCTCCTCACTTATTACATATTTGCCCCTTCATTTATTACATAATTACATTTGAGTCCCCCAAGTATTTATATAAGATCTAAATTCGGAGGCCCTAAGTATGGTATAAACAATTAGCATATACAAATTCATCACAGATTGTTGACATATCTCCAACCCTATCAAGTTTCCTGTGTTGTTATCTGGTTTCGATATATGACTTATATATACAAATGGCTTCTTCAGGGTCTTCATTTTGATTTGTACATTAATGGGGATGTACGAGCTGGATTGATATTTTGACTAGTACGAAAGTAACGTGGAACTGCGCTATAACCGGAATCAAGGTAGGGGTTCTTGGGGGCCTCTATAATGATTGAATGTTTGGCCTTATTAAGCTTTGTGAACTGTAACTCGTTCTTGTTAATTTGTGAGAATTGATGTGCTTATGTTTGTTTGGTAATTAGAATGATTGGTTTTGACCAGTTACTATTCTTGGATATAAATTGCTGGAAATGTTATATAACTATTGTTGATATTATTCTTCAAGTAATTATGGCATGCATATACACGATGGAATCCATATCATGCATTTCAATTATGAGAGGCATGAGTCGTGCGTGGGAGTTATACGGGCTTGTGCCGTGAGCATTGGAAGTACTATGTATTGGAAAGATGGATCCAACTCTCCTAGGGACCAAGGTTTCCGGTAAGCATAATTGATGGGCGGAAAAGACAATCTTTATGTGACGGACAACTTGGCGACCAAGAGAAGGACATTGTGATTGAAAGAAAAATGGAAAGTGAACGAATATGTATCATGGGTGATAGTTCATATAACGAGACACTCGAGTCCAAAGCATGGTATGGGACGTGTGAGGCCTTGTGTGTTTTGGAGTATAGATTAACGAGAATAGAGGTGGGCATGTGGGAACATTCATGCATTCATCATGGAATCATTGTTCGTAATTTCTAATGACTGAAATCGATGATTATGTGCCACTTTGTTTAGTTTGATCAATTATTAATGATGAGGTTTATGTCTTTGTTGAGCTGTGGTTTTGCTCACCCATTTATAGATCTTGCAGGTATTGAACCAAAAACCTAAGGTCTTTGTACAACATATGTAAACTAGAAGTTATCGTTATACTTTTCATATGTAATAGGTTCTAGACAAAAGAATAAGGAACCTTTGCTGTAGTTTATGAGCTGTAAATCCTTATGTACATTATTAGTATCTCTAGGCTTCCACTTCAAAATTTTAATGTTCAAGGAATGCTTTGGTTTCATTTTTATTTTATGTATTTATTTTTAATGCATCTTGATTATAGAAGTTCCTAATTCTATAATTGGGATGTGGTTCATGCCTCAGCTCAAAAAAATATATATTATCCTGAGTCTGGACGTGACAGAAAAGCTGAAGCAGTCACAAATCTGTATCATTATTGTGTTGGGATATTTATGTTGCTTTGGATTGGCAACTTCTAGAACTAAAGGATCATTTTAATGAGACCAACACCAAGTTACTTCTTTGTTTGCCATATTTATGTCCAGTTGACTCCTTCTTTTGATATCCAAAAGTGATTAAGTCTTGCTAGTTTTATTAACTATAAATGAGCATCTATTTGGATTCGATTGGAGACTTACATTCTGGATATGCAATCTAGCATCGAGTTATCAGGTTTAAAAGAGATTGCATATCTTGCAAAAAAATGGTTTAGTGGAAAAGGACAAGGTATATCCACTAGCTTGCTTGTGACATTAGCATTAGCTCTTAATGTTGCTATTGCTATCGATGAAAGAGAATTTTCGGCCATAAAATTTCTAAAGATCGATTGAGAAACTTGTCTTGGAATATTGATACTAGCTACCAGTGTTGTAAAATATGTTAAAGCAACTAGTTCCTTATCTAGTTTGTTAACTTGTAAAGATTGGATATATTTACTCTTAGTTCGAGAATCGATCATCAAACTAATTATCTATCTATTTTATTTTGTTGCTTAGTTATCTCTTCTTACACTAATTAAATATTTTGAACTTCTAATTGTTGGGTTTCGGAGCATCTTATTGGATTAATTTAATTCAAATAATTGAATACGTAGAGGTAAATAATAAATAAACAAATATATATCCGGTTGGTTATAATTGATAAAGCAACAAACAAAGAAGTATAAGAGATTAGCTTACTTGAATCTCTAGCCACGTGCATGTCGCAAGATTGGATCATCCCTATGCTTGCAATCTTCCTCTTCATGATTGATCACGCGAAACTCCTCCAATGTTGAGCCTCTAAGAAACCCACACAAATAAATCCAGCAATGGATGATGGAGAGATTCATTTAATTGTGCTAGCAACATGTCTCACTTGTATCAATATAGAATGGGCGGCACCAAGGCGCTTTGGCATAGGGTTTTTTTCTCTTTTTTCTAAAGGACAAAACTAAACAGTTTTTGCATTCTATATATTGAGAGAAACACAAGGAGTAAATGAATACTCCTTGCCCATTGTGATGTTTTTTAATGTTCAATAAAAACATATATGCGTTTGTTAAGATTCAGTTAATATTATATTGAATTTTTTTATGATTCAGTTAATGTTCAATAAAAAGATATATGCATTTGTTACGACTTTGATGTTGTATGGCTTAACTGAACTTTCACTCTTACTTGAATGATTACGGTTAAACTATGTCAACTTCTTATATTGATTTTTTTTTTATAAAGATAATAAAACAAAAAGAATGTGCGGAACGAGCAGAGAAAAGGAACTCTTTTCAGCAGAACACGGTAACTGTTGTCTCCCCTCCACCAACCAAGTTATTTTTTTAACCTAGTAAAAACTGCAACAAGTGTGGCTTTGAACTTTAACTTCACCTTTGCTGCTGCCGAGTCCCGAGTCGTCGTCCCTCGTCCATCATTCTCTCTGCTTTTTCTCAACAAATATTCCCTACCCCCAAAACCCCTACCCGTCTCTCAATCCGATTCCAAACTCCTCCTCCTCTTTCATGACGATTGGTTCAGCCGGATCCAGCATCGTTGGTATATCAATGGTTCCTCTCTTTAATTTATTGTGTTCGTCTTTTAATTTTGCTTTTGGTTTAAAATTTATCGAAATTAATTGTGGATTGCTTTTTATTGCAATTGGAATCGTTATTTGAATTCGATCAAACTGATTGGTTTGCTTGTTTGGTTAATCTGTACTGAATTAGATGTTCAAAGTTAAATGGGTTTTTCATTGACTTGTGAGGTTGTAAGGATCTATAGTAAGTAGTTGACATAAGTAGGTAGAACAGATGGTTGTTTTTCGATGGTTGAATCGAAGATTGAAATACTCCGGCCTCATATGCTATCTAGATGATAAAGATTAGTTATTATGTATATTTGGTCTGTAATGATTCCTTAAATATGGAAATTGTTTAACGGTGTATATCTGATGTGGAAGGCATAATGGGTAAGATAGGTTTCAATGCATTTCAGTTGATCTAATGATTAAAGACGGTACTCATTAATAACCTTATTTGAGTACATTAGTTGAGGAACATTTTATGTATTTATAGAATCCGAGTCTTGTAAGCAGCTAAATTAAAAGGCAACTTAAGGAGGTACCTTTTTTGGAGATGTCATTACATGGTGAAGAAGTGTTTATTCCTAGTCTTTAATCGAACGATCCATGATTATATCCTTAAGTAACTTATCTTAGCTCTCTATTAAAGCCGAACAAGATATATGTGTTTGTTACGATTCAGTTAGTGTTGTATACCCTACGATACAAAGGACATAACAAAGTTTATGGGGAAGTTTCACTGGTTTTGATGTATAGCACCATAACTCTCTTTTTTGAAAGAGTGCTGTCGAGAGTTGGACACCCATACAACTAGAACAGTCTATTTAATCTGAAATCTGTTAATGCCTTGTTGAAGTGACTTTATTTGATCCCATGTGTAATGTGTACGTTGCAAGGTTGGGATGTTTAATCATATCTTTTGATGTTGTGCAGTGCCGAGAAATTTTAGGTTGCTGGAAGAACTCGAGCGTGGAGAGAAGGGTATAGGAGATGGTACTGTAAGCTATGGAATGGATGATGGAGATGACATTTACATGCGCTCTTGGACGGGTACCATAATTGGTCCACTCAATGTAAGCAAGTGCCTCAATAATCCCCCAGCCTCCCTGTTTCTTCTCCTATGAATTGTTCTTATGTAAACCATTTGATTTGATGGTTTGATGGTATTAGTTTTGTGAATTTGATGTGTTGCATCATATTTATATTCTTTTAACTGATTCAGTCTCATTCAAGATGAAGTTTTTTTTTTATATTCTTTTGTCTAGATCTTCTCATATCAGTAATTTCACATTCACTTGGTTTATAATTAAATGAGTGCAATGTAAGAAAGGCAATCCCACAGAGCAGACAAAATTTATTTATGATCTAGATCTATGCACTTTAGAGGTTATTGTAGTAGATGAGTCTCCTGCATGAAAATTGCAATGGGCTTTCTCAAGCAATGCTTTAATAGTTGTTCATGAAGAGACATCTAATGAAGCTACCATTATTGAGTCACATTTAGGAAATATGTACAATGATTAAGACAAGTTTATTCTATTGACAAAACATTTCTTATTGTTTTTGCTTTTTTACTTTGCGTGTGTATTTAGATATTTGGATTATTTACGATCTGGATCTATGCACTCTAGAGGTTGTATTTTAGTAGACAGGTCTCCAGCATGAAAATGGAAAATGGGCCTTCTCAAGAATTTTTTTAACATTTACATATTCATTAAGAGACATCTAATCAAGCTACCATTATTGAGTCACATTTAGATAATGCATGTACAATATGATGCTTAAGACAAGCTTATTAGTTGACAATACATTTCTTATTGCTTTTGCTTTTTCACTTTGTGAGTGCATTTAGATATATTGAGTTGTCAGGACATTAATATCTAGTCATTTAAAGTGTAAGAACAATTGGAGGTGAAAATAAGTGAGCTTGCAGTTACTATTAGCTCTTGCAGGTGTTATCCTTTATCCAATTTCCTTTTAGTTGTGTGTTTTTTAGTGTGGCATGTTTGTGCTTTATGTGTGGATTTTTCTGATAATTCATATCTTGGTGACTTAATATGATACAATAACACTTGTTAGAGAAGAGATTTCTCTTTTTAGAACTCTATACTTAAAGCTACAGGGTTAACTATATTGAAGCGTTTATGTCTCTGAATAAGGATCCTTACGAATCAATATTACTTTCTTTGATGATAAAGTTGAAGTAATTGACGGTAGGTCTTATTTAGTTAGTGAGTCCAGTAGTCTAGTTAGGGTTTCAGATTTCTAAATCTATGGATTGCTAGAGTTGATATTCAGGTATTTTGTTTATGAGAAGCATTCATGCCTAGGTTTCTCTATCTCATTAGTGGCATGATTGAACTCATGGGTGTCCAAGAGGTTATATATTAAGCCTAAGTTCTAGTTTCTTAAACATAACATTGAACCTTGCTTCAAAAAGTCGATGTCCTTGGTACCCCTCTCCTTAGATATCTCCACTCATCAATGTAGGTCTGTTATGTAGCGTCATTCATCCATGCTAGCATCATATCTGTGGGAACATCAGTCTTGAAATGGTAGCCTTTTTCTTTCTTAGGTAATTTCACTTATCAATGGTAGCCCTCTTCTCTCGTAGTGGCACTCATCGACAGTAACCCTCCTTAGGTGGCTACACTAATCAATAGGAGCCCTCTTCTTAAGTATCTTCACAGTTAAAAGTACTTTTGGGAAGAATTCAGGCATTCTGTTGTTAAAAGGATGCTCTTGGAAAGTTAGTTCTGACTATCGCCCCAGTTATTGCTTTACCAGATTTCTCCTATCCTTCAATGGTGGATTGATACTTTTGGTGGTGCTATAGGAGCTGTGTTTTGAGAAGGGGGCATTCCAGTTGGCTTTCAATTTTCTTGTTTGGCTAACCATCCAGTAGTCTTTGTGGTGCTAACAATGGAGTCCTTTGTTCTGGACCAACCTATTGAGATTCTGGCAGACCACAAAATTGTTCATTTCTTGGATCAGTGCATTTTAACCTCTGATCGGCAGAAATTGTTGTTCAATTTTTTTTGGATATAAGCACATTGTTGAACACCAGGTAGTTCACAGAAAAAAAGTGCCAATGCTTTGTTCCACCAGCATGTACTTTTGACCATAATGGGTTTGTCTAGTTCCATGCTCAAAAGCTTTAACTGAGATTGAAGCAGCTTATAAGACCAAATCAATCCTTACTAAAATGTTTACAAGACGGTTCAATGTCCCAAAGATGGGTGTCCTCCAATAAAAATGGAGTTTTTCTCTTTTTACTTTTCTGGTGTCATGCCCTATAACCAAATGGGCTGCAGAGTTATAACAAGAAAGCTCATGGATTTTAGACTCGTGCTTGATTTCCACTTGGGCAAAGATTTCATCAATTTATGGTTGAATATTGGTTATGTCACTTTGTGGTAACTGGTAAGGTAGTTGCTTTGTCCAACCCAATTAATTTAGTAGTGGAGTTTGTCACTGCTTGTTAGAAGTGAGCAGTTTTTATGTTGGACTGTTTTGATTTTTCTTTCTAACATTATTTTTACTAAATTTTAATTCTGTATTGTTGTAAGAAGTTGATATTTGTAAGCATGTTTTGTATTTTACTGGTTCATATGCTAAAGTTCAAACGGAAATGATTTCTGATCGTTGTTTACCTCAGACTGTTCATGAAGGACGCATATATCAACTTAAGCTTTTCTGTGACAAAGATTATCCTGAGAAGCCACCAACTGTACGATTTCATACACGCATCAAAATGGCTTGTGTCAACCATGAAACTGGCATGGTAATGTTGTAATTTTTATTTAATTATTTTTTTGGTTAAAATGTTCCAAATTGTCCAATAAATCTGTTGATTTTGTAAAGTATTTGAACTGTTTGTTTCGTGTCTTATCTGGGCTTGGCTTTGCTCCCAGTATTATGTTGGGCTTACCATCTACTCCTGGTAAGGAACGATCAGAAGGAATGCATTTGTGGAACCCTTGTAATGTTATTAGTACTCTTTTTTAGCGATGATAACCCTTGTTTGGGCTTCCGTTATTAGGTTGGACAAGTTTATTTTCCCTGTATTTAACATTTGAATTGAAATTAAAAAATGTGTGCTTGATACCAGGAAAAAAAATAGTATAAATTATTGTTCCAAAATATACACAGTGAAACAAGGTGAGGAAATTCATATCTTGGGAATCTCAATTTCTTCAAAAGACTAAACATGACTTTTAAGGTTTGTATGGTTGTACGTCATAAGAATTAGGAAGGCAGTCTGTCGGGAATGCCCTCTTGAATAACTACTTTCAGTTTCAGTCTCGTTACTAAAATGTAAATTATTATTTGGACTTAGCTTCCTTGAATCTGTCATAGGTTCCATCTTGTTGCAGTGATTGATCAGACATCTCTCAGAAATTTCTCGTTCTCATTTCCTAATTTCCTGTTCAGGAGTTGTGTTTGACTCCCGTTGCTTAATTTGTTGAGTGATTGGTAACAGGTTGAAGTAAAGAAGTTTGGAATGCTGGCAAATTGGCAGCGGGAGTTCACCATGGAAAACATACTGATACAGCTGAAGAAGGAAATGGCAGCCTCGTACAACCGGAAGCTTGCCCAACCACCGGAAGGTACATACTACTAATTGGAGGCAACTTTGAAGGTTTGTCACATTTGTTGAAAAACGAATTGGCATAGGCTGAAATGCTTGTACATATGTACAATATTTCAATTAATGGTAGGTTTAACAAAAAAAGCAGTGGTCCTTAAGGAGCTTTAGTATCACTTGCCCCCTACCTTTCTCTTTTTGGTATTTCTTTTGTAAACTTTTTGAATTAGATTTTTCTCCATGTCTTGATTGAAATACTGAAATCATTTGTGAACGATTAATCGTTTCAGATGCTTTGATTGCAGATTTTTCTTGTTTCGTTTCTTATAAGTTCTTTTTCGAAGGATAATTTTACTGTAGTCGGAAGATCTTAACAACCCTCTAGTCACACGATGTTTTGGATATTGATTTAAAAGGTAATCCATGTGGATTAAAGCATCTTAGACAACCGGGGAAATTATATGTTGGGGTGGGATTCCAGGTAATTGTTTACAAATTAGTGAATTACTACCAAAACCAAAATTTGTAGAGAGGAAGATACATTCTTTTGTTGCTTTTGGCTTCCAATTGTCTTTTGCCAGCCGCAGGAGTATGTGATGCTATAATATTTGTCACTTTGAATAAACATTTAAGGCTTCGTTTGTTAGAGAATATTGGCATGGGTAATACTACTCACTATATTGAAGGTATTTTGATGGAAGCAATGAACGACAACTTCCTTAAGTTAAATGTCACTCATGAAAAAAAAGTTCTCTTTTAATCCTACTATTTTTGTGGCCTAAGAACTGAACCGAATTGGTGTTTAACGCCCTTATGTAGTAAATAGTCACCGGTTAAACTAATCTATCCTCACGTATTTTTATATGGTTCACACCTGCTAAGTTATCCACTCCAAAACGTATGTATAATTTAGTCGGTTTCACAAATTCGGGCTTGCTCCTTCTCGGTTGCCTCTATGGCGAATCTGCTCGTGCGCAACATGCGAATTATTCTTCTTCTTCGGGCGGAACCCTTTATCAAGTCGATGACCGTGAAATTCCGTCATTTCTCGCCCGTTGATTTAGTTTAACCGATTGAAATATTATTTACAATCTAACTTACTAAAGAGGCCTTAAGCTTTGTAGTTTAATTGTTAAAAAGCGTATATCTTGCATCATGAGTTCTTGTGTTCAACTCTCGTTATCTATTATCATTTACATGTAGGATTGATTGAACTATTAAAAGTAAATTAGATAGTTGTATAGCATAGCATAGTATGTTAGGCCCTTGCCGTGTAGGCCCTCCATAACATTATTATCCTTTAGTATAGTCGTAAATGGTTGCTAGGTGATGACTCAGCAGAAGAGATATTTTGTCTAATGTTGTTAATGGGTATATATGCCCCTTTTGTAATGGCTCTGAGTTATGCAATGAATGAATTTAGTCTTTAATTTCCTCTTTCCCTTATCTTTTCTCCTTTCATCTCTTCTTTGTGACTAGAACCCTAACATTAATGATAAGCCTATTTATACCCTTATATTTTTAGTAAATTAGATTGTCACAATCACATTGTAGAATTGTCAAATCTCAAGGGTGGGTTAAGATTAATACGGATGGGGCGGTGAAGGGTCATACAAATATTTTTTTTGGGGGGGGGGGCACTAGTAGAAAAACATGTTTGCGCGACGGAATCTTGAGCAACGGAGCAATTTTCGTCGCGCAAAGTATGTTTGTGCGATGCAAAACACAAAATGTCGCGCAAACATCCTTTGTGTGATGCCACTTTGCGCGACAAAGACTGGCGTCGCGCAAACATCCTTTGCGCGACGCATAAGTTTATGTGTCGCGCAAAGGCTGTTTGCCCAACGCTAGTCTTTGTCGCGCAAAGGCTGTTTGCGCAACGTTTTGTGCGTCGCGCAAGATCTTGGCGCCAAACAAAGAATGTTTTACTGCGTTTTTGCCAACTTTGCGCGACGTACGTGCACTTGCGTCGTGCAAAGCTGTTTTGCGCAACGCAGTGGCACCTACGGCGCGCAAAGTCTTTTTTTTTTTTTTGGGTTCTTGCATTGCCTTTTTCTTGTGTGGTATCCACTTGTGTAAATGTTTTAAATTGATGAGCGAATTAGTTCATTGTATTCATATAGGGTTAAAGAGTGTAGTTGTAAAAAATCATCAAAATCAGAGTTAAAATAACCGTTAAATTTTGATTTTTCGTTAATAACCGTCGACAAGTTTTGTCTCATTACTTGATCTCTGAATGTTTGTTTTTTGTGATTTTTGGCGTATGCGATCTCGAAGTATATACAAATAATTTTGACGGCTGGATCGTTGAAATTAGTTTGGTAGAATGCGTATCCCATCAAAACAATAGATTCACTAACACTTAAAAGTTTATTTATACTTTCATTAAGTATAACAAGTGTAAATGTTTTAAATTGACGATCAAATTTGTTCATTATATTCATATAGGATCAAGGAGTGTAGATGTAAAAAATAATCAAAATCGGAGTTAAAATAACCGTTAAATCGTGATTTTTCATTTATAACCGTCGAAACATTTTGTCCCGTTACTTGATATCTGAATGTTTTTTTTCTTCTGATTTTTGGCATATACGATCTTGAAGCATATACAAACAAGTTTGACGGTTGGATCGTTGAAATTAGTTTGGTAGAATGCGTATCCCATCAAAACAATAGATTCACTAACACTTAAGAGTTTATTTATATTTTCATTAAGTATAACATAAGATTTTGTGGTATCCACTAGTGTAAATGTTTTAAATAGACGATCGAATTAGTTCATTGTATTCACATAGGGTCAATGAGTGTAGATGTAAAAAATAATCAAAATCGGAGTTAAAATAACCGTTAAATCGTGATTTTTCATTTATAACCGTCGAAAACTTTTGTCTCGTTACTTGATCTTTGAATGTTTTTTTATTGCAATTTTTGGCATATGTGATCTTGAAGCATATACAAACAAGTTTGACGGTTGGATCATTGAAATTAGTTTTGTAGAATGTGTATCCCATCAAAACAATAGATTCACTAACGCTTAAGAGTTTATTTATACTTTCATTAAGTATAACATAAGATTTTGTGGTATCCACTTGTGTAAATATTTTAAATTGACGATCGAATTTGTTCATTGTATTCATATAGGGTCAAGAAGTGTAGATGTAAAAAATAATCAAAATCGGAGTAAAAATAACCGTTAAATCGTGATTTTTTGTTTATAACCGTCGAAATTTTTTTTTGTCCCGTTACTTGATCTCTGAATGTTTGTTTTTTTGTGATTTTTGGCGTATGCGATCTCGAAATATATACAAACAAGTTTGATGGTTGGATCATTGAAACTAGTTTCATACAATGCATATCTAATCAAGTTCAATGGTATATATATATTATATAAATTTATTTATTAAGTAGCTTTAAATTTATTTATTTTGTTCGTGTAACACTTAAGAAATTGAATGATATGCATATTTATTACGTAGTTTTAAATTTATTATTGTAGTTCGGGTCGGGTTTTTGTTAGAAAAAATATATTATTGTGGGGTTTATGTAAAAAAATTGAATTTGAAGAAAGTAAAATTCCATTTTTAGTAAATTTTATAGTAATTTTTTTTATAAAAAAAGTACCTTGCGCGACGCCACAATGTGGTTGTTGCGCAAAAACGTTTTGCACGACGTCAAAATGTGCACTTGCGTCGCGCCATTGTTAAAATTTTGGCAAGGCAATTGTTTACAATAGGCGGTTCTTTTAAACTTTCCCAATTGTTAAAAAATAGGCAAAATGTATACCTGCATCTATCTTCCATCTCTCTCACTCGGTCTCTCTCTTCCCTCTCCCTCCTTCTCTATCATCTCGCCCTCTCTCCCTCTCTTTCACTCGATCTCTCTCCCTCTCTCTCACTCGGTCTCTCTCCTCATCTTCTTTCCATCCATCCCGACTGCACCCAGCCAATAGGCAGCAGCACACTGAAGATTGACCCAGGTATCTATCTTTTCTTAATTCTTTATTTTTCTTCTTTCTAAGGTCAGAATCAGGCTTTAATGCCTTAACTTGAAGATTTTGGTATTGTAATTAGATTCAATCTGGAAAATTAAATTAAAGATTGGGGGTTTTAGTGTTAAATCGAATTTTGGGGTTAGGAATTTTAGGGTTTTAGTGTTAAATCGAATATTAAGATGTTGATGGTGTTGTGCGTTGTGAGTGTGAATGAAAAACCAAGTAAACTTAGGTAAATTTGACATCATGAATCTCTGGGTGTGATAAGCGTTTGGAAGAATTTCTATATCGGATATCGTCTCTGTGTACTACATTGAATATTATTGAAAGAGTTAGAATGTTTAATTGTTGTTGCTCCGTTAGTTTTCCGGGAAAATGTAGGAAAAGTAAACCTTTTGTCGAAGTTATTTCTTTTATTGAATGTATGAACTATATGAGCCCATTGGGGTAGGATAGATTTCTTATATTTTTCTCATTAAGTAAAGTTGTCATTGGAGATGGAATGCAACTTTTAAGAAGCTAATAACCAGCTGAATTCTTGAGAAAACAAAAATGTTTTATGAATGTGCCGGGAGAAGAGTGAAGATAATGTGCTAATAATGCTTTAACTATGCAGATAGAGAAAACCCAGCAAACATAGATATTGAAACTCGGTTGTACGTGTTTCACATGATTGTGTTGTTTATGTTATTTGGAAAATAATCTATCTTTTTTCAATGGCATTGTTGCTGCAATCTTTGGATCTATGGGGTTCCTTGGGCATTATCTTGTGCAACAACTTGGTGAGTTAACTGTCAATAAATGCTTTTAATTGGAATTCCATTGAATTGCATGTATGCATTGTTTCATACTGTGATTGTTATGATTGAGAACATTTCTAGTAGGTGATTGTTGGACTGAACTTGATATGGGGAAATGTGATTTTGTATTTTATCCTTGAAAAAATGACAGAGGTATAATGGGTTGTTTGGCATTTACCTTGAGGATAATTTATGGTTTTCAAAAATCAGATTCAAGAAGAATACCAAACATCCCTTAAGTGTTTGTAGTATTTGTCAAGCATGCTGGTGCTGATTCTTTACTTCTCTTCCAGCCAAAACGAGAAGTCAGGTGTTAGTTCCTTTCGGTGGTTCTGAGGACTCCCATCGTCACCTCAAGTTAATGGGGGATTTAGGACAGGTAGGGTAATCTGTGTTGTTTCTTAGTTAATGTTCCTTTGACTGGGGAACTAATTTTTCTCCATTCTTCAATTATTATGTTTCTGATGTTCTCACATTTCGCTTACTCAGATTGTACCAATGAAATACAATCCACGAGATGAAGATTCAATTAAGGCAGTCATTGCAAAAGCAAACGTGGTTATCAATCTCATTGGTATGCATTCTTGAGTCGTGACTTTATATATTAAAGATACTTTAATCTTTGGATTCAATGAAGGAACACTTTGTAGCTTGGCAGGGAGGGATAATGAGACAAGAAACTTTAGCTTTGAGGAAGTGAATCATTCCATGGTGCAACAACTGGCAACGGTAGGTATCCTGCATTGACATTCATGACATTATTTTCGTTCCTGTGTTGCTTCTGATCTTACAGCCATCTACTTCTCTTAAAAGTTGGTTCCCAAAGCATCATCCTTAACAAAAATAGTAAAAAAGTGTTTATCAACATTATTTTGCCACAGTTACGATAGTTTGTTGTGTATCATACACTTCTACACACATGTTGCAGTGTGCGATGCAGCTATTTAGCCTGCTTGCAATTGGACTTTTCTTTCAAGATAGATAGAAGTGTCTTTCGGGATCTGAAATTCTGTTCAATATCCAATTGGTGGAGATATAAAAGTTGGATGTCATTTATTCAGGTTTTGTTGTTAGACACATATCGGTCTTCTTTTTAATCTCTATATTTCTGCAGATTTCCAAAGAACATGGAGTTATCATGAGATTTATTCAAGTTTCTTGCTTGGGGGCATCTTCCTCGTCTCCCTCTAGATTTCTAAGGACTAAAGCTGCTGCAGAGGAAGCTGTTTTAAGTGAATTGCTTGAGGTAGAGTTATTTCCTTTCCTTCTTGTATGTTGGCATGCTTATTTAAGGAGCAGTGTCTAACATTCACTTTCATCAATAAGCCACCATTTTGAGACCTGCTGTGATGGTTGGTACTGCGGATCGGATTTTGAATCGCTGGGCCTTTTTTGTGAAAAAATATAGCTTTCTTCTGCTTGTTGGGGATGGATCTACTAAGTATGTCTTCAATCTAACAATTGAATGCCTATTTATTTTAATTTTTCAAATTTTGTAATTTAACAACGTTGCTCATGGACATATCTTTTTCTGAACCTTCATTAAAAGTTATTTACTTCCTTAAGTTTCTCACAGAAAGCTGTAACCTATCTTCTAACTTTTTATTTTCCTTTTTCTGATTACTTACAGATGTCCTACATGACTATAGGCAGGAAAAATATGCCAGCCTCCTTTGCTTTGTTCCTACAATTTTTTTGGAACAAGTATTCTTTTCACAAGTATTTTTGTTGCCCAACTAGAGCAGCTATGATAGTCACTTTGATTTGTTTTACTGATATGAATTTACAGCACATGAGAAATCTTCGATAAGTTTGCATATGGAGGAATTGGAAGATCCAGAAAAATTTGCAGAAGAGGGGGGCAAGGTCATCACGGGCCAGGAATATGTTTCTCGATTGCATGAGCTTAAAGCTGAATTAACTCATGCATGGCATGCCGATGATCGTGTTACACCCTGAAATTATCAATAAAAGTACATTTTAATAGATAATTCAGTTTAACCAATTAATCTTACCTGGAGAGAATTTGTAATAGAAGAAAACATTAAGCATCAAACCTAGAAGACTACTTGTTGTAGATTTTTCTTTTTTGTTCGGACATCTTGTATGTACATTTTCATATATTTTATAATTAAATATTTTTTCTTGGTTTATTAATTATTGTTTAGAATTTAATTATAATATTTATTAAAAAGTAAATAAAAAAAATTTTGCAAAAAAAAAAGGGTTTGCGCGACGAAGAAGTAACATACATCGCGCAAAGTGGCTTTGTGCAACGCATGTCCTATGTCGTGCAAAACTACTTTGTGTGACGTATGTTATTTCTTCGTCGCGTAAAACTACTTTGCGCGACGCAGCCCTACGTCGCGCAAAGTAGTTTTGCACGATGTAAGACCTACGTCGCGCAAAGTAGGTTTGCGCGACGTAGGTTACTTCTTCGTCGCGCAAACCCTTCTGTCACTGCCTTGCTGTGACGGTTGGCGCGCGACGAAGGTTCATTGCGCTAATGTTTGTGCGATGGTTTTTGACTTTGCGCGACGAAGGACCTGCATCGCGCAAAGTTTTTTTTACTAGTGGGGGGGGGTGTTGGAGTGGTGTTGTGAGACTGGAAGGGTGGATTTTTGGCTGCAGGGGAGCAACAGTTTCCAGGGATCACTTCGGTGCCGCTCCTGTAGATGTTTGCCGTGCGGTATGGTTTGTAGGTGGCACAAGTGCAAGGCTTTCAGCAGGTCGTGGTCGAAAGTGATTCGTTGAAGGTTATTGCTGTTCTTAATGGGACCTATGCAGATTCATCGACTTTAGGTATGATTGCAGAGGATGTATAGTTAGCTTCCACCTTCTTTAGGGTGAAATTTATTCATGCCTCTCGTTTATATAATGGGGTTGCCCACCAGCTTGTTGCTTTGTCTAGTAGCAATAATCTAGTTTGGATTGTGGAACCTCCTACTCTTATTCAAGAGCTCCTCCTCTAAGACATATGCAACTCTGAATGAGTTCAGTTATTCAATACAACGCTTCCTTTCCCCAAAAAAAAAATTCTTGAGATGTTGTTGCAATATTCTATGACATTAAGTGTACATGGGTATTAATTGGTCACATGAAGGTGATGAAGGTATAAGATATGTTTCTTTGAATCTCAACTCGTTAATTTCACGTTCGATTGAATGCAACATAGTAGTGTGGATTTTCCACAAAATCTTGTGCCATAAACAGTAATTCAATATAGTCAAGATTGTTAAACATGATCTTGATGTCTTAGAGATGAGTCAAGGTCGACCGCCGTTGGACTTGGAGGCCGGGAATTACAAGAAAAGAAAGATAATACATGTTATTGATGACGTATTACCTATTTTCACTATTGTTGTTGACGTATTACGGGGATACTCTGATACTCAATTCAATCAATTTCGACGAAAAAATGATTTAACTGCTCAAATTTGAACCAATGGTAAAAATAATAATATAAACTAATCCAAAGAAACTCCAACCATAAAACTCATCGCAAACTTTGTAAGTACTCATTCATTTGTTGATAATACACAAAATCAACATTTTTTTCACTCTCACCCCCAAAGTTTCTTCTATCCTGTCATGGTTCAAATGTAAACCTTTATATGTGGAACTAAAATTTAATCAACTGAATATTTGGACTACATGCTAATATGATGGATTAGTATAATCACACGAATATAAACTTATAAGAACACACAACACTTACTTGCAGAGTTTTCCATAATGATCAGAAAGCAAGCAACGATAATGCTGATAAAACTAGGGTTTGTAGTGGTGAGTTTACTGCAGAAACTTATGGGGAATAAAGGATGTGTTCTTCTCTTCTATGGGACTCGCATACGTTCAACAAACGATGGGGGATGTATATATTGAACTGGTGTCCGAGTCGAGACACCATGCAGCAGTTTTAATCACATAAAGTCATAATTGCTCCATCCATTGTGGTAGCAGTTATGTCACGATGAGGAGAGTTTGGAACCAACTCATCCTCTTGATTTTGTGAGTTAGTGATTTCCCTTTAGGTGTTTTATCATGACTAAAACACATATTGTAAGTCCATTAATAATATAAGTCCATTAAGTTTTCTCAATATATAATTAACATGGTTTTGTTACAACTCACATTATCGGAAAAACCTTACATTCTCCCACATGAGTGTAATTAAAACCATATGCAAATTATGTTCAGAAAACATGGTGATCACTGACTTATACATACAAATTTCATAATGACTTTTACATCCAATGTTACTAGCTATCCACCCACATATGATTGGTATCCCTTAATATATTTTTGTATCCTTTAGTAGTTCTTCATTACCAAATATTTCATGAGTATCATGAAACAACAAAATATGCATACTGTAAGAGATGTTTGCAGCTATACCAAACACAATTACTTCATAATTATGAATTCACCATTATGAGTAAAATACCATACGTTACTCCCACATTTAAACATAATCAAGACATGCTTGTAAACCCATGCTCGTGACATGTCTTCAAAAAGCTGTAACATGTAGAGCCTTTGTTAAAGGGTCTGCAATCATGCTGTAAGTGCCAAGATGCTCTATCTCGATCACTTTCTCCCTTACTTTATCTTGTACCTTCAAATATTTGATATCCAATAACCTTGAAGCCTCTGATCTCCTGTTATTCTTGGCAAAAAAAGACTGCTGCTGCATTGTCACAGTATATCTTTAAAGGTTTTTCAATGCTTTTCACAACTTGTAGTTCATGAATTAAGTTTCTCAACTAGTTACTTTGTTTCATTGCTTCAAAACAGCCATTGTATTATGATTCCATTGTTGAGACAACTCGTGTAGTTTGCTTCTTACTTCACTACAAAAAAAACGTAGTCATTACCAATGAAGATTTTGCGAGGGCCTAAAAAAACCATCGTAAAAAGCACATTTTGTGACCATAAAATATATGGGTCGTTGGTAACATGGCATGAAACAAATTTTTATTACCAATGCAAATAATGTCCGAAGAAAAAGTCTCAAGTTTCATCGGAAATTCACTTTTTTTGAGGGAAAAAAGGTACTCTCGATAATGCTTTTATATTTTCGAGGGTGATTAATTGTTGTCGAAAGTAATCATATTTTTTCCGACAAAATTTTTTCTTTGTCAGAATAAATTTTTAAGGCATATGGTTTTGTTGGAATCAATTATTTACCAATGGTCACATGTGTCGTTGGAATATTCTTGAAATAAGTTTGATGCTTAATTTAAATTCTACAATAAATAAACATATAACTTAGAATACATATGGAGAAAATTGGACCATAAAATTAAAAATAAAACCGTTGAGCAAAAAAGTGTATAACTTAATATAGTATTCTATGATAAAGAAATAATTTGCATGCCTTTGTTAACTCATAACATTTATCATGGGCATTGAACAAAGTATCACTACAAAAAAAAAAGGGTCATTTACGACCAACTGTTTACAAGGACCTACGAATACCCTTGAAAAAATCATTATTTCCGACCAAAAATTATGCTCCGTCGAAAATAGTTCGACAAGAGGCATATTATTTTCTACACTCAAAATGCCCTTGGAAAAGGGTTCCCTCGCCATCGGAAATAGCTGTTTTTTTTGGAGGGAATTTTTGGCGCCACATTTATGTACGATGAAACTTGTATTAGTCGGTAATAGTTGTATTTTTTTCAAAGGTGTGTTTAAGTTGTCGGAAGTAATTGTTTATTTTTGAGGGAAACAAGAGGTCGCCGGTAGTAATTTCTTTATTTTCGAGGGTTATTAGTTGTTGTTAGAATGGATTGTGTATTTGCGAGAGGAACTACATGCCGTCAAAAATGATTATCTATTTAAACTTTATTTATTTTTTATTCTATTATAAGAAGTGGGATAAATTTAAATCAACTCGTATACAACAAAAAGATTGTTAGGCTGACAATTTTAGATTAATCTAGCAAAGTTTTTTACTCTCATACTCATAAATATTTTATTCTTAATATCACATACGTGAGATTAAAAACTTCCAAAGCAATTTTAAGATACCAAAGCACATGAAAAAATTCATAATAATTCATTTACAAGTGTGAAAAATGTGAAAAAAATAATGCAAAACGCTCATAATAATTAATGTAGAAGTGTGAAAAATGTAAAAAGAATATACAATCACTCGTAATAACAAGCTTTACAACTTTCGTGAAGGGGTCAAATCTGAAATTTGACACCAGAACCATAAACCCTAGATTTATATTTAACCGTCGATTGTCATTTATGCTCTATTCTTCTCACCGGATTTTATTTTTTGAAAACATGATCTTTTAACAGATGCAAACAAATGAACGATTCAGATTATTGATATCACGTTCCAATGTTTACGGTTAACTGAAATATGAGTCGATGTTATATATTTTCTAGAGGGTTTAAAAACTCAAAGCAATAATTTCACAAACCATAAAAATCTGAACGTGATATCAATGAGCTGAACCGTTCATGTTTCTGAATTCACTAGAAGATTAAGTTTTCTAAAAACAAAATTTGAAAAACAAAATTTTGTGAGAAGAATGGAGCGTAAACGTAAACGACAATCAACGGCTAAAATTTAATCTACGGTTTATGGGATGATAGTGGTGAATTTCGGAGTTGATCTTTTCACAAAAGTTGTAGAGATTGTCATCACGAGCATTTGTATATTTTTCTTATATTTTTCATACTTCGACATTAATTAAAAAACTTTACTACAATAATAACCATAGGATTTAATCTCACTTATGTGAGATTAAATCCTTACCGTGTGTTTAGGAGAGTTGCCAAAATTTTGGCATTTTTAGCTCTTTATTTTCAAAATTTTGGCATGGCGCCCAAAAACTTGAGTCTCTATTTCCAAGGAGAGTGCCGATTATCTCTTTCTCGCAGCTTTTCTGTATTTCCTCTTCAGAAGCAAAAGCCTAGCCTCCATCCTCCATCCTCTAGTAGCCGTACGTGATGATGATAGAAACCATGGAATCCTCACACATGTTGTTTTTTTCAGTTTATATCTTATGAGGTCTGACATATATATTTTCAGGTCTCACCTGAATTTGAGATTTGGAAGCAGAAAACGAGAAGGCTAAGAGGATGGTGAAGGACGTGGCTACCTACTTCTCTATGACTTTGGGGGCTTTTGTGTTCTGGCAATCTTTGGATGAAGTCCACGTCCGGATCGCTCTGCATCAGGACGAAAAGGTAAAAATCTCTTCTTTCTCATGCTTGCAGATGCAATTTCTCTTTTAGATTGGACTTATAATTTGGGTGATTAACAATATTTTTTTTAAGAATTTGATTGAATTTCATAAACACAAGCGCAGAATTGAGAAGGTTCTCATCGAATGGTTCAATTATGGCGGAAAATCCGATTTTTAGGAAATTGGCATGAAATTTGGTGGTTAGGTTACAGGGAAATGGGAAGTAGGTGATGCTACAGAATTGGGGAGGAAATCAGGGGTGGGAGAAATACCCTATCTCTCAGACTTCTCCTGTCTCTCATTCACTTTCTTTTTCTCTCTGTCTTTCAGACTTCTCCCCTATCTCCATCACCGTGACCCAACATCATGACAGCCACCGCCGTCTCATCTCTCAATCTTGGAATATAAGTCTTTACTCTCATTGAAAGCAACCACCACCGTCCGATTACGAACCCCACCGCCACCCTCCTTGCTCCACTGTCACACTGGCTTCCTTCCCTCATTTTCCCAAACCCATTTCGCCTCCCTCTCCTCAACTGCCGTTGGCATGTCCCTAACTCACTCTCCACCACAACCACTACCAGGAGGTACATAATATAAGAAACTCAAACCCCAAGCTACCCTTCTTCTTTTTTTGTTGGTAATTTTGCGATTTAATCCATTTTTTCTTGTGGGTACTCACGGGTACGTAGTGTTATGGGTGCTCTATTCCTTAACCTTGACAGATGAAGATTTGGACACGTTGGGGTTCGAGAAGGTCACCGAGGAGTTCATCGGAGAGTGCAAGTTGGAAGCTTTGCTTCTCTGCCATAAAAAGACAGGTGCCTAAGTCGCTTCCATGTCCAACGACGACGAAAATAAGGTTTTTGGCATCGTTTTCTGAACCCCACTGTGAGTACTCTTCCAAAATCTCAAAATTTTCATTTTTTTGTTTGTTTGTTTATTTATTAATAAAATGGAGCTACCCATTTATGTAGTTGTTGATTTTCTGTGCTCTGCTAGCAGTTAGTCTGATATTTGTATCATAATTAAACTTGTGGTTGTGTGGTTTCGGTGTAGTGAGATATGAGGAATGATGAAGGAGCTACTTAAGTAGTGAGATACATGAAGGAGCTATATGAAGGAGTGATGAAAAAGCTATATGAAGGAGTGATGAAGGAGCTACATACACTGTATGTACAAAAGGGAAGATGCTTTTACCTGCACGTCTTCAAAAGAATTCAAGTTTGCATTTTCGAAGTATGGGGACTAGTGTTGATATGTTCAAACACATATCTTAGGTTTGCAATGAATGTATTGGCTTTACCACATTGATCATATATACGTTTTTATTAATGATAATACAAAATATTCTTTAAATAATGCTCAGTGGAATTTTTACGAAAAAGCATATATTTCTTGCCTCAATTTCCATTGGAAATGTCTATTATTTTATTTTTTTCCGATGAAAATAATATTTGTGACACATTAGGGTAGTAGTTAATGGTTGAAAATTGTAATTGCGACGATTGTGTAGTCTCACAAATAAAAATTATTTTGTTGGAAAAAAATTTTCTAACACAATTATTTGGTTGAAACAACATCATCGCAAAAAAAAAAGTCTTTTGGAAAGTAATTTCGACAACGATATAATTATTTACGACCACATTTCCATTTCAAAAATAAAATAAGTTTGTCACTTTGAAAATTCATTTCTGACGAAAAACTAACTACTAACAACAAGTCTTGTGCGTCGATAATAAAGTATTTTCGACAGCTAGTTGGAAAAAAGGTATTTCTAATGGGACAATTTGCGACGCCCAACGAAGGTTTTTCCTCGTTGGAAATAAGTATTTGTGACGGCAAAATGCCTTTTTCGACGACATTTGACCCTCGTTAATGACACTTCATTTTGTATCACTTCCACAACTAAATTTTCAGAGCAAAAAAAAAAAAAAACCACAATCACAATGAGAGCTTATCCCACAATTTCATCATCTTAGATGAGGATGGTAGAATGGATTCTCTAAGTTCCAAAAAAAGGGAATCTTTAAGTCTCCACACCAAGGAGAGCATTGATGAGGAGATGAGTGACCTAGGAAGATTTAGATGCTAGTAAAACCTTCATAGGGTGGCCGACCTCTAAGAGAGAAAAGGGAGCTTGTGTTCTCATCTTTTCTCCAAAAGAAACCCCAATGATGAAATGGCTATAAAGTTGCCTTTATACCACCTCACAATGAAGTGGCAAACTTGCAATTAAGCCAAGTTCACTACCCCTCTCTATATGGCCGGCCATTAAGGGTTCATTAGGTTTTCAAGCCCTTTGCATTTTCAAGTTGTCATACAACTTGAGTTAATAGGCTTGACATTCAAATCCCATTGGGCCTTGCGGCCCAAAACTAACCCGAGGTCTATAATGAACATATTCATTTGATTAATTAACATATTAATTAATCCTAGCCATAAATAATTAAACCATTTAATAATCCTTACTCATCTCCGTTGTTTCGTCAATCTCTACCTTACTCAATGTACGATCCATTACGTTCTTTTTAGCGAGGCAGTGGGCGATTGTTACTTTTAACAATCGATTGTGAATTGAAACATACTTTCAATTCTCCCTTTAGCGATTACTCACCTTTGGGCTTCCACAAACCATAAGTGACACCTAGCAGTATGTCATGGCTACCTAAGCTAATCAGAAGAGGTGGAGAACCTATTTAGTTTAGGATTACAATGCAATACGACATTTAATTTCTCTATTACAATACTCTTGACCACTTTGTTTGGTTTGATAGTTTATTCATGTCTACTAGCCGACATTCACCTCTCCCAGACCCTGCTTAAAGCGGGAGCCTTGTGCACTGGGTACGACCTTTATATGATTACCTTGAATGTGATTTGGAATGACTTCCTAAATCTCATTCATACTCTGGCCAGAGATTCTTAATCATATCATAAAGTATTCTCCCTCAAACGGTTTGAATGTTAGAGATCCTTTGTTGTGCATTCACTTGCCTCCATGACTAAGTGGCTTAACCCCAACTATGCCATGGACACCTCCTGATGGAGTGACTTTGACATAGTTAAAGATTAAGGACCTAACCACAAGACAACTATGATGCCTCAGGTAAAAGGACTACTTTGCATATACCTCAACCATGAGTTCTCATGTGACATGAGTATGAGAACTCCTTATTGATCATGTTTAGTTGACTCATTCTCTATTGAGCACCTACATGCTTGTCTTGGTGTCAGTCACACCAATGACTCGAGACTAGTCACTCTTTCTTAGAGAAGACATAACACGTACTGATCTTAACGGACTGTCAATGCCCAATTGACAATCCTATGATCAGGAATGTTTAGATCACATTCTCCTAATAACATATTCCTTGGACTTATCATTTAAGCATATAACATTTATATGAGACGGCTTCAAATAATAATTTTTGCTTTTTATCTTAAACTAGATTAGTTTAACATGTGAAATGTCCGTAAAGTATCATCATATGATTGGTTTTAGGGCACATTTCCAACATTTTCGACGCCCAGCAAGGGCTTTTTCCCGTCAGAAATAAGTATTTGCGAAGGCAAAATGCCTTTTCCAAAGATATTTTACCTTTGCTAATGACACTTTGTTTTGTAGTGCTTCTCTAGGAGATTTCACCTCCACACATGATAAATACATAACCACTGGTTGACATTCTGTCATCCACACAACCTCCCAAATTAGCATCAGTTTAATACACCACTTCCAAATTCTCTACATGACGAAACCCTAGCACATTTTCTCGAGTTTTCTTCAAATATCTCAGGATTTTCTTACTTGCATTCCAATGTGCCACACCAAGATTCGATTGAATCCTTCAAAGTACACTCAATGCAAAAGCCAAATCTAGCCTAATGCATACCTATGCATACTTTACACTGCCTACAAGTGAGGCATAAGGTTTGTTCTTCATGTCTTCCACTTCAAAGTCTGTCACTAGACACTGAGCCAAAGAAAGTTTATCACCTTTAGCTATAGGGACATCTCCACTACTACAATTAGACACGTTGAACCGCATAAGTACTTTGTTAATGTAGTTCTTCTGTGAAAGACCTATAGTGCCTTTGGATCGATTTCTCACAATTTCAATCCCTAAAACAAAGTGTGCTTCACCTAAATCCTTCATGTCAAAGCTGGCTGAAAGCATGCTTTTTGTTTCAGTAAGGAGTTGAACACTGGAACTTGTTAAGAGTATGTCATCAACATACAATACCATGAAGATGAACCCTGATCTTGTTGTCTTCAAATAAATGCAGCTGTAAATTTTGTTCTCACTAAAACCAAATGAAGTTCCCACTTGATCAAACTTCTTGTACCATTGCCTAGAAGCTTGTTTAAGTTCATAAATAAACTTATTAAGCTTGCATACCAAACCTTCCTTCCCCCTTTTAATGAGTCATTGGGGTTGTTTCATAATTTGTTTCATCAAGATTGCCATTTAAGAAGGCAGTCTTCACATCCATTTGGTACAGCTCAAGATTGAATTGAGCTGTGTGGGCAATGATGACCCTGAAGGAATCCTTGGTTGAAACTGGAGAAAAAAGTCTTTGTGTAATCCAAACCTTATTTTTGTGTAAACCCCTTAGCTACTAATTGAGCCTTGTGTCGTTCAATGTTGCCTTGGAGTCTCTCTTAGTCTTGAACACCCACTTATTCCCAACTGGTTTTATGTCACTAGTTCCCTCAATCAAACTCCAAACACCATTTTGTGCCATCAAGTTCAATTCTTCTTCCATTACAGCATACCATAATGTAGCCTGTGAACTGTGCATAGGTTTAATAAAAGTTATAGGGTAATCATCATCACCTATATCATACTCCACTTCATTGAGATGAGTCACATAATCACTGGATAATGCATGTTTTCTTATTCTCTTATTTTCTCAATTCAGTGGTGGAAGGTACAATTTCTTTAAGATTGGAACAAGGATTGAAATATCGGCTGATACATCGATATATCGGCCGATATATCGATATTTTCAATTGTTGATATCGATACTGGGGGGTAAGGCCATATCTTCCCCTATATCGACGATATATCCTCGATAAGTGCGATATCTCCGATATTTTGCTGATATTCTCGATATTTCCCGATACCTATAACAAAACCTAAAAAAATTCAAAAGTTTTGAAGCAAATTGAAACCCAAAAGATTTTTTGGAGGTATGTGGGCAGTGATTAGATATGTGTGAAAGCTTTTGGCAATATCCAATTCAAAAGATTTTTTGGAGTATCCATTAATTATTACTATAAAAAATCTATGCACAATGAATTGAGGGGACATACGTGTCTTATCTGAAGAGAAGGAAATACCCAAATCCAAATATTAAATTTCTGGTTAAATATATCTTTAATACTTGCAAGAAAATGATGCACATGTGTTTGAGCTTCTTGTGGAACTCTTTATCATTTAATATTTGTTTTGTTTTTTGGTTGTTTCTTTTTTTTTCTTCAGTTTTTGAAGTCAGGCAATTGGCAATATGCAATGCACTGCCCATATACCTCCAGAAAAATCTGATTACCTTTATTTCCATCAAAGCTAGAGAATCATCCAAATGGAATCCATAAAATAAAATCTGCAAAGCCCATATACCATTGTCCCCCAAGCCCCAAAACTTCCCATTGTTATCACGAGAGAAGCCTTCTTTAAATCAGAGGCTGTTTTACTTTTTTTGGGGCACCAAATCTTCACTTCTCTTCTTTCTCTGCGAGCTTTTCAATTTTTATTTAGTCTATGAGCTTATTTCCTTGTTTGCAAGTTCTCTTTGACTGTTGTTTCAGGTATGTGGCTTTCCCTCATGGTTTGTATTATTTTTGTGATAGATTTGATATTGTACGTTAATTTAATATATTTAAGTGTGATAGATTAAAAATGGCAAGTAGTAGTAGACCAAGTGGAGTTAGTGTGCCTGGTGGTCTTGATGTGGCATGGAAATATGCTCGTCTAATAGAACGCAATAAGCACGGCACAATATGCACATTTTGTGAATCCACATTTCAAAGTGGTGGAATTACATGGTTAAAGTATCATTTGGCCGGATTTGATCCACATAAGAGTGTAAAGAAGTGCAGAAAAGTACCACCAGATATTAAGAATGAGGTAATTGCATGGATAAAGGATAAAGAGTCTAGCAAACAACATAAGAAATCTGTTAAAGAAAACATAAGATCTACAACAAGAGGGGGATACATGGGCAGTAAAAGTAGCAATCCTGTTGATAATGATGATGATGAGGATGGATATGCATATCCTCCATACATGCACCCTGCGGAGAAAGAAGATTACCTTGCTGCCATTAGAGCGTCGAAGGAAGAAGAATGGTTTAGACAATGAGGAGTTTATAGAATGGGAAGAAAACGATTTGCAAAGGGAGCAAGTGGTAGTAGTCAACCGCAATACCGTCGCACTTAAAGCCTTAAAGACCCACTTCGATCTTCTTCAAACCAATGCAACACAAGAACACTAGAGCAAAATAGAGAACAATCAAAGGCATGATTAGAAACTCAGCAGAGGTACTTAGAAGATACTGTAGCAAATTCTTCATACTTGAGAATGTGGCTCCTCAAAAAGCAAGTTCCCCTCATTTCAAGAACATGATTGCTGCAGCCCAACAAACGGGTTTTGCTTTATTCATTATGACTTTCCTTTCTTCAACTTAAATATTCTAAACACACCAATTGCTTATATGAGTTCGATTATATTAGGTCAAGGTGTAGCCACACCATCGCCGTATGAAATAAACCATAAGTACTTAGATATGGAACACACAGACATGCAAGCCTATGTGGAAAAGGTAAAGGAAGATTGGGGCATGTATGGATGCACTATCATGAGTGATGGATGGACTGGCTCGACGAGGTTGTCCGTAATAAATTTCATGGTCTACTCAAATGGGAAAACAATTTTTTTGAAATCAGTGGATGCTTCAAATAAAACCAAGGATGCAAAGTACATCGCCAAATTGTTGAAGGATGTCGTAAAAGAGGTTGGGCCATTGAATGTTGTTCATATTGTCATCGACAATGGTTCAACCTTTGTTAAGGCTAGAGACATTTCGCACTGAGATGGCCGTTGTTGATGCACAAAATCCGGAGGATCTTGGACCAACGTAAATCCGACCGTGAATCACACAAATGCTCAAGAACACAAAGATGTATCGTGGTTCACCCTAATGTTTGGGCTACATCCACACTAATGTTGATTATCTATGTATGTATGGATTACAATAAATCAGCAAGGGAGCTTTCTGTGGATGAAGCCCTTGCCATTTTTGTTTCTGTTTGGCTAAGAGGGTATTGCCCTCTATTTGGATGTGTGAGGATCTGAGATCTGAGGTCTTTTTATGAGGGTGAGGGAAAGTCCCTTTTATAGAATAAGGGCTCCCTCCCCTTTTATATTTATCATGGGCTTAGGGATGAGGCCCAAAGACGAGGCCCAATATATGGTACCAACAGGAGTCCCCTAAGTCTTTTGGCTGGAGACTTTAAATCCAATCCATGTACGGGCTGAAGTGGCTAGATATCTTGAACTAATACTCAACACAAGGCAATGCTCAACATAAAGCAATACTCGGCTAGAGGTATCACATGTAACGAGACTGCTTGGCTGGAGGCGACGCTCGTTGCGAGGCTGCTGGGCTAGAGGCTATGCTCGCGGTAAGACGGTTGCTCTGCTGGAGGCGATACTCGTGGCGAGACGGCTCGGCTCGTGGTATTCCTCATTACAAGTATCCACTTTATGTCGACATGCTCTTAGTATGAGTTGATTCTCGACATAACTCAGGTCCGCTTGTCAGGTTCGTATATTGGGTTCTTTTAATCAGCAACAATGTTGATCAGTAAAATCCATGCCATGAACCACCAAAGTTATGTCACCCTAACATTCAAATAATACAAGGTATAATCTGGTCAGACTTGCCACATATTATGGAAAATAGTCATGTGATAAACCATTAATAATAATGTAAAACATATTATTATAACATGTCACCCCGTTCGTTTAGGCAGTAATGCAATTTATATAACAATAAAATAATGATAGTAGTAATGATGTGTATGCGTTGTGACCCGGCATAATAAGTGATGTAGTGGGTGTACATCTAGCAAATTATCATTGCAATAATACAATAATACTCAAAATGATGTAAGTGGGTGTACGACACGAATAATACTCAATTATCGAACGGCATATTAGACACATACTGAGCTGCATGCAACATGACAAACACTCAGTGCATGCACATGTAACACACAGATGCAAACATTGATACATCAGCATTATGTTACACATAAGGTTAGCAGCACAAAAGGAAGCATGGCAATACATACAACATAGATGCAGCTGAACAAGTGATAATTACATAAAATTAAACTATTACGTGGTAGTGCATTATTGCATGTACATAATATATATATATATATATATATACACATACATTTAATAATTAGATATTTACGTAGCATGTTGATACATTGTGGTGCTAGAAGGAGGGTTTGTAGGTGAATGTGATTAGCCTTCCCATGTGTCTAATGGTTTAAAATAATAAAATATGTGTGATGTGATATGTTTTTGGTCAACATAATATTAAAATAATAAACAATATAGTTAATATTAAAATAATAAACAATATAGTTGTAAAGGAAAAGATGCTCTTATCTTCTCCGATGGATTTTTTCAGACAGAGGGATAGTGGCAAGCGTTTGTAAAGCATATGCACATTGTAAAAGAATATGCTCATTGTAAAGCAAATGCTGTCCCTCAGTAATGATGTGAGGATGTGGTTTCTTTTAGCCATGGCAGACAATACCAAAGGAGATTAATAATAGAAATATTGTAAGAAAGCTTATCTTCTTCCTGGTTTTCCACTGGTGGTTGTGGTATTCGCAGGAGGTGGGATCCCTGTATCTGGAACCCAAGAGCTCTTTTCCCCTCAATTTCACAACTCAAGTAAACATATCCTTAGGTTCTGGGCCTTCAGAAAGTGATTTCATATGGCTACCACCCTGCAAAGAAGATGCATGGGATGGGTCATTGAGCTCTGCACTCCACCCGCTAAGCATCTGATCCATTTGGTCCTCGAAGATAGCCATGTTAGCAGTCCGACCCTCTTTCCAGGCAATTTGAATATTGGTAAACATCCCTCGAAGCTCTTGGACTCGAGTCCTTGCTTTTTCCTTCAGTAGCTTGTGAGAAGCATACGGCGGTTTTCCGATCCTGACTTGGGAGAAGTATTCGCCGCTACCCTGACTCTTCTCAGAAATGGTGGGGCCTTCAAAACCATCCGCATCGAGTTGTTACCTGCTACTGTTTCCACAGGTTTAAGGTCCGACGTGGCGACACCTCTAACGGCCAGATCCAACCGAATGGTGAGATATCTGATTTAGGTTTTCTGGTTTTGTTTATTCGCAGCTGCTGTTGCTCTGCACCGTGTTTGAGTGACAAGATAAACTATCGGAGCCAAGAAAATGATCAACTTTTTATCTCTGGAGGAGGGTATGATCCTTATCATCTCCTTAACAACGTGCTTGATGAGCATCACAGCTATCATCGTCTTCCCAGCTCCCGTTTCCAGCACCGTAATCGTGTTCTTTTGCTTTGCAACCTCAAACACTTTCACTAGGTACCTTCTAGGGATGAACTAATCAAGAAAAGTGGGCTCCATGATACCATTAGACTCTATGTTTGTAAAACTTGAAATATTTTTTTTCTGTTCTCTCTCTTCTGGAGATTCTTTTGATGAGAGAGAAAGTGAGAGCTTTGGTTTGAAGGTTGTGAAACAAATAGACAGAGAGAGGGAGAAAGATGGATTATTTTCTTTGGTTTTGGTGGGTTAGACTCATCGAAGCTCGATGCTGCCACCTCGTAGCTGATCGCTGCTCGGACCAAGATAGCGAACAAGAAACAGCGTCAGCCGAGCCATGTTCCTGCTGATATGTCGGACGGGGGAGATTTTGCTGCTTGAATATTGGTGAGCGGGAGGCCTGGCTAGGTAGCCGTAGCCAGTCAGATGAATCCATGCAAACTTGCAGAGAATTATGACCCATCAAACAAAACTCACCGAACCCAGATGAGAGAGAAAGTGAGAACAGAGAAGGAATGCTTGAGGAGTAGGGAGCCAAGTGCATGGGTTTTACAGTGACTGTGCAAGTGTTTGGTTCTTAGGTTTCTCCAGATTCATGGTGGAGGTTTGATGAAAAAATGAAAGAGAACCGACATAGCTTTTCATGTTGTTTCCCACAGACGGTGCCAAATGTTGATGCACAAAATTTGGAGGATCTTGGACTAACGTAAATCCGGCCGTGAATCACACAAACGCTCAAGAACACAAAGATGTATCGTGGTTCACCCCAATGTTTGGGCTACGTCCACACTGATGTTAATTATGTATATATGTATGGATTACAATAGATTGGTAAGGGAGCTCTCTGTGGATGCAGCCCTTGCCATTTTTCTCTCTGTTTGGCTGAGAGGGTATTGCCCTTTATTTGGATGTGTGAGGATATGAGATCTGAGGTCTCTTCATGAGGGTGAGGGAGAGTCCATTTTATAGAATAAGGGCTCTCTCCCTTTTTACATTCGTCATGGGCTTAGGGATGAGGCTCAAAGACGAGGCCCAATATATGGTACCAACAACCGTCAAATCAAGAAAATCGATCCCCCCAGCAGAATGGTGGAATCTTCATGGTGATTCTGCCTCGAAATTGCAAAAAATTGCTATGCGTATATTGTCACAGACAACATCATCATCGGCATGTGAGCGAAATTGGAGTACATTTGCTCTTATTCACGCGAAACAAAGGAACCGTTTCGCATATACTAGGCCGAAAAAGATTGTCTTTTGCTATTATAATATGAAACTTAAGCTACGTGATGAAGAGGCCGAAATGAACAAGGTTGCAGAAAATGACTACATATAACTTCTTGACATTGCAGGGCAACCATCTAATGATGATAATAATCCAATTCAACAATGGATTATGACAGCTCACTTGGATGATGAACAAGGCAACCCTGATACCGTTATAGCATAACATGCTGCCCAAGAAGGAGTTGATGTTGATAGAGTCATATCCGAAGATGTTAGGAGTGGAGATACTTCATCATTTGAAAGGGATATGCTTGGCACTCGGCAAGGTCAAAGACGTCCCTTGAAAGACGATGCCAGTACTAGTAGAAAGGAAAGTTCATCCAATTCGTCAGATAATGATGTAGGAAGTAATGCTGGATCATGAGGTAATGAAGAAGGAAGACAATATAGCCTATTTACTATTGAGGCTGATTTTACTAATGCCACCCAAGATAAGGATCATGGATGTAGAGAAGTTGGACCAGGCATTGGTGCAATTGGGAAGCAATACTCAAGGAAAAGCAACCAATCAATCCATCTGAAGATGACATGGCGATCAACTTTGGATCTATAAGCATAGGAACTAGACCTAGTACTAACTCAAATGAATCTTATGATGGCTATAGGTATGTCATGTCTGATTATAGTGGAACTAGTTATGGAGCTCAAGATGATGAAACAGACTATGAACTTACTAGTTGGGTTAATCCTAACTATCCCATGTATGGGAGAACATTAGGGAGCTCAAGAGAGACATATGTGCACCATGTTCAAACATGGCTTACAAACTGCTTGGGTTACATGACGTATCTAAATTGTATGAATCTAGATGGTTGTTCCTCATTGTACGAACCTTATAGGAGCTCTTCATTTATGTAGTTGGACACTTATCTAAATTGTAATCTAATGGTTAAACAAACTATGGATTTATGCATGGTTTACTCATTCTAAAAAACATTTTATTAGAAAACTTTTCGTTAACGCGCATTACATACCACTTATATTTCATCATATGTGTATCTTATTATTAGTAAATTTTGAGTTTTATTTGTTCAATACATTCATTGATAATGTACATAACATCTATGAAAGTTTTAGACCAAAATTATGTGTTTCAATGCCTATATCTGTCATTTTTGTTGATTTTTTCCCGATACCTAAAACGATAATGATATATCCCCCGAAATATCAATAAATTGGAGGCTCGATATTATCTGCACAGCCGATATTTTAATCCTTGGATTGGAAGAGCCTAGTGAGAATTATATGAACCAGAATCTTCCACAAACTTGGCATTATTGGTTTCAACCAATCTTGTGTGAGAGTGTGTGGGCAATAAAACCTAAAACCCTTGGATTTCTCAGGATAGCCTACAAAATAACAACTTGTAGTTCTGAGATCCAACGTTTTCTCCATTGGATTATACAATGGTGCTTCACATTTGCATCCCCAGCTGTGCAAGTGTGCAAGACTTGGTCTTTTACCTGTCCATAATTCAAAAGGTGTGGTCTGTTGCTTCCAGGTCTTAAAGTTGTTGCCATTTAACTTCTCAATGTTCATAAGATTGAGCATATTAAAACCTGCCATTAGCATATGTAAAGATTCATGTATTGACTAATGAATGAAAACTGAAGTTCAATGTCACTAAAAAACTATGGATCCAATCACACTTTTGAGCAAGAGATTGTCCATATAATCAAAAGTATGAATCTTATAGATTTGCATAGCCAAGTATAAACACCAAAGTACATATAAAGTACCGTCATTGGACAATAATAAGCATATTATGTCTCTGGTTTCATAACTCACTATACATCAACTTATAGCTAACCCCAGTAAATAGTTTCTTTAGAAAATACTTTACTTGTTAGTGCTTACAAATTGCTTGCTGTTCGTCTTTATTGGAACTCATGAAATCAAAATAGTATCTCTACTAAATATTTCATGAAATCAATGAACAATACCATTATATCTCTTAATAATATGACAATATGTTGGAATAAAAATACGCAGCAAGTATGATTATATATTTGACAGTCATGAAAGTCCCAAAATAAATTTAAAAATAAAATAAAATTGAACACAGCATGATGGAAATGTGTTTATATCACAAACATAACTTAAGCCAGATGATATCATTAAATTATGCAATGGAAAAGAATTGCAAAAGTATACATTTGATCATAAATGAGTCTAA
Source organism: Malus domestica (assembly GCF_042453785.1). Lineage (NCBI taxonomy): Eukaryota > Viridiplantae > Streptophyta > Magnoliopsida > Rosales > Rosaceae > Malus > Malus domestica. The sequence continues at coordinate 16,579,748 of NC_091663.1, forward strand.
AATTTAAGTTGACTGGTTCTGATACCACATGTAAACCTTTATATGTGGAACTGAAATTTAATCAACTGAATATTTGGACTACATGCTAATAGGATGGATTAGTATAATCACACTAATATAAACTAATAAGAACACAACTCTTACGTGCTGAGTTTGCCATAATGATCAAAAAGCAAGCAACGATAATGTTGATAAAAATAGGGTTTGCAGTGGTAGTTTACTGCAGAAACTTATGGGGAATGAAGGCTATGTTCTTCTCTTATGTGGGACTCAAATACATTCTACAAATGATGGGGGATGCATATATTGAACTGGTGTCCCAGAAGAGAGACCATGCAGCAGTTTTAATCACATAAAGTCATAACTGCACCATGTTAGCCTTATGAGGTTATACAATTAAAACACAAATGAATGAGTAACTGACCTGATTCCAATGATGGCCATGGAAATCGAACACAAAAGTAGTAGGGCACGGCAACACCAGGATCTTCTTTAAACTCCTTGCCGGATACAACTACTCTATGGGAAGCATTATGTTTTGTTCTACGGCTTATAGAGACCGGTGTTTTATATAGGCTAAAAGCTAGGGTTTCCATCCTTAAAGGAAACCTAAACTTTACTTTCTTAGCCTCCAAGTCAAGTATCATAATCATATTCAATTAAGGATTCCATCAATCCTATTTCCAATATAAGACACCTTATATAGGATTGATATCTTTAAGAGATCAAATCACAATCAACATTATTCTCCAATATTACATTCCTATTACATGTAGTAGACCACTTAAAGGTCGATTTATATTGGATAAATCCAACATTCTCCCACTTGGTCTACAAAATGTAATATTCATGTTTCTACTTGAGATTGGAGATTAATGTCACTTTAGTGGCCATATAACAGTGATTACATCTCATCCTTAATGCAGCTTCTATCAAATGCATTTTTTAACATGGAACTAACAAGGTTGTAGGATTGACACAACCCAGAACCTTCATAATCACACATGCTAAGATCCTCATTCACATGAAACACAAATTATGATCAAGAGATGAAACTTTAAATTAACTTTAAATTAACCAAAATGTCTTACTTTATATCATCTCAGGTCCACCTTATTGTAACTCACAAGTTACCCTTTAAGCTTTTTCGAAGCCTTAAATCTGCCAATGCAGATATCCTTCATCTAATGAAACCACCATAACCTGCAGGTGTGAATAAATCTCCAAAACAATTATGCATCACTTTCATTAGATCAATAATAATACAAACGATGTTTGTAGCCAATAGACACAATTGAAAATACCAAATAGGCACATGTCCAAGTAAAATATCCCAAAAACTTCATAAAACAAATTAATTCAACAATTGTGAGCAAGATGAATTAGTATGTTTTTGACACTGATCTATGCACCATACCAGTTACTTTCATAGTGATTTCCAACACCTGCGGGCAAGATGGAAATCCTCACAACTGAGGTAGTGCACAAACCATGTCATGTCATTTAATATGCAATTTGATAACAACTTGATATCTGATATATATTTCATCAAATAATTGATTAGCACACGAAAAATGTGACTTAATGAATCCAACTGGAGATTAATATGAATACATGGATTCTATACATACTTTATAGGTCATCTACAAATGTTAGGCATTACTAACACGAAACTCAAACTCCCACTGATCTGCAACATCGTTACTTAATTTGGAAATCAATACTTAAATCATACTTTTGAAAATATGGATTTGGGAATAGCCTTACTTAGTCAATGAATGCATATTACCTCAATGAAAGGTACAACTAAGCATGAAAGCATCCACTGCTGTTTACACAAAAAACGTGCATCCAATAACCATCTTATATGTATTAATAAGTCCACATTTATGCTAAGTCCTTATGAGCCCCAAAACAATATGATCAATCGTGAAATCTAAATGATTGCAAATAACAGAAATATGTACACATGTACTAAGTAGCCATTCGTGCAACTTAAACATATTATTGTTATTCGAGTAACACAAATTCATGGAAGATAGAATAACACTTTTAATAAATTCATGCAAAACCACTTAATGCTCAAAAACTCCCACTAAGTTTTCAGAGTTTATACTTGCAAATAAGTTAATGAGTGTAAAGCCCAATTTTCGTTCACTAATTCCCCCACTTGGGCAAACACTTGTTAATATATTCTTTCAAAGATGTTCCTAAAGAAAATTGCTCTATATTTTAGACATAATAAAATAGACATCTCAACCAACATAAAGTTGTCAAACAGAATATCAGCAATGAGTTACACTTACTTTAGAATTTATCATAATTAATTTACAAGCTTGATGGCTACCAAAGTTATACTGATCAAAATAGACATACTAATCTTCATAACATAAAAATATAGAGCCGTTTTGGGTCTAAATAGTAGTATAAAGTCATGTCTCAAAAAGACCAACACAATCTGCCAGTAAAACTGCCTATATGAGCATGGGTTACTAGTAAATTCACCATAATTAAAATACACGGAAAAAAATTACAAACATTTGCAGACACATATTAGATATTTATATGTTGAACATATTCAAAATTCAGGTCATTTGGTGACCATTAGATGTGTCATTCACCCTATTTAAATCAAGACACGGAATCTGCCAGAAACAATTATGTGCATCTATCATGAATTTATGCATCCATAACAAATTCAATCTCGTATCATTTCAATTTTGATGTCCAAAGGAAACTTTAGTAGTCAAATTTCATCCTTTAAACCGACATCATAGTTCAAATTGAAAAGATTTACAAGCATAAAATTTAAACAATGCGTACCTTTGCAATCCTTGATTAACCTTTATGGGTCCAATACTTTGCATCAACCAGTCTCATGAAGAGATACAGAATACGTCATGATGCAACCGATTTCCATGCCTTCAAACCACAACCTTTTATGGGGCTCATTGTGGAAATATTTGTCACTAATGGCATGGCACTTTATCCCAATAAACTTCATGAAACTAAATTAATTTACACCTGTAGGCAAGAAAATTAACTAGTTTCTAGTACTATATTTTATGTCACAAAAGTACCTTCATGAAAACTTCAACACCTATAGGCAAGATGAAGATTTTCACAACTTCTGTGAAATAAAACCCATACTATGCCATCTTAATTAAACTAAAAGAAGTAATCCATACCTGTAGGCAAGAAGATTATCCCTTTTATTCTAATTAAGATGCAAAGTTGACCGAAGTAACTCAAAACACAGTCCCATCATCAACTAAAATGTTGTGGCTTGCTTTAGTTGAAAAGACATTGATCAACTCTGCCCTGAAACAATACAAGAAGTCACATGGATTAATTAACTGTAAGTGACAAAATTATGATAACCTAATTCGAGCTTCGAGTCTTGCCAACAAATGACACTAATTCCTTCATGACTCCCTTTGACATTTAAATTAATCTCAAGAAACCTGACAAGATACTTGAAAGAGATTAATCACATATAGAATAAGTTTCATTCCACCACAAGAATGTCAATACTTATCATTATGGAGTCAATTACTTAAAAGCTAAATTGCTCAAATGTTTTCTTAAGTTAAACATGTTCCTTTCCTTTTTATATATTTCTTTCCGTAGTACAAAACTACTAAACATAGCATTAAAATCATGCATTAGCTTTGTAAATACCAAATTAAATAAAAGGAACAACCAAAATTATTTTCTTCCATACAAAACATCTCCAATATGTGCCGTACATTAGCCTTAAAAAGTTCTTTTCTTCTCCCCTTATGACACATAAAAATTTACTAATCAAAGCATTGTTTAAATTCTTAAGGCATAGGAAAAACCACAAACAATAATACATATTTGAAATTCATGCTTATCAATTAAGCCACATACTTTGAATGGATTACATACCTCATGCCTTCATATGTTCACTACTTCTTTGTAAACATATATATAATCACATGACCAACCAATTCTCATATAAGAATAGATAAAAATACAAATGAGAACTGTCCCATAATTACTACAAACCTTATTCATTTGTATAATACCCTTGTTCTTGTCACTGGATGCTTTTTGTCATTCTCAGTCAATCCACAAATTATGCATCAATTTTAACAGTTAACTAGTCATGTATAATTTAAAAGGAAAACTAATGAAAAGGGCTTGAAAACTTTGAGTTTTAACGATAAGGATAAATTAAAGGGTAAAGTGAATAGTACCTGGATTGACTTTTTAGTGTAAAAATGTGGTTTTTCGTTAAAGTGAACAATATCGGGAGCTTTTTGTTAAAGTTCCCTAATTTAAATAACTATACTGAGATAAGAAAACAAAATTGTAGACAAACTTGATTGATTAGTCATGCACATTTCGTGTGCTATTAATGGCATAAAAGTTCATTCACATCTCGTGAAAATTAGTGGAAACAACACTACAATTCACTATAGTTCAAAACTCACGCAATATTAAAAATATGTTATCTCATGCTTGAACCAAATTAGCCATACAAGCAACACTATACATGCCATTTGCTTAACAATATTAAAAATTTGGTTCAAGCAAATTAGTTACAATTTATCATATGCCACGGTCATGGAAGAAATTGTGTCACCTTACACATCTTTGAAACATATCGGTGATGCTATAGATGCAATAACAAAAATTGCCAAAATTTATGTTGACCTGCTTAACTATTTGTACCATACTTGACCAATCCCGAAACTACTGAGCATCGGTCAACGTTATACCGTCAAGGACCCAGAAGAGTTTCCCTCCAACTAGGAGGCCAATCACAGCACGACACTTGTCGACATTAGAAGCCAATCATAGCGCGACAGGTGTTAAAATTAGAAGCCAATCACAACACGACACGTGTCAATATCAGAATGAAACTAGAAAATCTCTTCTATAAATAGAGATCATTCTCTCACAATATTTCCTAATGTCATTTGTACTAAATCATTCACTAGTACTCACTAAATGAGAGCTTGAATCTATGTACTTGCGTAAACCCTTCACAATTAATGAGAACTCCTCTACTCCGTGGATGTAGCCAATCTGGGTGGACCACGTACATCTTGTGTTTGCTTCCCTGTCTCTATCCATTTGCATACTTATCCACACTAGTGATCGGAGCAATCTAGCAAAGGTCACAAACTTGACACTTTCTGTTGTACCAAAGTCCTCACTGATTTTGTGCATCAACAACCTCTGATGATCAAGTAAAATCTGACCATCAGATTCCTGCAGCTAGTCGAGCTTCCTCTTCATGTTTGTAGCATAGTCATGTGCGAGCCTGTGCAACTGTTTATTCTCATGCTTGAGCCCTCTGATCTCCTGTTTGAGACTTATCACTTCAGCCACCAATGATTCAATTTGGCGGGTTCGAGCAAATAGGCGTTGGGCCATATTAGACACATAACATGCACACTAAACACTGAGAGCCAGAAAATCCTTAACAACCAACTCATCAGACCGTTTGGAAAATAGTCTGTTATCTTTGGGAGTGAGAAGGTTCGTAGCCACCACCGCAGCGATTCTTCATCACATAGTCCCCAACGGTAAGAGGACCAGTAGGGGATAAGAAGGATGAGCGCCATATGTTGTCTTGAGAAGGCATGGCTGCCTCTTCACCAAAGTTCAAGTCAAAACGACGGTCGGATGGGCCAGACATTTTCAGAAATGATGAAGGAGAAATAAGGTGCAATAAATCTCTGAAGTACAAAAATAAGGGGAAAATTCCTACAAGCAATAACTCTCTGAACATACTTCTTGCACACTATTGGTGCCCCTATAAAACAAAGGACAACAGGGTTGTTGGTTCAAAAAAAAGGCACCACTCTCCAGATTTCGAGAAGCAGATTTTCTTGAGTAAAATATGTCAATAATCCCCACACGCAATATCAGCTCCTAGGGTACCACAAATAACTTTGCCAAAGATCTCTGACAAAGTTTAGACACATAAATTTTGAAGGTTCAGCTACCCTACCATTACCCACAATGGTAAAAGGAAGAGCACCACTGCTTGATAACTGGAAAGTCCCTGTGTGTCTCAACCTCTGCTCCATGGCAAGGCAGATTGGCAAAAATATCCAACCTTTACTCACATCAAGAAAACACTCCCAACATGATTACTTGCTCAAAAATCGAAAAGGCACCGCTATTCGACTCTTCAGAGCCAGACTCACAACAGGATTGTTTTCTCAAAAATCGAAGAGGCACTGCTCTCTGAATCTCGAGAGCCAGACTCCCAACAGGATTGCTTTCTCAAAAATTGAAGAGGCACCATTCTCCGAATCTCGAGAGCCAGGTCCCTGACAGGATTGCTTGTTCGAAAATCGAAGAGGCACCGCTCGCTGAACTTCAAGAGCCAGATTTCCTTGGATAAAGCTTATCTGCAATCTTCACATGCAACATCAGCTTTCCAGATACCACATACCACTTTTTCAAAATGTTCTGACAAAGTTAAAACATGTGAATCTTGCAGTTCCCACTACGTTGCTATGATCAAGAAGGGTAAAGGAACAACGTTACTACTCATTGTTAGGACAATTCCTATATATGCCAACCTTCATCCTCCACAGCTAGGCAAACCTGCAAATAAAAAAAATGCTAAACTTTTCTTCACATCTGAGAGGGTACTCTCAACAAAGTCTCTCAAAATACTCAGCTTATTTTCCCCTGATAATACCTTTGCAAACAAGCCACACTAGAGCCAGAGTATCTCATATCATCAGGGTTAAAAGCAAGAGTATCCCATATCATGCTTTTTCCCTGTCTTTTCCTTTGGCGTTGTTCTTACCTGCAAGACAAGGAGAAAGAGAGCAATCAGTCAGCACTTGGAATCAAGTTTCCAGTCAGGAACTGACTGCCTGGAACCCCTTGCCTGATTATTTACCTGGCATTGCTCTCAAGTACTTATCTTCAACATCTTATGCTTCCAAAAAAGATACCACATCTGCCCGAGGAATAGATAGGGCAAGTGAGAAGGATACAAGGAAGCATGTGGAGACAAGCGCAACAGAACACGTGCTGTTTCATCTATTACTTTGTCAATAGCAAACGTATCCCATATCATCAAGGTTGAACGCACTCTTGATTTGATGGACTTGTTTTGACCCTCAAATTCTTGAGTCGGCCTTATACTCTGGAGGAAACTAGAAAACCCTCAAGCCCAGTTCAAGAATAAGCCTGTGGAAAGTTACTTCTTCAAAAGCAAAAGTATATCATATCATCTCTTCTCCATTTGCTTCTCCTTATCCTTGTTACTGTTTACAACACAAGGAGAAGGAGAACAATCAACCGGAAGCCGAAGTCAAACCTCTGATCCAGGTTGCTTGCTTGGAAGTTTGATTGCTTACCTTGTCTGTTACCTCTTTCGGCAAATCTCCTAGCTCGGCGACTTGAGAGACTCCTACTATAGGGTTTGTATCGCACTTAACCAAGCCCGAAACTACAAGTAAGCTTCAAGTGAAATTGATACATTACCTTGTACATCTTCATTGGTTAAAGATACCACCCCTGGATGGAGGAAAAGTACTTCTAGAAAAGATGCCACATCTACATATGAGACAGATAAGGCAAGTGAATATGATACCACACTTTGGTACTTAGAAGTTTCGTGATTACTCAATGGCTTGGATCTTGCAAGTCCCCAACCGAGGAGCTTCCCTCACTCGGGAACTTAGGGGAGCACTGTTTGTACCATACTTGACCAATCTCGAAACTACTGAGCATCGATCAACGTTATACCATCAAGGACCCAAAAGAGTTTCCCTCCAACCAGGAGGCCAATCACAGCGCGACACGTGTCGACATCAGAAGTCAATCATAGCGCGACACGTGTCAATGTCAGAATGAAACTAGAAACTCCCTTTTATAAATAGAGATCATTCTCTCACAATATTTCCTAATGTCATTTGTACTAAATCATTCACTAGTACTCATAAAAGGAGAGCTTGAACCTATGTACTTGTGTAAACCCTTCACAATTAATGAGAACTCCTCTACTCTGTGGATGTAGCCAATCTGGGTGAACCACGTACATCTTGTGTTTGCTTCTCTGTCTCTATCCATTAGCATACTTATCCACACTAGTGACCAGAGCAATCTAGCGAAGGTCACAAACTTGACACTTTCTGTTGTACCAAAGTCCCCACTGATTTTGTGCATCAACATAAACTTAGCATATACATTCCTGCAACACAACTTTAACATATGTTATCACAATCATAGGTACAACATATCCCAATAGTATTGATAAATTATAGAATATGACTAATTCTGTCTCCTACAATCAGTAAGATGTCATGACATGGTTGGATTTTATGGGAACAAATAACACTTCATGACTCCAACATAACCGTTCCTTATATAATTTATCGTGAAGACCAAAAGGAAAGATCATACCAGAATTTCATATACCGATGTAATACGAACCTCTTCATTGGGCTTGTTCGACTGAGGGATCTTAAGAAATTCTCCAATGCAAGGTTAGAAAAAATGTAAATACATACACATGCTATGCGAACTGTAGATACATAATTGGCTTAAGAAAATTATGTATACTTGCTTGAACAAACAATTGCTGGCACTTATGCAATTGTTTCTTGTCACATTAACGTATCACCCGTAGCAATTCATATAGAATACAATTCATGGAAAATAATATTAGTTCTTATTCAATAAGCATATGCCCATTTAGATACGTATTGCCACAATATATAAAAATTGGATCCATATTCATGACATACTTAACCGATATATCAATGTATGTACATGCTCTAGAATAATTAGCACATCACTCATGCAATTATATCTTTATCTTATTAGCAATTTAAGCTTTTAGGGATCAACCCAAATATATATCAACCAAAATACCATAAACCATAATGGAAATCAAAGTCAATGAAACAAACCATTTTGCTTTGGTAGATGACTTCGTTATGCTTGCTAATTGGAGGGACCTCTTCAGTAAGGTCAGAACAAATATAGCATGCTTACAAAATTGAGATCATCAGTGTGCACATGGTAAATCAATTCAACCAAAACACTAGCATGAAGATTGAAATAGAACAAAACTGTTATTCTTCTCAGTGCCATGGTTTCCACTGTAAAATACATAATATAAAACCACGCCTTACATATTCTTTACGTTCCTATATGATTATAGGATTCCAATTCCTATATGGTTTTTAAATTTCATGCTTAATCAAAAATGCCTCTAAGCGTAGTCCAATTTCCAATTGGCAAGCAAAGCTATGTGGTTATATGTAATACACCACATACAATATTATGGATTCGTGCTATAATCAGGCAACTTGTCTTGCTGATAATAATCAGGGTATCAATTAGCATAGTTCTTAATAAATTTCCCTTGACTGCAACCATAATATTAGCGAAAAATATTCTTGATTAAAACTGAATAATTATGCAACCTGATCATAATCAACAATTGAACTGATTCAAATAGCATGGTGATGTTGCCGAGTATATGCAATGACAATTTGGATTAAACACGCAGTTCAAGAGAATATTATATAATCCAACATTAAACCTAATAGGTTTTTAATTATATAACCAGTGGCTCTGATACCAATTGTTAGCCTTATAAGGTTATACAATTAAAACACAAACGAATGAGTAACTAACCTGATTCCAACGGCGGCCATGGAAATTGAACACAAAAGTAGTAAGGCACGGCAACACCAGGATCTTCTTTAAACTCCTAGCCAGATACAACTACTCTATGAGAAGCATTATGTTGTGTTCTAGGGCTTATAGGGACTCGTGTTTTATATGGGCTAAAAGCTAGGGTTTCCATCCATAAAGGAAACCTAAACTTTACTTTCTTAGCCTCCAAGTCAAGTATCATAATCATATTCAATTAAGGATTCCATCAATCCTATTTCCAATATAAGACGTCTTATATAGGATTGATATCTTTAAGAGATCAAATCACAATCAACATTATTCTCCAATATTACATTCTTATTACATGTAGTAGACCACTTAAAGGTCGATTTATATTGGATAAATCCAACACACCACCCATCGTGGTAGTAGTTATGTCACGATGAAGAGAGTTTGCAACCAACTCATCCTCTTGATTCTGTGCGTTAGTGATTTCCCTTTAGGTGTTTCATATTGTAAGTCCATTAATAATATATCCATTAAGTTTTCTCAATATATAAATGACATGGTTTTGTTACAACTCACATTATCGGAAAAACCTGACATCAAATGGCTCAAATGGCAAAGAAAGGTCACACAAGAAATGGCGATTGGCACCTAGTGAACGTGTAGCTTTATGCTTTGGTTAGTTGTCTATTATGGAGTACAACTTTGAGTATGTAAATCCGGATATAGCGCCACTCTTAAAGGCCAGATGGACGAGATAAAGAAATAAAGATGCCTTATTTGAAGGTATGTAACTATTCATGAATCATGAAAAGTTGCAACTCTTCATTGTTTAGAGAAATACATATTTCGACCAAAAGACACCACTTTTAATTTTCATTCAACAAATTTAATATTATAATAATAAAATTAAATTGCCAACAAATCATTGGTCAAGAATACAACGAACTCAAACATTATTTTCTATTCCAAATTCTAACTTCCAAGTCTCATTACTTCACACCACTAACTCTAATATTTTATTATATTTATATGACATAAAATTAATCTTTAACATTTCATTAAAAAAAAAACCTTAACATTAAACCTTCACTTTTTGTTTTTAGAACAAACGATTTCATTTACACTAAGAGAGTGAGAAAGTGGGGTAAGCCTCACAATAGACTAGCAATAATGTGATTCAAATTCGCTTTCGGTCTCACTTACAAGTAAAGAACAATATCATTAGAACGTAGTACTAAGTGACATTAAACCTTCACTTTTAAATGCGTGAGTAATGCAAAGTCAAATGAAACGTCTATGAGATGTCATCAGGGATATAATCAACCCAAGGTGGGTGCCTTGTCAAAACCTCATTACGTAGCAAAAACCCAATGGGAAAAATGCTCCTAATCGTAGGGAAAAAGAGTATATTAAGATCAAGCAAGTATACTTCAGAATACTCCCCTGAGTTTGACACAATTCCAAAGAGAACTAACAATGTTACAACTCAGAAAGTTTATGCATACCAATTCCTTGAACAAGATTCTGAAACGTCGCCTTTTGTAGTGATTTGGTGAAGAGGTCAGCTAGATTGTCTTATGAACAAATTTGCATGACTTCAATCTTATGATGCTCTTGTTGTTGATGTGAGAGGAAGAACTTTGGTGCAATGTGCTTGGTGTTGTCTCCTTTGATGTAACCCTTTTTGAGTTGTTCGATGCATGATGCACTGTCTTCATAGATCATCGTCGGGACGTCAATGACGGGGTAAAGATCGCATGAGCTTCGAATATGGCCCATAATTGCTCTCAACCAGAAGCATTCCCAAGTAGCTTCGTGTAGGGCGAGAATTTCAGCATGGTTAGACGAAGTGGCAACTAAGGTCTGTTTAGTTGACCTTTGTTGCTAAAATTAGATTAATCGAAATCAACCCAATTAAGTCCAAATTTTAATGCTCACAAGTGTACAAATTGTAGTATAATATGGTAGGCAAGCACAAGATTGTTCCAACTAAGATTGAATGTAATTCTAACTATCTAACTAATTTAAGTTTCACTTGAATTGGAATAGAAAAATTGATGATTTGAATAAGAATTTTGAAATGGTGATTGTAAATAAAATGAAATGAACTTAGCTAAGTGATGACAACAACAAAGTAAACAAATTATAAGTCAATTGTTAAAAGCACTAGAGCATCCGATTCACCTTAATTAATCCTACTTAATTCCAACAGTTAATTATTAACGAATAAACATCCAACTTGACGGTCTAGTTCCTCTAATTCATATAGTATCCATGGCATCTAGATTACTACGTATAATATGTGCTAATAATCTATGGCATCTAGACTACTAAACACACACAAATTCATTAATAATTTGGGAACTAACTAAAAGACCGCATGAAACCTAGTGTATGGCATCTACAACAAGGAATTCATGGTACCATCTGCAAGACGCTAAAACCAAATTAATAACATGGCATATGCGTTAACTCGCATCACATACACTCGATTCAAACCCAAGTGGTAGCTAATCACAAGAATTAAAATCAAGTTCATAAGCACAACAAAATGATACTCAAGGGAATGCAAATTCATAAATAATTCAACTGAAATATTAAGCAATCATGGTTAGGCTACATCATAGCCCTAGCAAAATGAAATTAATTCCAAAACATAATCGAAAGTGGTACTAAATCCTTAAGAAATAAGAAGAAATTTAGTTTAGAAAAAACTTGAAAAATCCCTTGCTTTGTTGCACCTCTCGTCTGCCTTCTTCCCTTAGTCCCTGTTTTTTTTTTTCTTGCCTCTTCCAATCATGACCAGGTTGCCTCTTTGATTCCTCCAATCAGCTGTTTCTTTTTTGTAACCGTCGAGACGTTAACGCCCATTTATTGATTAAAAAAATAGCAGATAAGAAGCGGAAAAGAATTGAATTCTTCACCAGCCACTTCGTACACTCAAGCACCCATGTTGCCTCTTTTCACTCTCCGCTTGATTGGTAACTGATATTTCATCATCCAATTCCACTTCCAATAAATCTTGAACTAGCCAAACTGCCCACTGCAAGTGAACGGAATGGGCAGCCAAAATGTGAAAACTGAATATGCCCACACCATTCGTCCACCGATAACCCACAAACAAGAGATTGAAATAGAAATTCGGTGTGTCGGTTCTGATCTACTCATTTCATTCTCTCTTCCTCTTCTGCCATGGTGTGTCGGTTGTAAGTCTAGGAAAATGAGATAAAATAATGCAAATTCTTCTTTCTTTTGTGGGTTCGAGTTCAAGAAAAACCAGCCTGGTAGTCACGTGCATAAATTTGTTGCACTAATAGGTTGACAAGTCAACTTCCTTTGCTTGCAAAAGGATAGAAATGCTGCTCCTTGTTGGACAAAAGGGCAAACCTGGATAACAAGTTTAGCTTTTTAATAATTCCCAAGATTAAATTGGAGCCTAACAAGTCTTTTGTGTGAGCCAATTATATAATGGTTACTTTTTTAAACAAAAGATAAAAGAAAGCAAGCCAGTTATATTGCAATTCAGTCATTTCTTTTCCCTAGCCATAATGGTACAAAGACATGTAAATTCTTTCATTTAAATCCAACAGATCATAGGAAAAATGTAATTTGTCGGGCAAAATAAGTAGTATAATTTGTGCTCACCAAATACCCCCAAACTTACAATTTGCTAGTCCCCGAGCAAAGAAAGAAAAACATGAAAAAGTAAAAGCATGGAAAATGTTAGTTTCCCCCTATGCAACCCTCAAAGAAATCTAGTCAAGATTTCAGAATAATCAAGAATTTTCGTAAGCACAAAGCAAGTGAATCAAGCATATTTCAAATGTTAGCCGAAACCTTTCAATCATCCTTGAGTTGTAGTGCGTGTAATAGCCATGCCAATGCAATTCCAAGCTTCTTAAATCATCATATGCAAACAAATGACCTTCTTACAAGACATACACTCATTCACACACATTTCTGGGTTATGTATTTCACTCTAATGATCTCATTAAAACATGATGTCATATGCTTGCTTATCAACCTAACTCGGAATCAATTTCAAGTAATTCCTTGGATCAAAAGGTCTTTTGTCGGGTTGTAATGGGGCTAAAGGTGATAGGCTAATGAAAGAAAAGATGAGGAATTCAAAAAGTGTGAGAAAGTATACCGTAGAGGTCTTCCAACATCAACAACACAACCTAAAGCACCAACTTCTTCCCCATCACAAATTCAACTGGGAAGTTACATTTTACATCATAATCTAACACTTCCAGGATAAACAATTTCATACTCCTCACTTATGATAACAGTGAATATACAAAACACATTTCCACATCTGAGCATTTATTCAATTTTTTTTTACACCAATGAATGAACTCATACTACCCCCACAGAAATATCGAGCAACCGGCAGATTTTTTGTAGCAGTTTCTGGCTATTAATGATGCTCAAATACACAAAGCTACAACACCCCTTGTTTTCGTATTTCAATGTAGTCACACTCTCCATCCAGTTCTTCTATGTAAACAAAATCCCAATTGCACGACCTCTGTATTTTTCAAAACAATAAAGGATTGGTATGTGCATAAGAGCTCAACTCCAATATTGGAGAATGGTAGGGAGATATGGCTAACAAAGAAAAGGATCAATTTAAGGCTCAAAGGGCTGCTAGGATAAAATTAACATATAAGGTAGGCATGAAAGGCTCAAACGATCCAAAAATTGCCTATATCCTTTCCAAGTTATTACAGGAATTGATGAATGAATTGAGAGGTATAAAGCAAGTTCTAGAGATACATGTAAAAAAGAAATCAAAGGCACAAGAATAAATGTGATTGATGCATGGTTGTTCAATCATATTAGGCTCAAAAGCTCACAAGGGTTGCATTAGATTGCTAAATTTACATATGAAGCGCTAAGTCATGCTCTAGTTTCACATCAACAAGGCTATGTGCATTCGTGTTTCAAGGATGATCCAATGTGTACAAAGCTAACAAAGGAATAAGGAGTTTCACCTACAACATGCTTACTACTTTCTCAATCACCATCGTTTGAATTCAATCCAATCATATCATTGAGTTGGGAAACTAACAAAAATCTAAAACAAAATAATGATTTTTGGATTTTCAGAATTTTTTTTTTTTTTTTTTTTTTTTGAAAATTTTCTGATGTTTAGGTTTTTTTTTATTTTTTATTTTTTTAGTACTAAGGATAAAACTAAAAAAAAAAACTTCCAGTGCAACGCATCAGGAAACAAACATAAAACATAACTAAATGAAGCAACATAAATACAAAGCGTCAGTTCTTGTTCAATTCATAATTTTCTTTTCATACCCCCCAACTTAAATTGGACATTGTCCCCAATGTTTAAAAACATAAGAACTAAAGAAAAACAAAGACACTTCCCTGGTTTATGCACCAAATGGTAGCCATTGTGTTCCAACTCTTAAATGCAATTTCCAAAAAAATCACCACCGCAAACTTTGATGTTTCACAGTCCTAACTTGTGTTGGATGACAGCAACATGAACCTACAAAAACAAAGAGTAAAAGGAAAGAATGAGTAGCCGAGCAAGAGACAAAGCAAAATTCAAAACTAAATAAAATGATAGAAAATAAAAGGAAACAGAGGAAAAATAAAAGGAAAATTTGGGTTGCCTCCCAAAAGTGCTAAATTTAGAGTCTTTAGCCAGACTATAGTGTTGCTCAGGCTCGATCAAATAAAGGGATGTCAATCTTCATTGCATCGAAGTTGACTTCCAAATAAGGCTTCAATCGTTGATCGTTAACCTTGAATGCATTCCCGGTCTCCAGATTTTGCACTTCAATTGCACCATGAGGAAAGACTTGTAATACTAGAAATGGGCCATACCAACGTGAACGAAGCTTTCCAGGAAAAAGCTTCAATCTAGAATTGTACATAAACATTTTTTGACCAACATAGAACTCTTTTTGCAGGATGTTTTTATCATGCCAACGCTTGGTTCTTTCCTTGTAAATTCGAGCATTCTCATAAGCCTCGTTTCTCAACTCCTCAAGCTCATCTAATTGAAAAGCCTTTTCTGTCCAGCATCTTGAATTTCGAAATTAAGCTTCTTGATTGCCCAATAAGCCTTGTGCTCAAGTTCAATTGGCAAGTGACAAGCTTTCCTAAAAACCAATATGTATGGAGACATCCCAATGGGCATTTTGTAAGCTGTTCTGTACACCCATGGAGCATCATCTAAACGAAGAGACCAATCTTTTCGTGATGTATTCGCCAACTTCTCCATAATTCGCTTAATTTCTCTATTTTACACCTCCACTTGGCCACTAGTTTGAGGATGGTATGGAGTAGCGACCTTATGAGTGCTATTATACTTTTCCAAAAGAGCTTTAAACTGCTTGTTACAAAAATGAGAACCTCCATCATTGATAATTGCTCTTGGTGTTCCAAACTGAGTGAAAATGTTGGCCTTGAGAAACCGTAGAACAATTCTAGCATCATTGGTTGGTGTGGCAATGGGTTCCACCCATTTGGAAACATAGTCGATAGCCACCAGAATGTATTTGTGTTGATATGATGAAGGAAAAAGCCCCATAAAGTCTATGCCCCATACATCAAAAAGCTCAATTATCAAGATGTTGTTCAACAACATCTGATTTCTATGAGAGATATTACCAAGCCTTTGACATCGATCACAAGCAACAACAAATGCATGAGAATCCTTGAACAAGGTTGTCCAAAAGAATCCAGATTGCAAAACTTTGGCAATGGTTCAAAACACTTTGCTGCTCATCTTCGGGAACACACCTACGAATGATTTAATCTGGACAATGCTTAAAAATAATGCTTCACTATAGAGAAGAATTTCTTCATTTGTTGAGAATTCAAATCCTTCAGAACCACCCCATTAGCCAAGTAATTTACAAAGTTAGCAAACCAAGGGACTACACCAGGTTGGACAGCAAACAATTGTTCATCAGGAAAAGTTTAAGTGAATGGAACAATGACATCAACATCTTCTTCTTGCACTATCCTGGATAAATGGTCTGCCACCACATTTTCAGACCCTCTTTTATCTCAAATCTCGAGATCAAATTCTTGGAGAAGAAGTAACCATCTAATCAACCTTGGCTTTGCATCTTTTTGGATATAAGATATTTCAAGGCAGCATGGTTAGTGTACACAATGACCTTTGAACAAATAAGATAGGACAAAAACTTGTCAAGTGCAAATACTACAGCTAATAACTTTTTTTTTCAGTGGTTGAATAGTTCAACTAGGCATCATTTAGAGTGCAACTAGCATAGTAAATAATATGCGGTAATTTTTCTTTTTGTTGTCCCAAAACTACTCCCACAACATAGTCACTTGCATCACACATCAACTCAAATGGAAGACTCCAAACGGGTGCTGTAATAATAGGAGCTGATGTGAGAAGCTTCTTCAAAGTGTTAAAACTAGACAAATACTCTAAATTGAACTCAAATGTGACATCTTTTTGCAGTAGGTTGCTAAGAGGCTTGGCTATTTTGGAGAAGTCTTTAATAAATCGCCGGTAGAACCCCGCATGGCCAAGGAAACTTCGAAATCTTTTAACTGATGTAGGTGCTATAAGCTTTTCAATAAGCTCAGTTTTTGCTCGATCAACCTCAATGCCCATGCTAGAAATTTGATGCCCCAATACAATGTCCTTTTGCACCATGAAATGACATTTTTTCCATTTTAACACTAAGTTCGTCTCTTAACACCGTTTCAGCATAAGAGTCAAATTATGAAGACAATCATCAAAGGAAGATCCAAAGACAGAAAAATCATCCATGAAGACTTAGATAAATCTTTCAATCAAGTCAGAATAAATACTCATCATACACCTTTGAAAAGTGGCAAGTGCGTTGCAAAGTCCGAAAAGCATTCTTCGATAAGCAAACATCCCAAATGGACAAGTGAACGTCGTTTTCTCCTGATCTTTCAGCGCGATGGCAATCTCGTTATATCCAGAATAGCCATCTAAGAAATAGTAGTGTGAATGGCCTACAAGTCTCTCCAACATCTGATCAATGAATAGCATAGGGAAATGATCCTTGCGTGTGTCATTGTTTAGCTTCCGGTAATTTGTGCAAACTTGCTAATCTATTTTCGGTCTTATGGGCACTAACTCATTGTTGTCATTTTTAACCCCAGTGATTCCTTTCTTCTTTGGAACTACTTGAACCAGACTTACCCATTTACTATTGGATATTCGAAAGATAACTCCCATGTCTAAAAGCTTAAGAACTTATGCTCGGACAACTTCCTTCATAAGTGGGTTGAGTCTCGTTTGTGCCTCAATGATAGGCTTGCTGCCTTTTTAAGAAGAATTCGATGCATACATAAGGTTGGGCTAATGCCTTTGATGTCAGTTATAGTCCATCCCAATGTTGTAAAGTAATTTTTCTCTTTGAGAGAAGTTAACTTGGTTGCAATAATCAATGGAAATGACTCAAAAGCACCTAAAAATGCATACCTCATATGGGTAGGCAATTGTTTCAAGTCTACCTTCGGTGCAACTTTAACAGATGGATAAATTTTCACCGGGGCAGGTCCCAAAGCTTCGTAATGGTGTCTCCAATGCAGATTGTGTGGAAGCGCAGAATTGAGAATATTGACAATTTTAATAACTTCTTCCACTTCAACTCTAGGCATGTATGAATGAATTACACAAGCTTCGAGATGTTCAGTTGGATGTTCTGCTCGGAACTGCTCGCTCACAATCTGATTCAAGATATCAACACTAAAACATTCTTCCTGCTCTCTTGGATGCTTAATAGCTTCAAAACTTTGAACACCACTTCTTTGTCTTCAACTCGCAAATTAAGCAAACCACTTTTGACATCAATCAATGTACCGGTAGTAGCTAAGAATGGACGACCAAGTATAATTGGAATCTCTCTATCTTCTTCTATATCAAGAATCAAGAAATCCGCAGGTAAGATTAACTGATCAACTCGAACCAACACATCTTCGACAATGCGTCGTGGATAAGTGATAGATTGATCCGCTAGTTATATAGACAACAATAGTAGATTGCATCTCGCCCAAACCTAGCTGTTTAAAAATTGAATATGGCGTCAAG
Organism: Malus domestica; assembly: GCF_042453785.1. NCBI lineage: Eukaryota > Viridiplantae > Streptophyta > Magnoliopsida > Rosales > Rosaceae > Malus > Malus domestica. The sequence goes on from NC_091663.1 coordinate 16,598,469, forward strand.
TTAATACTAGCACCAAGATCACATAAAGCATTTTCAAAAGAAGATTTTCCAATTGTGCAAGGAATCGTAAAACTCCTTGGATCGGTCAACTTCAGTGGCAACTTCTTTTGTAAAATATCGCTACACTCTTCTGAAAGCATTACTTTTTCGTGCTCCAAAAGCCTCCTCTTGTTCTTGCATGCATCCTTTAAGAACTTTGCATAACTGGGAATTTGTTTCACTTCATCAAGTAGAGGTATGTTAATGTTCACTTTTTTAAATAACTCTAAAATATGAGAAAACTTTTGGTCTTTCTTAGCCTTATGAAGTCGCTGAGGATATGGAATGGGTGCAACATTGGCCTACTCCAAAATTGAATCGCCTAGATGTGTAGAATTTGATGTATCAAAAACAATATTAGGCACTAGAGTGGCTAAATTCATAAAACTCTCATTTTGTGCTTTGGTGACAACATTCTCAGACTTTTCAACCAACGTCCCATTTTCTTCACCATTTGTCTCTACAGTTCTCCCACTTCTGAGTGTAATAGCCTTTAATTGCTCCATATTCCTTGGATTAATCTTAGTTTGACTGAGAAACTTACCCTTTCCCCTCTCAACCATTGCATGTGCAATCTGCCCAACTTGATCCTCTAGCTTGCGAATAGATGCTTGCTGATTTTGTAGAGAAGTTTGAGTTGCTTGCATGAAATTATTGGTGTTTTGAGAGAGAGTGTTGGTAGTTTGAGCCAATTAGCCATCATATCTTCCATTGAACTTTTCTTGGCTTCATTGTTCTGGAACGGTGGAGGTGGGTTCATTTGATTTTGTTGATTATTCTTCCAAGAAAAATTGGGATGATGATGCCAACCAGGATTATACTTGTTAAAGAATGGATTAAACTGTTGGCGATTGAACTTTCCAATTTGATTGGCTTGTTCTTCAATGAACTCCGGAAATGAACCCTTCATAGGACAATCCATACTAGAATGTGGACCTGCACAAATTTCAGACATATTAGAAACCATTTTTGATTGATTAGAAGACATTAAAGCATCAAATTTCTTATTTAAGTAGAAATTTGGACAAGCATAGCCGTAAATGCATCAATCTCATGTATGCTAGCTTTCTTTGGTTGTTCTCTTTATTCACCCCAATTTTGAGAATTGGCAGCCAAGCTATTGAAAAGTGTAAATGCCTTGTCAACAATTTTAGCCATTATAGCACCCCCATTGGTAGCATCTATCATTCGCTTATTGTCAGTGCTCAAACCTTGATAGAAAGACTGAAGTTGCAACCATTCTGGCAAACCATGATGTGGACATTTTAGTAACAAGTCTTTGAATCTCTCCCAACTCTCATAGAAAGTAGTAAGAAATAGAGAGGGAAGAAAAATGTAAGATTTATGGGTTGGGGCATCTGGTTATTGTAGTAGTTGTTGTTGTAGTTTCTGAAAGAGAGAGAGAGAGAGAGAGAGAGAGGAATTCAGACTTTTGTGTCAAAGCATGGCTGGAAACTAGTTTGTTGGGTTCTTGACTTTGAGTTCTTCCAGATTCCATAAAACTTGAAAGCATTAAAATTTTTGGAATAAAGATAAAAGACCTTTGAAATTTGCACTGCATTGCACGCTCAAGACTTTGGAGTCTCCCAAGGAGTATTAAAGTTGTTGGAGAAAAAAAAAGGGATTTCATTCTTTTATAAAAAAAAATATAAATAATAAATATTTATATTTTTTATTAAAAATGGAAACGAGGCGGGTTCGGGTATGGATTCGGAGTGGATACCCCCATAATCATAACCGAACTTGAAACCGACCAATTTACCCAACGGTTACCCATAACTGTAAAGAACCCGAAATTTGATCCTCGAAACCGAACTGTTTGGATCAGTTACCTGTGGGGATCGGGTTTGACGGAAGTGAATGGAGCCAATTCTTCGCCTTATCTTTTAGGGAAAATGAGAACATGTGTAATCTGATAGCCTCACTTGGCACATGATGAATCTTGAGAGTGTCATATGTCTCGAGGAACTCATTGATATGCAAGTGAGGATCTTCAGTAGTCGAGCCATAAAATGATGGCATCATTTGAATGAAAGACAACTTCAATTCGAAGTTATTGGCAGCAACTTCCGGTCGAACGATGCATGATGGTGAGGTTGTCACAGTAGGAGTGGAATACTCCATCAACATTCGCTTCTTGTGCGGATTAGGGAGAGCCATTTCATCAGTCGGTTCTTGCTTAGTTTGCTCTCTTTGTAGGTGATGGAAAATCCTTTCAATCTCTGGATCAAATGGTACAAGCTCTATACTCCGAGAACGGCAACCGTGCATGAACTTCAAAACATACCTAAAAGCAAAAGAAAACAAAAACAAAAATTAAAATCACACAAATAACAATAAAAATAAGTTAGAAATAGAACTAACTCAATCTTCGTCGACGGCGCCAAAAACTTGTTGCTAAAATTAGACTAATTGACATCAACCCAATTAAATCCAAATTTTAATGCTCGCAAGTGTACGAATCGTAGTATAATATAGTAGGCAAGCACAAGATCATTCCAACTAAGATTGAATGTAATTCTAACTATCTAACTAAATTTAAGTTTCACTTGAATTGGGATAGAAAAATTGATGATTTGAATAGGAATTTGAAATGTTTATTGTACATAAAATGAAATGAACTTAGCTAAGTGATGACAACGACAAAGTAAACAAATTATAATTCAATTGTGTAAAACACTGGAGCATCCGATTCACCATAATCAATCCTACCTAATTCCAACAGTTAATTATTAACGAATAAAATTCCAACTTGACGTCTAGTTCCTCTAATTCATATAGTATCCATGGCATCTAGATTACTACATACACTCATATGTGCTAATAATCTATGGCATCTAGACTACTAAAAACACACAAGTTCATTAATAATTTGGGAACTAACTAAAAGACTGCATGAAACCTAGTGTATGGCATCTACAAGGAATTCATGGTACCATTTGCAAGATGTTAAAACCGAATTAACAAAATGGCATATGTGTTAACTCGCATCACATACACTCAATTCAAACCCAAGTGGTAGCTAATCACAAGAATTAAAATCAAGTTCATAAGCACAACCAAATGGTACTCAAGGGAATGCAAATTCATAAATAATTAAACTAAAATATTAAGCAATCTGGTTAGGCTACATCGTAGCCCTAGCAAAGTGAAATTAGTTCCAAAACATAATCAATATTGGTACTAAATCCTTAAGAAATAAGAAGAAAATTTAGTTTAGAAAAAGCCTGAAAAATCCCCTGCTTGCCGCACCTCTCGTCTGCCTTCTTCCCTTACTCCTTGTTTTTTTTTTCTTGCCTCTTCCAATCATGGCCAGGCTGCCTCTTTGATTCCTCCAATCAGCCGTTTCTTTTTCGTAACCTTCGAGACCTTAACGTCCATTTATTGATAAAAAATAGCAGATAAAAAGCAGAAAAGAATTGAATTCTTCACCAACCACTTCATACACTCAAGCACCCATGTTGCCTCTTTCACTCTCCGCTTGATTGGTAATTGATATTTCATCTTCCAATTCCACTTCCAACAAATCTTGAAGTAACCAAACTGCCCACTACAAAAATATGAAAACTGAGTATGCCCATACCATTCGTCCACCGTTAACCCACAAATAAGAGATTGAAACAGAAATTCGATGTGTCGGTTGTGATCTACTCATTTCATTCTCTCTTTATCTGCTGCCATGGTGTGTCAGTTGTGAGTCTAGGAAAATGAGATAAAACAATGCAAATTCTTCTTTCTTTTGTGGGTTCGAGTTCAAGAAAAACTAGCCTGGTAGTCACGTGCCCAAATTTGTTGCACTAATAGGTTGACAAATCAACCTCCTTTGCTTGCAAAAGGATAGAAATGCTGCTCCTTGTTGGACAAAAAGGTAAACCTGGATAAAGTTTAAGTGAGAACAAGTTTAGCTTTTTAATAATTCCCAAGATTAAAATGGAGCCTAACAAGTCTTTTGTGTGAGCTAATTATACAATGGTTACTTTTTTTTAAACAAAAGATAAAAGAAAGCAAGCCAATTATATTGCAATTCAGTCATGTCTTTTCCCTAGCCATAATAGTACAAAGATATGTAAATTCTTTTATTTAAATCCAAATATCATAGGAAAAATGTAATTTTTCGGGCAAAATAAGTAGTATAATTTGTGCTCATCAACCTTCAAGAGATTGCGATACCTCCAACGGTAAAGACCTAACCCGTTTGAGAACACACCTTGTGCGGATCAGATAAGTATCTTGCGTCAGTATAACCAACAAGGCGAGAATTGACTCGAGATAAGGGGGTGCGGCATCACTCGAGGATTCGTAGGGATAGAACAAGCTTAAATCCATGGTACCCTTAAGGTAACGGAAGATGTCTTTAACACCAGTCCAGTGTTTGCGTGTTGGTGCATTACTGTATTTTGCCAAAAGATTAACAGCGAAGAAGATGTCAGATCTAGTGCATTGAACTAAGTTGTGAAAACCAGTATTTAAAAAAAAATGTATATTTACTATAATTAATTTTTTTTAAATAATAGTATATTAGTGGGTTTTTGTTACATGTGTTGTTTTTATTTTAACTCGTTAGACTCACTAGATCCCACCCATTCATTTTTACTATACCACCTGTCAGTCTACCTCAAGCATTCCTACGAATGCAACACCTGCTCTTCTCACTTCATGCAAACTGACAGCACCACCTTCCATTTCATTCTTCTCATTACTTTAGCAATCATTACGAGTGCTTACTGTGCACTCTATTGTGATGATCGTATGCAGCTATTAACTTATACGTGTTTCATGCTTAATCCCTGCATTTGACACCTGCACCTACAATTTGATGACTCTTATAATTGGTAACCCATTGTTCATGACACCTCCAACTTAAGTGGAACATGTCTTGCATGTAGCTGTCAATATCCTAGATGATTTCTTACATTCTATTGCCACCACTTCATTGAAAGGCTTAGTCACGCATTTAACATTAATAATAGCCGACTCCAATCCCCTATAAATAAGAGCAAGGGCTCCATTCTTTTGAAACCACAGAAGCATGCAATGCCTGCATTGCGTAGAGATAATGTATATATAGTATATATCTATGTGTATATATATGTATATACGTGTGTGTGTGTGCATGTGTATTATATGTTTAGAGAAGAGATTAGAAAAGAAAATAGAGTGAAAGAAATACATGGCATTAGGAGTGATCAAGGAGTTTGCTTAAGTACGTGGAGTCTAGCTACTGCAGTAGTGACATGGATCTTCGTTTTAGCTTTGGATTTGAGGTAGGGGTTTCTTGGGGAACTTATCACCATTGGGGTATTTGTCTTGTTTAAGCTTGGTGAAATATGTGTTATACTTAATATATCTCTATAATTGATATAATTATGTATTTTGAAATATGATTTATATTATTGTTGATAATGTGGATATTGTGATGATGATGGTGATTATGTGCATATGTCATTGCATATTGAAGGGGATGGATTTTATTGGTTTCGAGATTGGGATATGGAAATGGAAATATTCTTTTGTGCGGTTGAGTTCGACTCTCGTAGGGACCAGCAAGGTTGGCAAAAGTGAAATAATAGGAATGGTATGAAGTAGTGGGGATTCTGGCGACTGAGAGAAGAACAAGATGACAACAAAAATGGGAAATTTTGGGATGATTAAGTTATGAGGGTTAGTTTATATAATAGAGCATTAGGACCATCGCTGCAGTGGTAAAATGCATGGTATGGGACATGCAGGTCCACGTGTTTTATTATATAAATTAATAGATTGGGTAATTGAAGTTAAGTTGCATTTATGGAATATAATATATATTTGATAACATGATATAATTTATTTATATGAGCATGACACTTGGCTTAGGGCTGGTTTGGTATTGCTGTGCTTTGAAAAAAAGCTGCTGTGAGAATAAGCGGCTGTGCTGTGAGAATAAGCGGCTATGAAAAAAATTAGCAGAGTGTTTGGTAAACTTTTTTGTAAAAGTGCTTTTGAAAAAAAAAACAGTCTGATAGTGGGTCTTTTCATTAAAGGAGCACTGTAGCTCTGTGTGCTTTGAAAAAAAGCCAATTTTCCAAAGCTACAAATAGCAGCTTCAGCTTTTTCCTTTGATTTCAGCTTATTCTCACAGCAGCTTCCAAAATAAGCCTTTTTTTTTTCAATTTACCAAACACCTAAAACCCTCACAGCTTTTTTTCATGGGTGTTTTTTTTTAAGCACCTCACTCCCAAACCACCTCTTAGCTTTGATAATTACCCTTGATAAGACTTATATCCCTACTGAGCTGTGATTTTGCTCACCCTATACATTTTAGACCTTGCAGGTTCGGTACAAGATTAACAAATGATAGACGAGTTGAGGTTGTGTTAGACGAGAGATCTAAGAGTTTTAATTTATTATTTTTGTACACTCTGTAAGGATTTTGGAGTTATTTTTATAACAGAAGTTTAGTTTTTTTTCATTTTTATTTTTACTTTTACTCACATGCTGGGTGCGGGGTTTATTTTTTCACCGACCTTGAGTCCGGGGCATGACAGAAGTACAATAAAGCGCTTATCACACTTAGATAAGGAACTTCAGTCCAAAATCTCTTCATCATCCTCTTTCGGATGGAAGGGATCTCGTTTTGCATGTAGCGATCAAACGACCATAGGAGTATACGAAGGCTTCACCTTATCATCGTTAAAGCAGCGCAACACCTTCTGGTTGTAGTTCGATTGATGTACTAAGTCTTTCATAGACCTTTCATCTCAAATTCCGACTTCAGATGCATGGTAGTTCTCACGAGCTCTTCAAGAGTTCCGATGAGATTCATGTCATCTACATATACTACAACAATCGCAAAACTAGAATGTGACTTCTTAATGAACACGCAAAGGCATAGTTCGTTGTTTTTATATCCCTAACTAGTCAAATACTCACTCAAACGGTTATACTACATTCTTCCGGATTGCTTCAAACCGTAGAGTGAATGCCTCAGCAGAATTAAAAACGTGTTCCGGGGTTTGGAAATATTTGATCCAGTTAATGTAAGTCTTTCGGGAACTTTCATATAAATTTTTGTATCAAGATCCCAATAGAGATATGCAATTACTACGTCCATCAACTGCATGTGGAGTTACAGGTTGTGAGAAGCCTTGCGCAACAAAATGAGCTTTGTAACACACAATTTCATTCTTCTCATTACGCTTCTGAACGACAACCCACTTTTAGCCAACGAGCTTCACATGTGGAGTTACAGGTTCAAGCACCTTACATTTTGCAAGCGAATCGAGTTTGACTTGGATTGCTTGTTTCCAATTTAACCAATCAATTCTACGTCGACATTCATCAATGAAAGGGGGTTCAATGTCATCGCTCATCATGATCTCAGTAGCTACTGCATATACTAATGCATCGTTGATGATCATTTCATTTCTACACCAAACATCATCCAAGCTAACATAATGGACTAAAATCTCGCGATTCTAGAGAGGTGGATTCGTCTCTTCAAGGACGGTTCCGTAATCTAGAATTTCCTCATGAGTTGGATAGAATAAGTAGGCGACAGTGGATTCACGGAAGGCTCTTTAGGGCCCTGTGTCATGGGTTTCCTCTTCTAGGGGTGTGAATCCTTTGAACTAAGTGGTCTGCTACGCTTGTGTGTGGGGCAAATAATTGGCTAGCACTAATGTACGTTGATCGGCCAAAGTGGCATCCTAGTCCTCTAGGAAGGAAGTCCATTATACATTTGGTACATCTATCTTTGTAGGCACATTCGCAACTGGAATATGTGATCTTGTCACTCACGCTAGATCGATGAAAGGATTTGGCATGCTCTGAGCTACACTCTAAAGGTATAATATGCACGGCACTTCACTCTCAAACTGAGCGATGCGAGGATCCAAATGAGACAAAGTGGGAGTCGTCCACAATAATTTGCGTCCCTCTTTAGGAACGTCAACATTTTTATCTCCCCCTAACGACGGGAAGATTATCTCATAGAAGTGACAATCCACGAAATAAGCGGTAAACAGATCGCTTGTCAAAGTTTCTAAGTAACAAATGATTGAAGGAGAATCATATTTGACATAGATTCCCATTTTTCGTTCAGGCCCCATTTTTGTACGTAAGGGCGGCGAAATCGGCACATAAATCACACAACCAAAAATGCGTAGATGTGATATGTCGGGTTCGTATCTAGTAACCAACTGAAATGGGCTATATGGTTGGGTTGTAACAAGCCTCAGGCGGACCAACATGGTTGCGTGTAATATTGCATGGCCCCAAGCAGTGATTGAGAGCTTGGTATTTATGACCAACGATCAAGCAATCATTTGCTGCCTCTGCCAGGTCGTTTTGGGTGTGAACATGGGGTATTGGATGTTCAAATTTAACCCCAACTGACATGCAATAGTCATCAAACATTTTAGATGTGAATTCTTTAGCATTTTCCAATTAAATAGATTTGATCGGATAATCAGGATGGTGAGCCCTGAGCTTGATAACTTGAGCCAACAGTTTAGAGAATGTAGTGTTCCTTGTGGACAATAAGCACACATGTGACCAATGTATGGAAGCGTCAACCAAAACCATAAAATATCTAAATGTTTCGCAGGGAGGGTGAATCAATCCACAAATGTCCCCCTGAATCATTTGTAAAAATATAGGAGGATTCGAACGAGTCTTGTCATAAGAAGGCTAAATAATAAGCTTTCCCATGGAGCAGGTTTGACATGTGATTCCTTGAATCAAACCTAAACTTTGGGTTAATGGATGCCCTTGTGATGATTTAAAGATACGGCGCATCGCTGTTCGTCTAGGATGTCCCAAACGATCATGCTAAAGTGTAATTTCGTGAGCAGTCCTAAAGGTAAGGCCGGTCATATAGTGTCTTTCTATAGGGCGTATGGTTAGAGTATACAAACCACTCGTAGTACGCTCTATCTTCTCTAGAATACGCTTCTAGCCATATTCGTAAGAAGTGATGCACAGAAATTCAACTCCGTTTTCTACATAGGTTTCAGCTTGGTAATTATTATCTCTAAAATCCTTGAAACTCAACAACATTCTTCCGGAATGCAAAGAATAAAGTGCCTCATCAACGGTCAAGATTTTACCAATGGACAACATTATACGTGCCTTACCGTATCATTTGATCAGGTTGGATGGGTCTGAGAGAGTTGTCATAGGTGCATTCTTAGGTATGAAGTTAGTGAAATAGATGTGTTCACGCAAAACGATGTATGTGGTTGCACTATTTGCCAGACAACTAACTGTCCCATTAGTCATACCTAGAAATACAAATTAATTTGAATCGGTCACATGCATAAAAATTCTAAAAACAAATATCCATTCCAAATAATTTAAGTATTCAAGGATGGTAATTAATAAAAACTTAATATCCAAAAAACAAATCACCAACAAATAATCCAACATAAAGGAAATTGTTCAAAATTAAACAAAAAACAAGGGGGGGTTCAGCCACTAGGTGGAATTCGGCCCCCATGGTTCTAAATTCAACTAAAAAATAGCTCAAGTCTAATATTCTAATCTTCCATAGGGTTGGTATCCATCATCCTGAAAGTCAGAAACCTCCATCTTGGTACTCTTCAGTTCTTCCACTTGCACAAAGTTTGATTTAAACTTCTTACTACGAGAATGATATTCAACTACCACTTTTTGGGGAGCTCGGCAAACACAAGACCAATGGTCCTTTGAACCATAGCGATAACACATATCTACATCTATGGTTTCAGGTGCTTTGCCCTTATTCTTGAAGTTTGGGGCCTTGGGAGCGATGTTAGGGCGCTTCTGGGCTCGATTTCTTCCCTTAGGTGGGCCTTGGTTTTGTTGACCTTTACAGGGTGGCTTCTGGCCGCCCTTACCATGCCTATGTTAGTGTTTTGGGCGTTGGTTTGTGCTACAATGTACTTCATGCACAACAATCGTCCCAGTAGGTCGAGCTTGAAAATTTTTCATTAACAGCTAATTCTGCTTTTCAGCAATAAGTAAAACAGAGATCGTCTAAAAACTTAGTGAACTTCTAAGCCCTATATTGTTGCTGCATGAGAACATTAGTAGCAGAGCCGGTCGAATAGGTCTTCTCCAGGAGATCCTCTTCAGTCAAGTTCTCGTTATAGAACTTGAGAAGTGATCGGATTCAAGAAACTTCATAATTATATTCATTCACAGACTTAAAGTCTTTGAAGTGCAAATGTTGCTAGTCATATCTTGCTTCAGGCAAGAAGATGTCCTTTTAGTGATCAAAACGATCAACCAAAACGACCCAAAGTACCTATGGATCTTCCTTAGCAAGGTACTCGGTTTATAGTGTATCATGAATGCGTCTTTGAATGAAGATCATGGCAGTGGCTTTCTCAGCTTTCGTCAGTCGGGTTGTTCGTCTCATCTTCAATGGCAGCACGTAAATTCTTTGCAGTGAGGTGGAACTTCACATCTTGGACCCACTTGAGGTAGTTTCTTCCAGAAACCTCCAAAGCGGTGAAGTCAAGTTTGTTCAAATTTGACATGTTCCTATCACAAAATAAATGGACAAGATGTGGTTAGTGTAATGGAGAAAAAATGAATCCATTCACATAGGAGTAGAACATTCAAGTTCTAATAGACATGTATTGGTTTAAATGGACAAGATGTGGTTAGTGTAATGGAGAAAAAATCAATCCATTCACATAGGAGTAGAACATTCAGGTTCTAATAGACATGTATTGGTTTAAATTTACAAGAAAAAAAAAAACTTCCGGTTTTTCATGGGTGATGTTTTGAAGGAAAATTTCAAGTTTTCAAACAAGGCATACTTCTAGAAACTTCAGGTTTTGAAATAATTATGAACTTCAGGTTCATATGTTCCTGCAGACAAACATAAATATATATATAGAAATATGCAACAAGAAAATATGTAAATAGATCTTCAAGTCTTGATAATAATTGAATTAATTATTTGGACTTCAAGCCAAAATTAAATTTTGGGTGAAAAAATTATAAAATCCATAAGGCCTAAAAAAATAGGCATTTAAACTTAGAGCCCAAAATAATGGGCCAAAGCTGACGGGTGGGCTAAGTAATTTAAAATGTGCGGCCCAGGCCCAAAAATTAGGCTGGGTTGGGCTCGGCAAGAATGTATGCCCAAGACAAATAGGCACGGATCCGCTGCTTCACAGCGTATGTGTTCCCCAGAGGCGCGATTGAGTGCGTTGTAGGCCAGGTGCATTGAATCACCAGTTACGAGCTGTGATGTGGTGCGGTTGGGTGCAGGGAACCTGTAGAGCTCTACAGGGGCTGGGTTCTACTGCGATGGGGACATAGAGACACTAAAGCGCAATTGGGTTGGTGTCATTTACCGGCCGCGCTTTGAGTAAAAAGCCCATATGCACAAACGTTGGCTGCAAATGCAAGCCCAAATGGATATATCCTAAATAAGGGCGCCACTTGTGTGCAATTTAGACACGGATACACCAGCACAGCCGTTGGGATCTAGTACGGTGGGAACACCGTGGCCAATAGGCAGGTGTTAGGCCGAGAGAAGCATCAAAGCCCAAGGGCTGATGTTTGCTGAAATATAGGCCAAGCCCAATTAGGCTTAGGTTTTTTTATCCAAACACCGTAGCGTGAGCTAGGTGAGCTCGCCAGAGAAGAAAACCGGCACCACTGCTTTAGGCAGCTGTGTCGTGGTGCAAACAATCATGGTCAAGGCCGTGGGTTCAACGACAATCCAAAAATTTGAATAGAAGGTAAAACTCTCAACGTTGTTTTTCGAAACCCTAAAAATTAAATCAAGATTTCGAAAGAAAAACCGATGAGATTCAAATGAATCTCATTCGAGACTCGTTGATGATAACTTCTGGTTGTCTGGGAGGGTAGCCGTGGTGGCTAGGCATGGTTGCAGACCATGCTATTCGATGGTGCAAGAGATGCGATGTCGTCTAGGAATTGGGTTTAGGGTTTAGGCCTGGAGTCGTGGCTCCAAGATTGGGTTTCTCAGCTCAGGGAAAGGGATGACCCGTGCGAAATGGTTGGGTTTCAACAAAACCCTAAAAAAAAAATTAATTCAATTCCAGATTATAAAATTAATGAAATTTGATGCATATTCAATACATAATTTAATGCATGGACAGATATATAATGCAATTCATGGCAATATTAATTCACATAATTCAACAATTACGGATATAATGCATACACAATTTATGTAGAATCTAAAATTCGAAAAACGTAAAGTTGGGTCATGCATTATGGTGAATGTTGATGCTATTAGAGCTGCAAAAACATTGAGATAAAAACCATTGTTTTGAAAGAACATGACTGCGTGATGATATTGATGAACTGGTTTGATGCAGAAAACTTCCACATCAGATTCCTAAGTGTAGCAGTAGGAGCGTGCTGATAATGTGTTGTGGCCTATATTTAATTGACAAGGAAAGAGGGATGTTGGCATAGAGAAAATATATAAAGAGAGAGAGAGATGTGTTTGTAGGGTTGTATAGAGGATGTGTTATTCTCCCTACACAGTGCCTTCTCCTCCAAAGAATACAAGTCCTAATAGGGAAGAATAACTAGAATAAAATCTAATATAGGATTTACACAATCGCACTTAAATAAGAAGTTTATAACACTTTGATCTTTCTCTTTCACAGTGCAACCACAAGTAGGACTCCATGTCTCCAAAGCTATTATTCTATTCAATTGTAAAATCTATCTTATTCTCTATAACTTTTTATTGTTTATTCTCTATCTTACCACTTACTTAAGTGTTAGTGTTTAGAATTTTTTATTGATTCTTCCTATTAAATTTAATAGTATACATGATAAGGTTATTATGCAACGATTAATATTATACATGCTTATAAGTACTTTTAAAATGAATGAAAGAACTTTTAGTGAAAGTGTTTTTGGGTTCCAAAAACATTGTAACTAAATTTTGGAAGAATCACTAATTATGTACTCCTTTCAAGAAACACTTCAAATTCTTTGTTTCATGATTCACTTCCATTTTAATTAAGGATTTGTTCAAAAAATACTTTTATTAAAAGCACCTGCAATCATTTTCAAAGCATTTTTAAACACACCATTATTTATTATTATGCTATTATGATGCTTTGGTAAGTAGTTTTATAATTGATATCCGCCAACTTTTTTACCTTTGTGAAATGCCTCTTGTTACATGAAATTCTGGCTCCACCACTATTCAAGAGGAATAGAACGATCACAAATGAGTTCTGGATACATATGCATGGAAGTTTCTTTCACAAATAAGGAAGACGTCACCCGCAACAAAATTCGTTTAACTAAAACTATGATTTAGCTTTAGCACATGGACAAATACTGTACTTATATATTCAAAACGCGTGCATGTTTATTTGACTGTGAAGCAAGAAGCCGGCTGGAAGTTGATGCAGAGCTTCCAAAGTCTTTCCTTTTGAAGTTGACACGCTTTTAAACGTGCTCAATCATTCACGCAACTTGCTTGCAGTCGACCTCTTTTTAATTAACTATTTAACACAAAGCTTGCAATGCAGTCAATCCAACCAACTAGCTAATTTAAAATATTAATACAACAACAAAGTTATCTGATCCTGTATTTTAGAAATATATGTTTATTATTATTATGGGTAAATTACATAGTAACCCCTCATGTTTGAGGTCTATTACAACCACATACAACTTCTTTAAAACATTTCACTTTCATAACTCAAGTACTATTTTATTTCAATTTCATACATCTGTTATATTTTCCTTCCATTAATCTGTTAAGTGCTGATGTGGCTGCCAACGTGGCACACTATGTGGCAAAAATAATAATTTTTTAATTAAAAAAACTTAAATTTTCTATATATTTATATTAAAATTAAAAAAAAATTAAAAAAAAAACCCCAAAACAAAAACCCAAATCTATCCCTCAAATCCCCGTAACCCCATATCCCCCAAAACACATATTCCTGGTGCGACGCTCGTCACCACAGCCCCTCCTGGGACGCGATGTAGGTCAACCCAGAACCCCCCTCCCTTCCCACAATGCAAGTCACCCAGAACCCGACCTCATCCCTTCTCTCATCTGCAACCTCACCACCCACCCTTTTCTCCTCTCTACACACCCCCCACTCTCCTCTAAACACCCCCCACTCCATAAATCCACACCTGTTCCACGAACCCGACGATGGCGAGACGGGATCTGGGTTTTTTTTTTGTTTTTTTTTTCTGGGTTGCAGGTAAGGGGTCGGGGGAAGAAGATGAAGATGGGGGAGAAGAAAGGGGAAGAGGCGGGCTAGAAAGACGAACTAAAGGGGGTTTTTTTTCTTCTCTTTCTGGGTTGCAGGGAAAAAGATGAAGTGGGGGAGAGGTTTGGGGGTTGTGGGGAGAAGAGAGGAGGATGAGGGGAATAAGGTTTTAGTTTTTCTTTTTTATTTTTTTCATATTTAGAAGATTTAGTTTTTTAAAAAAAATAAAAAAAAATTATTTTTGCCATGTGGGACACATTTGGCAACCACGTTAGCACTTAACAGATTAATGGATGGAAAATGTAACGGATGTATGAAATTGAAATAAAATAGTACTTAAGGTATGAAAGTGAAATGTTTTAAAGATGTTGTATGGGGTTGTATTAGACCTCAAATCTGAGGGGTTACTATGTAATTTACCCTATTATTATTATTATTATTATTTTATATACATATATTTCTATTTTAGTTTAAAGAGTTCAATTGAAACTCAATTTTATGTACAAATCCGATATACCATTATTCTCAGCTCATTCAAATAGATACCTTTCTACCATTCTCAATTACCTTCTTCTTGGCTCTAGAATTGATGACTAGATTGCAACGTACCTAATTTGTATGAGAAGTGCTGACAGAGCACTCTATTATGCATACTAATTGAAGCTATCAGTTGAACATGACATGCATATTAGCTATGCATTTGACACCTTGTACATACAATGCTTTAGTCATCTTTGGCCGCAAAACCATCTAGTTGGAAGCAAGTTTGACACCGCCTATTTCTACTATAAATAGAGGTTGCATTGCATTCTTTCATTCACCATTTTAGGAAACATATGTTGGTTAATGAGAAGCCATGCATGTCTGCATGCATGGTCCTTGTATAAGTATATGTGTGCCTCATCCCAGTCTCGACTCCATCGTAGCACGATATTGTTCACTTTGGGCTTACCATTCCCTTACGGTTTTGTTTCTAAGAACTCAAACGAGAACTTCTCAGTGGGTCACCCATCCTAGGATTGCACTTAACTTCGGAGTTCCAATAGAATCCGAAGCTAGCGAGTTCTTCTCGTTCTTAGAGTAAATCAAAATGTCATCAATGAAGACGATTACAAACCTGTCTAGGTACGGACGAAATACCCAATTCATCAGGTCCATAAAGGCTGTCGAAACATTAGTCATCTTGAAAGGCATCACAAGGCCTTTTAGGAATTCACTAGCTTTGAATTCCATCGGAACTCCGAAGTTAAGCGAGTTCGGGCGAAAGCAATCTTAGGATGGGTGACCTACTAGGAAGTTCTCGTTTGAGTTCCCAGAAACAAATCTGTGAGGGAATGGTAAGCCTAAAATAGACAATATCATACTACGGTGGAGTCGAGTCTGGGATGTGACAATTTGGTATCAGAGCCACTCTACCGTTCGATGTGGATGTGCCGGCGAAGACGCCAGGTTCCCCTTAAGTGGGGTGGATTGTGAGATCCAACATCGATCAACGAAGAGGGGGTAATGTGTCTTATACGTGCATGCTCCCCTCCCTATAGCACAAGGCCTTTTAGGAACTCACTGGCTTTGGATTCCATCAGAATTCTGAAGTTAAACGAGTTCAGGCAAGAGCAATCCTAGGATGGGTGACCCACTGGGAAGTTCTTGTCTGAGTTCCCATAAACAAATCCGTGAGGGAATGGTAAACCCAAAGCGGATAATATCGTGATACAGCGGAGTCGAGTATGGGATGTGACAGTGTGTGTATATATTACGTTATATATATATATATATGTATATGTATGCATGTGTATATGTTAGAGAGAGATATTAGAAAAGAAAATAGAGTGGAAGAAATACATGACATTAAGAGTGATCAAGGAGCTTGCTCAAGTACGTGGAGCTTAGCTATTTCGGTAGTGACATGAATAAGTAAGTGGAACTTAACTATTTTGGTAGTGACGTGGATAAGTATGTGGAGCTTAGCTATTCTAGTAGTTACGTGGATCTTTGTTTTAGCTTTGGAATTTAGGTAGGGGAAATACAGCAGACGTTTACGGAAATTGATTTTATTAAATTTTGTAAAGCACTATAATATTCTTGATCTTTTTGGTTGATTAATGTGGTTGGATATTAATTGGCTAATTACTTCAGTTAAGTGTTTACTTGTTATTGGTTATGAAATTATTGCTGGAATGTTATTCGTTGAGAACATACTGTGATACGTGTGAAAGATGAAATGACATTATTTGTGCATCACTCATGTTGTGAGATGTGGTTGGAACTTCAGTGTTGAGATTGGAATTCGGAAAACGAAGGTAGGTCGAAAGGATATTTTGTGTAGTTAAGTCTATTCATTATGAAACTAGTTCCAGGCAAGCCTAGTGTGCACATTAGAATAGGATATCGATGGGATAAATTATCGATGTGCGTGATTTGGGTTGGAGATCAATGAATTAGATAAGGTAACTAGCTAAAGGGGTTTATGAAGTTGGGATATCTTATGAGGGTTAGTTTGTATAATAAAACATTCAAACCACCACTGCAGTGGTAAAATGCATGGTATGAGACGTGCAGGTCTGAATGTTTTATTATATAAATTAACGGGGGTTGCCAAAGAGATTGCATTGCATTCATGCATTGTTGTAAAAAAAAAAATGATTTGATATTTGGTTATGTGATTCCATGACACTTAATTTTATATTGTAAATTTACTGTGGTAAGGTTATGTCCCTATTGAGCCGTTGAAGCTCATCCCTCTATTGTTATGCATGTATACGAACTAGACATTTAAAAGAGTAGACATGATGAGATCAGATTAAATGTGAGAATAGAAAGTTTATTCATGTAAATAATTCTTGATTTGTTTAAGAATCATGAGTTATTTTTATAAAAGAAATTTGTTTTCTAGCCCGTTTTAATTTCCTTTTATTTATTTAGTTTTTAACTCACGTTTCTGATTCGGGTTCGAATCTTTCTATCGATCCCAAGTTCGGGGTGTGACAAAAGTCTTTTTACATTAAGTGGAGTCAGCTGCATGAATCTTAGAATGTCATTGTGCTCGGTTCTGTGCTTAATTTAAAATACTAATAATATTATAAAATTGTTTTTAATAAAGGCAACCTACATTTTAGACCATCTCCAAAGGAGATGTCATATCCTAAGTGGAATGTCATGTAATTAAATTTGAAGGCAGGAGCAAGCTCCAACCGATATGTCCATCCTATGGATTAACATATGAGTTTTCATATATCAAATTTGGCATATGAGAAAATGTGATGTCAAATCATTTTTAATTATTTTATTGTATAGGTCCCATTAATGCATCAGTTATAGATCTTGAAAATTTATTATAATTTATTTCTTTTTACAATGGGTTCTAAAAATATCACTTATAACAAAAAAAAATCAGTTGAAAAAAATAGAAAATCTGACATTGTCACGTCAGTCATCAAATTAACATTTATAACAAAATGAGATGCTAAATCCTAGGTGGAGATATGACTGTGCATATTTGACATAAAAAATCCTTCTAACTGAAGTGTTATTTGTTGACTGGATTTGAAGCTTGTGTTTAGAGCATCTCTAAAGGAGATGTCAAAATCCTAGGTGGAATGCCACTGTGCACATTTGACATCAAAAGTCTCTCTAACTGAAGTATTATTTGCTGATTGGATTTGAAGGTGTTAGGTTGATATAATAGGTATATTTTGTATCTCTTTTACCTATTAATTTAGTCATGGTTTGATATAAAACAGTTGGATTTGATGTGTTTTGTGTGAATTTTATAGAAATTATGTTTAAGAGAAAATTGGATTTTTGAGAAGAATTACAGGGAAAGCACAAAAGAAGATCGAAGTGAGGTGCTGCTACGTGAGATTTGTGCTAGTACAAAATTGTCTAACTTGTGTAAATTGGAAAGCCCAGAGTTCTAATCTAAAAGGTGGGCCGGTGCTTATTTAATTTCCGAATCCAAATTGGTTTGCTCTCCCTTTTCCAAAAGGGATAAAGGTGAATTCTTTGCTGCTAGAGCTTGGGGACAAAAATGGTAGAGAAAGGGGGAATATAAAAAGGCACGACATAAATTGAAAGTGGGCTTTCTATCATCAGGCACACACATAC
Source organism: Malus domestica (assembly GCF_042453785.1). NCBI lineage: Eukaryota > Viridiplantae > Streptophyta > Magnoliopsida > Rosales > Rosaceae > Malus > Malus domestica. Next base: position 16,616,813 of record NC_091663.1, read on the forward strand.
ATGCAACAATTTGGCAAGTACCCCAGAGAGCTCCAAGTTTTTCGTCCATGTTTGTTAATAGTTTGATCATCGAATTCATCCATGTTTGTTAATAGTTTGATCATGAACTAAGTTCTTTTACTAGGACTAAGGTGTACTCTTATCATGAACTATATTCTCATTATTATATATTAATCTCAGTTATTTTCCATGTTGAGTAATTGTTATTCTGTTTCGTCGTTATCAAATAACTGGCCATTATGTGTGTGAAGAACTAAATTGTGACTGACAGGTTGAGTTTAGTAGATTGCTTCTCATAACAATTACCATGAATTACATAATTGAGTAGACATGCTGGTTATGATTTGTGTAGTATTGTGAGTATTGTGTAATTATCCATTGAGCATAAAGGGTTTCAGTTATCTATATCTGTGGCTAGACATAGCAGGGGTAGATGGTTAGAAACACGGTTAGTATATTCTGACAGGAAATATTAACGAATCAAGGGATAATTGGTAGCAACATGGGAATAATTTGATGTTAATATGAATAACAGGATTAGATGGGATTGAGAATGAGGAACCTGATGTCCTAGTGCTTCCATATATTAATCTTGCATAATTCATTCACTTTTACCTCGTGTTCGATCAATTATTACTTTTACTTTCGTTTAGTGTCTTTGCATAATTAAAGCTGTCATTGTAATCCTTCTTTTATTTCAGTTTAGTTTGAAGTCAATCTAAATAGTAAATTTAGGTTAATACGATCCTTATTTGAACGACACTCTACTTATCACTATATTACTTGGACAATAGTGTACATATGCAATTATCAACAACAAAAGGCTTGGTGATTTGGAGTCTAATTTCTGTCAAATTTATTTGTAATTTATTTTAATGGTAGGTCTCTTATTCCATTAGCATTTCAACCAATAAAATTTTGTTTCAACAATTTTTTTTTAATAAATATAACCATTTAAAGCTTTACATTAATAAAAAAAAATATATATTTGACAACTCAGTTGGAGAAACACAAAATTTAAAATAAGACTTCAAATTGTCACATCAGTCATTAATTGAAATTTGACATTTCCATTGAAGATGGTCTTATACTTTTCAGGTTTAAAGTGATTTTTAAAAGGAGTTTTAACGAAAAAAGCCTAACACTATTCATTCTTAACCAAAAGAACATTTTGTGTATGAAAAGTCCATAATGGGCCAAGCTCTTTTCTTTATTTACTCTTATGCCATTATGTCATTATTGTAGCGGGGTCCACAATGATGTTGACATTTACGTCTGGAAATACATTAATTTACATGATGCTATTCAACTTATGCTAATTTACTGCCAGCTCTTCATGCTTCCGACACATGTTATGCAACTCTTCTTCTGTCAAATTATTCCAATACAGTTCATCGCCTTCAATTAGTTCTGCATCTCTCTCTCTATGTTCTTTTACTTTGTAGTACATTTTTGTTGTTTCTTCTTTGAAATTTTGAGGCTTCCAGTATGGTTGATGATGGGCTTTTGACTTGCTGTAAATATACATTTCTTTCTCTTCTGCTACTAATATCATATCATAACTAAAATCTTCAAACTCATCTAAGGCAAACATTTTCATCCCTCTAAATTTTAAAATATCTTTGTATGAAGGAGTCCACCTATGTGAGGAGATAGATGATAGTCTAAAGGACTCTTCATTAATCGTGGTTATATGTCTAGCTTTCTCCTTATGCATATGTGAATACCAATCTGGAAGACTAGTAATAAAACTTATGCAAATCTCCTTCCACTTTTCTAGATAATCTTCTGCTACTTTTATAAGCTTTTTAGGAAATAATTCTAGTTGGGAAATATGGTTAATAAAGATTTTCTCAAGATAGCCAAACTCTAATAGTAAGGCTGAGGTAACTTCTACTACATTATGTTTTTTCTGATGCTCATAACTAAAATGTCATGGTCTAAAATTTTTCATATGAATCATGGCTACAGTTATGCTAACCTCTAGTTTACAAATACAACTCTCTGTACGATCACAAAGACATGGTGGATACATCTTTGTAATAATATCCATCCCCAGTTTTGGATCAAAGATGGACTGATACAAAGCACATTGTAATTGTAATTGTAACTCTTTCATGAATTGTGATGCTCTACTCAGGATCTCATTTTGCATATATGGTGGCATTATCCTTAATTTTGTTTTTGAAATTTCTTCTAATAAAATATCATCCAATATTAAGTTTAAAGATATGTTCCTAAGAGAACTTTCATATCTTTCTTGTTTTTCTGTGTCACTCAGATGTTGATGCTGCTCGTTATTTTGATGCTGCTCCATTTCAATATCTTCGTCTAAGAGCTCAATTTTAATTTTTTCTATGGGCTCATTAGCCTCTTGTTCTATGGAGTCAATATTCTCTTTTCTTTATTCTTATGTTGAGCAGTTTCCAAACCTATTTTCAATTCTCTTTTTAAGGTGTCACTTGTCTTCTGCTGCATTCTAAGATATTGGAGTTCTTGGTTCATTTTGGTAAACTTACTAAGAAATGACTCATGGTCCCTAGAGATGACTTGAAGGTTGTGCTCAAGAGAATGAATATGTTGCTGGCTTTGATGGAAATTAAAATTAAAACTATCAAACTCTTGTTCTAAGGCTCTAATTAATTTTTCATAACCTAGCCTCATGCTCGGCTGTTTGATTTGGATATTCCAAAAATTATCTAGGAGAACATGCTGCCTATCAAAAAGTCCTGGTACTCTTGGCCTATATCTCAAAGTTGGATTTCTGATTCCTTCAACAATATTGCCATTAAAGTTGAAAGTTGGTGCTGGTGGTGATGTTGGTCTGCTTATGCTATTTTGGAATCCATTGAATGGTGGAGGTCCATGGTACATCATTATGCTATTGAAAGATACTCTTCTACCTTGTGGTCTTGTGCTATTTGAGAATGATGGTCCACGATATTCCATTCATGTTCAACAAATTAATCTTGATAAGATATCGACTAATGTATTGTCATTACCTTTTATATGTTCAAAAATTGGTTTAAAACCATTTCCTATAATTGAATCAACAAAATTAACCCATCTTCGAGCTGCCTATTTATTAGCATGTATCTTGTTATAATGAGAAACTATATTTTGACAATCTGTTCTTATCGTAAATATTTCATTATGTAAAAATAAAGAAAATGCTTCAAGTAAGTTAATTATTCCTAAAATTTCTAAATATATTGATCGTAATCTTGACTGTACATCACTAAATTTTCCTAATGAATATCTACAAACTTTTTCGTCAAACTTTGGAGATTCCTTATGCTTTTTCTGGTATAGTATACATGCCTATCCTAATGATGAAGCGTCTGTTTCGACTATTTTATAACTATCATCTAATGGTAATGCTAATGGCTTAAGTTTAGTAATTTCTTCTTTTATATTTTGAACTAATCTAATATCTTCACTATTAAAATATTTTTGTCCTGTTTTGCTAGTTTTACTATGTAATACTGCTATTTTTCTTCCTAAATCAGGGATAAAATTTCTTGCATAATTTAACAATCCTAAAAATGCTTGTAGTTGTTTTTTATCTTCTAATTTATCTGGAAATTCTAAAATCTTTTTAGCTATATGATCTTGTAATTGTATTGTACTTGACTTGATATACATTCCTAAAAATTCTATATCTTGCTTTTCTAATGTTATTTTATTTTTGCTAATCACAATTCCATTATGGGAAATTTTATTTAAACCCAAATAACCTCACTTCACACCCAACTTAAATTTTAAATGTGAATAGTCTTTTTTATCTTATTTTATAATTACTATAAAGTACAAGATAAATAAACAATAAAACTAAAAACTATTAACAAACCTAGACCCAATAGTCAAATATTTGTCATCATGCAACCTTTTGTGAATTCGGGTTCATTAAGCATTATGAGAAGATTAAGAAGACAGTATGACCTTTTTTTGGCCGTCCAGGTATCCAATTTTCCTCTTCCACCTCCTCTGGATGGTGATGCCTTGGATAAAGAAGAGCGTTGCTTGAAGAGTGTTCAAGCACTTGACAAAGATGGAAGACTGACACCTCTAGGGAGGGCCATGGCTCATTACCCTATGAGTCCTTGTCACTCTAGGATGCTCACTGTTATTCAAGTCTTAATTAAGAAGAAGAGTTTCAGAGATAATTTAGAGCTAGCATGCGCAGTGGCAGCTGCTGCTGCTTTGATTTTGTCAAATCCTTTCATTAGGCAGTTTGAAGATAGCCACAAAGAAAGCCACAACTTAAATGACGACGGGAACATTACAGTTATACACAAGCTAGAGAAGTTGGGGAGGCATAAACAAAAAGAACAGTGAAAATATTCCGTGAATTTTTTTCTAATCCCAGCAGTGATACTCTATTTGTCGCTTTTGCTTTGTAATGCTATGAACTTGCAAGATCCTAGTGGAATTGGAATTTATCGAGAGCAACTTTGTAGGGAAAAGAACATATGCTTTGATTTTGGGTTTCTATTTTAAATGGGTGTAGAAACAAATTTGCAAATTGAATTGGGTCTGTTAGGGTAATTTAGGTAGTAAATTTGGGTTTAAAGAGATATTGATAGTTTAATTACAAATAACTAGGATGTAGAGAGTAAGTTGGGTGTGAAAAGAGGTTATATGGGTTCAAATAAAATTTTCTTTCCATTATTGATAAATTCTTGTAAAACTATCTTTAAGTGCTTCCTATGTTCATTTCTATTTTTACTATGTACTAAAATATCATCTACATAAACACTACAAAAATTATCATATTTCTTGAAAATTTGATCCATCTTTCTTTGAAAGATCAAATGAGCATTTTTAAGTCCAAATGGCATAACAAGTCACTCAAAATGTCCTTCTGGACAAGTAAAAGTTGTCCACTCAATTGATTCTTCTGCTAATCGTATTTGCCAAAATCCTGATTTGCAATCAAATTGGCTAAAATATTTACTCTCTTGAATTTTATTGATAAGTTCATCCTTATTTGGTAACTTATAACTATCTTCATATGTATTATTATTTATCTCTTGTAATTATAAACTATTCTAGCCTTACCTCTATTTAATTCTGAATGTTTTCTCATAATAAATGCTGCTAATCTATGTCTAGACTTGGAAGGTCTAATTACTTTTAAATTTAACAACTCTTTAATTTGTTGCTCAAACTCTTGTTTATCTAATAAACTATAAGGCATATCGACTGTCTGAATGGTTAAATATGGATTAATTATATCTAATTTTTCTAGTATTTTATTTTTACTCCAATGTAACTGTGGGTATTCTCCTATAATTATAGTTTGTTCTGCTAATTGTAATAATTCTTCTAACCTCCTTGGTTTACTTAACTGTAATATTTCTATACGATTTCCTTCTTCTAAAATCGGATATTCATGTTCAAATATTTCTTCATCAAATTCTTCTATGTTATTATGCTCATCATTTTCTTTTGAGTTTTCTCAATAATAACTATCTTGACAACTAGATTCTTCTATACTTATACTTTTGTATGCTTCTACAGTATTGCTTTGATAAGTTATTGTAATGCCTCTTTTGAAAAATATTATGTTATAGTTCATAAATAAAAAACCTTGCAAACTTTTCAAAAAATTTAAGCCTAAAATGAATGGGTATGATTGTACTGGTGAAATAAATGTTAATGGTTAATTAAATTGTTGTTTTTCTACTGTAATAAACTCATTATTAATGCAGTGTGTTAAGTAAACTAGTCTCTAATCAAATTGTGTTATTCTTACTGGTTTTGCAAATTTTTGTCTATATTTTTCTGGTACTAATTCTTCTCTTATGACACTCTTTGTACTCCCTGTATCTATCATAGCTGTTGTTTGTATCTTATGTTCTTTTGCTAATTCTATTTCACAATTTATGATAATTAAAGAACTATTTTTTGACTTCTCCATACTATAAAAAGTATTTCCTAATATTTCAGTATTTTCTTGTGATTATGTTGAATTAACTTCTAATAACCTATTACTATAACACTTTTCACATAATATTGAATATGTATTATAGTATTTATTTGCAGCTAATTTACTACACTTATGACATTTTTCTGGCCAATCTAGATTAATGTATTTATATTCTTCTTCACGTTGCTCTTCTATGAATGCACACATATATTATTCTAAATCACTATTTGTGCTACTTGAATCTTCATAATCTAAATCTATCATGTTAATACTTTCTATGCTATAAATAATCTCATTATCACTTAAATCATCTAAACTGTACATTGACTGAATATCCTCATCCTTTTCTAACTTAAACAGCTCCATTAAATGTACTTTTTCTCTCGGTTGTTTACCTAATTTTGGACATTTAAGTCTAATATGTCCAGTCTCTCCACATGAATAACATTTACAACTACTCTTATCTTTTGGTGCTTTATATTTTCTAATCGAAGGTCTACCACTTCTTTTTCTAAATTGTTTTGGAATATATTTTCTTTTCTTATATATTCTTGAAGATCTTATGCTGAAATTCTTGTGTTGTTTGTATGGTTTATATGACTTATATTTATTTTTGTATATTTTCTTATACTTATTTTTCTTATGACAACCATACTGTTTGTGGTAAGTCTATATTTTTACAACTCTTGTAAAATTGCTTCCTAATTTGTCTCTTAGCTTTTATTTGACTACACTCTTGTCTAAGTATATCATATACATGTTAAATTTTAGGTCCTATTGCAATATCATTTTTCTTTGAATGCTTTTGCAATTCATTCCAAATTTTTCTCCTATTGGTCCTTTTATTTTAGTCATATAAGTATCTAATAAATTAATATTACTAGTTCTACCTGTTCTTCCTAAATATTTAAAGAAATTCGAAGTATACTCAGTTATATATTGTAAATCATAAATTTGTAATTGTTCTAAATTTGTAATTGCTTTTATTTTTTCTTGTTCACTTCTGCCATCTAATCTATTACGATCTAAAATTTCTTGTTTAATTAAAGTAACAAAACCATCAATATTAAAATGTGTTTTAGCTGCCTGTTGTTGTTCTGGATTTTGGACTTTCCATGACTAAAAATAATCAAAAACTAAACCATCTAAAGTATGCTTAAAGTAATCTAACATGTTTTTTTGAATTACTAAAATCTAACATTAATGATGCATGTACGCAACTTTTTTCCCATCTTTTAATTGTTCTTTTCCAATCTTGTGGATCTATATTATCTAAATTTAATATATTACCAGCTATATTAATTTGTTCTAACCCTCTCAAATGTGGAATCCTATTTTTTCTAGGTGGTTTTATCATACTTTCTTCTATGTAATCTACTTTTGCTTTTTCATTATATTGTTCATTTGTTGGTCTCAAAAATTGTTGATCAGTTCTACTTACGTGTCATGGATTTTCTACTCCTGATGTACTACTTTCTTCTGCTGGATTACATTCTTCTTTCAATTCTAATAAATTATTATATTCTTTTGTTCCTAAAATATGTTCTACTCATATTTCTAAAATTAAAATTTTCATCTCTTCATCTAAAATTATGTGTAGTCCTAAATCATATATCTTATATTTTTCTAAATATTGTTCTTCATCTAAATGATCAATATCTTCTATAAGCTTATCTACAATATGATCAAAATTTTACTCAACTAAATTAATATCTAAATTATCAAAAGCCATTTGAATACTCTATTCTTTATCAATACAGTTAACTTCATGTTGACTGATGCTACTTACAATTCTGCTTCTGTTTTCAAATAAACCTAATTGATACAAATTATATTTATTTTTCTGTGTTCTCTCAAAACCTGTTCTAATAAATTCTTGTGTTCCTTCTTCATTAGGATAAATATATTCAGCTCTAATTACTTCTTTTCCCTTTGTCCTAAAGAGTTTCATTTTCTATTATGAAAAGGATTTAGCTTAGGTCTTCTAATATTACTATTTGCACTTAAAGTTAAATTTTTTAATTTATCTAGCAATGATGGTGGAAGTGATGAAGATGCGTTATGTAAAACTTGGTTTATATCTGTTATTTGTTCTTCAACTTGATCTAATTTTTCAGCCAAACTTAAAACTAATTGAATAATTAAATTATTTTGCCTATTGGGAATATTACTACTGGATACTTGTGTTGAAAAATCTGTTAAACCTACTAGTTCTTTATCTAACTTACTAATTTCTTTCAAAGCTTTGATATATTTTCTGCTAGTTCTAGAATCGGTCATTAAACTAATAATTTATCTATTTTATTATGAAACTTATCTATTTGTTCACTCAACTCTTTTTGCACTAATTGATTTTTTTGAACTTCTTTTAACTGCTCAACTATTTCTAGTGATTTAAGTTCTACTTGCTTCGGCTTACTATCTATGAGGTCAACAAGCTCTTTTATCTCTCTTTTGCTAGGAAACCTTTGAATATTTTTATTATTATCTTCTAACTAAGATGTAATATAGTCTAAATTTTGTATAATTGTTTTTATGGAATTTTTCTGAAAATGCTCTAATAACTGGTTTAACAAATGATTATGCTTATTATTTTCTAATTTTATATTTTCTGCTTGACGAATAATAAGATCTACAATACTATTGGTTTGTGGATTTTCTTCACTATGCAAAATATAATTATGCTTTCTCAATGGAAAATAACAAACTAAACTATTTTGGTCTAAGGTTATTTTTCTTTTCTGAGGTTCACTAATTTCTAAATTAAGATAATCTATCATAAACTACAATCTACATTTCTCTAAAGTTACAGCTAATTGGTTTCTTAGAAACTCTATTTCTTCTCTCAGGGTCTTTAAAACTTGATATGTTGCTCTTTTTGCTTCTAAAAATTTATGCTGCACTTTTGAGTTAGTATATTTACGAATAAATTAGGGATGTTCAAGATAACCAAGATAAAACTTCTGCTTCTTCAAAGTATTGCTAATTCTTTTGGATATATATGCTAATTTTCTCTTTATGCTATTTATAATTGGATGTTTGGGACAATAAATACCTAGTGGTTGTGGCTAACAACGTCTACAAGGACAATAATATCTGTTGTTCATACAAAATAAACAAATGTGATATCAGTTGTGTTGATGCACAAAATCAGTGAGGACTTGGGTACAACAGAAAGTGTTAAGTTTGTGACCTTCGCTAGATTGCTCCGGTCACTAGTATGGATAAGTATGAAGACAGTGTGATTCTCAAAAGCTTCACACACTCTTGATCAAGACAATGTGAAGCAAAACCAATTTATGGTGCCAATAAGAGCTTCATCAAAGGAGTTCAAGCATAATTCTCAAAAGCTTCACACACTCTTCATCAAGACAGTGTGAAGCAAAACCAATTTATGGTGCCAACAAGAGCTTCATCAATAGAGGGCAACCATAATTCTCAAAAGCTTCACACACTCTTGATCAAGACAGTGTGAAACAAAACCAATTTATGGTGCCAACAACAAGAGCTTCATCAATGGAGGGCAACCACAATTCTTAAAGGCTTCACACACTCTTGATCAAGACAGTGTGAAGCAAAACCAATTTATAGTGCCAACAAGAGCTTCATCAAAGGAGTTCAACCACAATTATCAAAAGCTTCACACACTCTTGATCAAGACAGTGTGAAGCAAAACCAATTTATGGTGCCAACAAGAGCTTCATCAAAGAAGTTCAACCACCATTATCAAAAGCTTCACACACTCTTGATCAAGACAGTGTGAAGCAAAACCAATTTATGGTGCCAACAAGAGCTTCATCAATGGAGGGCAACCACAATTCTCAAAAGCTTCACACACTCTTGATCAAGACAGTGTAAAGCAAAACCAATTTATGGTGCCAACAACAAGAGCTTCATCAATGGAGGGCAACCACAATTCTCAAAAGCTTCACGCACTCTTGATCAAGACAATGTGAAGCAAAACCAATTTATGGTGCCAACAAGAGCTTCATCAAAGGAGTTCAAGCACAATTCTCAAAAGCTTCACACAATCTTGATCAAGACAGTGTGAAGCAAAACCAATTTATGGTGCCAACAAGAGCTTCATCAATGGAGGGCAACCACAATTCTCAAAAGCTTCACACACTCTTGATCAAGACAGTGTGAAGCAAAACCAATTTATGGTGCCAACAAAAGCTTCATCAAAGGAGTTCAACCACAATTCTCAAAAGCTTCACACACTCTTGATCAAGACAGTGTGAAGCAAAACCAATTTATAGTGTCAACAAAAGCTTCATCAATAGAGGGCAACTACAATTCTCAGACCTTCGAAGCAAATTCAATTTATATGGTTCATCCAAACCTTCGACTACTACAAGGTGTGGCTTGTATCACAATCTCTTACTCAACAGTGTGGAAGCAAAATTTGTATATGTTGTCTCTCCCACATTTTCAAATTTCTAGTTTCCAAAAAAAAAAAAAAAGGGAAATTCAACAAAGCTTCATCAATGGAAGATAACTACAAATTCTTAAAGGCTTCACACTATCTTGATCAAGATAGTGTGAAGCAAAATTAATTCATGGTACCCAACAAAAGCTTCAACTGCAAAGCTTCACCTACAACGCTTCAACTCCAAAGCTTCACCAACAAAAGCTTCATCCATGGAGGACAACTACAAATTCTCAAAAGCTTCACACTATCTTGATCAAGATAGTGTGAAGCAAAATCAATTCATGGTACCCAACAAAAGCTTCAACTCCAAAGCTTCACCTACAAAAGCTTCACCCACAAAAGCTTCACCTACAAAAGCTTGACCCACAAAAGCTTTACTGACAAAAGCTTGACCCACAAAAGCTTGACCCACAAAAGCTTCACCTACAAAAGCTTGACCCACAAAAGCTTCACCTACAAAGTTTCAACACAAAAGCTTGACCCACAAAAGCTTCACCTACAAAGTTTCAACACAAAAGCTTCATCTACAAAAGCTTCACACTATCTTGATCAAGATAGTTTGAAGCAAAATCAATTCATGGTGCCCAACAAAGCTTCAACCTCAAAGCTTCACCTACAAAGCTTCAACACCAAAGCTTCACCTACAAATCTTTAAAATATATATATATATATTCGAAAATTCGAAAATTCAAAAATTTGGAAATTCAAAAATTCGAAAATTTGAAAATTCGAAAAAATAAATCAAAAAATCAAAAAAAAAAAAATTTGCCTAAGCCTCATCTTCTTTGGGCCTAACAACTTTCATAACAAATATATATGAAGAAGGAGTTTTGGGCTACTACTTAGAAAGGAAATGCCTCATTCGTCAACTCCCTCGATCGGAGACTTGGGGAACTCCTACGATATGCCACTCCACCTTGATACTCGGAAGTCTCACGACCACTCAGTGACTTGGATTTTTCAAGTCTCCAAACGAGAAGTTTTCCTCACTTGGAAAATTAAGGGAGCACTACCTCAACCTACATGCTTCACTCACAAAGCTTCAGCATACAAGCTTCAACAAAAGGAAAAATTCAAAGAACTTAGTGAAGAAGGCCTTGGTGTATTTAACATAATACGTTGAAATGAAGCAAAGCTTGTTTATTGATATCTCTGATAAGTTACAAATATGTACATATACATGAATCAAAATAAACAAACAAGAGGGAGCTTTCACAAAGGTTGCTCAGGAGAAGTTTCAGCAGTCGGTAGAGCCACAGAAAGAAGACGCACCAGAGGGTGATTATTTGGAGCCTCATTACTAGGCAAAACCCCAGAAAGAGGAGGCACCGAAGGTTGACCATTTGGAGCTTCATTACGTGGTACAGCCCCAGAAGACGAAGGCAATAAATGCCTTTGAAACAAACCCATAAACCTCTGATGATCAAGTAAAATCTGACCATCAGATTCTTGTAGCTGGTCGAGCTTCCTCTTCATGTTTGTAGCATAGTCATGTGCGAGCCTGTGCAACTGTTTATTCTCATGCTCGAGCCCTTTGATCTCCTATTTGAGACTTATCACTTCAGCCGCCAATGATTCAACTTGGCGGGTTCGAGCAAATAGGTGTTGGGCCATATTAGACATAAAACCTACACACTGAACACTAAGAGCTAGAGAATCCTTAACAGCCAACTCATCAGACCGTTTGGCAAGTAGTCTGTTATCTTTAGGAGTGAGAAGGTTCCTGGCCACCACCGCAGCGGTTATATCATTCTTCATCACAGAGTCCCCAACAATAAGAGGACCAGTAAGGGATAAGAAGAATGGGCGCCATATGTTGTCTTGAGAAGGCATGGCTGCCTCTTCACCAAAGTTCAAGTCAAAACAACGATCGGATGGGCCAGACATTCTCAGAAATGATGAAGGAGAAATGAGTTACAATAAATCTCTGAAGTAAGGGGAAAATTCCTACAAGCAATAACCCTCTGAATGTACTCCTTGCACACAATTAGTGCTCTTATAAAAGAAAGGGCAATAAGGCCGTTGATTCAAAAATTGAAGAGGCACCGCTCTCCAGATTCCGAAGAGGCACTACTCTCCGGATTTCGAAGAGGCACCACTTTCCACACGCAACATCAGCTCTTCGAGTACCACAGATAACTTTGCCAAAAATCTCTGACAAAGTTTAGACACATAAATTTTGAAGGTCCAGTTATCCTACTATTACCCGCAAGGGTAAAGGAACAACATCACTGTTTGATAGCTAGAAAGTCCCAATGTGTGTCAACCTCCATGCTCCGTGGCAAAGCAAACTGGCAAAAATGCCCAACCTTTACTCACATTCGAGAAAACATTCCCAATAAGATTGCTTGCTAAAAAATCGAAGAGGAACCACTCTCCGAATCTCGAGAGCCAGACTCCCAACAGGATTACTTTCTCAAAAATCGAACAGACACTGTTCTCCGAATCTCGAGAATCAGACTCCTAACAGGATTGCTTTCTCAAAAATCGAAGAGGCACCATTCTCTAAATCTCGAGAGCCATATCCCCGACAGGATTTCCTGTTTGAAAACCGAAGAGGCACCGCTTTCCGAACTTCGAGAGCCAGATTTCCTTGGATAAAGCTTGTCTGCAATCTTCACACGCAACATCAACTTTCTAGATACCACAGACCACTTTTTCAAAGCGCTCTGACAAAGTTAAAATATGTGAAGCTTGCAGCTCCCACTACATTGCTATGACCAAGAAGGGTAAAGGAATAGCATTATTATTTGCTCAAAAATCGAAGAGGCACCACCCTCTGAATCTCGAGAGCCAGACTCCCAACATGATTACTTTCTCAAAAATCGAAGAGGCACCGCTCTCTGAATCTCAAGAGCCAGACTTCCAACAAGATTGCTTTCTCAAAAATCGAAGAGGCACCGTTCTCCGAATCTAGAAAGCCAGATCCCCGACAGGATTGCTTGTTCGAAAACCGAAGAGGCATTGCTCTCCGAACTTCGAGAGCCAAATTTCCTTAGATAAAGCTTGTCTGCAATCTTCACACACAACATCAGCTTTCCAGATACCACATACCACTGTTTCAAAGTGGTCTGACAAAGTTAAAACACGTAAAGCTTGCAGCTCCCACTACATTGCTACCACCAAGAAGGGTAAAGGAATAGCATTACTACTTGTTGTTAAGAAGACTCTTATATATGTTGACCTCCATCCTCCACGGACAGGCAGACCTGCAAATATGCTCAACCTTTCCTCATATCTGAGAGGGCACTCCCAATGAAGCCTCTCGAAATACTCAGCTTTCTTCCCCCCCCCAATAATACCTATGCAAACCAGTTCCTTTGCCCTTGTTCTTATCATGCTTGGAAATCTGATTGCTTACCTTATCTGTTACCTCCTTCAGTAAATCTCCTAGCTCGACGACTTGGGGGACTCCTACTATAGGGTTTGTAACACACTTAACCAAGCCCGAAACTACAAGTAAGCTTAAAGTGAAATTGATACATTACCTTGTGCATCTTCATTGGTTAAAGATACCACCCTGGATAGAGGAAAAGTACTTTCAGAGAAGATGCCACATCTATATATGAGACAGATAAGGCAAGTAAAAATGATACCACACTTCGGTACTTAGAAGTTTCGTGATTACTCAATGACTTGGATCTTGCAAGTCCCTAACCGAGGAACTTCCCTCACTTGGGAACTTAGGGGAGCACTGTTTGTACCATACTTGACCAATCCCGAAACTACTGAGCACCAGTCAACGTTATAACGTCAAGGACCCAGAAGAGTTTCCCTCCAACTAGGAGGCCAATCACAACACAACACATGTCGACATCAGAAGCCAATCACAACACGACACGTTGACCGGTGCTCAGTAATTTCGGGATTGGTGAAGTATGGTACAAACACCTCTCATATTTTTTATTTATTAAAAAAATGCGGTCCGTGCGTTTACCACTTAATTAATTTTTGTTTTTGTTTTGAAGAGCAGAAATTGTTAGTGCAAAACTCAGCAGACTTATTCATAAGTAAATAAGGAGTCAACCATGAATCTGGATGAGAGAAATAAGACCACACACTTCCTCCACTTGATCAAAGAAGTTTTCAAACGAAAAAAATATGCGTTATCGCTAACCAAAAACGATGATGTGGCATCTGCCAAATTATTTAGTACCCAAAATCTTTGTTAGCAATATCATCTCATTTTTTTAGTTTCTAATACAATTGGGTTTATATCGAACTTTATGAATTTAAAAGATTTTGTCACTAAAGTTCATGGTTACTAATTTAAAATATATTTTTGTTAAAATGTTGAAAATTAAAATTAAAAATCAAAATAATTAAATACTTATTATACAATTATTGTCCTTATTCCTTCTTCATGACAACGTGACAATATTTTATTGTATAAACATTATAATTAAACCATTTATTCTTTTTATGATCATTAAAATTTTTCTTTCCTGATCGAGATATTCTCTCATTCGCCTAACAGATTGATTGTATCATAAAAAATTTGGAGGCTAAAGACCTCCAAATCAAATGAATATTCTATAAATATTATTTAGATAATGATAAACATAATTAATTTTCAAATTATAATATTTTTGTACATTAATATGATATCACGGGGCTACATAAAAAGGACAATGAATTTTGAGGGACGTTCGCAACTAGGGCTGGTTTGGGTCGAGATCCAGTATTGAAACCCAAAACTCAGATCTTGAACCAATTCATTTCGGGATGGGATCTCAAAAACCAAAACTGAACCAAAATTATGGGATTCTCGAATATTTTTGGGGATTTCGGTATAGTTCGGGACAATTGCAGAATCCAAATTCCAAAAACCACTTACAAAAATCAAATCCAAATTGCAAAAGAAACCCCAATTGTAGAAATCAAATCCTAGAACAAACCTTAATTGCAAAAACCAAATCCTAGAACCCAATTTTCACACCCTAGAAATCGAATCTTAATTCGAAACAAAATTGCATCAACCAAAGAAAATTAGTTCAAACCAACCTGGTGTTGCTTCTGATTATGATACTAGTGAGTTTGTGCTTGGGGCCATTTCTTTCCTCCTCCTTCCTGCTTGTTGGATCTAATAAACCTGATTTACTTGTTGTTTGTATGGTGGCTGGAGCAAGATGAGAGGGTATGGTGGGGTGGCACGAGTCGAGTCTCGAAGAAGGTGGTGGTTGTTAGGTTCGAGATCCATCAACGGAGTGGTGGTGGTCGCTAGGTTCGGGATCGACCGACAGAGTGGTGATGGTGGCTGGGTTTGAGATAGATCGACGGAGAATTAAAGGTGAATACTGACAAAGGTGGAGAATAAGGGAGGAGGAGAGACCGATGGATGAAAAATTAGGGAGGAGCAGTCGAGAGAGAGAGTGATAGTGAGGTCGAGAGAGGTTATGGTTAATTATAAATGAACGGTTAAGATTAAATCTTAACCAAATCTAAAGGATTATAATAATTAAAATTATATATTTAATTATATATAAAAATTGTTCGGTACGGTTCGGGATCCTGAACGAAGTCAGGTTGAACATCAAAACTCGGTACTGAAAGTTTCGGTTTGATTTTGTATGGGCTACCGAACTGTTCGAAAGTCGGTTTGAAAATTTTCGGTTGGGATAGGAAAATTCTGAATTTTTTTTTTCCAGTCCTATCCGCAACACGTGCAATGAGACGGACAGAATTGGAAGGTAGAAGCCAACCTGGACCATTTCTCATCACGACCTTTTTCAGTCAACACGAAAAAAAAAACGACTCATTCAACACTTGACCTCATTCACCCCCTACCAACCCCGAGTTATTTAATATTATTATTATTTATTAGTCCCTAATTACTCGCCCTCTAGAGAATTTTCAGTATTACCGTCATACAAGATGGTACATCACGTGTCGCTATATAAATGATGAAATATGTATGCTAAAAAGTTAATAATTTAAAAAATAAAATTTTCAATTACTTACATAAAAACACATAAAGTACGTTCTAATTATAACTAAAAATTTCTCCTCTCCCCGCTTTTATCCAATTTCCCAGAACCATCCCCCCGCCCTCTCCCTCCCTCTGTCTCTCTCTCTCTCTCCCCCTTTATAAAACCCACCTCAACGCTCTCAGATTTTCAAACCTTATCCGCTCCCACCAACAAAATAAAATTATAAAAATAAAAACCATTTTCTCTCCGATTATTTTTCTCCGACATGTACGGCGACCAAGACCCGACGTCTCCGATCCAAAAGCCCATCGTGATCCGTGAAGTCTGGGCCCACAATCTGGAATCCGAATTCGAGCTCATCCAAAACGTCATCGACGCCTACCCTTTCATCTCCATGGACACCGAGTTTCCCGGCGTCGTCTTCCGGCCCTCCGTCGACCCTACCAGTCCCTACTCCCGCCAGACCCTCCGGCCCTCCGATCACTACAGGATTCTCAAATCCAACGTCGACGCCCTCAGCCTCATCCAGGTCGGACTCACCCTCTCCGACTCCCGCGGTAACCTCCCCGACCTCGGCTCCCCCACGCGCTTCATCTGGGAGTTCAACTTCAACGACTTCGACGTCACGCGTGACCCCCACGCTCCCGACTCCATCGAACTCCTCCGCTGCCAGGGCATCGACTTCGACCGCAACCGCTCCCACGGCGTCGACTCCTCGCGCTTCGCGGAGCTGATGATGTCGTCGGGACTCGTCTGCAACGACTTGGTGAGTTGGGTTACGTTTCACAGCGCCTACGACTTCGGGTACCTGGTGAAGATTCTCACGCGCCGGGACTTGTCCAGTGGCTTGAACGAATTTCTGAAAATTCTGAGGGTCTTTTTCGGAAATAGGGTCTATGACGTCAAGCACATGATGCGGTTTTGCAAAAGCTTGTACGGCGGGTTGGACCGGGTTGCTAGAACCTTAGAGGTGGACCGGGCGGTCGGGAAGTGCCACCAGGCCGGTTCAGATAGCTTGCTTACGTGGCATGCGTTTCAAAAGATGAGGGACGTGTACTTTTTGCATGGCGGTCCCGAGCAACACGCTGGAGTATTATATGGACTGGAAGTATGTTAATTAAAATTTTGACAAAAAATACAAGTATTTTAATTAATGTGAAAGGGGAAAAGAAAACATGGTTGGTGTCTGTAAATTCTTTCTATTGCGTTCCTAACTGGGGCAATTTGTTTAATAAGATGAAAAATTCTTTTTAATTCAGGAAACTTGCTAAATATCCTAGTATTTTTAAGAAAACTTTTAATTGGGTTAAGTTTATTTTAATAAAAAAATCATGTTATAATTTTATTTAATTAAAAAAATTTAAATTTTACGAAAAAAATCCTTATATTTTAATAAAGAGGACAAAAGAATTTAAATTTTAATGAAAAAGAAATAATTTTAATATTTTAAAAATTCAAAAAAATAATTGACACGCGAACCTATGCATCCTCACACAAACTATTTATGAAACTTTCTACACTGTTTAAGAAACTTAATTGTACTACATTATTTATGAAACTTACTATAAGTGTGGTATCATTTTCACTTGCCTTATCTGTCTCATACGTAGATATGGTATCTTCTCTGGAAGTATTTTTCCTCCATCCAGGGGTGGTATCTTTAACCGATGAAGATGCACAAGGTAATATATCAATTTCACTTGTAGCTTACTTGTAGTTTTGGGCTTCGTCAAGTGTGATACCAAACCCTATAGTAGGAGTCCTCCAAGTCGCCGAGTTAGGAGATTTGTCGAAAGAGGTAACAGACAAGGTAAGTAATCAGACTTCTAAGCAAGCGACCTGGATCGGAGGTTCGGTTTCGGCTTCCGTTTGATTGTTCTCCTTCTCCTTGTGTCGTAAACAGCAACAAGGATAAGGAGAAGCAAATGGAGAAGAGATGATATGAGATACTTTTGCTTTTGAAGAAGTAACTTTCCACAGGCTTATTCTTGAACTGGGCTGGAGGGTTTTTTGGTTTCCTCCAGAGTATAAGGCCGACTCAAGAATTTGAGGGTCAAAACAAGTCCATCAAATCAAGAGTGCGTTCGACTTTGATGATATGAGATACTTTTGCTGTTGACGAAGTAATAGATGAATCGGCATGTGTTCTATTGCGCTTGTCTCCACATGCTTCCTTGTATCTTTCTCACTTGCCCTATCTGTTCCTTAGGCAGATGTGGTATCTTTTCTGGAAGCATAAGATGTTGAAGACGAGTACTCGAGAGCAATGCCAGGTAAGTAATCAGGTAAGGGGTTCCAGACAGTCAGTTCCTGATTGAGAGCTTGATTCCAAGTACTGACTGATTGCTCTGTTTCTCCTTGTCTTGCAGGTAAGAATAAAGGCAAATGAAAAGACAGGGAAAAAACATGATATAAGATACTCTTACTTTTGACCCTGATGATATGAGATACTCTTACTCTAGTGTGGCTAGTTTGCATAGGTATTATTGGGGAGGGGGAAGAAAGCTGAGTATTTCGTTGGAAGTGCCCTCTCAGATATGAGGAAGGGTTGAGCATTTTGCAGGTCTGCCTGTCCGTGGAGGATGGAGGTCGACATATATAGGAGTCTTCCTAACAACAAGTAGTAATGTTATTCCTTGACCCTTCTTGGTCGTAGCAATGTAATGGGAGCTGCAAGCTTCACGTGTTTTAACTTTGTCAGAGCACTTTTGAAAAAGTGGTATGTGGTATTTGAAAAGCTGATGTTGCATGTGAAAATTACAGACAAGCTTTATTAAGGAAATCTGGCTCTCGAAGTTCGGAGAGCGATGCCTCTTCGGTTGTCGAACAAGCAATCCTATCGGGGATCTGGCTCTCTTTAGATTCGGAGAGCGGTGCCTCTTTGATTTTTAAGAAAGCAATCCTGTTGGGAGTCTGGCTTTTGAGATTCGGAGAGTAGTGCCTCTTCGATTTTTGAGAAAGTAATCCTGTTGGGAGTTTGGCTTTCGAGATTCGAAGGGCGGTGCCTCTTCTATTTTTGAGCAAGTAATAATGCTATTCCTTTACCCTTCTTGGTCATAGCAATGTAGTGGGAGCTGCAAGCTTCACATGTTTTAACTTTGTCAGAACGCTTTGAAAAAAAGTGGTATGTGGTATCTGGAAAGCTGATGTTGCGTGTGAAGATTGCAGACAAGCTTTATCCAAGGAAATCTGGCTCTCGAAGTTCGGAAAGCGGTCCCTCTTCGGTTTTCGAACAAGCAATCTTCTCAGGGATCTGGCTCTCGAGAGTCAGAGAATTGTGCCTCTTCAATTTTTGAGAAAGCAATCCTGTTGGGAGTCTGACTCTTAAGATTCGGAGAGCAGTGTCACTTCGATTTTTGAGAAAGTAATCTTGTTAGGAGTCTGGCTCTTGAGATTCGGAAAGTGGTGCCTCTTCAATTTTTGAGCAAGCAATCTTATTGGGAGTGTTTTCTCAAATGTGAGTAAAGGTTAGGCATTTTTGCCAGTCTGCCTTGCCACGGAGCACGGAGGTTGACACACATTGAGACTTTAGAGTTATCAAGCAGTGGTGCTGTTCTTTTACCCTTGTGGGTAACAGTAGGGTAGCTGGATCTTCAAAATTTATATGTCTAAACTTTGTCAGAGATCTTTGGCAAAGTTATATGTGGTACCCGAGGAGCTGATGTTGCGTATGGAAAATGGTGCCTCTTCGAAATCCGGAGAGTGGTACCTCTTCGATTTTTGAACCAACGGCCCTGTTGCCCTTTCTTTTATAAGGGCATCAATTGTGTGCAAAGAGTACATTCAGAGAGTTATTGCTTGAAAGAATTTTCCCCTTACTTCAAAGATTTATTGCACCTCATTTCTCCTTCATCATTTCTAAGAATGTCTGGCCCATCCGACCGTCGTTTTGACTTGAACTTTAGTGAAGAGGTAGCTATGCCTTCTCAAGACAACATATGGCACCCATCCTTCTTATCCCCTACTGGTTCTTTTACCATTGGGACTCTGTGATGAAGAATGATATGACCGCTGCGGTGGTGGCCAGGAACCTTCTCACTCCCAAAGATAACAGATTACTTTCCAAATGGTCTAATGAGTTGGCTGTTAAGGATTCTCTGGCTTTCAGTGTTCAGTGTGCAGGTTCTGTGTCTAATATGGCCCAACGCTTATTTGCTCAAACCTGCCAAGTTGAATCATTGGCGGCTGAAGTGATAAGTCTCAAACAGGAGATCAGATGGCTCAAGCATGAGAATAAACAGTTGCACAGGCTCGCACATAACTGTGCTACAAACATGAGAGGTTTGTGGGTTTGTTCCAAAGGCATTTATTGCCTTCGTCTTCTGGGGCTGTACCGCGTAATGAAGCTCCAAATGATCAACCTTCTATGCCTCATCCTTCTAGGGTTCTGCCTAGTACTGAGGTTTCGAATAATCACCCTCTGGTGCCTCCTCTTTCTGGGGCTCTGCTGACTGCTGAGACTTCTCCTGAGCAACCTTTGTGAAGGATCCCTCTTGTTTGTTTATTTTGATTCATGTATATGTACATATTTGTAACTTATCGGAGATATCAATAAACAAGCTTTGCTTTATTTCAATGTATTGTGTTAAATACACCAAGGCATTCTTCAGTAAGTTCTTTGAATTTTTCCTTTCGTTGAAGCTTTGTGAGTGAAGCATGTAGGTTGAGGTAGTGCTCCCTTAATTTCCCGAGTGAGGAAAACTTCTCGTTTGGAGACTTGAAAAATCCAAGTCACTAAGTGGTCGTGAGACTTCCGAGTATCAAGGTGCAGTAGCATATGGTAGGAGTCCCCCAAGTATCCGGTCAAGGGAGTTGATGAATGAGACATTTCCTTTCTAAGTGGTAGCCCAAAACTCTTTCTTCATATATATTTGTTATGAAAGTTGTTAGGCCCAAAGAAGAGGAGGTCTAGGCAATTTTTTTTTTTTCAAATTTTCGAATTTCCGAATTTCCGAATTTTTGAATTTTTGAATTTTTGAATTTTTAAAACTTTGTAGGTGAAGCTTTGGTGTTGAAACTTGGTAGGTAAAACTTTGGGGTTGAAGCTTTGTTGGGCACCATGAATTGATTTTGCTTCACACTATTTTGATCAAGATAGTGTGAAGCTTTTGTGTTGAAGTTTTGTGGGTAAAGCTTTTGTGGGTGAAGTTTTTGTGGGTGAAGATTTTGTGGGTCAAGCTTTTGTAGGTCAAGCTTTTGTGGGTCAAGCTTTTATGGGTCAAGCTTTTGTAGGTGAAGGTTTTGTAGGTGAAGCCTTTGTAGGTCAAGCTTTGTTGGGCACCATGAATTGATTTTGCTACACACTATCTTGATTAAGATAGTGTGAAGCTTTTGTGTTAAAGTTTTGTAGGTGAAGTTTTCGTGGGTGAAGTTTTTGTAGGTCAAGCTTTTGTGGGTCAAGTTTTTGTAGGTGAAGCTTTTGTGGGTCAAGCTTTTATGTGTCAAGTTTTTATGGGTCAAGCTTTTGTCGGTGAAACTTTTGTAGGTCAAGCTTTGTTGGGCACCATGAATTGATTTTGCTTCACACTATCTTGATCAAGATAGTGTGAAGCTTCTGATAATTTGTAGTTGTCCTCCATTGATGAAGCTTTTGTTGGTAAAGCTTTGGAGTTGAAGCTTTGTAGGTGAAGTTTTGGAGTTGAAGCTTTTGTTGGTGAAGCTTTTGTTGGGTACCATGAATTGATTTTACTTCACATTATCTTGATCAAGATAGTGTGAAGCTTTTGAGAATTTGTAGTTGTCCTCCATTGATGAAGCTTTTGTTGGTGAAGCTTTGGAGTTGAAACTTTGTAGGTGAAGCTTTGGAGTTGAAGCTTTTGTTGGTGAAGCTTTTATTGGGTACCATGAATTGATTTTGCTTCACACTATCTTAATCAAGATAGTGTGAAGTTTTTGAGAATTTGTAGTTGTCCTCCATTGATGAAGCTTTGTTGAATTTCCTTTTTTTTTTTTTTTTAGGAAACTAGAAATTTGAAAATGTGGGAGAGACAACATATACAAATTTTGCTTCCACACTGTTGAGCAAGAGATTGTGATGCAAGCCACACCTTGTAGTAGTCGAATTTTTGGATGAACCATATAAATTGAATTTGTTTCGAAGGTTTGAGAATTGTAGTTGCCCTCCATTGATGAAGCTTTTGTTGGCACCATAAATTGGTTTTGCTTCATACTGTCTTGATCAAGAGTGTGTGAAGCTTTTGAGAATTGTGATTGCCCTCCATTAATGAAGCTTTTGTTGGAACCATAAATTGGTTTTGCTTCACACTGTCTTGATCAAGAGTGTGTGAAGCTTTTGAGAATTGTGGTTGAACTCTTTTGATGAAGCTTTTGTTGGCACCATAAATTGGTTTTGCTTCACACTATCTTGATCAAGAGTGTGTGAAGCTTTTGAGAATTTGTAGTTGTCCTCCATTGATGAAGCTTTTGTTGGTGAAGCTTTGGAGTTGAAGCTTTCATTGAATTTCCCTTTTTTTTTCTTTTTTCTTTTTTTTTTGGGAAACTAGAAATTTGAAAATGTGGGAGAGACAATATATACAAATTTTTCTTTCACACTGTTGAGCAAAGGATTGTGATGCAAGCTACACCTTGTAGTAGTCGAAGGTTTGGATGAACCATATAAATTGAATTTGCTTCGAACATTCTTGAATTTGCTTCGAAGGTTTGAGAATTGTAGTTGTCCTTTATGTATGAAGCTCTTGTTGACACCATAAATTGGTTTTGCTTCACACTGTCTTGATCAAGAGTGTGTGAAGTTTTTGAGAATTATGGTTACCCTCCATTGATGAAGCTCTTGTTGGCACCATAAATTGATTTTGCTTCACACTGTCTTGATCAAGAGTGTGTGAAGTTTTTGAGAATTGTGATTGAACTCCTTTGATGAAGCTCTTGTTGGCACCATAAATTGGTTTTGCTTCACACTGTCTTGATCAAGAGTGTGTGAAGCTTTCTACGAGTTGTAGTGTTTACATTGTTACATTGGGGAAATGTTTGAAGTAGATGCAAGAGAGCTGAATAGCTTGATCTTCGTATGCCATGCATTGAAGTTGCTGTTGGCTTGCAATAAGACTTTGTTGGTGACTATAACTCTTGTTGGGCATAAGTACTCCCCTAGTTGATTTGTCAAGCTTGAGGGTTTTTGATTATTTGTTAATGCTAGGAGTTCACATGTACAAGTTGTACCACTCGTCTTCTGGTAGGTGGAATGAATGGTGAGTTGCTTTCATCACTTGGTTGGTGGTACGAAGGTGAGTTCCTTCTTCCCCTGGTTGGTGGCATGAGTGGCAAGTTGCCAAATGATATTAGAGTACGGGTTGTACATTTCATCACCTAGTTGGTGGCATGAAGGAGAGTACGGGTTGTACATTTCATCACCTGGTTAGTGGCATGAATGGTAAGTTGCCAAATGATATTAGAGTACGGGTTGTACATTTCATCACCTAGTTGGTGGCATGAAGGAGAGTACGGGTTGTACATTTCATCACTTGGTTGGTGGTATGAAGATGAGTTCCTTCTTCACCTGGTTGGTGGCATGAGTGGCAAGTTGCCAAATGATATTAGAGTACAGGTTGTACATTTCATCACCTGGTTGGTGGCATGAAGGAGAGTACGGGTTGTACATTTCATCACCTGGTTGGTGGCATGAAGATGAGTTCCTTTTTCACCTGGTTGGTGGCATGAGTGGCGGGTTGCCAAATGATATTAGAGTACGGGTTATACATGTCATCACCTAGTTGGTGGCATGAAGGAGAGTACAGATTGTACATTTCATCACCTGGTTGGTGGCATGAAAATGAGTTCCTTCTTCACATTTCATCACCTGATTGGTGAGAATAAGGGCAAGGTGTCTTGGCGCATTGTAGCAAGTGTCGAATGACAAAAAATATGTTGAACCCTTTCAAAGCACAAATGGCTTATATATGAATGTGTTGGAATGTATGATTGAACGAATATACTGTGAAGCTGTTCGTTTATTTGTATAGCCTTGTTGACATATACTTAAACTTTGTTTCATGTTGGAAGCATTCATGTTGAAGCTTTGAACCCGAGTGTTTCATTGCTAAGAATGTAAGAGGATTAGGATCAAGTTGTCTAAATCACCTCTTTATTTAATTCATGCCAAACAATCTTCGTTACATAGGATGCCGAACGGCTGAAGCTTAACACTTGTACAATGTGAGTTTACTTGTAATAGTACTTCAAGTGATCAGCCTTCAATGGATGACCAAGGGTCCTGCCATCGGAGCTTCTAAGCTTGTAAGAGCTAGGGCGACTGATGCCAACAGCTTCAAACGGTCCATCCCAGTTTGGACTAAGTGTTCCTTCACTTGGGACTCTGTTGCAGAGTAATCTTTTCTTCAATACCCAGTCCCCCACTTTGAAAGAACGAGGTTTGACCCTTGAGTCATAGTAGTTAGAGATGCGCTGCTTGTAGGCGACATTCCTCAAGTGAGCTTGGTTTCTGTGTTCCTCGACTAGATCTAAGTTGAGGGTAAGTTGTTTGTCATTTTCACTTTGCACGTAGTTTTGGACTCGGAACGTTGCTTGCTCAAGCTCAACTAGGACAACTTCCTCTGTTCCAAAGGCAAGTGAGAATGAGGTTTCTCCTGTTGATGTCCAATACGAAGCACGGTATGACCAAAGAACTTAGGGTATTAATTCTAGCTAACAACCTTTAGCTTTGTCCAAGTTGGTTTTCAAAGTTCGCTTAATTATTTTGTTGATGGCTTCAACTTGTCCATTAGACTGGGGATGAGCTGGGGAGGCAAAACATAAGTTGATGTTAAACTTAGAGTAGAACATCTTGAACTTATTGTTGTCGAACTGTCGCCCATTGTCAGTGACTATTGCATTGGGAATGGCGAATCTGCAAAGGATGTTCTTCTATACGAAGTCTTCTATTTTTACCTCAGTAATGGTTGCCAAGGGTTCTACTTCGGCCCACTTTGTGAAGTAGTCAGCTGCAACGATTGTATAGCGAACCTTGCCCTTCCTTGCAGGCATTAGGCCGATCAAATCAAGTCCCCATAGGGAGAAGGGCCAAGGGCTGATCATAGGAGTGAGCAGCTGGGAAGGGGAGTGAGGAATAGTTGTGTAGCGTTGACACTTATCACATGAGCGGGATATTCTGATGGCATCTTGGTGGAGTGTTGGCCAGTAATATCCTTGGCGAAAAGCTTTGTGTGCTAGGGATCGAGATCCAGCATGATCTCCGCAGACTCTTTCATGTATTTCCCGAAAGACAGTTTCCGCCTCTGCGGGCGTAAGACATCTTAGGTATGGTAGGTTAAAACCCCGCTTGTAGAGTTGGTCATTAATGATCAAGTAACAGGTCGCCTTGTATCGAATCTGCTTAGCTTGGATTTGTCATTTGGAAGGGTGCCATGAGTAAGGAATCTATAAATCGGGGTAATCCAACTATCTCCTTGTTGTAAGTTGCACACTTCCGCAGCCATGGTGCTTGGTGCTGCCAACAATTCGACCTAAATTTTTCTCCCAATCTTGTCTTCCACCGCTGAGGCGAGGCGAGCCAAAGCATCTGCATGACTGTTTGAGCAACAATTGTGTTTGTGCCAGATATGCTACCATGGAGCTATCTTTAGCATCAAAGTTGTTGATGACCTGGTTAACCACCAATTGGGAGTCACTGAAGATATCAATTCGTTTAACCCCAAGGTGTTTGACCAAACGTAAGCCTGCTAGAAGGGCTTCATATTCGGCCTCATTGTTCGACGCCTTGAATTTGAAACGAAGAGTATACTCCATCGCCACTTTGTCAAGGGTTGTAAGGACTAATCCTGCTCCACAACCCTGTTGGTTGGACGAGCCATCAACATATAGACTCCATGCTAGGGCTGTTGGTTCTATTTTCTGAGCTTCTGAGGGTAATGAAACCACTTCTTTAGGCGTAGAAACAATGTCAACAGGATATGTGAAGTCAGCGATGAAGTATACCACTGCTTGGCCCTTCTCAGCTGGCTTTGGTTGGTAGGAGATGTCAAACTCACCCAATGCTATCGCTCATTTGATCATTCGCCCGGAAGTGTCAGGACTTTGGAGTATCTGTCGAAGAAGATGATTGGTAAGCACGATGATGGAGTGTGCTTGGAAGTAAGGACGAAGTTTTCAAGCAGACATGACCAATGCTAGAGCCAATTTCTCAATGTTAGAGTATCGTGTCTCTGCATCTTGTAAGGCCTTGCTAGCGTAGTAGACAGGCCGTTCGACATTACCATTCTTTCGAATGAGAACGGAACTTACTGCTGAAGCTGATACCAACAGATAGATAATGAGAGTGTCACCAACCTCAGGTTTGGAGAACAAATAGGCTTTACTCATGTAGTCTTTGAGGTTCTTGAATGCCTCAGCACATTCATCAGTCCATGTAATGTACTTCTTACTTCCCTTAAGTGCTTTGAAGAAAGGAGCACATCTGTCGGTGGCCTTAGAGATGAACCTAGTTAAGGCTGCCACCTTGCCAGTAAGGCTCTGGAAGTCTTTTGAAGTTACCGGTTCCTTCATGTCAATGATTGCTTTGATCTTCTCGGGATTAGCCTCAATGCCTCGTTGGCTTATCATGAAGCCTAAGAATTTGCTAGAGCCTACGCCGAAGGCACATTTGTTGGGGTTTAACCTCATTCGATACCTCTTCAGAATGGTGAAAGTTTCAGATAGGTTGGTGATGTGTTGGTCAGCATGTTTACTCTTAACTAGCATATCATCAACGTAAACTTCCATGCTCTTCCCAATCTGTTTGGCGAACATTGAATTGACCAGTCTCTGATAAGTCACTCCTGCATTCTTTAGGCTGAAAGGCATGACTTTATAGCAATATAGTCCCTTGTTCGTAGTGAAGGCTGTGTGTTCTGGGTCCGGAGGGTTCATGAGGATTTGGTTGTATCTTGAGTAAGCATCCATGAAGCTCAGGAGTTCACACCCTGACGTAGAGTCTATAAGTCTGTCTATAAGAGGAATAGGAAAACTATCCTTCGAGCATCCTTTGTTTAGGTCGGTGTAATCGACACACATTCTCCACAAGACTTTTTGGAGCAGGAGACTTTCCTCGGTCGGATTCTTCTTAACAAGGACAACATTTGCTACCCACGTTGGATAATTGACTTCGCGAACAAAGCCTATGCCTTTCAGTTTTTCAACTTCTGCCTTCATTGCCTCGTACCGTTCAACGTCATAAGATCTTCGATTTTGTCTCACTGGCTTGGTCTTGGGGTCAATACTTAAGCAATGACAGATGATATCGAGAGAGATGTCTGGCATGTCCTCGTATGACCAGGTAAAGACCTTAGTGTTTTCTTGCAACAAAGAGATCAATGCCAACTGAATGGGTGGTGACAAGGTGGTGCCAATCTTCACCATGCGATCCGGATAATCTTTTGAGATAGAGACCTTCTTTAACTTTTCAGCGGGTTGTGCTTGCTGGGTGAAAGAGTCATCTCGAGGATCGTCAGGTTGACTGTTGCCACCGTGAAAATCCAAGTTGGCTTCGTCTGGGCTGGTCTTTATGACTTGGTCATGTATAGAATGGGTTTCCTTGGGCACAGGCAGGTGCCGTTGCTTGATCGAAGTGTTGTAACATGATCGTGCATTAAGTTGATCTCCTCTGATGTAACCATTGCCATAGGGGGTTGGAAATTTCATCAACAACATATGTATGGATACCATGGCCTCGAGATCATTGATGCCTGTGCGTCCGAAGATGACATTGTATGCTGTTGGGCAATCAACCACCAAGAAGTTAGTGGTAATGGTAGTTGTGTAAGGGCATGTACCAATGGTGAAAGGTAAGTGTATGCTCCCTAAAGGTTGCACGATATCACCGGAGAAGCTTATCAGAGGGGAAATCGAGCGATCGAGTAAGTGTTCAACTACATTAAGTGCCCTGAAAGCTTCAGCAAACATGATATTGACCGAAACCCCCGTGTTTACCAGGATTCGTCGTACTTCAAAGTTGGCTATATGAGCTTCCACGATCAATGGGTCGTTGTGAGGGTAGATGATACCTCTTTCTTCCTCAGGGTAGAAACATATTGGATCCCAGTTAGGCTTTTGATGCTTACCTCCCCTGATGTCTTCCACGTGAAACACTTGGTGGTCAGACTTTAAAGCTCGTTCACTATTTTTCATGGCCATGTTGGAAGATTTAGATATGGGTGTACCGCCACTTATGGAATATATCACATTCACCTGGCGTTGGTTATGGTTACCCCTTTGAGGGTGAAGGAGGAAAGGTGATACACTTCTCGCCGTCATGGCCGTTATGCTCGTGGTAGCAGCACAACGTGCCCGTGTTCTTCGTGGGCTTGTAATCCGGGTGCCTTGGTTTTGGCTTCGGTATCAGGTATGCTATGCTAGGGTAAATGGCCACGCATGTGGCGTTCAAAAGTGCGTATGCCTCATACCTTGGGGTAGGGGCTGTCTTGACACGTGCTTGACCTACTGTGTTGACTGCCTGAGGTCGAGGATTATCATGGCGATACCCTTGGTTATTGCGGTAGTGTCCCTTACTCATTTTACTAAAATGAGACTGGTGAGGATGAAAATCTTTCCTTTTGCCCTGAGATTGATATGTCTGTTGACTTAACAAAGTATTAAGTAAGGTAGGGGAAGGTACCGCTGCCGTTTGAAAGGTTGAGGTCTTCTCATTTGGTTGGATCTGGCTTCCACTCCCTACTTGCTGATAAGGGGTGGCTGTGTGGGGTTTCCCTTGATATGTCCTTGCCTCGACGGAGGCATGGTTATAAGCCTGTGCCATCACCTCAGGATAAGTCTTCCAAGTGTTGGCATTGATCATGTACTTGAAGAAACAATCATGTAGGCCTGTCGTGAAGGCCTTGAGGGTGGTTTTGTCATTTACCTCAGCGCAGCGAGAATACTCATGGCTGAAACGACCGGTATACTCTCGTAGTGACTCGTCTAGCTTCTGGCGAATAGTGTACAAGTCATCTGCATAATGCAAGCGATCGGTCTGGAAGATGTGTTGAGAGACAAATAGTTTCCTTAGTTCCTCAAATTAGTCTACTGTCTCAAGTGGAAGACGGCAATACCAGTTTAGAGCTCCGTCAGAGAGGGTGGAGGGGAAGAGAAGACATCGCTCTTCGTCGATGTGCATCCGATATGCCATGGTGGACTCAAAGAGGTTAAGGTGTTCAATTAGGTCTTCCCTTCCAGTATAGAGTTGTAAACCAAATTTTTGTTTTGTCTTTGCTTGAAGGGGGTGTCGAGGATCCTCCTTGTGAGAGGGCCAGGCCTGGGTTGGTTCCAGTCAGGTATCTCTGCCTAATGTTCGGCTTTCAACTTGTTTACTTCCTCAAGGAGCTGTAGGACAAGGGGGTCCTGAGTGGAGTCATGTACCACTGGTATTTTCTTTCATAAGTCTCCATCGCCTCTTGGAAGTAGGAAAGTTTGAGCAAAGGCGTGTGATTTTTCCTTGGACTCACCGTACTGACTTCTAGGGCGAGTCTGTCAGAATACCTCAGAGTCTCATGTACCTTCATGTTCCTCTAGGACATGTCGTTCCTTCCCTAGATTGGCAGCTGGCCTGGGTTGTAGGAGGGGACCGAATCTTTCAGAAACCCTTGGATCATTGATCTTTGAGCATATGTGGAGGGGATTCTCTCGACGTTGCTTTAGGAAGTCTCGGCAGTCACGATAAATGGTTTTCGATCCTTCCAACCCTTCTGCAAGGAGGTGTCTTCCTCCACTTCTCCTGCTTCAGGTCGAAGCAGCTGGGTCGAGAGAAGTCTCATGTTAATCAATGTTTTGATGATTAACTCGTTCCTCATCAGGGATACCCATGTCGAAGGAAGGTGACCCTTTGTGCTGGGGGGCACTCAGATGATGGTTGATGTCCACAGGGGCAACAAGCTCGTGTGTTTGAGTACGCATAGTTTCGTGGAGCGTCTCAAAGAGCTTCTCGTACTGCTCCTGGAGGACCTCATTCTTTATTGCTATCTTGTTGTTTTGAGCTTCTAACTCATCGACTTTAGCTTGAAGAATAACCCTCTTTTCTTCATTCTTTCGTTGCTTCGCACTAAGTGCAAAAGGGGTGTCATTCTGTGTGCTGTGGCTTCCTTCGCTCCCCATGTTGGAAAGGGATGCTTGGTCAAAAGAGAGTGTACGAATGGTGGAAACCAGCTTAACAAAGCTGAAAAGAGTAGGAATAAGTGTCGTTCCCACAGACGGCGCCAAACGTTGATGCACAAAATCAGTGAGGATTTTGGTACAACAGAAAGTGTTAAGTTTGTGACCTTCGCTAGATTGCTCCGGTCACTAGTATGGATAAGTATGTAAATGGATAGAGATAGGGAAGCAAACACAAGATGTACGTGGTTCACCCAGATTGGCTACGTCCACGGAGTCGAAGAGTTCTCATTAATTGTGAAGGGTTTACACAAGTACATAGGTTCAAGCTCTCCTGTAGTGAGTACAAGTGAATGATTTAGTACAAATGACATTAGGAAATATTGTGAGAGAATGATCCCTATTTATAGAAGAGAGTTTCTAGTTTCATTCTGACATTGACACGTGTCGTGTTGTGCTTGGCTTCTGATGTTGACACGTGTCGCGCTATGATTGGCTTCTGATGTCACGTGTCGCGCTCTTCTCTCTCCTCTTCTTGAATTTTCTTGGCACATTCTCACATTCCAAACACATTTTCTTCTTCTAATTTTCTTCGATGCACATCAATTTTTTTTTTCTATATCTCTTTAATTTCTTAACTTTCTAAACCAATTACTTAATTTTCTTTTATTGTCCACCCATCTACGGCTTCCTCTCCTCCTCCACCAAATGCAAATGTTGTGCCTTGCAAACACAACACTTTTAATAATAAAAAAAAGTTGGGCATAATGGAGTGAGGTACAAGGAGTGTCTCAAGAACCATGTAGCAGCCATAGGAGAGACTGCTATGGATGGCTGTGGCGAATTCATGCCCAATGGAGAAGAGGGCACCATCGAAGCCCTCAAGGGCCTCAACTGCTCTGCCTGCAACTGCCACAAAAACTTCCACAGAAAATAAGTTGAAGGTGAGTAGTAGCAGCTTTCCTCTTGGGATCATAATTTCCATCATACCATCAACAAGGAGGTTGGAGTTGGGAGCAAGAAATTCTTATTAAATCATGGGGGTAGAGGAGGACATCGCAAAAGTTTACGAGCACAACCCCAATACCCTCCCCCCCCCCCCAAACACCAGATGATAATGTCTAACTACAATATGGGGATGTGAATGGTGGAGATAATGTCTAACTACAACATGGGGGTGCGAATGATGGGGTCTATCCCGGATCAGTATGATGAGCAAGAAGATCATCATCGTCGTTGTCACGGTGGCGGATCACGTATTGACACAACTGATAGGAGCATATTTATGCGCCTTAGTTTAGCTTGTTCTTGTGCATTTATAGTGTTTTTCCTTAGTAAAGTAGTCTTTTAAGCTAGTTTCTTGTGTTCTCAGGTTTTAAAGGCATATTACATAAAAAGAAGCAATTTGGAGCCTTTTGGAGCAAAATGGAGCTTGGATTGGATATCACATATTTGGAGCCAAGGGTTTGGACGAAAATGAAGATTTGAAGATGATGTTGCCTACTTGAACATGGTTTCCTAGTTGAAGTAGGAAAGTCCCTAATTGAAGATGGAATCCTAGTTGAATTAGGATTCCTAGTTGAAATAGGTTTCCTAGTGAAATTGGGATTCCTAGAAGATGAAGTTTCCTACTCTTCCTACTTGAAGTAGGAAAGTTAAATCCAAATGGCATCAAGTTTCAGCAACAAAGAAGTTTTCCAAGTCCAAGAAGGAAAAGGTTTCCAAGATGAAGAATGAGAAGAATTCCAAGTCAAGGGAGGATTGAGACATGTTTTCCTAATGCGAGAAGGACTCCTAAGTGTTGTAGGACAAAAATGAGAAGTTTCTAGAGAGTTCCCCTCCTTGCCGTGAGTTCCTACATTTCCTATCAGTTTTGGGGCTTTCTAGAAGCCCTATCCCTAATCCCTACATTAATGCCGCACCCTAGCTTCTAGATACCCTAGTTTCTTGCCTTGCAAGGCATTCTAGAAGGCCTATCCATATCCTATAATTCCTGCCGCACCCTTATTCCCTTATCCCTTAGGATTTCTGATTTCTAAGCCTAATTCCTTGTGGATTTGGGTTATTCAAGTCCATATCTGATTCCCCTAGGGTTTTAAGTGCCTATATATACTCTTATCAACCCCTAGATCAGATTACCACCTCTCACATTCATAAATCACGCCAGAAATCTGCCCTAGCCTTTGCCGCAGCCTTCCAGCACCATTCTCCCAAATTTCTGCCTAAAAACAACCCTAGCCGCACCACCCATCAACCCTAAAGCCTTCCCTACCATTCCCCATCCATTCAATAACGTTAGGAAAATCTGAAGGTTAATTTAAGCGGACCTAATTAACTTGGGGCGTTGAGAATTCATGGGTTATTGAAAAGCAATTGGAAATCGTTTTGAATGCAAGTATAACATGTGTGGAGATGAACCCCTTAGCTAGCCTTCCATCCATTCATTTAAACCAAATTCGTTTTCAAAACTGTTTGTTTTACAAAGTTTATGTCTTGTTTTAAATTCGTCCAAACCAATTCCCCCTTTGTTTTAAAGTGTCAAATTACTTAGTAAGTGTTTTACTTTATGTTTTTAAGTGTTTTGATTCAAGTTAAAACCCAAATTCGTCCAATTTGGTGCTTAGTGTCCAAAACTGCCCAGAAAGTGGTTTTTAGGCTGTTTTGAGTCTTTTGGTTTGTTTTGGTATTTTAAAGTTTAAATTTGCATTCTTTGAGTCTAGTTTAGTGTTTTAAACTTGTTTTTACGTATTTGAGTCAGTTTTCAAGTGATTTTACAATCCCTCCTAATCCCCGGCCTAGAACGATCCCTACTTACATACTTACTACAATTGATAAAAAGAGGGTTAATTTGAGTGTTAGTTAATTTTCACATCAAATTTTGGCGCCGTTGCCGGGGATTAGCAACTTTGCTAATCCCTTGGATTGTTATTTTCGTTTTTCTTATTAGATCAGATTCTTATGTTATTTTGTTTCTTGTTTTAGGTACTTGTTTATGACTCGGAGTTCTAATCCGGTTCACGAACATATTTTAGACTTGCACGACGATTTTGAGCGTGAGTTGAGACGAAAGAGGAAGAACCCGGAACCTAGTGAATCAAGTGCAAGTTCCGAGTCCGTTTCTGAATTTGAAGAGGAAGTGGAAGACATGGCAGTGGACAACCGAACGATCAAGGAGCTTTCCGCTTCGGGATTGGATAATGCCGCACCTCTATGTATCCAATACCCTAGGGCGGCTCCGGACAAAACTGCCGAGTTCGAATTAAAGTCAAGCTTGTTACATCACATTCCGAAGTACCATGGGCTGTCCATGGAAGATCCGAACAAGCACTTAAAGGAGTTTGAAGTCGTTTGCTCAAGCATGACTCCGGTGAACGTGGATGAGAGCATCTTGAAGATGAAGGCCTATCCCTTTTCTCTCATAGAGAAGGCGAAAGATTGGTTGTACGAATTGGCTCCCGGAACTGTCACATCATGGGAGAGCATGAAACGAGCTTTCTTAGAGAAGTTTTTCCCAACTTCTCGAGTCATCCTCCTACGCAAAAGGATAAGTGGCATTCAACAAGATGAAGGTGAATCATTTCCTACTTATTATGAACGTTTTAAATCTCTTGTTGCTTCATGTCCACAGCATCAAATGAAGGAGGAACTACTTCTACAATACTTCTACGAGGGACTTCTACCAATTGAACGTCAAATGCTAGATGCCTCAGCGGGAGGAGTGTTGGTGGACAAGACCCCCACGGCAGCAAAGACTTTGATTGCCAATCGAGCATTGAACGCTCAACAATACGAAGGTGTTGGACAAAGAGGCACCCCACGGCAACACCAAGTGAATGAGGTAAGTGCCATAACCGAACTTCAAAATCAAATGGCTAACCTTACTACATTGCTTTCTCAGGTTGTGGAAGGGCCAAAAGTTCAAAATGTAAGTGCGTGTGGCGTATGTTCCATGCAAGGACACCCTACGGACAAGTGCCCACAATTGATTGAGAACGGAGGGTGGGAGACCCTCAATGCCGTGGGTTTTGGGCAGCAATACCAACAAATGAGTGATCCCTTTTCTAATACCTACAATCCCGGTTGGCGTGATCATCCAAATTTCAAATGGCGAGAACCCCAACAAGGCCAACAACAAAGCGGATTTAGGCAACAACCCCCGGGTTTCTGTCAAAAGCAGTTTGCACCCACACAACCTCAAGTACAACCTACCCAAACCAATTCAGGTTCATCCATTGATAATGATCAGATTTTTCAATTACTAACTTCTATGGCGTAGGGTATGCAAAATAGAGACAAAAGGATGGATGAGTTGGAGAAGCAAGTAGGGCAGATTGCGGAGTTCATGGGCCAATTTCGAGAGCAAGGCAAGTTGCCAAGTTCAACTGTTGTCAATCCGAGGGGAGGAGTTGAAATTGCCAAGGCTATCACGCTAAGAAATGGGAAAGAAGTAGGAACCGAGCCAAAACCATCCAAATCTGCCCTCAAGGAGGATGAGAAGTTGCAAATGGAAGAGGAGGAGCAAGCAAAAGCCACGGCAATGATTGAGCAATCCTTGCTGCAACCACCCAGGCCATCCAATTCGGCCAATAAAGGTAAGGCAGGTACAATTCAAGTTAATTATAATGTTATTCTTCCGAATGTACCCTTTCCTAGCAGATTTTTGCAAGCCAAGAACGAAGAAGAGGAACAAGACGTTCTTGAGACGTTTAGAAAGGTGCATGTCAATATCCCTCTCCTCGATGCTATAAAGCAAATCCCGAAGTATGCCAAGTTTTTGAAGAAGCTTTGTACAACAAGGAAACAGATTCGGGAGAAAGAGGTGGTACACGTAAGTGAGAATGTATCTGCATTGTTGCAAAGAAAGTTACCACCTAAATGCAAAGATCCAGGTAGTTTCACTATCCCTTGTGTTATTGGCAATACGAGGTTTGATCATGCTATGTTAGATTTAGGTGCATCTATAAATGTCATGCCATATTCTGTTTATGCATCTATGAATCTAGGGAAGCTTAAAAATGATGGTGTTATTATTCAATTAGCCGATCGATCTAATGCATATCCCAAAGGAGTGTTGGAAGATGTTTTGGTGCAGGTAGACCATTTGATTTTTCCTGAAGATTTCTATGTGCTTGATATGGAGGACTCAACCCACTCTCCACCATCACCATTCTTACTTGGACGACCATTCATGAAAACTGCTCAAACCAAGATTGACGTGGCTAAGGGAGCAGTAACTATGGCATTTGGTGGTGATATGATTAACTTTAAGATTTTTGAATCGGTTGAGAATACTAATGATGTTCGTTCTTGTTGTGCTATTAATGTAATTGAAAATATAGGGCAGGAATGTTCAACACTAGTCAAGAAGAATGTACCACAACCCACCATCGAGGAAGGAATTGGAGTGAACAACAAAGAGTGCACGGCTCCAACCTTGAAATCATCAAATCTGCCCGAGTGCAACCCTTGTGCATCTGTCCATAGTGCTACCACTTCTTTGCCGTACAAAGGTAAGCCACCTATTCCAATTTCGATTCCCATTTCAACTAATAGGTTGTTACCTTGTATGGTGCAGGTACCTAATCGAAGACAACGTGGTGGGAGAGTTCGTGTTGATTTAGAGAAGCAAAACACGACAATAAGAAATGATCATTATCCCATCCCATTCAAGGACCCAAAGAATGAAGTATTTCGTAGGACAGGTAGTGGAAAAACCCCTCCATGCCGTGGGGTACCATAAACCTTCAATGGAGCATCGTCCGGCTGCAAGACGTTAAAGAAAGCGCTACTTGGGAGGCAACCCATGCATTCGACAAAGGAAGACCTAGAGAGCACTCCAATTCCAGATTTGCGTTCCTAAACCCTT
The DNA here is from genome assembly GCF_042453785.1 of Malus domestica. Lineage (NCBI taxonomy): Eukaryota > Viridiplantae > Streptophyta > Magnoliopsida > Rosales > Rosaceae > Malus > Malus domestica. Next base: position 16,653,067 of record NC_091663.1, read on the forward strand.
CTCTTTGTTGTTATTTCGTTTCTGCCATGTTAGATTGTTTAGTTGCTGTTTTCTTTGGTTGTTGGTTATTTGTGTTAGTTTATGCTTGAAACATTGAGGACAATGTTTGATTTAAGTGTGGGGGGGTAACCAAAGTGTTTTGATGCAAATTCGTAGGGTTTTGTCACCCATAATTTCAAATGTTGTTTCTTGCTGTTTTTAGGTGTTTTTAGGCTGTTTTGGTGTGTTTTAATGTGTTTTGACATAAAGAATCGAAAATCCCATAAAAATTTGAAAAAAATGTTTTGAAAAAAAAACCAAAAAGAGTTGTTTTTGTGTGTTTGTTTGTGTCTTAAGGTACCTTCCAACACAATGATGAGGATTCGGTTTGTAATTGCATGGCTGTTAAAGAAAGTTATTAACATGATGAAAGTTTGAATTACTCTTTGCTTATGCTTGGTTGTGGTTATAACTTATGAATTCACATGTAATCATAAAGAAAAATTAGTTTTTGTAACATGCTTGAAGGAAGGAACTCAAACAAATACTACAACCTTGTGAGACTTGAGCCTAAATGTTTATTTGGAGAGTTAAAATCTGTGCATTCTTGTTTTCTAAAGTCGTTGCATGATCTCATTATTCTTTGCTTGGTTACTACTTAGAAGGCGTTTCATCATTTAGTTCCAAACACTAGAACTCATGCCAATGTCATTCAAAACATGTTATTGAATTGCATAACACATATTCAAGATGAAGTTGTTTAGTAGTTACCACCATAGCCAAAAAGCCTTCATTCCATGCATTTGTTTTTGTAGGTTTAACCCCGTTGAGCCTTGTTTAGCCTATGTTGTTTGTTAACCCACATTATCCTTACCTAGCCTAGATTAGGACCATCCATACCTTTGTTCTTGAAGCATAGTAATGAATGACTCAAAATGAAGTCCTTTTGGTCATTATTGGCAGAAAACAAGTGTGGGGGAAGTGAGTTTTGTTGTGGGTGTGCCAAAGTCTTGAATGAGGCATGAAAAAGAAAAAAATAAATAAAATGAAATTCGTGGAAAAAGAAAAAGAAAAAGAAAAAAGTGTGAAAAGTATGAAAAAGGAGTTGAAAAGATGTGAAAAAGAGTTCTAAAGTGTTGATTGTTGAAGAAAGGGTCCAAAAAGTTGAATTCGGCCCTAATTGTTGTTGAATCTTCCCTTTGTGTTTAAAAGTTAATTTCTGCATGCTAATGGGAATTCTGAGTACGATTTCATTGTTTTGCTTACTATTGCTTTAAGAACGTTTGTTTCCCCTATCCTTTCGTTGTTAGCCAACTCCCCTAGCCCCGTTACAACCCTTGACTTTAATCTTGAGTGTTGTGTGTTTCAATTTGTGGAGTTTGAGTTTGGTATGTGCATATGGTGTCACTGGTTCTCGCATCTAAGTAGTAGCATTCCATTCATGAGATCATATTGATAAACATGTTTATTAACTCCGAAAAGTGCTTTCTTTGTTATACATATATGTGAGCGTTCGTTTTCATATTTACATCAATCTTCTCACATATAACTAGTATAGGGTGTGTAGTCAGAAAATCTGTGTGAAAATTGAGTGCATATCTAGTAAGGAATTGAGGAAATTCTCTAAGGCATGTTACTACATTCAAAACATTGTTTTAATTGGTTATTTGTGAACTAATGAGTAGTGACTATGATTAAGTATGTGCTTAAGCGTAAAGATGGCTAAAATCTGTGGGAATCATGATTTTTAACATGTCATGTGCATTGGAAATCCCTGAGGCGATTGTTGGAAGGTTTAGGTTGTGTTTTACTCGTTTTGTGTCGTTTGTTTACTTTGTTTCGTTTTGTTTTGCTCGAGGACTAGCAAAAGCTAAGTGTGGGGGAATTTGATAGGAGCATATTTATGCGCCTTAGTTTAGCTTGTTCTTGTGCATTTATAGTGTTTTTCCTTAGTAAAGTAGTCTTTTAAGCTAGTTTCTTGTGTTCTCAGGTTTTAAAGGCATATTACATAAAAAGAAGCAATTTGGAGCCTTTTGGAGCAAAATGGAGCTTGGATTGGATATCACATATTTGGAGCCAAGGGTTTGGACGAAAATGAAGATTTGAAGATGATGTTTCCTACTTGAACATGGTTTCCTAGTTGAAGTAGGAAAGTCCCTAATTGAAGATGGAATCCTAGTTGAATTAGGATTCCTAGTTGAAATAGGTTTCCTAGTGAAATTGGGATTCCTAGAAGATGAAGTTTCCTACTCAAACAAGGTTTCCTACTTGAAGTAGGAAAGTTAAATCCAAATGGCATCAAGTTTCAGCAACAAAGAAGTTTTCCAAGTCCAAGAAGGAAAAGGTTTCCAAGATGAAGAAGGAGAAGAATTCCAAGTCAAGGGAGGATTGAGACATGTTTTCCTAATGCGAGAAGGACTCCTAAGTGTTGTAGGACACAAATGAGAAGTTTCTAGAGAGTTCCCCTCCTTGCCGTGAGTTCCTACATTTCCTATCAGTTTTGGGGCTTTCTAGAAGTCCTATCCCTAATCCCTACATTAATGCCGCACCCTAGCTTCTAGATACCCTAGTTTCTTGCCTTGCAAGGCATTCTAGAAGGCCTATCCATATCCTATATTTCCTGCCGCACCCTTATTCCCTTATCCCTTAGGATTTTTGATTTCTAAGCCTAATTCCTTGTGGATTTGGGTTATTCAAGTCCATATCTGATTCCCCTAGGGTTTTAAGTGCCTATATATACTCATATCAACCCCTAGATCAGATTACCACCTCTCACATTCATAAATCACGCCAGAAATCTGCCCTAGCCTTTGCCGCAGCCTTCCACCACCATTCTCCCAAATTTCTGCCTAAAAACAACCCTAGCCGCACCACCCATCAACCCTAAAGCCTTCCCTACCATTCCCCATCCATTCTACACCACAAATAACTCCAAAAAAAAACCTGTCTAAAGTTCTCTGCCGCAGCAAGGAGGAAGGAGGATTCTTGGATGCACTTGCTGCCACGTTGGAGCATTCTAGGTGTTTTCTTTCCTTTGATTTTAATGTCTAAATTTATGAATCTTTGCTTTGCGAGTGTGAGGAACTAAACCCCCCTTGGCTAGGGGGGATTCGAAATACATGTTTATGCTTGCGATATGATTTGATTACTTCTAATTGCGTTTCATAAGTTGTGAATTCAATTTACTTATCTATGTGAATAACATTGATTTGTGTGTGTTGGTTGAGAGTGCACGCTTAATTATCATGCATAAATTGAATGCTAGGATATAAGGAAATTTCACCTAATCATTATGGACTTATATTCACAAGTAGTAAAGGTTGATGATCTCAATCGCGTTAAGTAAATTCTTGGCATAAGTTTCATGCAATCATAGTAACAAGTGCTTCGTCAATGCTTATGGTTTTCATAGAACTTAATGATTCTTGCTTGTATCTCTATTATGCAATCATGTAGGGGACTTGTGGGGAATGCTTTGGGTTGTCGTATGCAATCATCCAATTCAATAACGTTAGGAAAATCTGAAGGTTAATTTAAGCGGACCTAATTAACTTGGGGCGTTGAGAATTCATGGGTTATTGAAAAGCAATTGGAAATCGTTTTGAATGCAAGTATAACATGTGTGGAGATGAACCCCTTAGCTAGCCTTCCATCCATTCATTTAAACCAAATTCGTTTTCAAAACTGTTTGTTTTACAAAGTTTATGTCTTGTTTTAAATTCGTCCAAACCAATTCCCCCTTTGTTTTAAAGTGTCAAATTACTTAGTAAGTGTTTTACTTTATGTTTTTAAGTGTTTTGATTCAAGTTAAAACCCAAATTCGTCCAATTTGGTGCTTAGTGTCCAAAACTGCCCAGAAAGTGGTTTTTAGGCTGTTTTGAGTCTTTTGGTTTGTTTTGGTATTTTAAAGTTTAAATTTGCATTCTTTGAGTCTAGTTTAGTGTTTTAAACTTGTTTTTACGTATTTGAGTCAGTTTTCAAGTGATTTTACAATCCCTCCTAATCCCCGGCCTAGAACGATCCCTACTTACATACTTACTACAATTGATAAAAAGAGGGTTAATTTGAGTGTTAGTTAATTTTCACATCAAATTTTGGCGCCGTTGCCGGGGATTAGCAACTTTGCTAATCCCTTGGATTGTTATTTTCGTTTTTCTTATTAGATCAGATTCTTATGTTATTTTGTTTCTTGTTTTAGGTACTTGTTTATGACTCGGAGTTCTAATCCGGTTCACGAACATATTTTAGACTTTCACGACGATTTTGAGCGTGAGTTGAGACGAAAGAGGAAGAACCCGGAACCTAGTGAATCAAGTGCAAGTTCCGAGTCTGTTTCTGAATTTGAAGAGGAAGTGGAAGACATGGCAGTGGACAACCGAATGATCAAGGAGCTTTCCGCTTCGGGATTGGATAATGCCGCACCTCTATGTATCCAATACCCTAGGGCGGCTCCGGACAAAACTGCCGAGTTCGAATTGAAGTCAAGCTTGTTACATCACATTCCGAAGTACCATGGGCTGTCCATAGAAGATCCGAACAAGCACTCCTAATCCCCGGCCTAGAACGATCCCTACTTACATACTTACTACAATTGATAAAAAGAGGGTTAATTTGAGTGTTAGTTAATTTTCACATCAACAACTGTATGGAAATCGCAGGCTTTGTTGATCTTCAACTTCATTTGCTTGAATCAATAAGACTTTGAGGTCCGTTTGTATGTTCGGAAATTGGAGATTGAAATAGAGTTGAATTCTAAGAGATTTGAAGAGAGATGGATCTTTGATTGGAAAAAGATTACCGACTGATGGTTTGAAAAAATCCTTCCTCATATTGTTCTTCTCTGTAAGTGGTGGATCACGTATTGATAGAGGTGCAGGACTTGCACGCGCTTTTGTTAGGTATTTTATTTTTATTTCTTTTTCTTTCTCTTGTCCTTATAATTAAATAAAGTTAGTGGGTGGTTTTTGGTTAAAACTCAAAGTTTTCAAACCCTTTTCATTAGTTTTCCTTATTTACAAAGGGAGATGCATAATGTAGTAAATATTGGGAAAAATATTTCTAGAGTATACTTTTAATACTTAATTATGTATTGACACAACACTTTTTAAACATTTCAAGGAGTGATAAAATTTTAAACACAGAGGATGGCATCATGGGTATTTTTTTTTGTTAGAATGAATGTTATGAAATTATCCTTCCGTCCGTTTAAAAGCATGGCTGACAGAGAGTACTAGCTTTGGATTCAATCATTCATATTCAAAATCGTTCAATTTCCTTTTGTGTTCCCTCTATTGATGGTTTATGTTCAGATTTCAGCTTGAGTTTTATTATTTGAAGGTAAGTTTTGTTCTGATTTTATATTTGAATTTTCTTTTCAGGTTTTGTTCTGATTTCATATGTGTTGTGCGATTTTGAATTTTTTCTGATTTAGATTTTGAACGAGTTTGTGATCTTCACGTTTTGATTTTTTGCATTCAGTTTTTTTTTTTTTATCGAGTTTGTATTTTGCGAGTTTATTTTTGCAGGCACTTTTTTTTTACGATTTTTGTTTTGCGATTCAGTTTTTTGATCGAGTTTTTGGCAAAGGTGATTTTTCTTTGTACATATTTGTTTGCATTCAGTTTTGATATTGAAGTATAGAGAACATGTATATCATGCAGAATCACATTAGTTATTTAAAAGGATAATGGATAAGGAATCAGTTTTTTCCACAAAATTTTATTTATGTACATTATCAATTTAATTAGAATCAATTTATACTTTACGTATAATCAATTTATTACATTATTCATAATCAATATTTTTTTAGGCATGATCAATTTGTGATATTGTGGGGTGGGGGGGGGGGGGAATCCCTAAGCAACATTAAGAATTTCAACATTATTAACATTTATGTAAAATGAGTTTGTACAGGATCAATTTTTATGCATAATTAGTTTGTGATATTGTTGTGTAGGGGGTTGGTGGGGAACCTTCCCTCAAGAAACATTTAAGAATTTCAACATTACTAATATTTATGCAAAATAGGTTTAAACATAATTAGTTTTACATAAAAAAATGTATGCATATATCTAATTATTTGTTTGTAGAATAAGTTTATGTATTGTCATTGTGTTTATAATATATGTGTAGAATTAGTTCATACAAAATCAGTTTATACATAATCAATTTATACAACATTACTTTATACAACATCAGTTTATACATAATCAATTTATGATTTTTTTTCTTTTATTTTTGTGTGTAAATTATGTTTGTTGTTAAGGTGTTGAAGTGTGTATGTGAAATGGTGTAGTAGCTGTGCCACTATATCCGCATACTATTTATGAGGATTTGTGTGAGTAATTAAGTTCTAGGTTTCCTACTTTGTTGCTAGGATGGTTTTCCTTGAAATATTCATTATACGGTGATGAAGCAAACTGTTTGTTAGAGTGCAATGAAGATATTCATACTTTCCATTAGTGAATAATTTGATTTCTAATCCAATTGTTGAGGTTTATGTTCATGATAAGAATAACATATCTATAGTTTCTACTAGTAGTGCATCGTCCTCTTATTTAAGTGAAACGATTAGGACTAGAGATAATAACTGATACTTGGGGCAAATATGGTTTTTATGAACCTCACCATTATGCAACAAATGAGTGGTAGAGTTATATTTCTTACGAGGGTCAAAGTTATGAAAATGGTGCAGTTCAGTTGTGTAGAAAACTGATACAATATTCTATTGAAGTTGGGTTTGTTTTCAAGTACACCAGGAATGATTGAAAGCATATTGTTGCTATTTGCTCAAAGAAATTGTTGGAGGGGTGTTAATGGCGTGTTCATGCTATTGTGCAACAACCCAATGTTTGTTTCATCATTAAAAAACTTAAATAATATTCATACTTGCAGTGGACATATTCGTCAAAACGAGAATAAAATGTTCGGTCTTTCTGTTTTATCCTTTTTGTTGGTTACCAAAGTTCGTTTGAATTTGTCTATTAAGGCAAAAGAGGTTATAGGGGAAATGAAGGAGAGTTATGGTCTTGATGTTAAATACCATGTAGCTTGGTGTGGTAAATAGATTGCATATAATGAGGTTAATGGTGATGAAGCTCTCTCTTACAGATGTTTGTCTTGATACCTTGATGAGTTTGTGCGTGCCAATGATGAATTCTTTTGTTCTCTAGAACTTGATAATGATATTAGTCGGTTTGAAAGGTTATTCATATCTTTTTGTGCATATATTAAAAGATTCTAATGGTGTAGACCAATATTGTTCCTTAATAGAACGTCTTTGAAGGGCAAATATACTGGTACTTTTCTTGACTGTTGTGCGAAAAATACAAATAATGGAAAGTTTTTTTTAATGTGATAGATTACAGATTCAATTTATTGTTTTTATAGTTCTGATATTATTTGCAGAATCAGTTTAATGTTTTGAGTTTTTGTAGAATTAGTTTGTGATATTGTTGTGAAAGGTTTATTTTTTCTTTTGTTTTTGTTTTTTTAGGGGAAGGGGTGTGGTTGGGGGGACCCCCTGAGGATTAGTTAAGAATTTCAACATTATTAACATTTATTCAGACTTGGTTTTCCATTTTTTTTTGTAGAATCTGTTTTGTGATACATTTTTTATTTATTTTGTGTTTTATACTGAGATTTGTTCCTGAGATTTGTCAATCTTTTAAACATGTACCACACATGCTCACTTTAGATCTTTGTTCCTCAAATTAGACTTCAGGATACTTAGTATTGAAGTCTGAGCTATGGAAGATCAAAGTATATATGGTGTTGCCTTATCACATGTAAGGTTTGTACATGCATATGCATTTCACGTTTAGATTCTTATGCATTCAATCTAGTGAAGTTGTCCCGCTAGAATTGCTCGTTGTTTTCATGCGAGCTGGGCACACAATTTAAGGCCATCCACATAGGCTGATTGACACCTTTTATATAGGATTAAGGTTTTCACAATTGATATGTTCAGATTACTTTTCATTTGACAAGTGTTTTTTAATTTTTTTTAATTTTTTTAATGTACTTTTGTCTGCTACAATCAAAAGTTTTCATTTAATAGGGCTGGAGAATTTCATTTCCTCCATGGTGTGAAATACTATTTTGTAGAGAGTATTTGTTTTTCTTATCCAACTCAGATCTCCTAGGAGCATCAAGCATTTTCTAGGTAAAGTTCTTCATTGAATATTTATAGAACTGTCGATGAAAAAGCTTGCTTAAATCTTCTTAGAAGCTCATTTGTTTTGGGTTAGATAATTCAAAAGAGTGGCATAAGCTCTTCGAGCCTCATCTTCTTATTTCTATGAAACCCTAGCTGCATATACCTTTTTTAAAGCATTAAACTTCTGCTAACTCACTCACAACGTCTTTGAAAAAGGTTTGCATTGTTCATGGTCTAGATCTTAGTTTCAATTTTTTATATAGACCTTCTTTTGGATTCTCAATTAGTTTCTTCTTTCAGCTGTTTGACTAGAGAAATTGACTTGTTATTTGAAACCACACACCATATCATCCTCCTCATCATATCATTCTACATAGATTGTGTTGCTCTCGATTCCACAATGAGATGAGCTAAAGGGATGGAATTGCCTTGTTGTGAAGATATCTCTAGCTTGTGCAAAGTGAGGTTGCACAAAGGTATCAAGCTACTTAGAATAGATCTAGGAATTGAGCTTGTGGTGGTACTTTGTATGAACCTTATTTGCACTAGTGGATTGGACTCTGTGGAGTCCCCGGTTTTTTAATCCATTGGGGGGTTTTCTGGTCCAAACTGTTTGTTTTCTTTGTAGTTTAAACTTGTTCACATATCTTTATCACATGCTATATATATTATGTGACTTGTTTTATATGTGCTTGTTCTTAAGTTTTCACTGCATGATTATGAGATATTAACTGCATGGGTTGTTAACTAGGTTAACTTATTAAAAATTGAGTTTTTTTTGTTGGATTTGTGTTTTTATAACTACCACATTTGCACTTAGTTGACTAGTTTGTTTGACAAGTCAATCTAGTATATTTTAGATCATAGTTGCTATACATTCCACCTGGTACCAACTTAATTGTATCAGAGCTTTGATTTAGATATACATAAAGTGATCTTTAGGAGTTATTGGTATTGGGTGGAATCTCACCATGGATCGTGATCGTATTGCTGGTTCTTGTAACTTGCCTCTTTTATTTGATGGAACGGACTACGCTGCATGGCGTGAGAATTTTCAAATCTTACTAGAAGCACAAGACTTAATTGATGTTGATTATCTCACCTTTGAATGGAAAGCTCATTTGAGGATTGTTGATGGTAAATTTGTGGTAAACGCTGAATGCGATTGGACTCTTAGTGAACTCACATTGGCCATGGCAAACAGAAAAACAAGGAATATCATTGTCATTGCAATCTCACCAACTCAGCACACATTCGCTATCACCACGACAAAACAAGTAGGGGACAAACTCATAATCCTTCATGAAGGTGATAAACAAGTGAGAGATCTCAAACTTCAGATGATTCTCTCGAAGTTTGAGGATTTAAGGATGAAGGAGTCTGAGTCCTTTTCGGCTTTCTATGAACATAATTGAAATGTTGACGAATGAAGCCTTATGTTGGGGAAAGCCTATTGATGAGACAACTATTGTACAAAAGATCTTGAAAACCTTGCAAACGTGATTCAAAGCAAAAAAGGCAGTTTTTCAGGAGTGTCAAGACTTATATGAGATCAAACTTGGAAAGTTGGTTGGTAAACTAATCACTTATGAGATGGGGCTTGACATGGAAGAAGGTGATTCAAAGAAGAGAAAAGATATTGATCTTCAAAGTGTAGAAAATGCTAAAGTTACCTTTGAACCTTGTAATTAATCCCTTGAAGACGATCTTGCTTTGTTTGTTAAACAATTTAGAAGAATTCTCAAGAACAAAGGAAGAGAGGTAAAAAAAACTGGGGGGGGGGGGGGTCATAAAAAGATTTCAAGTTTCAACCTCAAGGTAAGTTTACATTTGGTAGAAAGTAAGGAAAGTTTGGCAATTGTAGGGACTAGGGGTGGGCACGGGCCGGGCCTGGCCTAATTTTGAAGGAACTGGACCTTACCCATTTTAAATAGTAACGGGGCGGGAAGGGCTGGGTAGAGGGATTTTGAGTTTAGGAACCGGACCTAACTCGGCCCGTTTCAAATGGGCCGATTCGGGACGAGTCCACGGGTCCAACTTTTTTTTTTTTTTTTGTAATTTATATACTGCACAGCAACAGAGACATGTTTTAGAAAATTACAAGATCTATTTCACAAGCTTCTACACACATGAGCTGTTTTTTAAAATTGAAGATGCGCTGTAGTCACATCTTCGAACCGGAGCGTCAGTCGGCCTTCTTTGCACATGTCCAAATCACCGGAACCGATTTTCTCTCATCTTTCCTTCAATTTCGGCTACTCCTACTTTACCTCGGATATCATCATTCTCAATCTTATCCTTTCTCGTGTGCCCACACATCCCACGAAGCATCCTCATCTCTGCTACACCCATTTTGTGTACGTGTTGATGTTTCACCGCCCAACATTCTGTGCCATACAACATCGCTGGCCTTATTGCCGTCTTATAAAATTTTCCCTTGAGCTTCAGTGGCCTACGACGGTCACACAACATGCTGGATGCACTCTTACACTTCATCCATCCAGCTCGTATTCTATGGTTGAGATCTCCATCTAATTCTCCGTTCTCTTGTAAGATAGATCCTAGGTAGCGAAAACGGTCGCTTTTTGTGATCTTCGCTAAATTGCTCCGGTCATTAGTGTGGATAAGTATATAAATGGATAGAGATAGGAAAGCAAACACAAGATGTACGTGGTTCACCCAGATTGGCTATGTCCATAGAATATAAGAGTTCTCATTAATTGTGAAGGGTTTACACAAGTACATAGGTTCAAGCTCTCCTTTAGTGAGTACAAGTGAATGATTTAGTACAAATGACATTAGAGTACAAATGACATTAGGAAATATTGTGGGAGAATGATCTCGTAATCACGAAACTTCTAAGTATCGGAGTGTGGTATCATCTTGACTTGCCTTATCTGTCTCATAGGTAGATGTGGCAGCTTCTCTGGAAGTACTCTTCCTCCATCCAGGGGTGGTATCTTTAACTGGTGGAGATGCACAAGGTAATGTATCAATTTCACTTGAAGCTTACTTGTAGTTTCAGGCTTGGTCAAGCGCGATACAAACCATGTAGTAGGAGTCCCCCAAGTCGCCGAGCTAGGGGATTTGCTGAAAGAGGTGACAGACAAGGTAAGCAATCAGAGCTCCGGCTGATTGTTCACCTTCTCCCCATCTTGCAGCAGCATGAAGGATAAAGAGAAGAAAAATGAGAAGAGATGATATGGGATACTTTTGCTTTTGAAGAAGTAACTTTCCACAGGCTTATTCTTGAACTGAGCTGGAGGGTTTTCTGGTTTCCTCCAGAGTATAAGGCCGACTGAAGAATTTGAGGGTCAAAACAAGTCCATCAAATCTAGAGTACGTTCGACCCTGCTGATATGGGATACTTTTGCTTTTGACAAAGTAATGGATGGATCGGCACGTGTGCTGTTACGCTTGTCTCCACATGCTTCCTTGTATCCTTCGCACTTGCCCTATCTGTTCCTCAAGCAGATGTGGTATCTTCCCTGGCAACATAAGATGTTGAAGATGAGTACTCGAGAGCAATGCCAGGTAAGTAATCAGGTAAGGGGTTCCAGGCTGTCAGTTCCTGGCTGGGAGCTTGATTTCAAGTGCTGACTGATTGCTTTCTTTCTCCTTGTCTTGCAGGTAAAAACAAGGCCAAAGGAAAAGACAGGGAAAAAGCATGATATGGGATACTCTTGCTTTTAACCCTGATGATATGAGATATTCTTGCTCTAGTATAGCTTGTTTGCAGAGGTATTATCGGGGGGAAAGAAAGCTGAATATTTCGAAAGGCTTCGTTGGGAGTGCCCTCTCAGATATGAGGAAGGGTTGAGCATTTTTGCAGGTCTGCCTGTCCGTTGGGGATGGAGGTCGACATATATAGGAGTCTCCCTAACAACAAGTAGTAATGCTATTCCTTTACCCTGCTTGGTCATAGCACGGTAGTGGGAGCTGCCAGCTTCACATGTTTTAACTCTGTCAGAGCACTTTGAAAAAGTGGTATGTGGTATCTGGCTCTCGAGATTCGGAGAACGATGCTTCTTCGATTTTTGAGAAAGCAATCATGGTGGGGGTCTGGCTCTCGAGATTCGGGGAGCAGTGTCTCTTCGATTTTTGAGAAAGTAATCATGTTGGGAGTCTGGCTCTCGAGATTCGGAAGGCGGTGCCTCTTCGATTTTGGAGTAAGCAATCTTGTTGGGAGTGTTTTCTCGGATGTGAGTAAAGGTTGGGCATGTTTGCTAGTCTACCTTGCCACGAAGCACAGAGGTTGACACACATGGACTTTCCAATTATCCAGCAGTGGTACTGTTCCTTTACCCTTGTGGGTAATAATATGGTAGCTAGACCTTCAAAATTTATGTGTCTAAACTTTGTTAGTGCTGTTTCTTTGCTATTCTTTTACCTTTCTTGGTCAGAGCGATGTAGTGGGAGCTGCAAGCTTCACGTGCTCAACTTTGGCAGAGACTTTGACAAAGTTATCTGTGGTACCCATGAGCTATTGTTGCGTGTGGGAAGTGGGTGATTGAACAGTAAGATTCATGTGCTTTCTACTTCACCAGAAGTCTTCGACAGAATGCCCATAATTTCCGCAAAGCTGAGTGTGCGTGTGACAGGTGCTGACAAGGCTAGAAAAGAATGTGCCTCTTCGATTTCTGAGATCGGCCCTCGTGGTCTCTGAGCAGCCCAGCTTTTGAGAAAGCGAGCGCCTCTTCGATTGATTCGGAGAACGATGCCTCTTCGATTTTTGAGAAAGCAATCATGCTAGGGGTCTGGCTCTCGAGATTCGGGGAGCAGTGTCTCTTCGATTTTTGAGAAAGTAATCATGTTGGGAGTCTGGCTCTCGAGATTCGGAGGGCGGTGCCTCTTCGATTTTGGAGCAAGCAATCTTGTTGGGAGTGTTTTCTCGAATGTGAGTAAAGGTTGGGCATGTTTGCTAGTCTACCTTGCCACGAAGCACAGAGGTTGACACACAGGGACTTTCCAATTATCCAGCAATGGTACTGTTCCTTTACCCTCTCTTCGATTTTTGAGAAAGTAGTCATGTTGGGAGTCTGGCTCTCGAGATTCGGAGGACGGTGCCTCTTCGATTTTGGAGCAAGCAATCTTATTGGGAGTGTTTTCTCGAATGTGAGTAAAGGTTGGGCATGTTTGCTAGTCTACCTTGCCACGAGGCACAGAGGTTGACACACAGGGACTTTCCAATTATCCAACAGTGGTACTGTTCCTTTACCCTTGTGGGTAATAATATGGTAGCTAGACCTTCAAAATTTATGGGTCTAAACTTTGTTAGTGCTGTTTCTTTGCTATTCTTTTACCCTTCTTGGTCAGAGCGATGTAGTGGGAGCTGCAAGCTTCACGTGCTCAACTTTGGCAGAGAACTTTGGCAAAGTTATCTGTGGTACCCATGAGCTATTGCTGCGTGTGGGAAGTGGGTGATTGGACAGTAAGATTCATGTGTTTTCTACTTCCCCAGAAGTCTTCGACAGAATACCCATAATTTCCGCAAAGCTGAGTGTGCGTGTGACAGGTGCTGACAAGGCTGGAAAAGTAGGTGCCTCTTCGATTTCTGAGATCGGCCCTCGTGGTCTCTGAGGAGCCCAGCTTTTGAGGAAGCGAGCGCCTCTTCGATTTCTGAGATCGGCTTTCGTGGTCTTTGAGCAGCCCAACTTTTGAGAAAGCAAACACCTCTTCGATTTATGAGATCAACCCTCGTGGTCTCTAAGCAGCCCAGCTTTTGAGAAAGCAAACGCCTCTTCGATTTCTGAGCAGGCGCCTCTTCGATGTCTGAAGCTCCGTCGAGTGCAGCTTTTTATAGGGGCTGGCATTAAGTTCCAAAGCACACTTGAATCTCCACCAGTAGAAGCTCCATTCTTGCACTTCTAAGATCTTGATTTGTCCGACCTCTTCTCTCTTCAATACCTTTGAAAATGTCTGGCCCCTCCGACCGTCGTTTTGACTTGAACCTTGTTGAAGAGGCAGCCCCGCCTTCTCCAGACAACATATGGCGCCCATCCTTCGTCTCCCCTACTGGTCCTCTTACCGTTGGGGATTCCGTGATGAAGAATGATATGACCGCTGCGGTGGTGGCCAGGAACCTTCTCACTCCCAAAGATAACAGACTACTTTCCAAACGGTCTGATGAGTTAGCTGTTAAGGATTCACTGGCTCTCAGTGTTCAGTGTGCAGGTTCTGTGTCTAATATGGCCCAACGCCTATTTGCTCGAACCCGCCAAGTTGAATCATTGGCGGCCGAAGTGATGAGTCTCAAACAGGAGATTAGAGGGCTCAAGCATGAGAATAAACAGTTGCACCGGCTCGCACATGACTATGCTACAAACATGAAGAGGAAGCTTGACCAGATGAAGGAAACTGATGGTCAGGTTTTACTTGATCATCAGAGATTTGTGGGTTTGTTCCAAAGGCATTTATTGCCTTCTTCTTCTGGGGCTGTACCGCGTAATGAAGCTCCAAATGATCAACCTCTGATGCCTCCTCCTTCTAGGGTTCTGTCCAGTACTGAGGCTCCGAATAATCCCCCTCCGATGCCTTCTCTTTCTGGGGCTCTACCGACTGCTGAGACTTCTCCTAAGCAACCTTTGTGAAGGCTCCATCTTGTTTGTTTATTTTGACTCATGTATATGTACATATTTGTAGCTTATCGGGGATATCAATAAATAAGTTTTCCTTCATTTCAACGTATTGTGTTAAATACACCAAAGCCTTCTTCGCTAAGTTCTTTGAATTTTCTTTTGTTGAAGCTTGTATGTTGAAGCTTTCTGAGTGGAGCATGTAGGTTGGGGTAGTGTTCCCTTAATTTTTCGAGTGAGGAAAACTTCTCGGTTTGCACATGTCCAAACCACCGTAACCGATTTTCTCTCATCTTTCCTTCAATTTCGGCTACTCCTACTTTACCCCGGATATCCTCATTCCTAATCTTATCCTTTCTCGTGTGCCCACACATCCAACGAAGCATCCTCATCTCCGCTACACCCATTTTGTGTACGTGTTGATGCTTCACCGCCCAACATTCTGTGCCATACAGCATCGCCGGCCTTATTGCCGTCCTATAAAATTTTCCCTTGAGCTTCAGTGGCATACGGCGGTCACACAACACGCCAGATGCACTCTTCCACTTCATCCATCCAGCTTGTATTCTATGGTTGAGATCTCCATCTAATTCTCCGTTCTTTTGCAAGATAGATCCTAGGTAACGAAAACGGTCGCTCTTTGGTATTTCTTGATCTCCGATCCTCACCCCTAACTCGTTTTGGCCTCCATCTGCACTGAACTTGCACTCCATATATTCTGTCTTTGATCGGCTTAGGCGAAGACCTTTAGATTCCAACACTTCTCTCCAAAGGTTAAGCTTTGCATTTACCCCTTCCTGAGTTTCATCTATCAACACTATATCGTCTGCGAAAAGCATACACCAAGGAATATCATCTTGAATATGTCCTGTTAACTCATCCATTACCAACGCAAAAAGGTAAGGACTTAAGGATGAGCCTTGATGTAATCCTACAGTTATGGGAAAGCTTTCGGTTTGTCCTTCA
Organism: Malus domestica; assembly: GCF_042453785.1. Taxonomy (NCBI): domain Eukaryota; kingdom Viridiplantae; phylum Streptophyta; class Magnoliopsida; order Rosales; family Rosaceae; genus Malus; species Malus domestica. The sequence goes on from NC_091663.1 coordinate 16,668,745, forward strand.
TGAGTTCTTACGGCAGTCTTTGCTCCTTCATACATATCCTTTAGCTTGGATATATGCTACTCGTACTCCTTTCTTCTCTAAGATCCTCCAAAGAATGTCTCTTGGGACCCTATCATACGCTTTTTCCAAATCTATAAAGACCATGTGTAAATCCTTTTTCCCATCTCTATATCTTTCCATCAGTCTTCGTAAGAGATAGATTGCCTCCATGGTTGAGCGCCCTGGCATGAACCCGAATTGGTTGTCCGAAACCCGTGTCTTTTGCCTCAATCTATGCTCAATGACTCTCTCCCAGAGTTTCATTGTATGACTCATTAACTTAATACCCCTATAGTTCATGCAATTTTGTACGTCGCCCTTATTCTTGTAGATAGGCACCAAAGTGCTCGTTCGCCACTCATTTGGCATCTTCTTCGTTTTCAAAATCCTATTGAAAAGGTCAGTGAGCCATGTTATACCTGTCTCTCCCAAAACTTTCCACACTTCGATTGGTATATCGTCTGGGCCTATTGCTTTTCTATGCTTCATCTTCTTCAAAGCTACAACCACTTCTTCCTTCCGGATTCGACGATAAAAAGAGTAGTTTCTACACTCTTCTGAGTTACTCAACTCCCCTAAAGAAGCACTCCTTTCATGTCCTTCATTGAAAAGATTATGAAAATAACCTCTCCATCTGTCTTTAACCGCGTTCTCTGTAGCAAGAACCTTTCCATCCTCATCCTTGATGCACCTCACTTGGTTTAGGTCCCTTGTCTTCTTTTCCCTTGCTCTAGCTAGTTTATAGATATCCAACTCTCCTTCTTTGGTATCTAGTCGTTTATACATATCGTCGTAAGCCGCTAACTTAGCTTCTCTGACCGCTTTCTTCGCCTCTTGCTTCGCTTTTCTATACTTTTCACCATTTTCATCGGTCCTCTCCTTGTATAAGGCTTTACAACATTCCTTCTTAGCCTTCACCTTTGTTTGTACCTCCTCATTCCACCACCAAGATTCCTTTTGGTGTGGGGCAAAGCCCTTGGACTCTCCTAATACCTCTTTTGCTACTTTTCGGATACAACTAGCCATGGAATCCCACATTTGGCTAGCTTCCCCCTCTCTATCCCACACACATTGGGTGATTACCTTCTCTTTGAAAATGGCTTGTTTTTCTTCTTTTAGATTCCACCATCTAGTCATTGGGCACTTCCAAGTCTTGTTCTTTTGTCTCCCTCTTTTGATATGTACATCCATCACCAACAAGCGATGTTGATTAGCCACGCTCTCTCCTGGTATAACTTTGCAATCCTTACAAGTTATACGATCCCCTTTCCTCATTAGAAGAAAATCTATTTGTGTTTTTGACGACCCACTCTTGTAGGTGATCACATGTTCTTCTCTCTTCTTAAAGAAGGTGTTGGCTAAGAAGAGATCATATGCCATTGCAAAATCCAAGATAGCTTCCCCATCCTCGTTTCTCTCCCCAAAACCATGGCCACCATGAAAACCTCCATAGTTGCCTGTCTCCCTGCCCACGTGTCCATTTAGATCTCCTCCTATAAATAACTTCTCCGTCTGAGCAATTCCTTGCACCAAGTCTCCAAGGTCTTCCCAAAATTTCTCCTTCGAACTCGTATCCAACCCTACTTGAGGTGCGTACGCACTAATCACATTGATAAGTTCTTGTCCTATTACAATCTTGATTGCCATGATTCTATCTCCTACCCTCTTGACATCTACAACATCTTGTGTCAAGGTCTTGTCCACGATGATGCCAACACCGTTTCTCGTTCTATTTGTGCCCGAATACCAAAGTTTAAACCCTGAGTTTTCTAGATCCTTTGCCTTACTACCAACCCACTTAGTTTCTTGTAGGCACATAATATTTATCCTTCTCCTCACCATAACTTCCACTACTTCCATAGATTTTCCCGTTAAGGTTCCTATATTCCACATTCCTAAACGCATTTTGCTCTCTTGAACTCTACCCTTCTGTCCTAGCTTCTTCACCCTCCCCCGTCTAATAGGATCAAAGTACTTCTTTTGTGTGTCCCGTGTAAAGTTGATAGGAGCATATGCTCCCAAACAACTTTGAGTGGAGTCGTTCGAAAAGAAGTTCCAGCCCACCTTCAGTAATTTTCACATAGAACCAAAGCATCACATATATCTCAAAACAAGTATCAATGTTTATACTTACTACATGACAACATGTCAAATAGCAGGAGCAGAAACAAGGAAAGCATCACCTAGGCCCTAATTAATTACATGTTGTCAATAAATAAGGGGGACCATTATTTTTTTAGGACAAGGGGAAAGACAAAATTCCCAAGTTTCCAACCTGTACAGTTGCAGCAGTCACTGTATCGAAAAGGTGTTGGCAGTGTAACTATTTGACTGCAATCTAATACGCCTTGGCTCAATATCCACAGAGCTCTTTTACTAAAAGGCGAAGGTAGATGGGTCAGTTTTCTGCATGAGAAGAAAAATAAACATACAAATTACTTTTACCTCAAGACATAAATTAAAAGTTCCTTAACGAACTTGATGCTAAAGCAAAATGAATATGAATGATTTGAAAGAAAGCAAGGGGAAGGAACTAAACAAGAGCAATGGATGGCATTCTAAACACTACCCATACTATAAACCAACATAAAGATGATCATCCCAAGGAATACCAGAAACAGCTTCATGATAATATGCATTTCAAAAATAGGTGAGTCCAAGTTGGTGTTTTTATAACTCTTACCTTGGTAATCCATTCCAACATAGACCAAGAGGCCATAGTGTTAGAGTAACATTTATGTGAAAACATGATTTCTTCTGCTAAGGCTCCCAATTACAGTTCTAACCTAAGCTACAAAGTTAAGTTGTTGAAATTAGTGGCATTGAACGACATAACGGAACTAATCCGTTCCCACATCAACATAATTACAAGTGAAAATTAACAATGTGAAAATCCAATCACAGTAAACACAATAGAAACTAACTATATGCTTCTAATTAAAGTTAAAATTTTACTTATATAGAACACAGCATCTCATTGTTCATATCTAGCAAAGGACATCCATAGTGCTCTGCCCTCCACTTTCAGCCAATAGCTTGACCCGAAACTTCTGCACCCCACACTTCGCGTCCTCTTGCGTATCGACCTTGGGTACTGCCCGGACGATCTTGTTCGAGCTCACAGATGTGGTTTTCCCATATGGGACACTGATCGACTTCCTGTAATCATCAAACAAAGTCGAACTTGACGACTTTGGTGCGGTGCCGCGAGCTCCATACAACTCTACCTTATCACCTCCGTAAGCATAAACATTGTCGCCATACCGCATCGGGACCTGCATTATACCGCTTCCCATATGGATCCGGACCCAAATTGGATCGGCTTAGGTTGTATCCCCCATACCTATCATCTAAATAAGACCCGCTGGAGCCACCGCCGTGATCGAATTTTAGAAAATTCTTGTATGGATTTTCATATACAGAACAAATACATAAGCATATTGGAACAAGCTTTGGGATTTTTACCTTACAGAAAAAGCCATGGACTTGGGTGCGCAGTCGACGAAAGGGAGGACGAGTTCGCGAGGAACTTGCCAGGTTTGCAATTAGAGATGGTTTTGTTTCTAATTCCGAAAAGGTGGAATTGGGCTCAGGAATGCAGAGGTGGAGGCGTTTGGAAATTTTTGAAGAGGAAAGGCAGAGAAGCTGCGAGAGAGAAATGAAAAGAAGGAGGGAGAGCTAATGCGCTCTCTTTGAAAATAAGGAGTTGAGATTTTGGGCGCCAAGCCAAAATTTTGGCAGCCCTTCAAATTTTTAATCTCCCGCTTCTTCCAAATGCTTTCAATTATGAATGATAAAATCATCCAACACAGGCTAAAGGTGTGGTGAATTCAAAAAAGATGATGTGGTAGTTTGAAGTAACCACTACGAGCATATCATGTGGTAATTATGATATTTCATTACGGATTTAAATGTCCGTTGTAGATTATTCATTTTTAACAACGGGCCAAAATTTGACCGTGGTGGATTAATGTTATCTACCACGAGTTAAACTTGGCTGTAGTAATTGAATAGTTTTTACCACTAGCTATATATGCCCATGATAGAATTGACGTGGTAGATGAACTGTTTTGTTCTAGTGTATATGAACGAACAAAATTGTGAGAATGTGAAGAATTATCTCAGGGACTTTGTAACGAGTTAGGTCACACCCCAATTTATGAATTTTGGATTGACCTCAACTTCCTTCAAAAACCCCAAAGACGAAAAAATGGTAAATCTAACTCATCCAAAAGTTCCAAACAGTACCAAGAGCCAAGTGATGACCACACTAAAACTTCACATGAAGTAATTCTTACATCCAAACACTGATAAGTTAACTATAGTATTGATTAACCAAAAGATTATACTAATTCCTTACAGACCATTGGCGTCACCGTTTTGTTGGGGTTCCTGAGAGTCCCTTCTGGAGTAGAAAGGCTTTGATGGCAAGTACCAAGAAGAAGAAGAAGATGAAGAGTTACATTTTTGAGAGGTTCAGAAAGCGTGAGAGGAGGATGATAAGCTTTATTTTTTATTTTTTATTTTTTATTTTTTTAAAAGAAACTGGTGGCAAGCCACGATTATCTTTTTTTTTTTTGGCCAGAGAGTCTATGAGAAAATTCACTCAACTTGAGAATATGCATTTGCGGTAGCACATCCTAGGAGAAGAAGAATATTACAATCCACTGCAACCTCCAATTGGTTACTGCTACTGACCTCATGGCTAAACATTTCCGTACTGTTTTATCATACTGGGAGATTTGCCAGCCTCTAATTCTCCCTCGCCGTCTCTCCCTTTGACACGTGTCTGAATTTAATTTCTTTAAAATTTAAACTTTGAAGAGGGGGAGGGGGGGATTTCCATAATTTCCCCTTAACTTTTGAGGTTTCTTCACTTTGGTCCTTTAACATTTTTCATGTCAAAATGATCCCTAAGCTCTCCATTCTCCATATCCTTGTGAATGTGCATTTAGTAAGGGCATAAAGTAACTTTCGTTATAAAAGTTGACAACATGACACGTGACTACTCTTGGGAAGGCGTTTTTTTGACATATCAACCATAAAAAAAATGTCCTCATCTTTTGACATGTGAATACTTATATTTAAAAGGTAGATAATACCATTCGAATGGAAAAAAAAAAAAAAAAAAAAAAAAAACCTATATTTCACCTTCGGTGGATAGAATGATATTTATATATGAACATGCATGTTACAATTAAGGTGATCGTTTTGGTGTTACAATGAGTGGTGTCAGTCACTTGATTGTCAATTCAATGTGTTTTCCTCTAATTGTGGATTTTTCTTTGACAAATATTTTGGCGGCAATGCTAACGTAACGCCGTCATGTAACTATCAATTCAATAATATTGTATAACATGCTATGTATAAATATATTGTATGCAAAGAAAAATGATTAATGAAAATAATATAGCGAGGGATGCTTCAAGCCTTCAAATATTTGATTTTACCATAACCATTTTTCAACACTATTGCACACCGCTGTCGTCACAATCATTGCAAATTTGCAATTAGCACCAAAGTATTCTACCGACAAAATTGCACATTTACGACTACTTGTCACCTTCTTCTTTGGGAGTATTTGTTTGTTCACTTTTGTTGTGGTTTTTTTTTTATTTTTTATTTCACTATACTTTTGATGTGAAGCTTCTAGAATGTTGTGAGGAATGAAGAGGTAGAGCAAACTAATTGTCTCATTCACTACGTGAAATTGATTATAGTTAAGATTTTTCGGTTGTGAAGAGCTTACTTAAACTCCAAATGTTATTGGGTTGGTATCTCAAGTAACGCATTGTTATAATACATGGTTAGTGATGCGAAAATTATTTTAACACACAAATTTAATCCTTTTTTGACAATTGTAGTACAAGTATAAGTAAGGATCGTTCTAGACCGGGGATTAGGAGGGCTTGCTAATAACCTCTAAACTGACTCAAAAACATAAAACTAAATTTAAAAACACTTAACAAGACTCACAAGACTCAAAGCAAACTTAAAATACTCAAAACAGTTTAAAACAACCAAATAAACTTAAACAAGACACTAGGAATGACTTTGGACGAAAATTGACTTTTACTTGAATCAAAACATTTAAAAACACAAATTAAAACAGATTCTAACTAATTAGACACACTAAAGTAAAGGGGGATTGAGTTTTGGACGAAGTTGAAACAAACAAACAAGTATGAAAAACTAGACAGATTGTAAAACAAATTTGAGAAATAAGATGATGGATGGAATAGCTAGAGGCTTTTTCTCCACACATGACATGTATGCAAATAACTCGATTTCCAGTTACTACTTCATTGAATTATGAACGACAATGCTCCAAATTAACCGTGACATCACTAGTTAACTTTCAGATTTTCCTTGTTTTATTGGATTGGATGACATCATTCGACAACCCAAAACATTCTTCGAAAGTTCCCTACATGACATCATAATAGAGATACAATAAAAGATCATTATGTTTAATGAAAATTATAAGCATTGACAAAAAAGGAATTGACATCATGTCACTTATGCTAGGAATTGAACTTAATGCGATCGTTTATAAGCGACCTCCACTACTTATGAATATAAGTTTGTAACGATTATATGAAACTTTCTTATATTCTAGCAACGGAGGGAATCTCGCTGGATAAGTTGTTATAGGACAAATCGAGGCGGTAGAGACGGAAAAGAACATGGTGGTAAGTTCTGGCCTCCCACTGTCAAAACCCACGAAGCCAAGAAGAACCCGGATGGCAGAAGCAATTTCCAAAACTCTGTTTTCCACTGTTTGGCTGAAGGTAGAGAGGCTAATCAAGTAGCATTTGGAAATGTGAAATCTAGATAAAGAGGGACTGGTTTCTTGGGTTTTTGTGATTTTGCAGATTCACGATAGAGGTAAAAAATTGAGAAAGAACCGACATAGTTTTTTGTGTCAATTCCCACAGACGGCTCCAAATGTTGATGCACAAAACCGGATGGTCTTAGAACAACGTAAATCCGACCGTGAATCTACAAGTAACGTAAATAACACAAGATGTATTGTGGTTCACCCCAAGGTTTGGGCTACGTCCACACTGATTGTATTTCTGAGGGAGAGAGAGCTTTGAGAGTGAGAGCTTTGAGAGGGGGTGAGAGGGCCTAGGAATTGGCCTCCCTCAATTGTGAGGGTAAGGGGTCCTCTTATAGAATAAGGACTCCTCACTTATTACATATTTGCCCCTTCCTTTATTACATAATTACATTTAAGTCCCCCGAGTATTTGTACGAGATCTAAATACGAAGGCCCTAAATACGGTATAAACAATAAACATACTAAACTTAGTCATTACGTGAATTGATACAAAATTGTGGAAGCATGTTAACTGATTTCATAAGATAGAAAGATAGAAATCAGCAAATCAAAACAATATTATGTAATCAAACAATTACCTTTAATCTGAACCCTAAGCTTGTTGTGCGGCTCTGATACTACATGTAAGACGTATTCTGAAATCACAACAACAAAACATTAGGATCACGAACAAATCAAATTAATATAAAATAGAGATGAACTAAATATATTGAACTTATCTGTAGAATACGAAAGACATGGCTCTTCCAGATGACAAAAGATGAGTTCACAAGGTTGCCTTCTCCTTCCAATACTCCAAAATATCCCTTTACTATGTGAATAGGTTTTAGTATTATGAGGAATTCAACGTATGGAAGCAGGGACTTAACCTAGTATTTATATATACCATTGGGGTTCCTTATTAGCCGACCTATTAACAGCTACGAAAATCAAACCCTAACACTTAAGTGATTGAGTCCTACCATGATTCTATATCTTTGTAGAGAAACCTATTAGATTTCTTTGAGGTCAATTGCAAAGGTTAAGACTCCATAATCCTTATTTTACTAGGACTATCAGATTACTTATGTCGTTAACAACTCAATAAACAAGTGGCTTACAACACAAGTAATCCAATACATCATTCATTGTCATTCATAACTTTACAAGGAGTAGCTTTATAAACACTTAATCAAGAGGGATTCCGGGGAGCCTATTTAACAATATCATTTTTTGTATCGCGCGGTAGCGGCATTATTCTAGTGGCGGAGACACATGAGAACTAAAATAGGACTGGGCCTCTCCATCATTTTCTTTATTTTATATGCTCTTGCATGTGTTTGTTAGCTTTAATTTATATTTGTGTGCTTTCCATTGAGCACAATGTATTTAAATCACCATTTTGTATACGTAGTATTGTTGAAAAAGTTTATATTGAAGAAAAAAAAATCACGCAATTGCATTTTTGAGCCATGATCTGTAATGCTTGTTCAACTTTGATGTAGTATTCGTTTGTTTTTAGCAAAACTTATGAACAAGTTCGGCGCTTATGGTACTATTATCTCAATGTTAAAATATTACTGTCGTGACTCGGTTGCTCTCCTTTGATTCAAATTTCCAATCCTATACAAAAGTTAACTGTCAAATCTTCTCTCACTAATTGTATTATTTTTAATCTAATTTATGTCGTATGGCTTAGGAGGTTCCTCCTAGCTTTCATTTCTGGGCCCGCCATTGCTTCATTAAATAGCTAAATTTGAAGAGAAACTACGAGAATTCTATGACGGCCAAATTTGGAAGTCAAAATTGTGGAGGAATGATGCGAGTAGCACTCAAACTACGTTGAGCTCTAGAGAAGTTAAATTACAAGATTTGAACTTGAAACCTTTTTAAACATTAGGAAGAGAACAACTACTGGACATCCAATTTTGTATTTTATGCATTCATGTCTATCTTAAAGCCCACTTTGTTTTATGGCCTTTCCTTATGGGTGGTTTGGGAGTGAGATGCTTAAAAAAAGGAACCCATGAAAAAAAACTGTGAGGGTTTTAGGTGTTTGGTAAACTAAAAAAAAAGGGCTTATTTTGGAAGCTACTGTGAGAATAAGCTGAAATCGAAGGAAAAAACTGAAGCAGCTATTTGCAGCTTTGGAAAACTGGCTTTTTTTCAAAGCACACGGAGCTACAGTGCTCCTTTAATGAAAAGACCCACTATCAGACCGTTTTTTTTTCCAAAAGCACTTTTACAAAAAAGTTTACCAAACACTCTGCTGATTTATTTCACAGCCGCTTATTCTCACAGCAACTTTTTTTCAAAGCACAGCAATACCAAACCAGCCCTTAGGCAATCCAAAATAATTCAATAATATTCTAGGACTGCCTCCTTTGACAAATGACATTCTTTTCAAGAATGCAAAATCCTCGATCATGGTCATCATATGATTAGGAAGAGCTTGCTCGAGTCACTCTTGAGTTAGCTGTAACGAATACAAAAGATAAGAGTAGCTTCATCAACTTTTAATCAAGAGGCGTTGATGGGAGCCTAGAACACTCAACCTCTCACTGGACTCTCTCTAGAGAGTTCTTTTCTTCCTCTTTAGCTTTTTCCCCATTTACTCCTTTTCTCCATTTTTTTCTTGCAAAAAGGCATCCTTCAAAATCATTTTTCCTGCAAAATCGTCCCCAAAGCTGCTATCTTCTCCCTCTCCATCTCTCCATTTCTCTTCGTCCCAAAGCTACTCTCTTCCCTTCTCTTTCCATTTCTCTCCGAAATTTTTTGGGAAAAAGGAAAAACTTTTTGGGAATTTTCTGAGAATTGTTTGGGAATAAGAAATAATTTTTCTATTGGGATTGTTGTTGTTATCGTTTTGCATTTTTATTTTTTTTTTACGAAATTTTGGTGTTGATGTTTAGGTAGTGGGTGGGGCTAAATTTCATATTTAGGAAATGGGTTGTCAAACGGAGTTGCCTAGAAGCATGCTTGCAGACTTGCAGCATGCGATCGTCGTACGTAGATTTGGATACGGGATTAACAATCCCATGGTTTTTAGGGGGTTTTGCTAAGACCGGCTAGCCCCTGTTTCAGTCAAGGCGAATGAGAGCTAGTCTCATTAAATCTAGGCCTTACAAGGAACAAACACGAGACTAGACTAACCCTTAGTCCAGTCTAGTGAACTATAGTGAGAGAAAACAAGCACCTCCAGAGAGGTCCGGGAGAAAGATGTCGATATTCCCTTTGATAAATACCCAAGCTAGAGTATTTATAGGGAACTTAAGAGTTCTTATGGGCTATGGGTATTCTGGTCCTTCTTGCCACGTGTCATAGACCCAAAAAATCATTATCCCACATAAACAAGTCCAGATAAGCTCCAACCATAAAACTCATCGCAAACTTTATAAGTACCAAAAATCAACAATATTTTTTTTAATTTTCACCACCAAAGTTTCTTCTATCCTTTCAAATGGTTCAAATGGCAGAGAAGGGTCACAGAAGAAATGGCAATTGGCAAACTATTGAAGATGTAGCTTTATGCTTAGGTTAGTTGTCGATTATGGAGTGCAACTTTGAATATTGCACACCGTAACTCAGGGAGCGATAGCAATGCAGGTGATGGGGTCCGATTCGTCTGAAGTGGATCAATAGTTTCACACCTCCAATGGAATGTCTTCTCATAGTTCTTCAAATGCTGTGAACTTGGAGGTAGATTCGGATATGAAATGCCACATCTAAGGCCATACGGACGAGATAAACACAAGGTAACAAAGTAAGAAAGAAAATCCTGACTCAAATTCCACTCAAAAATGGGGAAAGGCGGATAACAATGGTATAGGAAATCAGAAATGATTAGATAAGGGAAGATAGGGGATCGTTTGAAATAAGAAATCTTAAAGAATTTTAGTAGGTAAGCAATCCACATAGATAAATGGATATATCCAAGTATTTCAGATAAATAATTGTGATATGGAATTTAGGGTGTATTCAATTGAGAATTTGAGATACTTTAATGGATTTATAAATCCATGGATTTTTATGAAGTTTAATTGATTTGTAGAGATTCCATATAAAATTTTGTTTCAATTCTCTCAAAATCTCATGGGGTGAGGTGAGATTTGTGGATACTTAAAATACACTACGAAATTTCTCTAATTCTCTCTAATTCCTCAACTTTCTTAAATTCTTTAAAATCAACTTCTAATTAAATACACCTGGAATGTTATAAACTTCTTTAAAATCCTAATTGAATATATCCAGATTTCTAAGGATTTTAATAAACTACCTTAAAATTCTAATTGAATACACATTGAATTTCAGTAAATCACTTAAAATCCTGATTGAATACCCCTAGATTCACTAAAAGAATTAAAAAAATCTCTCAAAATCCCAATTGAATTACCCCCCCCGGGGAAAGCATTGTCGGAAAATAGGGTCTAATAGCTATATTATCACATATAAAATCAAATAATAATTAATGCACGCAACTAAATACCAAATTTAACGCATACTCATAATAAAAAACAATGTCAAATGCACATGAAAATGGATTAGAAAAGTCTGAATATCGGTCGAGAAAAATGTTAGACATTTTGTCCTTAAGACAAGTTTACGCCCTAGTACAATGCTCATGGCTGATCGGTGCTTGTTTGCAAAGATACAACGACAAGTTTTCTTAATAGTAGCACTCAAAATTACAACGCACCAGTGAATCACGAAGATGTTGAAAACTCTCATATATAGACTCAATGACACTCTAATGTTTTGTGCACTATATGTATGATTATGCATATGATAGAAAGGTTACTAAATGACTACAAGGGGACTTGCTTATTTATAGAAATAAAGATGTCTCTTTTTAAAATATATGACTATTCATAAAAAATCAAATGTTTCAACTCTTCATTTTCATTGAGAAACGCCCTTTTAATTTCGGATCCTTTCAATTAATAAATTTAATATTATAATAATAATATTAAATTTTCCAACAAGCACTGACGGCCTCACGTGAGGGATAGATGGATCACAACTGAGTGCCGAATACATATGAATGGAAGTTTATTTCACAAAGAAGCAAGAAGCTGTTGGTTATTTTAAATATTTTAATAATATTTTATTTTAAAGATTCAAAATTTATTTTTATTTTATTTTATTTTATTTATAATATTTAAGAGTTGTGTTTTATTTGAAGAGTCATATTCTTTTTAAAAGGGTATGAGAAGTTTTTTAAATAAGAAACCTCATACATAAAACATAATACGCTAAACTTTTCTGTCTCCCTTAATTCTCATATCTCTCTCAGTCAATTTACATTCATACTTCATAATTCTTAGGCAATTGATCACTATTTGGCAATCCTGTCGTTGGCGTGCATATCAGATCAGACATCATGTGAGGCTTTGGGTTGTATCTTGGAGTTGTACACACCGCCATAACCTACACGTAGGGAGGCGTCTACAGCTTTAAGGCAACGACATCATGCCTCTTTTTGTTTCACAAGCCAGATATTTTTATTACTTCTTCCTAATTTAAATTTCATAAATCTGACAGTAATTATACATTTGATTTGATATATTTAATCATATAAATAATTAATATATTTCTGCAATATATTTCACAGAAGCCATAGACAAAAAACTCCGCCTCTCTATATACATGATTTAGCTTTAGCACATGGACAAATACTGTAATTATATATATATATATATATATATATTCAAAACGCGCGCAAGTTTCTTTGACTGTGAAGCAAGAAGCCGGCTGGAAGTTGATGCAGAGCTTCCAAAGTCTTTCCTTCCGAAGTTGACACGCTTTTTAAGCGTTCTCAATCATTGGTTTTACAAAACTTGCTTGCAGTCGACCTCTTTTTTTTTTTTTTTTTTTTTTTTTTTGAAAGCTGGGAATGAAACCAGGGCAAAGATGCCAGAGAAAAACAGAAAGCCATCAGGGAGGCCAACAGAAAACCAACAAAATACAACCCAGGCAGGAGAGGGGAGGGAAAGACAGACAGACGAACCAAGTTCCCCTGTCACCCCAAACCTACCAACAAATCAATGAGGACAAAGCAAACCATCTTTGTTAAGGACATGAACCAACGAAGATGAATTAACTATTTAACACAAAGCAAGCATTAGAATTAATCAATCCAATCAACTAGCTAATTTACAATATTAATAATATTACAACATTGCTTCTTTTTTTTTTCTTTTAATCAAACGATATATTTATTGGATTAGGAAGCCGACGGTGTTCGGACACACACTGTGATGCAAGGACAACACTCCTGTCTACCAATGTGGTAGATGGCCACGTGCTATTACAACATTGTTTTGAAGGCAACCTACATTTTATACTTTTCATGTTTAAAGTAATTTTTTAAATTGATAAGTTTTCTTTTTTTATCAATTAGTGTAAATGTATCTTACACATTAGCTCAAATAAGAGTCTCAAGATTACCTCAATATTAATTCGTTGAATTATCATACAATCAATCAAGGTATGAAATAAAATAATTTTATTATCTGAAGATGTGATATAAAAAAATTTAAACATCATGACTCATTTTAAGAATCATCTCGAATTTAGCAAGCGTAAAATATAAACTAAATTTTAAATAAATTTGTGTATAATATATATGTCCAGCATAAGGGCATAATAATCCATTCCCCAACAAAGACTAAAAGTCAAGTTAGTTGATATTGTTGACCAACCAAAGGTGTTAGGTGATACTTACTTCCGTTTTATGAATTAATTAATTTTTGTTTTTTAAGAGCTAAATTGTTATTGCAAAAGATGGATCAGGATCCTCTCATGAGCTTAGGAGGTTGAGTCTCTTGAGCAAATCACACGGATCGTTTGATCAAAATCTAATGACTACAAATAGAGAGCCTCTCTAAAAATTATAATAATTGTAATCATTAGATTTTAATTCAACGAACCGTGTGATTTGCTCAGGATTCTCAGCCTCCTAAGCTTAGGAGGAGATCCTAATCCGCAAAACATAGCAGACTTGTTCAAAGGTAAGAAGAGTCAACCAGGAATATGTATGAGATAAATAAGACCACTACAGACTTCATCCACTTGGTAAAACAAGTTGTCAAACATAAACATCTGTGTTATCACTAGCCAAAACCGATGATGGGGCCCATAATCTTTGTTGGTACCCTATACTTTAGGGATTCACTTTTCAATCTGTTCAAGAGTCTTTATAGTGATTGTCCCTAGTTAGGGAGTCTACTGAATATGCTTTGAAGCAACATTCTATTGTGGTTACTAATATAAACTACATTTTTTGTTAAAATGATTACAACTAAAATTTAAAATCGAATTAGTTAAATGCTTATTAGTTACTGTTATTGTCTTTATTTCTCCTTGCATGATGACGTGATAATATTTTACTGTACAAACGTTTCAATTGAATTGTTCATTCTCTTTATCATCATCTAAATATCATTTCAAAAAATTCTTATGAATGACTAAGTGACCTCCAATTCAAGTGAATTGTTCTAGAGATGTTCTTTAGACAATGATAAAGGGTATGAATTGTTCAAACTATAATGTATGTACTGTTTGAAATAAAAATATAAAGAGAATAGAGAGACAAGAGAGGGATTAGGAGAAGGAAATAAAAGTGTTACATTCTTCTCGTTAGATTGCCTATATATAAGCATAGGATTTTCCATATTTACAACAATGAGGACTAAACTATTAAACCTTGCTTCGAAAACCCAGTGGGAAAAACCTAAGCAAAGGAGAAAAATCAGACACCACGATTATGAAATATTGATATGGTGTTGGACTTGCATAATATTGCCTCGCTAAAACCTTGATAGGAAAAACCTAGTGGGATAAAAACCTGGTCGAAAGGAAAAGAGCACAATGCACTTGTATGTCCATTATAATATATTGTCGAACACTGTCCCTAATGAATAACTCCACTAAATAAGTGACTCTCCTTTATGATATTAGTTTTGATTTGACTAGTCATCACCGTCAATTTGAAGTAATGTGACTTTAGTCTTCAAGAAATTAAACTTTGAGTAGAACTTGACATGGGGAACTGCGAAAGTTTATCGGGAGTTGACAACAACTGTTTGTGTTCTTGCAAAGAACAAATAAATAAAAAATTTAGGATATAAAATATACTAGAAGTAGTGTACAAGTCCATGGTAATATAAACCATATATGCAAATAGCCTTTTAGGCTCTTCAAGAGTTGTATCATAACTCTTAAATCTTTTAAGGGTATGTTTGCAACAACATAATTCAATTCGAACTACCAAAATTACTCATTAAGGTAATATATACCAAATTTATCTAGACTAGGTATTGAGTACATATTTTGAGCTCTATGCTCTTCAATTGAAATCTTTGAATAAGAATTTCATGAAATTCTCTATTCTTTGAAATTGCTTCGAGAGAGATACAAAAACTTAAAAACTCAAGTAGTATGCAGTTTCCACCATGTTTAAGAGGACGCTATACTTATAAAATGCGGTTGCACTTATAATAGTAGATTATGTCTATACCAAGAAGTGTATGCCATACAATGATTTTATTTCACTTTAATACAAACACCCAAAAGTAACTTTTTGGGTTTAAATTATATGTTCACTTATTTCATGTTTTTTATTGCCTTTGAAAAATGGAATTTAGCTTTTATGGTTTGTCGATATTTAATAGGAAAACGGGATTGAATAGCCCTTGATAATGTGAGTAGCTACTATAATAAAAATTATTGAGAATCATCAATTTGTGACCCTAACTCTCATTCGCATGCTTATGCTTAATTTATAAGTTTTTCATTGCTTGGGTACAATGACTCTTTAGGGCTTCCATTGCCACATTTAGAACAAACATCTTAATTTGAAATTACTTATAGATTTGGATCATACTTATTTTCAATTAAGGCTTGAACTTTATTAATCTCCATTTGTGGCCCAAAGTTTAGAACATATGTGTGTGTGTGTGTGTGTATATATATATATATGTATAGTATAGTATAGTATAGGCATGCAACAGATTAATCTACGTCACTTATAAGACCAGAGCGTATGTATCAACGTTGATCCATGACGTTTTTGAAACTGTCATTTCTTCCACATTTAGAACAAACATCTTAATTTGAATTACTTATAGATTTGGATCATACTTATTTTCAATTAGGGCTTGAACTTTATTAATCTCCATTTGTGGCCCAAAGTTTAGAACATATGTATGTATATATATATATATATATATATATATATATATATAGTATAGTATAGTATAGTATAGTATAGGCATGCAACAGATTAATCTACGTCACTTATAAGACCAGAGCGTATGTATCAATGTTGATCCACGACGTTTTTGAAACTATCATTTCTTCCCCCTAACGTCACTTAGGATTTTCCGTATTTACAACAATAAGGACTAAACTATTAGCATATTACATAGGCCCTAGAATATGGGCAACCACCTTGTAAATAACATTTACAACATGTTTAATAAAATGATTTCACAGCGCTATATAAAGAGGAATAGCATAACCCGTACCTCTTTAATTTTATAAAATGAATTATAATTTACCGATTTCAATCATCAAAATGAAGTTTTGAAAATCAATCACTAATAATTTTGACTAAAAATTCTCAAAAAAGATTATACCTTAGATAATGAGGCCTGTACAAAAAGAGCAAACTATGAAAAGAAAAACTGCCAAGATGATACCATAAGAAAAGAAGTGATGGATAGCAACAGGTTCATTCATTCACCTGATTCATCAATCATACATTGAATTGAACTGTGGGAATGAAAGGGACGGAACGGGCAAAGAAGAAGCCAACCTGGACCATTTCTCTTCACCCCCTTTTTTTCTGTTAATCCATTTGACTGTTTCAGTCAACACTGAAAAACGCGTTCATTCAACACTTGACCTCATTCATGTGCGGTCTCCGGTATCATTTCATTGGACTCATTTCATTTATTGTATATTGTATGATTATTTTTCGTCAGTTATTTTTTGTGTTTAATTTTAATTAAATAAATAAATAATTTTTGACAGTAAGATAACAGATGAACAGACACGATAAAATGATTTATGAAATTCTAGAAAATCCTAAAATGATCGTATTCCCTCTTTCACATACCTTGATTGTCTCCTTTCCCCATCTCATACCCTTCCTATCCTCTTCTATCCCCATCCCATATCCTTCTCATCCTCTTCTATTTCTGTGATCACGGTTAAGGTACATCAATATTTTATATTAATTTTTTTATAGAAATAATAAGATAAAAAATAATGAAAATGTAAAATATTGATCTGGTTTAACAGTGACTGAAAGTTATGAGATGAGAGTGGGCAACAATCCAAGTCCCTGTTTCACCCCTTACTCCTACCCCACCCCGTTATTCAATATTATTATTTATTAATTTACTATTCAAACTCCACTTACACGCCTTCCACCCCTCTTTTATCCAATTTCCCAGAACCATCTTCCTCCCTCTCCTCTCTCTCTCTCTCCCCTTTATAAAACTCACCTCATCACTCTCAGCCTTCTCAAACCTTCTCAAACCTTCTCAGCTCCTCCTCTCTCAGCTCCGCCAACAAAATAAAATTATAAAAATAAAAACCATCTTCTCTCCAGTTATTTTTCTCCGACATGTACGGCGACCAAGATCCGACGACTCCGATCCAAAAACCCATCGTGATCCGTGAAGTCTGGGCCCACAATCTGGAATCCGAATTCGAGCTCATCCAAAACGTCATCGACGCCTACCCTTTCATCTCCATGGACACCGAGTTTCCCGGCGTCGTCTTCCGGCCCCCCGTCGACCCTACCAGTCCCTACTCCCGCCAGACCCTCCGGCCCTCCGATCACTACAGGATTCTCAAATCCAACGTCGACGCCCTCAGCCTCATCCAGGTAGGACTCACCCTCTCCGACTCCCGCGGTAATCTCCCCGACCTCGGCTCCCCCACGCGCTTCATCTGGGAGTTCAACTTCAACGACTTCGACGTCGCGCGTGACCCCCACGCTCCAGACTCCATCGAACTCCTCCGCCGCCAGGGCATCGACTTCGACCGCAACCGCTCCCACGGCGTCGACTCCTCGCGCTTCGCGGAGCTGATGATGTCGTCGGGACTCGTCTGCAACGACTCGGTGAGTTGGGTCACGTTTCACAGCGCCTACGACTTCGGGTACCTGGTGAAGATTCTCACGCGCCGGGACTTGCCCAGTGGCTTGAACGAATTTCTGAAAATTCTGAGGGTCTTTTTCGGAAATAGGGTTTATGACGTCAAGCACATGATGCGATTTTGCAAAAGCTTGTACGGCGGGTTGGACCGGGTTGCTAGAACCTTAGAGGTGGACCGGGCGGTCGGGAAGTGCCACCAGGCCGGTTCAGATAGTTTGTTGACATGGCATGCGTTCCAGAAGATGAGGGATGTGTACTTTGTGCATGGTGGGCCCGAGCAACACGCTGGAGTATTGTATGGATTGGAAGTGTTTTAATTAAAATTTGGACAAAAAACAAAAGGAGTATTTTAGTTACTGTGAAGGGGAAAAGAAATCATAGTTGTGTAAATTCTATTTATTGCCTGCCTAATTGGGGCAATTTCTTTAATAAGATAAAAAAATTCTTTTTTAATTCAGGAAACTTGCTAATGATCGTAGCATTTTCAGTGGGAGATGCATAATGTGGTAAAATATTCGTTTTCCTCATAAAATAAAACAAAACGAAAACAAGCCTTATTTCAGTAATTGGGTTTGATTATATGAATTCTAGTACATTATTGTGTTTGTGTTGACCTTAAAACTACTTATCTTACGTGGCTGTTGACCTTAAAAATTACCAAGTTTATGTGGAGTGCATGCCGCGTAATTAATAAGCTAACTATGTCATTCGGCTATGTGCGAGGTGTGCTAACTCAGTCGAGTTCGGCCGGGGAGTAAAATATGTTGATGTGGCGTTGAGTGCGTTGCTGACTTCTTGATCTTGAGACTGCGGCTGAGAAAGGAACACATCTAGGCAAGGCTGCTAGTTTTGCGAAATTCAATTTCAAATTTAGCTTTCAATATGCCGAATGTAATAACCTAGTAACACCTCACTTCCCTGACAAGGCTGATGAGATGACCTCTACTAATAAGGACTCGGAAATCCTTGTTGACCGAGACTTGGATATATAACCAGTCGGTCTCAAAGCAATGTTGTCTATCCAAATTGAAGGTGCTCTTCAGTCGGCTGATTCTACGGCTCCAATGTTGTCTATCCAAACTGAAGATGTCGCCGGTTGTCTTCACAGTGCTGTATATCCAAACTGAAGATGTGTTGGCGAGAAGAAAGGGGGAGAGGAAAAAATCTCAAGGTTGTTGAGAAGTTTTGCGCATGTTAATTTGTGTGTTAATTTGGAAAGGTCTTTAAATGTCATTTGCTGCTTTGTATTTATAGGAGGAAATGTCATTCAGCACGGCTTGATGCTTGTGCAAAATTTAATTTTAATCCAAACTCGTGAATTGATCTGTGAACCTTATCTTTTGCATGCCTCAACAGAAACCAAGCCCTCAAACTTTGCTTCCTATTCCAACTAGAAATTCTCCTTTTCCACCACGTTGGTCCATGTGCAACCACACATGCATAATAAACTCCAATATAATTCCATCCTTTATTTTATCAAACCCATACCTGCATAAAGAGTCAAAATCTCCTACTGATGCATTCCATGCTGCAAGAATCAAAGGGCATATTCCATTTGTATTCATGTGATAATCATCCCATCCTACTTCATCATCTGAGCCTTAATGCACATCCATGATCCCATATTCCATCATCATTCAAATCAACTGGGGAAGTAGACAACACTAAGTTGAAATAAATCAATATATTACTGAAAGATAAATATTATGATTCAAACACAATATTATCCCTCAATAATAATTAAAATTATCTCAACCACTTTGTTGTCTAACGGTCTAGAACTATGCTCACTTCACGACCTTGATTACTCGGGGCGATGGTGTAATTTTGCGTCTAAACATTGCCTCCCAGTTTCCTTGAACTTCGGCTAGTGAATAGAATGGTTAAGGAAATTAGGCTTCTCCAGCTGACCACTAAATACATCGGCACCAAGAAATATATCAAAACGGAGTCACTGCCGAATCCTCAACTGACCACTAAGTACTGATTTGGTATTAAAGTACTTTTATAAAAAAGCTGAGCTCAAAAAGATGTTGGTAAACACTTAAAAACAGCTTATTTTCACAGTTTTGGGTGAAAAAAAAAGCTGAAAACGTGAAGCAGCAAAAATGAGCTTATTCTCACAGCAATGCAGAAACAGTTTTTTTTTCAAAGCACAGCAATACCAAACCAGCCCTAAATACATCGGCACCAAGAAATATATCGAATTGGAATCACTGTTGAATCCTCTGTGCAACATTCTACAATTGAAATGATTAAATCGCATAACCCCATAAGAATGACTTCGGTATTGTCATAATATGTATGGTGAAATGCAAAATTCTTGAGCTAAGAATTACTTCAGTAGCCAACAATGTGTACCAAGTCTTTAGTATGTTGACAAATTCATAAAGAAGAAGACTTTGGAGAAAGTCTTGGGCGAATCATCATATCACCGAATGTAATGAAATAAGATATTGAATGTGAATATGGTCTTGCGCTTGATTCGAGGAGACCGAACCCCACCGAACGAAACCTCCAACGTCTTTTGTGTGAGGAACCCATTCGGTGAAAATGAGATCAAATGATAAAGATGTCTCAACAGCTCAAGATCAACACCACGAACAACATATACTGAAATCCAAGACCATAATACACATGACCTTTCTCTAGTTCACTCCAACGAATCATGCATGCTCTTCCGTCCCTTGACCTCCACGGACCATATTGGTTTTTCTGAACTGGAAAGCAGCACGCCTGTTAGGCCGCCATTTTTATTTTGTTGAACTAGAATGCTGCCGAATGGGTCGATACCACCGAACTTGGCTCATAATGCAATCAAATTTAGAGATGAATTGATGCATCAAGCAACAAATGCTGGGTCATCGTTGGAAACTATCGCTTAGTTGTCCTCTTAGCTCGGCGCTATGCGTTTTCTGTATGGCGAGCGCATCTCTTTTCTCCTTATTGCGGATCAGAATAATTCCAGAAATTCCGACTATGATTACAGCTTTGAATTGCCGACTATTGCAATGAGACCTTCTTCACCGCCGAGCTCGGCTTACCATGTGGTTGAACTCGATAACAAATTAACGCCGCCAAGTCCACTCATACTATTAAGAAGAAACACTGACCAAAAGGCGAAGCAAAACAATAGACCAACGGCCGAAAATCTTCGAGTGACTGCAAAAACATATGGCCAAGGAAAAACAGCAAAATCATCACCGAATAACAATCATTCGACGGAAAACCTCTCTGCCTTTCTCTTGACCAACAAATCCCGCAGCTTCTGGAGTTTTAAAGGGCAAATTCCAAATGCTTGAGAGGCTGTTGACCCTAAAAACTACCAAGCCTACGTGGCGCGCAAGCCGAGTAATCTATAAGCTAACTACGTCCTTCGGTTGAATGCGGGGTGTGCCAACTCGTCGGCCGAGCTCAGCCGAGGAGTAAAATTTGTTGATGTTGCGTTGGGTGCGCGGCTGACTTCTGCGTCTTGCGATTGCGACCGATGAAGGAACACGTTTCGGCCTCTTGGGTTCTTGAACCTAAAGACAAGGCTACTGTTCTTACGAAGTTCACGAATCGTCGTCGTTGGATTTAGTCACAGTGATGATATTCGTCAGAGTAAACTCATGCCGAATCGGCACTAAAGTGTAAAGGCACAAATACTCAAAGCAGATATAAGTTTTAATAGTGAACGTGGTTCGACCGTCTGAATGCCGAACTCTAAATCCCACTTGAGAGTATCCAATCATAAAATAACTCGGCATGCAATGCACCGAGCTCAGTAAGCTATAACACCTCACTTCGTCGAGAAGGCTAATGAGATGACCTCGATCAATAAGGATTCAGAAATCCTTCTCGACCGAGACTTAGATAGGTAACCAACTGTCATCGCCGCAATGCTGTTGATGCCAACGGAAGATGCTGCGAGGTCGGCTGATTCTACTGCGACAGAGTTATCTATGTCGACTGAAGATATCACTGGTTGCTTTCACAGTGCTGTTGATGCCAACGGAAGATGTGTCAGCGAAAAGAGAAAATAAAAAATCTCAAAGTTGTTGAGAGAGTTTGCGCAGGGCAGTTGTGTGTTGAATTGGAAAGGGTTGAACAATGCACAGCCTCTTCTATTTATAGCGTCAAATACTCCTAAGAAAAGTTAATCCGAGTAGTTAAACCCTACTCGGATTAGGACTCCTTCTTCTAATCAAACACCATCTTGAATACTCCTACTCCCATCAGGATTTTGGACCTAGCCTTTCTATCAGGCCGTATTCAAAATGCGTCTCGACCTCCTCATCTCACCGGGACTCCTTATCACATCATGATTTTTGTTAGACGCAGAATTTCCCATGCCTCTTCCTTATCTAGGCCGCGCCTTTTCCCAATGGGGCTCGACCGACTCTAATTAAATGGCCTATGAACAAGACGACCCCTAACAATAAATCCTTCTGGGCCGAGAATAATTCCACACTTGGCCCAAACCAATATTTTGGGCTTAAACATTGCCCCCTCGCTTCTGAGGTCTTTGACCTATATTCTTTGTTTGAGCTCCGACCTTGAAGAAGCGAAACTAATACTCAGAATCCAAATACTCTATTTCCAAGGCGTATTTATGGATCACGATTTGCACGATCTCGATCCTGCTGGCCAATCCACCACGTGGCATCCTTTAACACGGCTAACCCCTAATAGTGACGTTTAAAGCGTGCGGCTCACTAAACCGTCTTACCATCATGACCTTGTTGCTGAAACAACCATGCCACCTTGATCCGCGAACCATTCAACATCGTGCAGACGCCAAAATGTTTTTCACCATAAATCTCGCTGCCACACGCAATCGTGCGCCCCCTAAAACACGAAACCCTCGATCTTCTCAACTTGATTCTTTGAATGTTCGTAACGATTGTCCTTCCTTCCACAATTCTATAAATACCGAAATTCCTTCATTTATACTTTACGCTTTCAAATTCTCTAAAATTTCTTGCCATTGCTCTCCAGTGAATCCCTTTTTTCCAGATCTTCATCTTCAAATCCCCAACCCAGAAAAATCCTCTCGCGTCGCATCTTCAACCCACTTATAATGGCCTCCTTCATCTCCAAGCTTTCCAAGCAATGTGACCAATGCCAGAAAATTATTGATCGAAGTTCGATCAAAACCATACGTTTTGAAAGTGACATGAGCACCCCTCATCAAATCCTTGGTCCTCTCTTCAAAGCGGCGGTACCACCAACCATCACTGGACTTCTCAATGAGCACTGCTTATCACCCTTACTGCAAGGGTTTAAATGGTCGAAGTGGGACCTGGCAAGGCCTCAAGGTTCATGGCCCTCGACCACTACAGCCTGGGTAGCTTGGGTTGTACGAATGGAAAAACTCTTCGGCGAGCAATGGAAAGCCCTAGGCATTTACGACGCCATTCACCTCTCATCCATGGAAGTCATCCTGGACAAGGAGCTTTTCCTAGTAGCCTTATGTTTTTGGTGTTTGGCCACCAACACCAGGGTCCTCCCTTTCGGCCCCATTGGTCCCACCATTCTTGACATTACTGCTATATTGGGGACTTCCCTTACTGGAATCCCAATCGACGCCTCCCTCTCTGGGTACCCGTCGAACTTTGACCTGAAGGTGCTTTTCGACAAACGGGCCTTTGAGACGCTGAGCGGTGAAGGCCAAGCACCCTCGAAAGAAGAGGTTCACAAACTTCATAAGAACTTCTTCAACTATAACACCCTCTATCTCCATTTTGCCGGCCGAGGAGCAGAGGCTCTGCGAGAAGGGGAACACGAGGCTTTCCTCTTCTATTGGTACAACAAATTTATCTGTTGTACCAAATCCAACAAGTGTCTGGTCGAAAACATGCTAGTGGCCGAAGCCCTAGCTAGCGGTCACACTCTAGGACTCAGCCTGGCCATTCTTGCTCATCTCCTAGGCTGCTTGGTCGGACGACCCTAGATAAGGTCGACCCGCACCAGAATGGTCCCCTCTGAGTCTTCCAACTCTGGCTGCAGGTCTACTTCACCCCTATTCGGCCAACGATTGCTGATTTCTCACATACGGAAGCGCTTAGCCCTCAGCTGGCTTCTTGGCCAACACCCCCTCACCAAGCTGAAGAGGTGTTCAGATACTTTTTTGCTCTCGACGATCTTTCTAACAACGAGCTCCTGATCTGTCGTCGTTGAGAATACCCTTCGTCGATCAGGCTTCTTACATCAGCGTGGGGCGTGGATGAAGACGCTGACCTTCGTCAATCTTGGGGGTCTTTCGTGCTTACCCGTAACCTATCTCTCGGCTGTGATGGTCGCCGAACAGGTTGGGAAATGTATCATCCCAACTTCCTCGCTCGGCAGCTTGGCTACCTCCAAGGTTGCCCGGTCCCCCTTCTCTCCTCATGATCCATCCTAAGCCACGGACGCGAACCTGGTTCTTCAGAGAATGAGTGCAATGACGCCAAAAAGGAGTTTTAGGAGCGATGCCAAAAACTCCGCTTTCGACCGGTCACTCCAGAATCTCTTAGCACCGATACCTTCGACGATTGGTGGGAAAAATTCACTCATAGCTTCTTCAGCGCACCGATCGAAGATGTCATTAACAAGATCTTCGGTGATCGTCCCCACAAGGCTCCTGCTCCCCAACCTAAAGAGGCTACCCATGGTATATAGCTTCCTTTATATATTTAGATATATATATCCTTATTGTTATTGACTTGGCTTTCAATTCTCAGGCAACCGAGCGTCGAAAAAGGTAGAAGTGGTGGCTGCAATTGCAGCCAAGAAAAAGGCAATCCACTCTTCCAAGCCGAGCAAACGACCCCGACAGGAGACTAAGACGACCGTCGCAGTCCCTCGTCCTACAAAACGTGTCAAGGAATTGGCAAACAAAGGGCAACGAGAAATTCATGTCATCTCTAGCCAAACGATGGGAACAGCCACTCCCGATGCTTCTTCTTCCACCCCAGCCATACGCATCACGATGGTCGTCCAGCCAGCTCCTACAGGTTAGGTGCCCAAAGCTCGTCTTAACCCTCCAGTCGTGACCAGGCCAAGGACTGCTCCACTGGTCGAGCCAGCGACTCCTCTTCCACCGGCCGAACCAACCACTTCTCTACTGGTCGAGAAAATGACAGCTTTGGAGCCAATCGTTGCCCCTGTCTTGGAGAAAATGACTTCGGTGGCGAAGAAAACACCCTCTAAGATTCCAAGACAATCAGCGATCATCTTGGAGGTATAATTGTGTGGTTGGTAATTTTCTTTTTCAATTGATTTTAGAATTTTTAACAAACTTTATTCCAGGATGATGAGAGTGACGAAATTTCGCTGGAAAGTCATCCTCGACCAACCAATCCACTTCCTATGGTCGAAACGATCGGCCAGGTTGATCCCCCTACGGTCGATCATGGAAAGGGTCTTGCCATTGAAAATGAAGCAACAGCGAAGACGCCAATTCATCCACAGGATCAAAACCTAGGCATCCCTCCCTAGGAAGCCACTTCTGCCTACATAAGCACCCTTGTTATTGTTCTCTTAATCACTCTCCTGCTTAAGAATTCTAAACCAGAAAAATATTAAATGTCAGGTGCACGCGTTTTCATTTCACCGAAAATTTTATGCGCCGATGGGCATTATCTATATCTCTTGGCCATCTCAGTGGCCGTCAAATGTAGATAACCTTCATCGGCCGCGTGAATTGAGAAGTAGCTTAAAACATTGGGCTTGGCCATTGAGCTTTCTGGGTTCGAGCAACGAACCAGCAGACATGGCCGAAGTCTCTTCTCGACAGGTTTATCATTTCCCCATTCTTATTTTCTGAAGATTTGGCTTATTCTGACGACTCATTTTCATGCAGCCTTCATGGGAAGTCGAATTTGACGCCCTTCTCTCGACCACTTCGGGGGGGGCTGGCCCTTCAGCGACCACAGCCGGGCCTTCCTCGATAGCCGAATGCAACGTGCTTGTTAAGCTAAAAGAACTATTTTCTCTTTCAGCTTCACAAATTCTTGAATGCAAGGGTCTCGACTTCGTGAGTGAGTGTCTTAATGATCTCGCCATTGAAGGTCTCTTGACTACTGAAGCCATCACTCAAGCGTCTTCTACCCTGGAGTGAACCCGAGAGTTTTTTGCCATTTTTTGAAAAAGCTCTCCACGCTAAAGCTGTCCTGAAGGCTGCGACTACTGCTCGAGACGCCCTTCGCCTGTAAATTGAAGCCTTGAAGTCGAAGAAAGAGAAATTGGTCGACAACGACCGCCAAATTACCGAACTCCAAACTCAAAGGTTGGTAATTGCTTCTGATCTTGCGAAAGACTTTGAGTCAGGCGATAAATCTTGTTTAATCGACTACGCGGCTAAAGTCAAGGAAGTCGAGCATCTAAAGATGGACAAGCGGAATCGTCAAGCTGAAGTCATAATGGGTGAAGTGAGATGGCTGGAGCTGAAGGCTGTTCTTGAAACTCTTCTCCCTTCTTCACCCTGAATTTATTTGAATGTAACCTGATCGACTTACTCAATCTGTGTATTCTTCTATCAATCTAATGAAATGAATTTCTATTCCCACATTTCCCATGTGACCGGATAGTACTTCTTTAAAAACTTCCCATTGATTGGTAATCTATGAACTAAACCGGTCTGGTCTCTAAAATGATATGCGCCTTTGCCGAGAACCTTATGTATGATGAATGGCCCTTCCCAATTTGGGGACCATTTGCTGAACCTGGGCTTTTAATTCCTACGGGCAACACCGTTTGCCAAACTAATTCTCTTTCGCCAAATGTTTTTTGTCTAACCTTTTGATTATAGGCTCGCTCAGCAATTTGTTTCTGTGCCACCAACAGGTTATAAGCGTCAAGTCGCGCTTCTTCTAAATTCTTCTAACTCCTATCTTATGGACTGATTATATTCAGCACTGCACATACTACTTTGTTCAATCATTCGCAACGAATTTATGCTTAACTCGACTGGTAACATTGCATCGTGTCCGTAGGTTAGTGCATACGGGGTTGTCCTGGTCGCCGATCGGAGTGATGTTTGATATGCCCATAAAGCCTCATTCAACTTTAAGTGCCACATGCCAGGCCTTTCCTATATTATTTTCTTGAGAATACCGATCAACACTTTGTTACTCGCATTGGCCTGTCCATTTGCTTGTGGGTAATACGGTGTAGACTGTTCAAGTTGAATTTTCAAACTTGCCGTATATTCATTAAACCTCTCGGGTGTAAAAATTATGCCATTTTCAGTTATGATCATTTCTGGTACGCCGAATCTGGTCACGATGTGTTCTTCCACAAAGTCGCAAACATCTTTAAATGTTAACTCGACATACGATTTCGCTTCAACCCACTTAGTAAAGTAGTCGATTGCTACCAGTATCTATGCATGTTTGGCAGCCCAGAAGATGGTGTGATTTTGCCGATTACGTCCATAACCCATCCTCTAAACGGCCATGGTTTAGTGACTGAGTGTAATGACTCGGTCGGGACCTTTTGTATAAAACCATGAATCTGACACTGTATGCACCCTCGTGCGAACTCGATACAATCCTTTAATATACTTGGCTAAAAGTAGTCGTGTCGTCGAAGCAGCCATCGCATTTTACGTCCGAACTGATGAGCTCCGTAAATCCCTTCATGGACCTCTATGATTGCCTGAACAACCTCTTGGGGGCCGTGGCATAGCAGTAATAAACCATCCTCACCTTTTCGGTATAACTCGTTTTGATATACGACTTGTTTGTGGCATGAAATCTTGTCTTGCGATCGTGTTTGCCATTGGGGTTGTCAAGATACCGCATAATGGGCATTCGCCAGTCATCTGGTATTGCCTCAATGGCACAAACATCTATAAGGTCTTATCGGTCTAACAACTTAGGTAAAGACATGACTCTTGTGCGTATCACGTTATCGCGTCGGAGGATTTGCTGGTTAACCAAGGCCGGGTATAATCGTCATAACACGGGTATTTCTCAACCTAGCTTGCCCCCCAGGAGTTGTGCACCAGAGGCGATTTGAGCCAATTCATCCGCGTCAGTGTTATGAATCTGAGAAATATTTTCAAAGGTAATACCGTCGAAGGATTCGGCCAAATAGCTGGCAACCATGTGGTAAGGTGCCAGGGTATAACTCATGCACCAAAAAGAACCATTAAGTTGGTTAATCACAAGTTTGGAGTCGCCGAAGATGAGGGCACGAGTTGCCCGTAAGTCGTGAAGAATACTAAGACCGATGATAAGGGCTTCGGATTCGGCCTGATTATTTGTGCAATCAAAATCAAGTTTGAGCGAAAAGTACCAACGATCGTGGTATGGGGATTGAATAACAATTCCAGCACTAGCCGAAGATGAAGTACTCGAGCCATCAAAGTACATCGTCCAGTTATTATCGCACGTCTCAACCATGTCGATTTCGATGTCGTTGCCCTCGAAGCTATACGGTGAGGGATGGTGGGTGAGGAAATCAGCCAGTGCTTGACCTTTGACAACTTTCTAGGGCACATATTGCAAGCTGAATTCGGACAGCGCCATTGTCCATTTCCTAATTCGACGTTTTACTATTAGCCGAGTGAGCATGTAGCGGATGACGTCGGTATGGGCAATGACTTGGGTGACCGACGGGAGCATGTAATGCCTAAGCTTTGATGTGGTGAAAAATAAAACGAGGCAAAGCTTCTCGACGGCAGAATAATTGATCTCTGGTTGATTGTGATTTCGACTAAGATAAAAAATGGCTTGTTCCTGGCCGATTTCGTTATCTTGCATAAAAAGATAACCGATGGATTCTTCGGCCGCCAAAATATATAGCTCGAGAGGCTTACCGCGCCGAGGTGGGACAAGGACAGGGGGCGTTGTAAGGGAGACCTTGATTTGCGTAAAAGCCGCTTGATGCTCGTCACCCCACACAAATTTGTCGGAGTCCTTAAGTTTCAACAACGTAGAAAACGCTTTCATTTTGCCCGTCGAATTTGATATGAATCGGTGGAGAAACTTTATCTTACCGAGTAAGGACTGTAGTTGCTTCTTCATCTTCGATGATAGGGCATTGATGATTGCACGTGCTTTATTTTCATCTACTTCAATCCCGTGGTGATGCACGAGGAAACCTAAAAAATTACCCGCGAACACGCCGAAAGCACATTTGGCAGGGTTCATTTTGAGGTTATGCAGGCGCATGAGGAGGAAAGCCTGTCGCAGATCATCTAGATGAGTTTGCTGGCATTTTGACTTGATTACAACATCGTCAATGTAAACTTCGACGATAGTGCCAATCAAATCATGAAAGATGGTATTCATTGCTCGTTAGTATGTGGCCCCAACGTTCTTAAGGCTGAATGGCATGACAACCCATTCGTATGTGCCGAGTGCGCTCGGGCAGCGAAAGGCAGTCTTGTGGACGTCGGCTTCGACAATGAAAATTTGGTTGTATCCGGCATGTCCATCCATAAAAGATAAGATCGCATGATTCGCTGCAGCATCGATTAACAAATCTAAAATCGGCCTCTTTGGGAGTTACCAGATTCAGATTTCTGAAGTCAATACAAATGCGCAAAGCACTATTTTTCTTTAAGACATGAATGATATTTGCCAACCATTCAATGTATCGAGCTGTCCAAATGAACCCGGCCTTTAGAAGTCGAACAAGTTCATCCTTGATTCCGAGTTGCACTTCGGTCGAGAATCGACAAGGTGGTTGACGGAAAGGTTTACATCCCGATTTAATAAATAACTCATGCTCAACGAAAGTGCGATCTAGGCCCGGTATCTCATGGTAGCTCCAAGCGAAGCAATCTTTAAACTCCTCGAGCAGAGCACAAAGTCTGGCTTTCATAGATTGGGGAAGCAAAGCACTAATGAATAAAGGCCGAGGGTTATCGGCCGTCCCAACATTAATTTCCTCCAACAAATCCTTGACTTGGGGCCGATTATCTTCGAGGTCGGTTGGGGCGGCTTGAATTTGGTCGAGAGACAAGGCAGGACCATTATCTCATTCGTCGAGAAACTCTATGAGGTTAACGCCTGAATTTGGTTGCTTAGATATAGTATTCTAATGAGCCAGCAGTCGTTCCATAGTAGATGAAATGATGGGTGCTGATGTTAAGAGTGATTTCAACTTGTTGAACGCTTCTAAGCAAGCCTCGTCAAAATTAAATAGTGCATCTTTAGCCAATAAATTGCACAAAAGTCGGCTACTCTTGGAGAAATCCTTGATGAACAGACGATAAAATCTTGCATGTCCCAAGAATGATCTAATACCTTTTACTGAAGTAAGAGGTGGCAACTTTGCAATAACGCCAATCTTGGCTTTATCAACTTCAATGTCTTTGCTAGAAATTGAATGACCCAAAACAATGCTCTATTTCACCATAAAATGACACTCAAGAACTAATGATAAATTCTTTAAGCATTGATCAAATGAGTCCCTAAACATAGGAAAATCATCCATAAAAACTTCCACAATGTTTTCGACAAAGCCAGAAAAAATATTCATCATACATCGCTGAAATGTAGCTGGTGCGTTGCATAACCCAAATGGCATCCTTTGATAAGCAAACATCCCGAATGGGCATGTGAAAGTTATCTTATCCTAATCTTCTGGTGTAATTGGGATATGATCGTACCAGAATAACCATCTAAGAAACAATAGAAAGCCCTACCAACCAATCTTTCTAACATCTGGTCAGTAAATGGTAACGGGAAATGATCCTTTCTTGTAGCTGCATTTGGTTTCCTATAATCCACACACATACGCCAGCCTATAGTTAAACATGTAGGAACAAGCTCATTGTTGTCATTTTTAATCACTGTGATTCCAGTACGTTTAGTCACAACTTACGTCGGACTTACTTATTGACTATCTGAAATAGGATAAATCATACCAACATCAAGAAATTTCATAAATTCTGTTCTAACAACTTTTTTCATAATTGGATTAAGGCGGTGTTGAACATCCACTGTTGGCTTCACGTCTTTTTCCATTAAAATTTTGTGCATACAAATTGTTGGGCTAATACCTTTGATGTCGGCTATTGTCCATCCCAAAGCATCTTGATATTTTCTCAAAACACGAAGCAATTTATCTTCCTTTGTAGGAGTTAAATCTGCTACAACAATAACTGACAGCGTTTCTACAGCCCCTAAACTTACATATTTTAAATGTTCTGGCAAGTGCTTCAACTTTAATTTTGGTGGCTTTTGTCTTGACTACTTAAGAGGTTATTTAGGCTCCCCCAACCTCTCATAAACATTTCTAAACCTTGGCAACTATGTTGGCAACTATATTCAAGAACCCCTTCATCTTCAAAATCTGTCCTAATTTCTCCTTATAAACCAACAACAACTGATCTGAATGTGAATTAGCTTGAAAATTGTCAGCAGAACGTTTCACTGCCTCAAACAAATTAAATACAATAGATTGATCTTGAACTCGTAATGTTAGTGTTCCAGCTTCCACATCAATTAGAGTCCTAGTTGTAGCCATGAATGGTCTTCCTAAAATTATGGGCGTTTTTAGGTCTTCATCCATGTCTAAAACCACAAAATCTGTCGGTAAATAAGGATTGTCAACCTTGATGATGAGATCTTCAATAAAGCCTTTAGGATAAGTCACTGAACGGTCAGCTAGCTGAAGAATAATTGATGTAGGCTTTAAGTCTCTTTGTCCCAATTGCTGGAAAACATAAAATGGCATTAAATTAATACTTGCATCTAAATCAATTAAAGCATTCTTAAAATCTGAATTTCCAATAGTACAAGAAATATTAAAACTCCCCAGGTCTTTTTTCTTAAGTGGCAGTTTGTGTAACAAAACTGCGATGTACTGTTCTGTCAACATAACCTTGTCCAAATCTACAAGCATTTTTTTTGCTGCTACAAACTTCTTTTAAAAATTTAGCGTAAGGCGGGATTTTCTTGATTGCATCCCGTGATGGAATGTTGATTTGAACCTTGGACAATGTTTGCATAAAATCCTTAAGTTGTTGATCTCTTGCCTTAGGAATTAAAAATTCAGGATATGGTAATGGAGGATTATAAACACACTCAGAAACTTGTTTTGGGATAGTTTCTGCATCAGGCAGATTCTTCAGAAATTTTCACTGCTGGCAGATTCTGTTCAGCGCAATTTTCACGGTTGTCATAACTTTTACCACACTGTAAAGTCCAAACAACATTGCAGTTTTCACGTCCTCTTGGATTAGGCATTGTTTGGCTAGAAAATTTGTCTTTTTCTCTGTCTGAAATCTGGGCAGCTACCATCTATGAATAATTGAGTTGTTGCTGCCAAAACAAGTTGATCATCCAAAGATGGTTTGGATGGAACAAAAAGTTTTTGTATATGCTGGAATGGTTTTATATTATTCTGATTGTCACCCCATTTGAAATTAGGATGATCCCTCCATCATGGATTGTAATAAGTTGCATATGCAGCATTCCTAGGCCTTTAATAACTGTTGATCATATTAACATGTTGCTCAACTAGCTTCGGGTAAGATTCTTTATGCGGGCAACCCAATATGTCTTGTGTAGCCATGCTGCAGATAGTACAAACTATTGCCACATGTGGCTGTTGCTGGGTAAAATTTGCTATCTATTGTAAAATAATGTCAAACTTTGCATCAATTTTCTTCTCCATTTTTTTCAATTGTGCAAACATATTAGGAGAACTTGCTGATAATTCAAAAATACCCCTTTTATGAGAATGTTTTGTTGCCCATTGCTAAGATTTTGTGGCCATCATATCAAACAGTTCAAATGCCTCTTTTGCATATTTATTTGATAACAAGCCTCCGGCTGATGCATTAACATGGCTTTTAGATGTAGGATTAAGCCCATCAAAGAAAATATTCATTTGCGTATCTGCATCAATATTAGCATGTGGACACTTCATGTACATCTCTGTATATCTCTCCCATGCTTCATGAAACTCTTCGTTTGACTTTTGCGTGAATGTCATAATCTCCCTCTTGTAATTCAATGTCTTGGATGCTGGATAATATTTTTTCAGGAATTTTGTATGTAATGCTATTAGCCGGTAGAGTGAATAACCAAGTTTCCGCCTTATCCTTCAAAGTAAAAAGAAAAAGACGTAACTTAATAGCCTCAGCTGAAAATCCCCTAATCAAAAATTTTTTTGCAACCAACAATAAATTTTGCAATATGTAAGTTCGCATCCTCATTAGGCAGCACACGAAATGTTGGTAAAATTTCAAGCCTATGGTGTTTGATCTCAAATGCATCATCATCTTCCTAGTCAAGATAGATAGTACAGTTAGGAAAATCATTAGCACGAGCAGCCAATGACTTTCTAAGTGGCCTGCCTTTTGCAGGCAATTGCAACGCCATTGTAATTTTTCTGTCCATAAAACCAACAAACAATTCCTACAGAAACGTGCCTTGCAGTGAACAGTACCAAGTGCGTTCTGGTTCTGGATCAAACTATGCAATTTGAGCAGTTCCTGATCTGGTCTAGACCATATACTGTGCAGATTCTGCAGTCAAAATGAAAATAGTAAAATAACTGAATTAAATTTTTTTTTTGACGAAAAATAAGAAATTAGGAAAAGTCTAAACAAAAATTATCTAAAATAATCCTCAGCAACGGCGTCAATTTCCTAATAGGATTTTTAATGTCTATGCAAATGGGGTCAAAATCACATGAAATACTTGCAAGAATACAAGGATGTTGTAGTATAGATGCTCATGCAAGGTCGTTCTCCTCAATGACTATTTGAATAATTTATGTAGAAACAATTCCTAATTAAATACTTAGAGTTAAAATTTGAGAAAAGAGATTCTGAAATTGGGTAATATTAAAAACGAATTTTAATTAAAAACTAATATGACAAAAGAAAAGAGTTTTAAATACCAATTTGCACATGCCACTTTGAAGGTTAGGTTTTCCTAATTTATATTTTACTTGGAACCTCCAATGTGGAGCCAAAAATATTCACTAGGCGACACGTGGACTTTTGGACAAAAGAGGACAAAAATACCCTTCATGCATACCGGGATTCCTACAGGCAAGCAGCGGGAAATTATCTTTCAACCAAGTCAAAAGTGCTCAAAATAGGTAACAATTTAAAGCCTATTTCATCAAATCCTTTCTATAAGGTAATTCCCAAAACCTAATTTATCTTATATGTTTTATATTCCATTATTTAGCTAATCAATTAGCTAAATAATATATTCCTTTCATGTTTCCTAAAAATTGACTAATTAAGGGATTAATTACCTAATCAATCCCTTAATTGTCAAATTGAAACACCCATTCAAACCTAAAAACACTAGAGGGCCGGCTATCTCCATTCAAAACCTAATCCATCACCTTTTTCTACCTTTTTCACCATTTCTTCCTTTTTATTAGCCAATTAATACCATAACCACCAAAACATTTTCTTTTAGGTTTAATTAGCCAAATAAAACCTAAAATTCCTATTGAATGGCCGGCCACATTTCAAAAAAGTAAACCTACCTAGCCCTATAAATAGGGACCTATTTTCACCAAATGGTAATTCCAATCCTCTTGCAAAAAATGCTAAACACTCTAAACACTTTTTCTCTCTAAAAATTCTAACTTTGGCATCGGAGATTCTTCGGCCAAAGCCCCCCCATTCATCGTGGGCGCGTGAGGCTTTTGGCCTTAACCTAAGGTGATAGTTGTTTTGTAGGTGCAAAATCGTCCAAGATCGAAGAGGAGAAAATTTGCATCCACAAATTGGTGCTTTCATTGAGAGTTGAAATCCATACTCGTAGAAGACTCTCGCACAAAAAGGTTTTTTCTTTATTTTCTAGTCCATTTGAATATTTTTCATACGTTCTTATTATTAGAATTTTTTACTTGCAAAGGTTCTTTGATAAAACGTATAAGCAAAATATAATGGCTAGAAATTTAGAAAATTCCACAAGTGAAATTTCTAATGTTCAAGAAATGGGATTGCGGAGATCCATGAGGCTAAATGCGACAATAAGTGGAGCAGCACCACCACCACGAGTTTCCACCATGGGAACCACCACGGTGGCTACCTCGGTAGCCACCCGTGGCGAGGTTCATGGTGCCTTCACCACGGCTCGAGCCATGCCATCCAAGGCTCACGACACCAAGGCCACGGCCCAAGTCGTGTCATCTAAGTTTGCACGGGCCCGGGCCCAAGCCTCGCATTCGCTTGCATCACATTCTAAGCAGCCTGCTCCCGCCAAGCAACCTGCTCTCGCGGCCCAGCCTGCTCCTGCCAAACAGCCTGCTCTCGTGACCCAGCCTGCTTCCGACGAGCAGCCCACTCTTGTGGCCCAGCCTGCTCCCGCCAAGCAACCTGCTCTCGCGGCCCAGCCTGCTCCTGCCAAGCAGCCTGCTCTCGTAACCCAGCCTGCTCTCGACGAGCAGCTCACTCCCGTGGTCCAGCCTGCTTCCGTCAAGCAGCCCTCTTCCATGGCCCAACCTGCTCCTCCCAAGCAGCCTGCTCTCGTGACCCAGCCTGCTTCCATCGAGCAGCCCACTCCCGTGGCCCAACCTGCTCCTCCCAAGCAGCCTGCTCTCGTGACCCGGCCTGTTCCCGATGAGCAGCCCACTCCCGTGGTCCAGCCAGCTCCAGTCGAGCAGCCCACTCCCGTGGCCCAGCCAGCTCCAGTCGAGCAGCCCACTCTCACGGCCCAGCCTGCTCCTATGGCTTTCCAAGCAGCCCAAGTCGGCCCAAGACTATCTCAACCATCCGGACCTACCATCGAGCCGGGGGCATTCTCATCATATTTTTTCACGGATTTGACATTTCCCAACTCAAATCTCGCACCCGGAGTCTACCACCCTTCCATTGCTCAAGGAGGCGCATTCTTTCCAAGCTCTTCCAATCCAAATGGCGAACAGCACTTGTCTCAACAAGTCATAGAGTTGACGAGCGCCCTTGCACAACAGACAACCTTGGTGAATCAACTTCTGCAACGCATCGGGATCCAACGTGCCCCAGACGAGGTATCCTCAAGTAGGACAAGGGCAGACAGACCTTTCCAGCAGTGTCCCGGCAAGCAGTCACTCGACCAGCCACGAGCCGAATGTTTGGGTAGTGTACATTCCCATCTTAGCGCGCGGAAGAGCGTGCACTCTCGACTAGGGCCAAGGATGAGCATACATTCACGGTTGGGGTCATACTTCGATAGTCAACATGAGTAACCTTCCGGGCAAAGTGTCCAATCACGGCTAAGCCCACAAGGAGCATCATCCACCTCACATCAGACTAGGCAGCACGACGGACGGAGAGAAGCAGTCACTCAATCCCGCTTAAGTTAAACCAGCAGCCTACGAAAAACCCATTCGCCTGCTAGGAACACACCACATGCACTGCATCCGCGACATAGACGAGCCAAACACATGGAAGAGCAGCCTAGACCAGCAAGTCATGGTCGGGGGCAGCCGAGAGCTCCGCTACCCCAACAAAAGCAAATTCAAGAAGAAGTAGAGAGACTATTGACCAAGCGATTGCATGATTTCCAACGCAACGAGGTCACCAACAAGGCACTACGACGAAACATGACCAACATAAGCAGGTCACCCTTCATAGACGAGATCGAGCAGGCAGACCCTCCACGCGAGTTCAGCATGCCATATTTCACATCTTTCAAGGGGGATGAAGTCCCGGAGAGACACTTAAAGCGCTACCGAACCGCAATGATCCTTTATCGAAACAACGATGATCTCATGTGCAAGATATTCACCACCACTCTACAAGGCGAGGCACAAGATTGGTTCTACACCCTGCCGCCACAATCCATCCGGAATTTCTATGAACTTTCTTTGGTTTTCACCAAAGAATATTCATCTTATTGTTCGATCAAAAAGAAGTCTGACCATTTGTTCAACATCAAGAAGAACCCAAAGGAATCGCTTCGCGACTATGTGAGGAGGTTCAAAGTAGAAAAGGTAAAAATAGTCAGATGCAACGACTCGATAGCTAGAGCAGCCTTCCAAAAAGGACTTCCAGCAGACCACCCGCTATTCGGAAAATTGATCATGAAAGAAGATCTAACTCTGGCAGACTCTTTTGCTTTGGCAGAGAAGCATGCACTTTGGGATGAGGCTCGCCAATGCACATTCAAGGACTTGAAGAAGTACCCGACATCACCTCCCTAGAAGCAGCGGATGACTTATTCGCATGTTTGACGGTATCTAAAGTAGCAATAAGCTCTACCGTCATGTGAGAAGAGCTAGGGGCCCGACTACCTGTATTCTACAGTTACCTGTATTCTACAGTTCAAAAGCTCTCCTCGATGCTATTAAAAATTCAAAAGCTAACTTTGGCGATAATTGTTGTAACCCAAAAGCTTAAGTTTTACCTTCAAACGCACGCAGTCATCATCATGACGCACTATTCCTTCGAATCCAAACCGGCGACAATAAAGGCGTAGACCCTGGCAGATGCAAAGTTTTCTGACGAACACAACAACTCGGCCCAACGACGCCCCGAAGGCAGCCGAACACACTTTAGCCACACCTGCTCCTTCAATGGAGATTTCTGGCGTTTTCATGTCGACGGCGTATTCAACTACGAAGGCTCGTAAGCGCCGTGGTTCTTGCCACCCCAGACGTTTCAATGCTCAAGCAGGCGATCACTCTAAGCTTCAAAGCATCCAACAACGAAGCAGAGTACGAAACCCAGCCTTCAAATGACAAAAGACTTGGTGGTGAAAAAAGCTTTCAATTCATTCCGAAGTCCTAGCTAATCACCAGCCAGGCTACTAGGGGCAAAGGCATGATGATTGTAGCAACCGACTACTTCACCAATAAGAAAAGAAAATGGCCAGACGAACTCCAAGGATGTCTATGGGCATATCGCACAACCAAAAGACGAGCAACCGAAAGGAGATGGCCACAAGCTTAGATCTGGCAGAAGAGAGGCGCGAACAGACTATCACTCACATCGCAGCCTACCAGCATCAGCTCCTCTCCAGCTACAATAAAAAGGCCAAGATCCGGCAGTTCCAGCCTGAAGAACTGGTCATAAGAAAAACCTTCATCACTGCCAGCAGAAAAGGCTCCAAAAATATGGATCCCATCTGGGAAAATCCATACAAGATCAGCAGAGTAGGTGGTAAGAACAATTACACCCTCTCCACCATAAAACGATAAAAAGATCGAAAAACAGTGGAACGCCTACAATCTGAGGAAGTACCATGTGTGACCTCTCGCTACATCAAAGTCCGAAGACTCAAGCAGCTCGACGGGCACTACCTCACTAGCCGAGGATTATCCAGTTGTTATGCAGTTCTTACCTTACATCTAAATTCTCGTTTGTTTAACTCGTTTTTTAATGAGGAATTCAGAAGTAATCATGACTTGGCTTGGCTGCATGCTTACAACAACTGATCACTCCTGCACTTCAAAAGAAGACCGCGCCCTTCTTAGGGACTTACCGCAGGAATTGCGCCCCCCGAGGGACCAACCATGCTCTCCAGTGCGAGAGGGTAAACTAATTGCTCTCCAATGCGAGAGGGTAAACCAATTCCCCGACACCCACATGGGTCAACTCTCCAACAACGGGAGGATAAACTCTACACTCCGAATATCCAGACGTGGATGAGCCGGGCTGCCCTAGTATAACTAGATGCATGATGGCTTGCGCCGGGATTCCTAGAAGTAGCCGCAATGGTCTTTTTCAAGGCTTAGCTAACTGAAGGATTTTGGGTCTCTTGGCCTGATCCGTGGGGAACCGGGCCCTAGAGACGGAGAGGGCACATTACGCAGTACATCCGATGGACGGCTGCCCTAGAATCCTAAAGCTGCTATCGAGTGCACTAAGGTAGCCTACGGATTCCGGAAGACTGCCTACGGCTTGCCCTTCGAGCAGTAAAGCCGCACTAGACTTATACAACCGCACATTCTTGTGAAAGGTTAAACAAGCTAGCACACATATATGAAGTTTTATCCACTGCCGACATGCTACATAGTCGATAAGCTTCACCTCTGCCAAGCGCGAAACAACCTACACCAAGTCCTAAAGTGTTGTGATACTTGCTACGCAACCTACGGAATTGGAGAAAGTCAAGGTTAACAGCCTAGTGGTTACGCGGACTTGTCTGCTTCTGTAAGTAAGGCATCCAGCTGCCAACCCAATGGCTAACAACTTTGCAAAGTTCTACACCAATAGCTACGACTGCATAGGCTACGCGAGCTTGTCTGCTTATAAAAAAGTAGCATGCTTGCCACTGGTCTATCAAGTCTAAAGGTTAGGGCATGAACAAAAGAAGCAAAAATGAAGAAAAGCTAAGGAAAACATGTTTATAAACAACTAGCAAAGGCCGAAGGAGTTCAAGCAAAACAAGAGCTACAAGGAAAAACAAAGAAAATCTTAAAGGCTACTTAGATGACTACACTTTAGCAGCTTGGACATCCCACGACTACTCGATCGCCATACCTTCAACAGCCGTAACGCTCTTAGCAGTGGCATCATCCGGCGATTCACCCCCGGCTGCCCCAACCTGGGCACTAACTTCTCCAACTACTTCATCAATGGAAGCCTTAAAAGTAAAAGCAAGCAAGTCTTCCGGAGAAATAGAGAAGGTCTTAAAACCTCAAGCCTATCCTTCTCACCTTTCAGATGCTCATTCTTCTTAAGCAGACTAACACAGACGCGCTGCAGCTCATCCACTCCCTTCAAAGCAACGGGCTCAGAATCTACCATAGTATTTGTCGTCTCCTTAGCAACCTTGCTATATCTGCATCATAGCAAGCATAGCAATCCTTCTATAATTGGGTCGTATGCTTCACAAATGAGCTTGGGCAAACACCTTTTTGACGCCATCAACAAACTTGGCACAAGCGTCCATGTTTTCAAGAGATCTGGTTTCAAAAGCACATAGATCTCAGCAACCTCCCCAGAAGCAGGCTTAGTGGATTTCTCACAACTGCCTACGCGAGCAATCTCCTCATTCCCAGCAGGCGAATCAGTCTCAGCAGCATAAGGAAAAGGCCATGGCGCCACTTTAGCAGCAGAGTCCACCTTATCGCTCTTCATAATAGCAAGCCTCTCCAAAGGTGAACCGGACTTTGCTCCCAACAGACGTCTTGGTACAAAATTCAGCACTAGGGGCATGACATGACCTTCATGCCGAACAATCTTATCAGCAATCGTACTAGCCATTCTGGATATGGCATGCGCCACATGCTCAGATCTAGCAGCCTCATTTTTCGTCCCCTTGGAAAAAGTCAAGTCAATCACAAGCCTGGAGGCAGTCGGCGAACCCGCGTGAGCGAAAGAAGTCTTTGGTTTTTTTTTCTCAGCCGGCATCTCTTGAGCAGGCAGGGAAGATCCCTTTTCCCACCTACACTTGTAGCAAGATCCATAACAGTGATTGGACCAGCCAATGCATCCGCCTTGATCCTATTCACCTCCTCTTTCGGGAGAAGCCTACATTTCTCTCAGCGAAGAGGACTAAGCAGCCAACGACATTCATGGTACTCAGCAGGGGAGCTCAACCCAACATTCCAGCAGCCCATGTGACCCACAATCTCCTCATTTCTCTCAATCTCCAGCCTGGCTCGAGTCAGGTCCAATAGCCCAAAGGACATGAGCCATATGGCTCGCCTAGCATTGCGCCTCAGCGCCACAATCCGTGACCCCAACCGCACAAGCTGCCCTTAGCTCAAGCCAAGCCAAGCTGCCCAAGCAGTGGTCCCTGCCACGAAATCTCCTCGGCCCATGCCGAGCCAACTCCTGGTCCCTACCAGCCGACGTGCCGCACCACCCCGACAGCTGCCCCGCAATAGCACTATCCAAGAAGAAGGCAAGAAAAATTAAATTTTTCTTACATCGGTGCGACACGGACAAGACGAAGAAATCAACGAAAGACGGTCCTTTGCACGGGCAAGATGTAGAAGATTGCTAGAGAAGGGGGAACAAATATCCTCTAACTTTCTCTCTCTTGTGGGGTAGAATAAATTGCTCTCCAAAGTTGATTTAATAACCCATTTAAGGTGGACTTAAATAGGCTTTGAGAGAAGTTTATTTCTCTTTCCTAGAAGGACCTAATTTCCAATTAAAGAGAGAATCAACATCAAAATAGGAAGCAATCCTACGTTTCCTGAAGCAAGAAGATCTCTACACCTGCTGCCCTTTCTTACGAGCAGCCCAACAGGTGTGGGGGCATTTGTGGAGCCAAAAATATTCACTAGGCGACACGTGGACTTTTGGACAAAAGAGGATAAAAATACCCTTCAGGCATACCGGGATTCCTACACGCAAGCAGCGGGAAATTATCTTTCAACCAAGTCAAAAGTGCTCAAAATAGGTAACAATTTAAAGCCTATTTCATCAAATCCTTTCTATAAGGTAATTCCCAAAACCTAATTTATCTTATATGTTTTATATTCCATTATTTAGCTAAATAATATATTCCTTTCATGTTTCCTAAAAATTGACTAATTAAGGGATTAATTACCTAATCAATCCCTTAATTATCAAATTGAAACACCCATTCAAACCTAAAAATACTAGAGGGCCGGCTATTCCCATTCAAAACCTAATCCATCACCTTTTTCTACATTTTTCACCATTTCTTCCTTTTTATTAGCCAATTAATACCATAACCACCAAAACATTTCCTTTTAGGTTTAATTAGCCAAATAAAACCTAAAATTCCTATTGAATGACCAGCCACATTTCAAAACAGTAAACCTACCTAGCCCTATAAATAGGGACCTATTTTCACCAAATGGTAATTCCAATCCTCTTGCAAAAAATGCTAAACACTCTAAACACTTTTTCTCTCTAAAAATTCTAACTTTGGCATCGGAGGTTCTTCGGCCAAAGCCCCCCCATTCATCGTGGGCGCGTGAGGCTTTTGGCCTTAACCTAAAGTGCTAGTTGTTTTGTAGGTGCAAAATCGTCCAAGATCGAAGAGGAGAAAATTTGCATCCACATCCAACATAGAATGTATATTTAACATGCAACCCGTCCGGACATTCGGATCAAATCTGAACATGAAAGATTCATTATGCTTTATGAAAACCCTTTGAAAAACCATGCGACCCTTAAGCCATGGTGTTCATCCTAAATGAAATTACAATTACTAATCACAAGAAGCCAACGTTAATTTCAGGAAACCTTTCGACCAAAATTGCATCAAATTACTTTTCTAAAGATCCTAATGGTGATCATGCATTAAGACAATTAGATAGTTTTAATCACGGTGATCAATAATTCAAAGTATGCATGCAATCCATCATAAGCAATTAAATAAAAATCACATATTCATACTAAGGCTCAAGGTTTCGCCATAGCAAAATGGATTAGTTTCGCATATTCATAATTGAAATCATAGAAAATGTTATTAGAATGAATAAGAATGAAAACACCTTGAATTAGAAAATCTGAAAGCCTTTGAAAGACCTAGCAAGTTATTTGTCTCCAAAGTTGAGTAAAAATTAGCATCTCCAAAAGTGAGAATGGCAAAGCCATATATCTGCTATGCCATCGCACAACCCTTAAAATATAGGTCTCTTATTCCAATTAGGAAACTAAATAATAATAAAATAGTTTAGAAAATAAAGTCCTAATTATGCTAGGAGAATCTGCCAGGTAACTTTACAGCCACGTTTTAGCATCAAACATCCTCCAAATCCGGGCTATGATAGCTTATTTTGAAGATCAGTACGTACTGAACACATCTCCAGAAGGCCACGAACCTATCCGAAATCATCTTAGGCTCCAAAAATGCAATTCAAGCCCAAAACGTCACTATTCCAGCACTGCGTATCGCTGCCTTATTTTATTACCAGAAAATAACCGCTTGGTGGAAAAATCTGATATTTTGATACAATCAAGCCAAGTGACTCACGAATGTCCTCCAACTGGATTTACTCTAAAATTCGTCCATTTGACCACATTTTGCACCAGAGGAAGTCGAAAGTCCTATATTAGAAATACAATTCAAAGTATCAAAATTCTTCTAAAATATTAACCAAAATATGCTAAGAATAGGGTTAAATATATAATATAAAATCTATTCATCAGAGTTCAACATGTTTCTTATTCTACATAATCAATCTGGTTTCAACTCTTCTCTTTCAGTATGCAAAATCTTGACAAGTCTAATTTCTATTACAGTTATTTAAATTTTGAGTTTCTTCCTGTTATCATGATCTTATATTATTCCAATTAATTGTCGGAGTCATGACATTTTCTGTATAAGAAATAACACAAAGAAGAAGAATTTGTGACCGTCTTTTGTCTTTGAGTTCGGTTTTATATAATTTGATCATTTTGTACCAGATGAGCTGTAATTTAATTATATAAGAAGCTGAGTTATAGTTCTGGTAGCAGTGTACCGATAATTTGACATATTAAACTGAGTTTGTTTCTATCTCAGATAATAATCTACTATTATTCCTTTCTTTTTGACAATCCTAATTCAATGTTAACTATTTTCCCTGAAATGTTTCATACTTACACAATTGGAATTATTTTTATTAAATTAGGATAAAACGTCAATTCTATTAATATGTACATATGTATTTTTACTCTTGAATTAAACTAAGTTTGTTTTCATATTATCAAACTACATACATATTCATATATTCATCTTCTTCAGTCATGCTTGATAATGCTTAAATTCGATTTGTATTCATGTCTTTATGTCTGTACATACTTGATAATACCATTCTTGTCAGGTATACATGAAATTGATTAGAGTATCATTGAGAGAGATCAGAGGGTAATTGATCGTATACGAAGAAACCATGGTACTCGTGTTATGGGACATTATTGTGCTATAGCTTTGAAATTCACGTAGGGGGTTGTGGGAGATCTTCTTACTATTATTTATAATTATGTATTAATAATATATCTGGATGTTGTTTAAAATATTATTTGGATATGATTGTCAATTCCGAATGCGGATTGGATTCCAATGATTTTTTCTTAATGATTACTTAGTTATGTTTGTTATGTGAAAAATGAAATTGATACTTGTAGACTAATGTGTTGGAAATGGTGGTTGGATTATTTGAGAAGGGGAGATTGGAATTTTGGTAGTGGCTAAGATCTTTTGTGTAGTTGAGCCCGATTCTTCTACTCTAATAGGCTTAAAACTTGAGTAGAACTACTTAGCCAAAAAAAGAAAATATGAAGAAAAATCCAGCAAGATTAAAGATAAATTCAAACACAGCCCAAGTCCCGTGACTTGGGCAAAGTATTCAATTTTTGGAAGGGACAAGCTCCTTTCCAGGCAGAAAATTGTATGCAAAACACTGAAAAGTAAAATCGAGGATTGCACTTCAGAGATGGTTATATAATCAACACTCTCGTCCTTGTCCCTAATAGACTGGTGGCCCAATGGTAAATGACGGATTATGAAGCTTCCTTAAAACTAAAAACTGAAGGTCTCAGGTTTGAAACCCGTTGCTGGTGTGGAAGCCAGACTTATGGTCAGAAGGAGGCTGAAATGCTTTTATGAGTCTTCTCGGCCCCCGGAGGGATGGATAACCGTAGCTTGCCACCAGTTGTCCTCCTTTTTTAAAAAATAAAATAAAATAAAATAGACAGGCCTTTGGAGGCAACTAAGGTGTAAAATATCGATGATATCGGAAATATCGGTAGTCCAAAAACACGGAAATTTCAATGGAAATATCGGGATATTATCGATATCGATAAAAATTGAATAAAAACCATGGAAATTGTAAGAAAAACTTGGAAATTTTTATTGAAACTTTGCAGGATGTTTATTTAGTCAATTATCCATTAGGTTATCACAAAAAATTGGAAGGAAATGCATTGCATGATGGATTTAACTGATTTAAGTTGATTATATAG
Source organism: Malus domestica (assembly GCF_042453785.1). NCBI lineage: Eukaryota > Viridiplantae > Streptophyta > Magnoliopsida > Rosales > Rosaceae > Malus > Malus domestica. The sequence continues at coordinate 16,713,533 of NC_091663.1, forward strand.
CGAGCTGGCAAACATTGTGAGTGTAGAAAATATGTAGTAATTAATGAAAGAAGTTTAAACACACCATAATCATTTATATATAATGAATTAGTACAATATTTTACACTTTATACATTGCATGGTAAGATTCATTAGTGACTTAGCAAGGTCTAAAATATCGATGATATCAGAAATATCGGTAGTCCAAAAACACAGAAATTTCGATGGAAATATCGGGATATTATGGATATTTTAGACCATGGAGGCAACCTCGGGGTTAGCGAAATGTGTCACTTTAGTCGCTCTCGGAGTCGGTACCTGATACAACTTCTTCAGACGCATCGTCTGAAAGCACTTCCAGCTTGCTCTTTAGCTCGGTGGACAAGGAACATTTGCAACCCAATCCCCTCCCAAACTAGCTCTAGCCCATTCGGGCAATTGGGCTAAGAGGGAGCTTGTAGGAGAGGGCAGGTGGGAGTCCAAGGCATGAGTGCCTGAGGGTTTTGTGATGCAAGGCTGACTTCAGCATGACGTTAGCCACGATATAGAATTTTTTTTGTATCAGGCACATGCATAACATGCGCGCGTAGGGGCGCGTTACCGTTAAGATTTCAAGTGGTGAGGCCCACGCTTTACAGTCTGTCTTAGCCGTTATTGGGTGCAACGTGGCACCTTCTCGGCCATTGGATTTCAACAGCTCTTTTTTCCGGACCGTTTGTTTTCCAACGGTCAAAAAAAATTTCAAAACTCCCTCAACGGTTAGATGACATGGCACAATCTGAGCCGTTCGATTCTAGATCAACGGTCCACGTTTTTTGGCTTTAAAAAAAATAAAAAATCTGATATGTTACCGTTATGCCACATGTCACAATCTAGAGGGTTGGATCGGTAGAAATTAATTAAGTTAATAAAAAATAAATAAAATTGTTAAAAATTAATAAATAAAAAATCAGAAAAAACTTTTTAAAAAATTAAATTTTTTTTTTATATAAATACAAAATTTTATAAAAATTATTTTATTTTTCTATAAATACCTTATTATTATCTTCCACCTTACACCACACTTTCATTTTTTCTCAAATACTTTCAACCACATTCCAATCTTTCTCTCAAAGTTTCTATTTACTTTTGTTTCAAAAAAAAAGGCTAATGATGCAAGTACGAATTGGACGCTTATTGAAGATGTTACGTTATGTTATAGCTGGGTTGAAATTACTCATGATCCAATTACGGGCAATGAGATACAGTTGCGAGAAATGTGGAGCAATATTCATGATACGATTACGGGCAATGTGATGCAATTGCGAGAAATGTGGAGAAATATTCATTCCCTTTTTCTTGAGAAAATTGGTGGCAAAAGAACAGAACAATCGCTCTTAGGTCGTTGGAGAATACTCAGCCAATCGTTTACTCATTGGAGAAACACTTTGGCACAAGCTTGGTATAATGCCAAAAACAAAAACAAATCATTCAACCAATGAGAATGTTGGAATATTATCAAAGATTGTCCCAAATTTAGAGTTGTGCCTATTAACCCAGAAGTTGTCATGAACAACACCCCTCTACACTTTATGCCAGATCACGACTCGCATGTTCATGAAAGCAACATAGAACAAGTGCCAAAAGTGACCCTTGAACAAGTGTCGGGGTCAACCCGTTATCCACTTAGGCCTTAAGGTAAGAAGGCTTCAAAGAGAAAAGGGAGTTCTTCCAAGAATGATTATGCAAAATATAAGGAATAACTTCCTCACCAAGGTGAATTGACTTTGACGCAGGAAATGGCTAAATTTGAGGCTGCTAGAGATAAGGCAAAAGCTGCAACTACTGAGAGATTATTTCAAGCTAATGAGAGAGAAAGATAACTACTTAGGCAAGAAATGGAAGTGCTTAAAGAAGAAAGAAGGGCTTAGCAAGATTGTGACATTATGAAGGAGCCTGTAGATGCGATGTCTCCGAATTCTAAATATTTTTGGAATTCGGAGAAAGCGGACGCGATGTGAAGGAGGCGTGCAAGAGACGAGAGAGCAAGTGGAGATGGTCCTAGCACCAAAAATCGGTTAGGTGATCATTTTCCATTCACAAGGGACTAGGGAATTTGTTGTATAATCAGAGCCCATAATTTTCCAATCACTTTGGGTTGTAATTTATTTAATTTGGTACTTTATGTAATTTCGTATTTATTGAATTTCGTATTTTATGTAATTTTGTATTTATTGAATTAAGAGTATCTTTATTTAATTTGGTACTTTATTTAAACTAAGAGTATCTTTATTTAATTTGGTATTTTATTTAAACTAAAGAAAATCTTTATTCAAAGAACATAAACACACCAAATAAAAAAAAATTAAAAAAATAAAACCACACTAAATGAACTTAAAAAACACACCACATAAAATAAACACACCAAATAAAAAAATACACTAAATGAACTTAAAACACACACCAAACAAACTAAGAGCATTCTTCTTCCACCACAAGCTTGTTTTTAAGTTTCTTGAGCTTGTTTCAATCCCCACAAGAGCTCTATCAAGTCACTTTGCCGGTCTTTATGATAGTATGAGGATTGGAGTGAAGTATATCGTTGAATGAGTCTTTCATTGTAACGTCCATCCCTTTTGAATGGCTCGTGTTGCACAGGTTCTTTGGTGGCGTCATGAGCACAATATATTTGTGTTTTGGAATTGTTCATCGTGCCTGACTCAAATTCACCAATGGCATCATAATCATACTCATTTTCCACAATCATGTTGTGAAGAATGATACACATCATCATGATGGATTGAAGCGACTATGAATTAAACAATCTGGCAGCACCCCTGACAATCGCCTAAAGAGCTTGGAGGATACCAAAACAATGCTCCACATCCTTCCTACACCCCTCTTAACAGCTTGCGAACTGTTTTTCCTTTTCACTTTGCGGACGTGGCATTGTTTTGACAAACAATGTCCACCTTGTTTAAATGTCGTTTGCTAAGTAGTTTGCTCCGTCGTACTTATGTCCATTGACCCAATACTTGATTTTCGGTGCTTTTCTTTGTAGCACCTCGTCAAATACTGGAGATTGGGTAAGGATATTGAGGTCATTTTGAGTTCCTGGAACACCTAAAAAAGCATGCCAAGTCCATGTATCAAATGATGCCACTGCCTCCAAAATGATACTTTTTGCTCCTTTTCTATCCCCATAAGCTCATTGCCATGCACATGCATAATTTTTCTAGGTCCAGTGCATATAGTCGATGCTTCCAATCAAGCCAGAAAAACCTCGCATCTCACCCTTCTTCAGAAGCCTTTGCAAGTCCATTGTTGTAGGTCTCCGGAGGTACTCTTTAGCGTACATAAATTCGATTGCGGAGCAAAACCTCATCAGGGACTCAAGAATGGTTGATTTTCCCATCCTCGCTATCTAATCCACTTGGTCTGCAGATGTTCCATATGCAAGCATTCACAAGACATCAGTAATTTTTTGCTCAGGAAGGAGACCCATGACACCAAAAGCATCCTTCTTTTGCACAAAGTAAGAATCATGGTTGCAAACAGCAAATCATGATTTTGTTGAATAAATGTCGTTGCATTCTAAAACGACGTCTAAAGTACATATTAGGGAATGCACTGTTACAGACAAAATAATCTTCCAAGAGATCATTACATCATGGTTACCTGCTTCTATCAAAGTTTTAAGAAAGGCTGGGCCTGGAGGTCTCAGCCACAGCTTGGATGACTCGACAGAAATGTAAGGCTCTTTGACTTCTTACTTCGTCATCTCTCCTTCTACGCTCCTCATTCTCTTCCTCTTCCATCTCATTTTCTCCCTCCTGGAGATGGAACATTTCTTCCCCTTGCTTAAACAATTCTTTCTCTTGCTCATCGATTTCCCACAACATCCTTGAAGAAGACATTGTAAGAATGAAGGAGAAATTATGAATAAGGATAGAGATTTTGAGAGATTTCAATTTTGGTGTGCGATTTATTAGGATGAATAGTGGGTTATATGGAGAGAAAAGAAAGGACTAGGTTGTAGATACTACCACGTGGCACGCTGATTCATTAAAAATCTTATCGAACTCTATCCTCAAAGATTCTAAACATATTGTGACAGTGGCGTGACGGGATTGGTTAAACATCTTATCAAAAATCTATACTCAACAATTCTAAAAAGGTAACGATATGTGGGGCGATGGAATTTGATAAAAATCTTATCAAAATCTATCACCCAAAATTGTACTTTCGGATAATGACACGTGGCGTAACGAGACCGGTTAAAAATCCTATCCGAAATTACAAATAAAATTATTTTTTATTATTTTATAAAATAAGAAATACTAATATTTTATTACCTATTACCATAACTATTCAGTTTAGGGATGGAGATGTAAAAAGTAATTACTGTTCATTAAAGGCAATTACTATTCAGTGGAGGGGATTCAATTGCCAATTACCATGGGGGGCTTTCCTACGCTGGAAGTGCTCTGATAGGCTGGGAGGAATTGGGAAATTACCCATCTTAATTTCTTCCATTTTGTGGTAAGCATTTCAGCCGTCGCGGTGATCCCATCTAGCGCAACAAGTAACATATCTGCGGTCGTAACCATCAGCATATTTCAGCTCAAAATCATCTTCAAAAGTTGAGCAAATATTTGCTAACTCTACCTCGCTCTCGCCAATGGCTTGGTGAAAAGCTTCAGTATGAGCTTCTTCATTCAGCTTCGCTTCTTGTTGAACTCCTTATAAGTTAGACTATAGGATGGCACGATCGGCATCCCCTGTGCTTTGCTTCGTTTCAAATGCCCGCTCTGCTTCGTCTTCACCTTCGACGCATGCGCCAATTCCACCTCGATCCTGCCCTGTTGCCAGGAGGTCATTAGCCTTGCTCTCTTCACAACACAGTACCAAGCTATCCCCCCAACATTCTAGGAGTGTGCCACCTCTTGCTTGTCGGTTAGAATCCTCCCCAGCTCAGCATCCTTCTCTTCTAGCAGATTCAGATTGGATTGTGCTTCCAAGCTCACTCTTGTAAGCCGCCTCCATTTTGTGGATCTTCTCGGCCTGACTGTGGAGCCCTACTTCAGTCCACGCATTGGCCTATTCTCATAAGTTCGTGAGAACAGGACAAAGGACAAATGAATCAACACTCTAACAAAGGGCAAAGAACTCACCGCATGTCGACTCCGATAACAATTTCGCACCAACTGGTCGAGTAGACAAAGGTTTGGGATGCTCTACATTGTGAAAACCAATGGCGTCGGCAGGGAGAACGTGTTGACCCAAGCGGTCTAATGACCAGATGAGGCTGAATTCCGCTTGCGTTTATAGCGGAAGAACTTCTTCTTTGGAGGAGGCCTTACAAAACTACTAGTTGGTCCGCCTGTAAAATGGCAGCAAGAACTAGGGCAGGATGCTGCTCAAGAGTTGTCACCTCATTTGGATTCGAAGTACAGGCATAGGGGTGCTGTCCTTGCTGCTGCTGTTGTTGAACTTGTTGTTGTTGTTGTTATTCACAAGGACGCCGCCCTTTCCCTTGTCCCCGCTTAGAGAGGGTTCCTTTTTTCTTCCTCCCTAATCACTGGGAGTACTGAAGCCTGTTGCTGCACCACCTCAAGCAGCCTTAACTCTAACGAAGTAGGAGTTCATGCATTGAGTACCTTATCAGTTTTTCTTGGGGAATGGCAGAACTTCATGCTCAACAGACTTCTTCTTAGATGGCCTGACCTCGCCGGCCTTCTTTATGGCATCCTAAAACCGCTTGCTCTTCTTCATCTTTTCAAATCTAGGAGCCTCTGAAGCTTTGACCAAGCAAACTTTCTCTCTGGCATCATTTCTGTCAATCTAGATTTACACTGCAATACGATGGTCGAAGTATCAATCCACGATGGCATCTCCGCCATACTTGCTAAGCATCTCCGAAGAAATGAGTCATTTCTAGCTCTGGTGCGCCAAATGAATGATTTTGAAGGCCTTGTCAATCAGTTCAGGCCAGCACGATCTGATGCTCCCCACACTGTTATCACACAGAAGGTCTACATATGGGATGTCCTGGATCTGAGCTCCGAAGGTGTCACATTTCTTAATTGCCGTTAACAATCAGGACATCCTTGTACGAGTCTTTGTCGTGCCGAGGCAGATCAGTGATGCATGCGGGCCATATAAGACTTAGTCACGATTGGGAGAAGTAGTGAGGATCGAAACTCTTCCGCTTGGTGTAAAACATGTGAAACTCTTGGGTCCCGAGGTCTGCTCCATACTATTCATTCAACAGTCTGAAGCAGGTGACAAGTCTAGGTACCAGGGATGAATCGTGGTACAAGCGTGCTAGGGACCAGAAGGCACAGGCAAATCTGCCCGGACGTTGTGGCCGGCCTCCTCCAAACCTTGCCGTCGTTCATTAAATTCAGGAAGTAGCGAATGAAAGCATCTCCTTCTTTGTTGTTACGGACCCAAACCATTTTAGGGTCGTAAAGTGATTCATAGTTAGCAGCAGGGGTACAAAGAATGCCCGAAGAAGCAGACATCTTCTCAATTCAAAATGGGTTTTGGAAAAGGGATTGGGAAGTGAAAGTTTCTGATGAAAGAAGACAAGAACTTTGGGGAAATTTTTTGGCTAAAGTATAAGACTTGGATACTTAAAAGTTAAGACGATGAACTAGAAATATGAAGAATTTATAGAAGATATTTCGAAATCATCTCACCGATGAATTTGTATCGTCTCTGTGAAGTAAAAAATAATCAAGAAAATTATGGAGGTGACATGTGTACTTTTGGGTGAAAAATGACAATATTATCTTCGAGGCACATCTAAACTTCTACGCGCAAACAGCGAACAATCATGGCACAATCAAGGTCAAAAGTGATCAAAATAGGTATTTATTCAAAACTTATTTCATCCATCCTCATCAAATCCTCCCCATAAGGTAACCTTCAATTATTCATTCAAAATAGGATTAATTACCTAAATTAATTGATTAATTTCCTAATTGATTGTAAGATATTATTTTGACATAATATCTTGCAATTACACCCAAAAACCCCCATATGTGGCCGGTTCCCATCTCTCCAAAGGGGGCCGGCCACACCCCTATATATAGCCCCACATTTCTCAAAAAATCTAAGCCAATTATCTTCTAAAACTCTAAACACTTCCTCTCTCAAATTCTAACTTTGGCATCGGAGGTTCCTTGGTCAAAGCCCTGCTCCCAATTCATCATGGGTGCATGAGGCTTTTGGCCTTGACCTTAGGTGTTAATTGTTTTGCAAGTGCATTTTCGTCCAAGAATAAGAAGGTGGAAATTTGCATCCACAAATTGGTGCTTTCATTGAGAGTTTGATTCACACGCTCGAAGAAGACTCTCGCATTCAAAGTTTCTCATTTCTCGTTCGTTCGTAAATTTTTCATACTTTCTTATTCCTAGAATTTTTTAATTCTTTGAATAGAGGTGAGGAAAAAATACAATGACGGGAAATTCAGAAACCACGACGAATGGAACTTCCTACGTTCAAAGATCCGGATCAAATGATGGAGGACGAGACGTAGCCTTACCAGGGTGATCCACGAGGCTCAAAGCGATGGCAAGATGTTCAACTTTGCCACCACGGAGCACCACCACCATGGCAGCCACGGGGACCATCGTGGCAATGGGGAGTGGGCCAGCTCAATGGCAATAAGCCCATGAAGAACAGGGAGCAACGAGGCAGCCACAAGCCCAGGCCCACGCCACTTTGCAGCAGCAAGCCCAGGCGCTAGAAGCAGCCCAAGTTGCTGCCCCAGCAATGTAGGCTCAAGCCTTATCTATTTGGCGCACAGCCCAATCTGCAGCCCACGCTGCAAGGCAACCGAGCCAGGCCCAGCACGAGCTGACCCGAACCACTACCTCAGCAGCGCAAGCCCAAGCAACTACAGTGTAGAAGAAGCAGCCCAACACTCGTGGGCCCAAGGACAACGCAAGCCCAATACGTTCCCGAGCCGAGCCCAGGCCCAGCATTCATGCGCAATCAAATATTAATTAATACGTAATCGATCGAACACTACTTGAAAATGAAAACGGCTCTTCTGCTCAGAAATGAAATATTCCAAATGTTCCTATAAATTCTTGCTCCCATTGGACCATTTGTATTTATATGCATTAGGATCCCGATTCAGGGATCTCTCAGTTCGAGAAATAAAAATAAGAGGATCGAACCATTTCTTCTGACTCTTTGTCAAATTTGATAAATGTTCGTTGATCGTATATTTCATTATAGTTCTATGATTCAGAGTATCATTTCCTATTTGATCCCTTTGAATTCCATATTCGAAGTTGCGATCGGATCTATTCATTAAAAAGAATCGATTCAATACATTTCTTATGTACCCATAGGTGCTATATTGGATTTGAATCATATTTCGGATCAATCTATATTGATTGAATGCCTCCATTATGTTGTTGCTAGCAAATACCACTATTTTTTATTTTGGATCTTCCAAATCATTCCCGCAAGAGGTCCGGACCCATTTTTTCCTGATCCTTCAATAAAAAGATTCATTCTCTTCATAAAAAATAGGAGGTAGAACCAATAAAGATTTCTTTTTCGATTCATCCCTGGAGTTGAATACCTCATTCAAGAATTCTTTTTTATCCAATCCAATAGAAAAGGCAAATCCCTTATGATACACCAGATCCGACTCGATTATTGATAGAGTGAATATATCAGCCATTTCTTGAAATCTCTCTTCTGATTCAAAATCGTGGTGTAACATGTATCCCCCCTGTTCCGGTCATGGAATAGATGAAATAAATCAAAAAATGGATTTTTGCTCAAGAATGAAATCTTATTGGAACTGTCCATATCTAATTCATCTATGTGGTGCAATCCACTCCAGCGACCTGACCTACTCCCATGTCTAGCTTAGCTGAACTCCCCCCCCCCCCCCCCCCCGAGAAGCCCTGCCCTCTTTAGTGTAAAATATAAGGAAAACTAATGAAAAAGGTTTGAAAACTTTGAGTTTTAACGATAAAGACAAAATAAAGGGTAAAGTGAATAGTAACAAAATTGACTTGTCAGTTTAAAAATGTGATTTTTCATTAAGTGAACAGGTACCGGGAGCTTTTCGATAAAGTTCCCTAAAATAATCATTGTACTTAAAAGCAACTAATACGGCAAACCAAGGAATGAAGAAGTCTGTGACAACCCGTCCCTAATTTTACGATTTATTAATTTTAAAATAGTGAATTGACCAAAATACCCGTTAAGGTGAGATTGTTGACTTTTGTTGACTGTCATTTCGTAACACGTATAAACGCGTAGGCACAAGCGGAATCGAAATTGAAGTTACGATGGAGACTTTATGGAACTACAAATCTGAAAAATACTTTGTTAAAATTATTATTTTATATATTTTTCATAATTATTATTATATTATTATAACCATCTTTGGTGGGATATTTTATTATTTAAATCATTTATTTCTGGCCCGTGGGGCTAAGGGTGGTTCGGGTAGGGATCCCGAACCGAAATCCAAAGCCCGAATCCCAAACCGACTCTCTTCAGGGATGCGATTCTAAAACCCGAAACCGTAGCCGAATTTTGGTATTCCCGAATTTCTAGAATCCCGAAATTGTTTCGGTTTTTCGGTTCGGGATCGGGAATGGATGCAGTCAGAAGATATCAACCTAATTTAGGAAGATCGAATGAATGTAGTCCCCAAATAACAAATTTCCAGTCCCCTAATCCCAAATTTGTAGACAACCCATAAAAAATCAGACAGTCAAGGATCGAAGAAGCCGTCGATCAAAATTCGAAAGCAGAACAATACAAAGCAATCAAGCATGCAGTAACTGAAATTAGGGGATTTTCAAAACAAAAATCCTAATTTTAATTCTAAATCCCCAAATTGAAAGTTCAACACCCTAATCCTCAATTTTAGAATCCAAATCCAAATAAAGGTACAATAATTTCATGAAGTTTGGCACCTTCAGATTAGAGAAGCTTCGATTTGTAGGTCATTGGAGGTGGAACCATGGAAGTTTGGATTTGGAATATGGTGTAGTGGTCAATGACTCAACGACCGATGTGTTGAGTTTGTGACAAAGGGAGGAGGAGGAGAGTAAAGAGTGCAGTCTGTGCAGAGACGATTCGAGGGATTAGAGAGAGTGTTGAGTCCGAGGATGTTGACATAGCAAAGGAGGAGATGAGAGAGTGTAGAGAGATCCGAGAGGTTAGAGAGAGTCTGAGTGTGAGAGAGAGAGGCGCAGAGATTCATTTGAGGTTATGTATAAGTAACTAATGGTTATTAAGCATATAAATATATTTTTTGTATTATAATTTCAACAATTGAGAGTTGGCTCAGTGGTGAAGTTCCATGATTCCTAAGAGGAGATAAGGGGTTCGAATCCTTGCGGCCTCATTTTTTAGGTAATAATCTGAAATCGGCTCTGTTCAGGAAAAATCGAAATTCACAAATGCTAGACCGAATACCAAACCGAATTGGGTGGTATGGGATAATAACCGAACCGAAAATTTTCAAAAACTAAAAATTTAGGGAAATTTCGGGATAATTTCGGTTCGGGTTCGGTTAGGATTGGGATTTTTGGGATATTTTTCCAGCCCTACGTGGGGCCCACACATCACAAACTCTCCACTTTTCTCCTACCACGTGTCTTCATTCCCATCTCTCTTGGGACTCTCGAACCCTCTCCATCTCTCACCTAACTCTCTCGCTCTCTCTATTTCCCTCATCTGCAATTGCAGACGCTGAGACCCACTCAACTCGCCACTCATGCGAACTCCATTGCCTCCAACGACCACCACATCGTCGTACATCTCCCTTTTTCCTCCTCGTCTCAAACTCTAGGCACTTTCTTTATCAATGTGCTCGCTGCAGAAGATCGTCGATGAGAACCCGGCAACTCCCTTTCTTTCCCGACCTCAATAAGGACTCGCACCACTTTGTATCGTTTTAACCTTCAATTTATAGCTTGATTTCGAGCTTACACGTGAGTTTTGGGTAGGATTTATATAAAGATCAACTTGGGGAAACACTTCCCAGTTTCCGACAATGGTCCTCATGTTGGTAAATTATTGTTCTCATTTTCCTTACCTTCAAATTGACTTAAAATTTTCTGAAAGTAGTTAAGAATCGAGCTCGAATAGAGCTCAGGAAATTTCCCGACTAGACTCGCCCAGTTCCGGCCTTCTTTGTTGGGTCTAATGGATTCAACCCGCGAGCCTAAACAAGTCAACCCGACCCGATACAAAAAAAAAGATCTAAAAACCCGGATCTGAACCCGGGATCCGGCCTGGCCCATTTCTTAAATGGATTTAGAATATTCCTTGTGTTGACTTTTTTGAAATTTTCTTGGAATTCCTCCTAAGCTAATTTCGACATCCCAAGTCCGTTTTTGACATCCATTTAGTGAAATTCTAAAGTTTTAATGTAATTGACCGCCTGGGCGACTTGGTTGACTTTTCTGGGTTAATAGTTGACTTTTTGTTGACTTTTTCCAAAAATTACTGGGGACACTTCTCAACGTATTTCGACGCACTGATTCCAAATCCGCACTCCATTTTCCCAAATTTGGCCATTTTAGTTGAGTTTTACTAATGGGTACCAACATTATGCCTATGTGCAATTACTATCGGAGACTCTAGTTTTCCTAGTTCAAACGGCTGCTACCTCACAAGTATGTGTGAGTGGGATCGTTTCTTTTATAAAGTATGTGTGTGTGTGTGTGTGTATGTGTGTGTGTGTGTGTGTGTGTGTGTGTGTGTGTGTGTGTGTGTGTGTGTGTGTGTGTGTGTGTGTATTTAGTTTCCATACATTTTAGTAGAGCATTTTCTACGTGATGCCCTGATTAAAGTAACGTTTATAAGAAATGTCGTAACGATGAAAATTAGGAAAACATTATAAATCCTACGGGATGCTTTAATTAGATTTACAGTTATGAATAGTATTATGTTGACTAGAATTATCGAATCACTGTGGCATGAATATATTTACGTTATCTGCTCATCATGTGCTACACTGATGTTTGTACTCACTCGGGCCAAGATCAGTCTTCATGTGTATGTTCACAACTTACCGTAAGCTCACTTTGGATCCATTGTAGGTGTTAGTCATGTCCTAGATTGCTATAGGAAATTAGGACTCGTATGTGATGTAGCACCAGTCTTCACATGATTGTAGTACTAAAGTGTAAATCATTTCTTTACACCCAGTCATGTTCATGTTATAATACATCCACATGAACTCGTGTGTCAGCATATGTCGATGAGCACTTGATTTGATATTTGTTTATGCGAGATATATTGACTATCGAATGTTAGGTGTTTATTTACAAAATATTGTGAAGCATTGCATTCTCGGAATATTACTATTTACGGTAAGTATTTTCACACTATACGTAGTATGCTATGTTTGGAAACTATACTTGTTTTACGGCAATGGGTTATTACGTTTTCAAAAAATGTTTTACAAAGCTTTATTTTTAGGCCCACTCACCCTTATTTTTCGCCCCTCCAGGTTTTAGTTGCTGAGCTTTCATGTCGACGAGGATTCTTGGCAAAAGTTGGAATAGGAGATTACCTTCGATGGTATAATTCTTATCCTACTTTTACTGTACTTTACTTATGATCTAAAACCACGTGTGAATTGGGTTCAATCTCACTCACTTGCGCACTCTTGCATTTAGGCACTTTTAGGTTTAAATTTACCCACATTTTTCACATCACTGCACTTTATGGCTTCATCACCCTTTTGGTGTCTGCCAACACAGCTCGATTCAGAGTTCAGGTGGACATCCCAGGTCGTGGTGTGTCAAAACCTACATCCACGAACAACCCTAAATAGGCTATCAATGTATCTTCTCGAAAAGCACTTCCACCACCTTCGCCTGCATCTTCAAAGAAAGTAGAGGCCAAGACGATCGGTGAATCTTGGATGTCAAGATAGTTGAGAGCTTTGCATCCACGAAAGACTTCACATAGTTAAGAATTATGCTGCACTTTCTCAATTGCAATGGTCGAATCAATCAAATTTTCTTCAAGGAAATCACCAATCACTACTATAGAAAAATGCTTTTCCGATGAAAGTCTATTCATCGCGCAAAGTGAAAATTCATTACTTAAAAATTGGGCAATGAAATATACCTTTGTACTCGGACAAAGTTCGAGACGCAAATCTTTGTGCGACAAGATATAAAGCTTCATCGCGCAATAGCGTTTGCGCGACAAAATTTAGGTTAGAAACACAATGAAAAACTTGGTCACACAAATCTTAATGTGACAAAAAATACATCGTTGCACTAAAATTTAGGGGACGAAGCCTATCCATCGCGAAAGGTTTAAGGTAACAACACATCTTCATTGCACTAAGGTGTAGGCAACGAAAAGTCTTCGTCTCAAGAAACTTTACATGACAAAGTTCATCGTCAGGTAAACCAAGACGCAACGAAATCTTTCCTTGCATGTTTGGTTTTTGAGTTTTTTTTTTTTTTCTTTTTATTAGTATTTCGTCACGCGTACTTTTAAGCAACAAAATATGTACTAGTTATTTAATTAATTTAATTATCTGGTATTTTGAAAACAAAAAAATATAATAAACAATGTACGAAAACTATTAATATTATATATAGAAGTGTACGTATAAACAATAACAAAATATTATACAATTCTAAAACAAAATGACTATAGAGGTGTAGCTGGGAATCTGCTAGGTTGTGCGGCTGGAAACTTGATGGCTGAAGTGGCTGGGAATCAAATGATGACATCGGAGATTTAATGTCGGAACTGGAGGGCATATAAGATCTTGTTCACCGGTTGCCCTGGACCGCAAGCTGCTGTTAATTAATGATGATGAGCAAAAATGCTCCCATTTATTGTATTGGTCATTTATTCATCCACATAGAAGACCATTTGAAATTTAGATTTTACAGCTATTTCCAATGCACATAGAATGTTAATGTCAAATATAAGTTTGGGATTAGGGATGGGCAAATACCCATCGGTTATGGGTAACTGCGGTTACCCGCCTATTTAAATTTTACGGTTACGGTTATGGGTAACCGTTTAGATAAATAAATGGTTACGGGTATAACCGTTTACCCGTAAAATTTAAATGGACGGTTATGGGTATTAACCGCGATTATAAACGGGTAACCATTTACCTATTTATTTTATATATGTAAAATTAATACAAACCATGTTCCCTATCGGACAAAACTTAGATCAATGCTATTGACTATAATGCATGATTTCTGTAGCTAATATAATATAGTTTTCCTTAACCACTTTAAATTTCATGGTCCATTATATATATATATATATATATATATATATATTATATATATATATATATATATTATGTTAATACCTTACATTCCGAGTTAAATAACCCAAGAAAATTGTCTTTTAATAATTTTCGTAACCCAATAATAATTAGCAAATTTTATATTACCTTCATTGTTAACAATTAAAAATATCGTCAATAAACTATTATTTCAATTATTGGAATGGTATAAGGACTTAAAAAATTAAAATGCGGAAATGTATGATGAATGTACCTATAACAGTGTTTAATTGTTAGAAAAAGAAAATTATTTTCCCCAAACTTGAAACCGTGGAATCCCCAAACGGGTTTTCTCTGTAACCGAACCCATAACGGGTTTCCCCATTATAATATTTACATATTTATTTATATTTATTAAACAATAAAATTTTAAAAAAATTTATTATTAATCAGTTGATACAATGCATCTAATAAGTAATATTAAATACTTAAGAAAACATTTACACTATTGAAAATTATAAGCATATAATTTATACTATTAATGATCTAGAAGTAAATAATTAATTTTCATATTTAATAATGCAAGATTATTAACAACTCATTTCCATGTAATAAATATTTATATTTTTTTTATAATAAATGAAATCGTTCGGTTTCGGGTATAGGTTTGGGGAGGATACCCCAATAACCATAACCGAACCTGAAACCGAAATATTTATCCGACAGTTACCCATAACCGTAAAGTACCCGAAATTTATCTCTGAAATAGAATCGTTCGGATCGATTACTTGCTTAGATCATATTTCGAAGGTTTAATTGCCATCTCTAGTTATATTTGACTCAAATTTAAGAGATTGGCTATTTGACAAATTTTTTGTAAGAGACTGACTACAATAACTACATGACTATATCTAACTATTAGATAATATTTATATTAATACATGCACCCAAATCCCAAAAGTAATAGAAATGATATAGCAAGTGGACATTTACTGCAATAGTGGAAAGGTATTGTGCCCTTGTATAATGGCATGGGTTCAAACTCCGTCAGTAGCTAATCTAACATTCAACTTACTAACGATATCGCTCGACTCTAAAAAAAAAAAGGAATGATATAACATTTAAAGTGAAATTAACTTTAAAATTGACCAACCTTTAACTTTAGATTAGAGATAGGCTTAAAATATTTAAAACTCGTGTATTTTTGTTCCTAAGCTTTTCTCTTTCCTGTAAGAGTCTTTCTCACCAATGTGTGGGTAGTTTTCGTTCTCTTCAATCTACGTAGGCGCCGGCCTTAACTTTGGTTAAAGTCAGTGCCAACCCATCCTTTTTGTCTGTGTTTTATTTTAGTGTTTTGTTTCCATTCCTGTTGCCTTCAATTTTACCTCCCCTCCCCTACAATTTTCACGATCTCCACCTATATTTTCTCCTTTTCCTTTGATCTCACCTTTTTGAGACTTAAACCCCTCCCCTGCATTTTTGGTTGCCATCTCTCTCCTCAGTTTACTTTGATTTGTCGAGGATCTTTGGCAGGTTGTGTAGAGCTTTAGCTTGGGTGCTAGCACCATCACCCTTGTTCACCATTATTGGTCATGCCCGTTGTTTGCCCTTGTCAGCAATGTTTCTCATGAGTTCTTGATGGTGCGATCTTAGGTGATAGTGATGGGAGGCGATTTGTGATGATTATTGGGTGGTTCTCTGGTGGCGGCATCAACGTCTACAGCTTCAATAAGACCAGTTTCTAGGGATTTTCAGTCTGTTTAGTTTGTGTGTGCTAGGCTCCAAGGTTGGTCTTGGGGCTTTGTCTTTTTTTGTATTTGTGGCCCACTTTTGTTTGTGCATAACTTGTTTTAGGCCCTAGTTGTAAGGGTGGGGTCGGTTCCAATTAGTTCGGTTTTTTGCCGTGACCGAAAACCAAACCAAAATTTTGTTTGGTTTGGTTCAATTTTTTTCGGTTTTTATTCGGCTCGATTTTTCGTTTTGTTTTCGGCTTGATTCGTTTTATATATATATATATAACGTAAATTTTTTCAAAACATTTCACTTTCATACCTCAAGTACTATTTTATTTCAATATAATAGATCCGTTACATTTTTCATCCATTAGTCCGTTAAGACCTGACGTGGCTGTCACATTTGTGCTGACGTGCCTGCCAAATTTGTGCCACGTGGCAAAAAAAAAATTATGCATTTAAAATATTATAATAATTTACCCTATTAAAAAAATAAAAAAGTAAAAAAAACCCAAACGCACACCCAGATTGTAACATCCCACATCGTCCAGGGGAGTGGATCATGTAAGCCTTACATGTATATTCTCATCTCTACCTAGCACGAGGCCTTTTGAGAGCTCACTGGCTTTGGGTTCCGTCGGAACTCCGAAGTTAAGCGAGTTCGCGTGAGAGCAATCCCATGATAAGTGACCCACTAGGAAGTTCTCGTGTGAGTTCCCAAAAACAAAACCGTGAGGGCATGGTCGAGGCCCAAAGCGGACAATATCGTGCTACGGCGAAGTCGAGCCATAGATGTGGTATGGGCCTGGGCCGAGATGTGACAATTTGGTATCAGAGCCAATCCCTGGCCAGAATGGGGGTGGATTGTAACATCCCACATCACCCAGAGGAGTGGATTCTTATATATATATATATATATATATTCATCTCTACCTAGCAGGAGGCCTTTTGGGAACTCATTGGCTTCGGGTTCCATCGGAACTCCGAAGTTAAGCGAGTTCGCATGAGAGCAATCCCAAGATGGGTGACCCCTTGGGGAGTTCTCGTGTGAGTTCTCAAAAATGAAACTGTGATGGCGTGGTCGGGGCCCAAAGCGGACAATATCGT
This sequence comes from Malus domestica, assembly GCF_042453785.1. Taxonomy (NCBI): domain Eukaryota; kingdom Viridiplantae; phylum Streptophyta; class Magnoliopsida; order Rosales; family Rosaceae; genus Malus; species Malus domestica. The sequence goes on from NC_091663.1 coordinate 16,730,606, forward strand.
GCTACGATGGAGTCGAGCTCGAATGTGGTGGGGGCTCGGGCCAGGATGTGATACAGATCCCCTTCCTTCCCCCTCACCTCTCTGCAACTCTTCCCTTTCTTCCTCCATCTTCACCTCCCTCATATGGCGCTCCTCCCCCTCCCCCTCCTACACACCCATCACCCTTTCTCCCTTCTCCGTCCAAACTATCTTCTTTGTCCACCTTCCCCGTCTGATATCCCCACCCATCTTCCCTGTCCATCACCGTCATGGTCTTCCTCCTAGCGTGCTCAGTGTAGGTCACAGCGTCACAGATCACATTCTCCAAGAAGATCTTGAGCACTCTATGGGTCTACGAAGAGACCCAGATCTTGTTTAACCGCAAGACGATCGCCCATATCTCGTCGGCCTGGTTCGCAATGGCGTGTAGGGTTGCGGGGGCGTCAGTCGTGGAGAGAGAAGGGAGGGAGGGTTGTTTGGGAGTTACGGGTGGGGAGAAGGGGTGTGTCTGATTTGGGTTGGGGGTGTGCTCGGGTGGAGAGAATAGGTGGGGAAGACGAACTAGGTTTTGGCTTCTTTTTTTTTTTTTTTTTTTGCTTTTTTTAATTAATTATTTTAATATTTTAAATTTTTTATTAAGTGTTTAGCCACATGGCATAACTATGGCAGCCACGTCAGCACAAATGGGGACTCCTTATTTGCCACGTCGTCACTTAACGGTTTACTTAACAGGTTTTTGAACGGATGTATGAAATTGAAATAAAATGATAAGTAAATATATAAAATTGAAATGTTTTAAAGATGTTGTAGGAAATTGAAATCGACCACAAACCTGAGGGGATAAAATGTAATTTACCCTTTTCTTTTTAATCTCAAAATTAGTCTATGTCATACAACTTTGTTTCCAGTTTTTCCATTTCCAAGAAAGTAAAGATAGAAACAAAAAGAAAGAAGATGCAAGTTTGCATTTCCTAGAGAACAATCACAAGAAAGAAAATTGATTAAATTAGTCGGAGTCCTACTCCTACCTACACAACAAAATGATAAAGAAACTTGAGATTCACAAAGCATATCAACTGAGTACTACCCTGAAGAGCCAAAACTTATGAATTGCTGCATCAATTATAACCTTCAGAGCAAATGTCCAATACCAAATTAACCAAAATAGCCAGGAATTGATGAAAAGGCAAAAGGTTTTAGGCGAGGAGGAGCAGCGATGAAGGAGCTGTGATGGAAGAGCAGCGATGGCCAGATTTCAACGTGTTTGTCGTCGTCTTTATCTTCCCGTTGAGGAGGGAGAGAATGAAGATGCAGCTGGGAATGAAAAACAAATAAAAGAAGAAAGAAGAGCGTTGGCTGGGAAGAAAAAAAGAAGAAAGAAGAGGGTGGACTAGGGAGAAAAAAACATGGAATTGGAATATAGGTTAATAACTGGGCCTAAAATAAGAGGTTAAAATTTGCATTAAACTGAAAATTGGACTTGAAATATAAACATTCAATAACAAAATAAATAAAATTAAGGAGTTTCTAAACCTTAGTCCTTACAAAAAAATAGAATTTAAAAATAAAATAAAATAAAATAAAATAAAACTGGTGCTAGATTACATATTCAATTTAATCCCTTAAAGTGTACTTTTATTAAGGGAATTGTTATTAACACTCAAAAAATCTCATTCTACATTCCTCATAAGTGTATTTTTCTATCTAATTATGGAAAGTTTGGAGTGCCAAATGAGATTTTTGGAGTGCTAATAACAATTCCCTTTATTAAAATTTATATTCTATTTTTGTTATTTAATGTGTATTTTTATTTAATATCTCCACAATAAAATTGCAATTTTATTAATATGTACATATTAGTTCTTTCAATTATAAATGAACACAAATGAGAAAATATTTAAAAAAATTAGTGACACATAAATATGTAAATACATATGTGTACAAAAATGAATGTACTGAAATGTTTGTACCGACATATATTATAATGAATCTAAATGTATATACTGAAATGTATTATATTGAATTAATGTACTTAAATGTCAATACCGAAATGTATGTATCGAAATGTACGTACCAAAATGTATTATATTGAATTAATGTATCGAAATGTATGTACCGAAATGTATGTACCAAAATATATGTACTAAAATATATTATATTGAATTTATGTACCAACATATTTGTATCAATGGATATAACGAAATATATCAAATGAATTAATGTACCTAAATGAAGATTATACAAATTGTATATTCCTATGTTATATGAAAAAAATTAGTTTACCTAAATGTAGACATCAAAATATATTATGATGAATGAAACGAAAATGTAATTAATATAGGAAAAAAGAAAGAAATAAAATATCAAAAATAAATGAGATAATTAAATGTATCAGAGATTAAAATTTGATTTTAATCTTACACAAGGTTATAGGCTAAAAACTCATCATTTTTAAGGATTAACATAAAGTTTTCCATAAAATTAATTATATTTAATTCGGTTAGGTTCGGTTTTCGAGCCACTGATACTAAAACCGAACCAAAAGATTTTAGTCTGGTTTGATTTTTTTAAAATCGGTTCAGTTTTTTTAACCCACCCCTACCTTGTTGTAGGTGGATTTTTTGGTAATGAATTTTACCTTTTGACAAACAAAAAAATTAAATTAAATTAAATAAAAATTATAAGGCTTATCTCTGAAAAAAACCCCTTCAGTACTTACACAATCAAAGTATTGAGATCTAAGGGAACAGTCAACAATCTATGCACCCTCAAATGCCAAGCACCAACCAAACTTGGGAAACAACAATGATAGCTCAACTACAAAATCATTAAACCTACACAGTTAGAACGCGGCGCCCATCTGGGATTCATATGATCATCGGCTTCTTGCTTTCGCTGATCAGATCGTTCCAGATTTGTGTGAATGCTCGGACGATAACATCGTGGTGGGACGGAGAGTTGAGTTCCAGAAAGCAGCGGAGCAGCTCCTGCAGATCCTCCTTCCAGTAAATCTGCTTCTCCACAATCATCTGCAGCATCGACTGCCTGAAATCCTGATACGGGTCGTTTGATTCCTTCACCACCGCAATGCTGCCGCTGGTTTTCGTTGTATTCGGGCTTGAAATCTTCGTGTTCTTCGGATTCGTACTCTCTGCTGAATCGAATGGCTTTGACTGTAAGGACGAGTTGTTGTTGAAAGAGACGGTGGTGGAGGTGCACTGATCTTCGTCGTCGTCACCGGTGAAACTCTTGCCATTTTGATCACCGGAACTTGAAGAGGAGTGGGATCGGTGAATAGGGTTTTTGTGGATTTGGATTTTGGGTTTTGGGGTTGGGTCGTATACGTCGGAGAGCTTCGGCCTGCCGCAATCGCAGCCTGGAATATTGGCTGTGAGAATGGTAGTGAGAAGCTTATTTTTGCTGGAAGAAGACATTAAAGTCGGAGGAGAAGGGAGATATAGGGAGACTCCTTATGATTTGCTTGGAGAGAGAGAGGGGGAGATTTATGGGTGGGAGAGTATTGTTGGTAGGAGTCCTTTTCAGTAATGAATAGAAATGTGTGGGAACGAAAGAGGCGGGTGTAGTGTATGAATTTGTTAGGAGTCATTTTCTGTGCAATGTTGTTGAAGGAGGGAGAGGGAAAGAGAGAAGGGGTTTTTTTATGAGGGCATTTGACTTGAGGTAGGGATGTTGTGGACAAAAAATTGGCTTAAAAGCATAGCATGTGACTTTGGAAAAGTAAAGATTCTTCCTTCCAATGGTTATCCAATGTTTCTTTCATAATCCGAGACAGAGTAATCTCGGAAAGAAACGTGATATACCCTAAGATAGACTTTAAAAAATCAAACATGTTATGGATGTTCTCTGATTATGATTGTGTAAAACCTAGATAAATTTGGTTTCTAGATTATATATTACTCTAGTTATTCTTTCTCTATATGTTGTATTTACTTGGAGGACAAGTTAATCCTCTTCTATTTAACTATAAATAAAGGCACTGAGCACAGAGGAATACACACAAGAATCTTGAAGCATTCTATAATCTCTCCACTCTCTCCTGATCGCTGCCTAGGGTTATGCAATACTTCACGCATCCATGTTGGTCCACCTGAGGCCCATCATGACCCAACCTTATTTTGTGCTTCAGTTGGTGACTTGAGCCCGACATCTTGCATTACGCATCTTTGGTTATGCATGCGATCTATGTGCCGATTGCGTCACCTGATAGGATTTTTACCACCTGCAAAAGTAGAGATAAAAATACTTGTAAGAGAACAATGTAGTTATAGTAAAATTGCTCATGCAAGGTCGTTCCCACATGGATTATTTAAAACAATTTATGCAAAACCAAAATTTTAGTTAATTATTTGAAAATAAAGATTGGAAAAGGTTGATTTTGAATTTAAATACAATAAAAACGAATTAAATAAAAGTAATTTAGAAAAACAGCTAGTAACCAATTAAGAAGAAATCAGATCAAAAAGAAAAGGTTTTGAGAAATAAATTTGGAAAAGCACTAGGGTTCCGCCGTCCCCTTAACAATCCTATGTAGATTTACTAATTACTTATGAATTACCCATGCAACTTTGAAGGTTAGGTTTTCCTAATATATATTCTACTTGTGGCATTCAAGATAGAACTTATATCAAACATGCAATCCGTCTATGGCATTCAGATCAAATATAAACATGCATGACTCATTACGCTTTATGAAAACCCTTTGAAAAACCATGCAACCCAAAAGACGTGGCATTCGCCCTAAGTGAAATTACAACTATCAATCACAAGAAGCAATACTCAATCCTCCGGTGGTATTCCAACCGAATTGTATCCGATTACTTATCTAAACATCCTAATTGTCGCTAAGCACTAAGACACAAAGACAGTTTAAACACAGTGATTAATAATTCAAATTATGCATGCATAATATCATAAGCAATTAAATAAAAACTACATATTCATGCTAAGTTTCAAGGCATCGCCCTAGCAAAAGAAAGTTAGTTACGCATATTCATAATTAAAATCAAAAGAGTTTTATTAAACTAGAAAAAGAATGAAAACACCTTGTACAATAAAGTCTGAAAATATCTAAATTTTAGCCAAAATCCACTTCCAATATCGCGTAAAGAAGAAGGCCACAATGCCTTACTTATACTACGTAGAAAATCCAATCCCTCCTAGAAAAGGACTTAGAATAAAACTAGGAAACCAAATAAATTAAAATAAATTAGAAAACATAATCCTAAATTGACTAGGATAATCAGCCTAATTTCTCACAACCACGTTTTGGACCCATATCTGCTCCAAAACCAGCCCAAAATAGCTGGATTTAAAGCTTAAACTATCCTGAACACTTCTCCAGAAGGCCACGAACCCATCAGAGGTCATCTTGGACTCCAAAAATCACGATTAAGCCCAAAAACGTTACTTTCTAGCACCACACACTGCTTCTTTATTTCATCACCAGAAAATAACCCCTTGGTGGAAAATTTTGATATTTTGATAAAATCAGGCTAAGCGACTCACGAACATCCTCCAACTTTAATCACTTTAAAATTCGTCTGTTTGATCATGTTTTTCTTCAGAAGAAGTCGAATGTCCTATAAAGTAAAGTATCAAAATTCTACCAAGATAATTACCAAAATATACTAAGAATATGGTAGTATATATAATTATAATATTGACTTATCACCGCCCTTACATACCAAAATGGGTCCTCAAAGAAGTATGAGAATCTATGTCGGTATCATTCGTTACATAGAAACTTTGATAGGCGATCTCTTTACTGCTTGTTTCATGGATTGTCACTTTTATGAGATAGTCTTTCTGTCGTTAGGTGGAGATAAGAAAGTCAACGTTCCTAAAGAACGACGCGAATTATCATGGATGACTCCCACTATGTCTTATTTAGATCCTCGTACTGCATAGTCTGAAACTAAAGTCGGACAAATCCTAAATCTCTAGAGCGTTGCTCAAAGCATGCCGAATGCTTTTACCGATCTAGCGAGAGTGACGAGATCACATATATTAGCTACAAATGTGCCTGCAAAGATGGATATACCTAACGTGCGTTGAATCTTCGTTCTAGAAGGACTAGACACCACTAACGTGGCTAGCCAATCATCTGCTCCTACCCAAAAGCGTGGCAAACCTATTGGTTCAAAGGATTCACAACCATAGAAAAGGAGAACCACAACACAGGCTAGTGAAAATAGTGTGAATTCGACCATCGCCTACTCATATTATCCAAAGAATGAGAAAATTCTAGATTACGAAAGCGTCCTAGAAGAGACAAACCCGCCTCCCAAGAATCAACAGATTTTGGTCCACTATGCTAGCTTGGATGATGTTTGGAATAAAAATGAAATGATAATCAACGATGCATTAACATATGCAGCAGTGACTAAGATCATGCTGGGCAGTGACATTGAACCACGTTCAGTTGATGAATGTCAATAAGCGAACATATTGGTCAAATTGAAAACAAGCAATCCAGGTTGAAGTCAATTCACTTGGGAAACGCCGGGTGTTTGAGCCTATAGCCCTACACCACCACATGTGAAACCATTGACTACTATTGGGTTTTTGTAAGGAAGCGTAACGAGAGAAATGAAATAGTGCGATATAAGGCACGCCTTGTGGCGCAAGGCTTCTCTCAACGTCCTGGAATTGATTACGAGGATACTTATTCTCCCGTAATGGATGTCAATACGTTCCATTACCTTATCAGTTTAGTAGCTCCAAAAAACTGGATATAAAGCTCATAGACGTGGTAACCGCATATCTACGAGGATCTTAATACGAAAATCTACATGAAAGTTCTTGAAGTACTTACATTGGTTAGATCAAATAGTTCTAGACCATGGAACATCTTCTTTATTGGATTGAGGCATTCACTATACGTATTGAAGCAATCCAGATGGATGTGGCGTAACAGTCTAAGTGAGTATTTGATAAGTCAGGGATATGTGAACATTGAAATATGTCTATACGTGTTTATTAAGAAGTTACATTCTGAATTTGCGATTGTTGCATTTTATGTCGACGACATGAATTCATTGGAACTCCTGAAGAGCTTGAGAAAATTGTTGCACGTCCTAAATTGGAATTTAAGATGAAAGATTTTGGAAAAACTCGATACTATCTAGGCCTGGAGATTGAGCATTGTTCAAATGGAATTCTTTTTCATCAGTTGGACTACATCCAGAAGGTGTTGCATCATTTTAATGATGATAAACCAAAGCCTTCGAGTACTTTTGTAATCGTTCGATCGCTAGATACTAAGCGAGATCTTTTGTGTCCTAAAGAGGATAAGGAAGAGGTTTTGGAGCCTGAAGTTCCATACCTAAGTGTGATTGCCGCTTTATTGTACTTAGCTCAGTGCACTAGACTGGACATCTTTGCTGTCAATCTTTTGGTAAGATACAGTCACGCATCTGTTGGAAGTATGCCCATAAAGCCACTCATTTGATGTAACAGCTTTTGGGATACTCATTGTGTTAAACTATTATTTGTTTAATGGACAGCAAAGTTTATTGTTAATCACTGTTTATTCCTAAAACGTTCCTAGCCATAGAATTGCCAGTTGTGCATTGACAATCTGCTAAGGTTAGTATGTGTGATGTTGATTCAAGAGTAAATATGACTAGTCTCAAGTCATTTAGTGTTGGACACTAAGACAAACACATATGTGCTTGAAATGGTAATCGAGTATATAAACAACGATCACAGGTGAGGTTTTATCATAAGGGTCTTGGTATTAGTTAGAGTGGGGTTATATTTAAACTCTTATTTTCTCAAAGATATGGTCGATATGAGATATTTCCACATATCATACACATATATAAGCTAATATGATTGCAGGCGAATTTGCTAATATTATACATTTGTACAAACAATCTAGTGTCTGATTTAGCTGTTTCTCTAGTAAAGTCATACCTAAGATATTATCATGCCAACAGGATCCTCTCCGGATCCTTTTGGTGAGGATCCTGGGGATCCGTAAACCGTGTTCCTTCATCGTTCATCGTGCAGTCAGTTTTTGTCAGGTACTGTTTGTATTTAATGTTAAATAAAAATATTTAAAATGATTTTTGACCGTACAATGTAAGATAAATAGATATGATTCACGGATTCCCATGATCCTCACAAAGATGATCCGGTGAGGATTCAGACTCATTATCATGACTTGTATGGTTTAAGGATCCACAGACAAAAAAAAAATTTAATCATAAAAAAGAGCAATACTTAATTATAAAACAATGATTTCTATCTATTATGAGCTAAGTTTTTACAAATGAGTGGAACTCACACATCTCATAAACAACTAAGCTTTATTAGTCGAGTACATTAAAGTTCATGGTTGTCACATTTTTCTAAACGAACCTGATACTTTGTTTGAGCTCACTTTTATAATGGAAATTGACTGAAATGGATTATTAAACAAATTTCAATGGTTGAACGGACCAAAATCAAATAGTAACAATATACAGATGGAATATTGACGATAGGCCTGGCAAACAAGTCGTGTCTGTCGTGTTCGTGTCGTTTTCGTGTAACACCTGTTATCTTAACGGGTCGTGTCGTGTCACACCTGTTATCTTAACGGGTCCTTAACAGGTCGGGTCACTTTACCCAACGGGTAAAGTGACCCGACCCGTTATGACCCGTTAAGAAAAATATATTTTTTTCTTAAATTTACACATACCACACATTACCACATAAATATTACTTCAAAACATTAAAACATATTGGCCAAATCGGACAAATGGTCCCCATGGTTATAAGGTATTCGGAAGATAGCCCATGTGGTTTAAAAATTCGGATTTAAACCCTTGTGGTGAAACCTGTTAGGATTTATGCCCCACATTGAAACTTCTGTTTGTTACTCCGTTAGTAGCAAGTGCCACCCTTCTCTTTCTCTCTTTTCCATCTTCATCTTCCTTTCTTTCTTCTATCTCTGCAACCTGCCGAACCAAAAATAGAACCAACGTGACAACTTCATCTTCCCAATCGGTCGATTCGATTCCCCATCTTAAATAGAAGCTATGGAAGCTACTCATTCTTCCACTCTCTCTGCCCAAACCCGTAGCCATCTCCTTTCACCAATTGAGGTTTTTGAACCACCATTCCAAGTGGGTTGGATCACAGCAGGAAGCCAATTTTGATCAGCTGCTTCTGGGAAAAGCTGCTTTATCATCCTCTCAAGCAGCTCAAGCTTTGTGTCGCGCCACCCTCTTGAAAAAAATTGAGGGCTCAACTTTGTTCTGTGCATGAATGCACCATAAACATGGTCCAAAACACAGTGGAGCATTCCCAGATTCGCAGTCACCATTTTTGAGAGAAACCCAAAAATTCAAACACCAAAATTTTCACAAAAGGTTGGGAACAGAATTTAGATGGAATTATATGCAAATTTTCAGAAATAGAGAAGAACCCAGAATCCAGTGTTGGGAAAAATAAAATTTTGTGAATTTTTTCATCTAAAAATCATGATTTTGGGGATGAATAGATTAGAGATTACTTGAAATTTTGAAATAAATACTAAAGAACTATGGCCATTATGAATCGAGAGGCATGGGCAGTGAAGAAATCAATAGGAAACTGAGAAGAATGAATTGGTGAGGCCAAAGGAGATGAGAGGAAAGGGGGTGGTGAGAGAGTCCATAACACGAAAGCAAAAGGGGAGAGAGGGAGAAGAGAGAGATTAGCAGGGGATCCAAAATACGGAAGTAAAAGTACAATTTTACCAATCCATTTAACGGACACTTAACAGAAAAGTCACATTGGACTAAATTTGCTAACAAACTATACCACAGGGTTTTAAATCAGAATTTTTTTACCACATGGGCTATCTTCCGAATACCTTAAAACCACAGGGACCATTTATCCGATTTGGCCAAACATATTTGTCATTTAAGTACTACATCTACACTCGAAAATAAGAGCCTAATAAAAAACAAGTTTGACGGTTGGATCGTTAAAATTAGTTTCATAGAATTCGTATCCCATCAAAACGATAGATTCACTAACACTTAGAGTTTATTTATACTTTCATTAAGTATAACATTAGATTTTGTGGTATCCACTTGTGTAAATATTTTAAATTGACGATCAAATTCATTCGTTGTATTCGTATAGGGTCAAGGAGTGTAGTTGTAAAAAATCATCAAAATCAGAGTTAAAATAACCGTTAAATCATGATTTTTTGTTTAATAACCGTCGAAAAGTTTTGTCTCATTACTTGATCTTTGAATGTTTGTTTTTTGTGATTTTTGGCGTATGCGATCTCGAAGCATATACAAACAAGTTTGACGGTTGGATCGTTAAAATTAGTTTCATAGAATTCGTATCCCATCAAAACGATAGATTCACTAACACTTAGAGTTTATTTATACTTTCATTAAGTATAACATTAGATTTTGTGGTATCCACTTGTGTAAATATTTTAAATTGACGATCAAATTCATTCGTTGTATTCGTATAGGGTCAAGGAGTGTAGTTGTAAAAAATCATCAAAATCAGAGTTAAAATAACCGTTAAATCATGATTTTTTGTTTAATAACCGTCGAAAAGTTTTGTCTCATTACTTGATCTTTGAATGTTTGTTTTTTGTGATTTTTGGCGTATGCGATCTCGAAGCATATACAAACAAGTTTGACGGTTGGATCGTTAAAATTAGTTTCATAGAATTCGTATCTCATCAAAACGATAGATTCAGTGACACTCAGAGTTTATTTATATTTTCATTAAGTATAACATAAGATTTTGTAGTATCCACTTGTGTAAATATTTTAAATTGACGATCAAATTCATTCATTGTATTCGTATAGGGTCAAGAAGTGTAGTTATAAAAAATCATCAAAATCAGAGTTAAATAACCGTTAAATCGTGATTTTTTGTTTTATAACCGTCGAAAAGTTTTGTCTCATTACATGATCTTTGAATGTTTGTTTTTTGTGATTTTTGGCGTATGCGATCTCGAAGCATATACAAACAAGTTTGACGGTTGGATCGTTAAAATTAGTTTCATAGAATTCATATCTCATCAAAATGATAAATTCACTAACACTTAGAGTTTATTTATACTTTCATTAAGTATAACATAAGATTTTGTGGTATCCACTTGTGTAAATATTTAAAATTGACGATCAAATTCATTCATTGTATTCGTATAGGGTCAAGGAGTGTAGTTGTAAAAAATCATCAAAATCGGTGTTAAAATAACCGTTAAATCATGATTTTTTGTTTTATAACCATCGAAAAGTTTTGTCTCATTACTTGATCTCTGAATGTTTGTTTTTTGTGATTTTTGGCGTATGCGATCTCGAAGCATATACAAACAAGTTTGACGGTTGGATCGTTAAAATTAGTTTCACAGAATTCGTATCTCATCAAAATGATAAATTCACTAACACTTAGAGTTTATTTATATTTTCATTCAGTATAACATAAGATTTTGTGGTATCCACTTGTGTAAATATTTTAAATTGACGATCAAATTCATTCATTGTATTCTTATAGGGCCAAGGAATATAGTTGTAAAAAATCATCAAAATCAGAGTTAAAATAACCGTTAAATCGTGATTCTTTGTTTTATAACCGTTGAAAAGTTTTGTCTCATTACATGATCTCTGAATGTTAGTTTTTTGTGATTTTTCGCGTATGCGATCTCGAAGCATATACAAACAAGTTTGACGGTTGGATCATTAAAATTAGTTTCATAGAATTCGTATCCCATCAAAACGATAAATTCACTAACACTTAGAGTTTATTTATACTTTCATTAAGTATAACATAAGATTTTGTGGTATCCACTTGTGTAAATATTTTAAATTGATGATCAAATTCATTCATTGTATTCATATAGGGTCAAGGAGTGTAGTTGTAAAAAATCATCAAAATCAAAGTTAAAATAACCGTTAAATCGTGATTTTTTGTTTTATAACCGTCGAAAAGTTTTGTCTCATTATTTGATCTCTGAATGTTTGTTTTTTGTGATTTTTGGCGTATGCGATCTCGAAGCATATACAAACAAGTTAGAGAGTTGGATCGTTAAAATTAGTTTCATAGAATTCGTATCCCATCAAAACGATAGATTCACTAACACTTAGAGTTTATTTATACTTTCATTAAGTATAACATAAGATTTTGTGGTATCCACTTGTGTAAATATTTTAAATTGACAATCAAATTCATTCATTGTATTCGTATAGGGTCAAGGAGTGTGTTTGTAAAAAATCATCAAAATCAGAGTTAAAATAACCGTTAAATCGTGATTTTTTGTTTTATAACCGTCGAAAAGTTTTGTCTCATTACTTGATTTCTGAATGTTTGTTTTTTATGATTTTTGGCGTATGCGATCTCGAAGCACATACAAACAAGTTTGACTGTTGGATCTTTAAAATTAGTTTCATAGAATTCGTATCCCATCAAAACGATAGATTCACTAACACTTAGAGTTTATTTATACTTTCATTAAGTATAACATAAGATTTTGTGGTATCCACTTGTGTAAATATTTTAAATTGACAATCAAATTCATTCATTGTATTTGTATAGGGTCAAGGAGTGTGTTTGTAAAAAAACATCAAAATCAGAGTTAAAATAACCGTTAAATCGTGATTTTTTGTTTTATAACCGTCGAAAAGTTTTGTCTCATTACTTGATCTTTGAATGTTTGTTTTTTGTGATTTTTGGCGTATGCGATCTCGAAGCATATACAAACAAGTTTGACGGTTGGATCGTTAAAATTAGTTTCATAGAATTTGTATCCCATCAAAACAATAGAGTTTATTTATACTTTCATTAAGTATAACATAGGATTTTGTGGTATCCACTAGTGTAAATATTTTAAATTGAAAATCGAGTTCATTCATTGTATTCATATAGGGTCAACGAGTGTAGCTGTAAAAAATCATCAAAATCGGAGTTAAAATAACCGTTAAATCGTGATTTTTTGTTTTATAACCGTCGAAAAGTTTTGTCCCGTTACTTGATCTCTGAATGTTTTTTTTTGCGATTTTTTGCTGATGCGATCTTGAAGCATATACAAACAAGTTTGACGGTTGGATCGTTGAAATTAGTTTCGTGTATCCCATCAAGTTCAATGGTGTGTGTGTGTATATATATATATTATGTAGATTTAAATCTATTTATTTTGTACGTATAATTATTATAGTTTTTAGGGGTATAAAATTTAATTTAAAACTTAATATATATATATATATATATGTATAATTATTATAGTTAATATTTTGGGGGTATAATTATTATAGTATATATAATTATTATAGTTAATTTAATATATATATATATATATATAATTATTATTATAGTTTTAAACTTTTTAGGGGTATAAAATTGTTAAATTAATATATATAATTATTATGGTATTTTTTAGGGTTATAAAATTATTAAATTAATATTCTGCTTATCATGTATCGTATTACCCACATGTATACCCGAACCAACCCGTTATCTTAACAGGTGCTTATCGGGTTACCCGATAACACCCGATTCGTTATCGTGTCGACCCGAACACCTGTTAATTTCATGTCGTGTCGTGTCGGGTTATCGGGTCGTGTCAGAAATTACCAGGCCTAATTGACGATATACAAATTAAATATTGAAAAATGATCATTTCAAAGATTGAAATTTATAAATTAATCATCTTTGGCAATTTCTCATTTACTTCATTTTTCGGCAATTTTTTTTACAAAAAAAAAAAAACACGAATTGAACTCAATATATATTTAATCGATTTATAGCGCCATACAGATAATGTATTACATTTTCCTATGTTAAAAATCATAAAAAAAAACTCATATGACCAATTTTGTATATGCCTAAAAGAGATCTATAAATTCCATGTCACGGGTACATTGCAGTTTTGTCTCAACCTGTGCCTTGTCTTCCCTCTGCTTCTTTCTTGAACAACAATGGAAGTTCAAGATTTTGCTGCTGTCCATCATCAGTTCAAGCATCCAAGTCCAAATCTTACTCGAAACATTTCAGAATCAGAGCACTCAAAGAGAAAACTGAGGAAATAAAAACCCCATCTGCATCTTCATCTTCTGCTGATTCAGCAGAGGAAATCACTAAGAAATACGGCCTCGAAGCCGGTCTGTGGAAGGTATCCGTCTCTCTCTCTCTCTCTCTTGTTTTTCTTCCTACCAATTATTTTCTTTCAAACTTATTAAATTTCTTTGTCTATTTGTTATGTTATTTCGAATTGAAATAAAATAAGTGTCACTCGATGAGTTTATAGAGTCTGGTTTTGTTCACCCACCTAACCATGTGTTTTGAGGGTAAGGGAGGCAGCACCAAGGCTAAGGGGTGAGAACTAGAGTTTATTAGACACTGATCTTACTCTGGTGTTTGGATACACCAGGGTTAGGGGGTAAGCAAATACATACAGTAGTTTGTAAAACACTAAGCTAGCTCTGGTGTTTTATGGGAGGTGAGGTTACACTAAAGTTAGAGCACTTCCACCCATGTTGAAAACTTGAATTAACATGGCTTGATCCCAAATCCAACCCAAAAACATACCTTCATCCATTTTTTTGGTTGCAATGGCTGGTGCCATGTCGATACTAAGTTCAAGCCCAACCCTTGGCGCTGACGTAAATGGGTCCTTTTTAATTTTTTTAACAGGGCGTGTGATGAGAGAGTGGAGCAAAAAAATTATGTTGCGTTGGGGCCCGCCACAATAGCTACTTAACACGTGGCCAAATCTCAAAAGACACGTAAGCAAAAATCATTTAATATGGTAGAAGATGAAGTGATATTTCAATGTAACCGGTATACGGAATGGTACACCATGTGTCATTATACAAATGATGGGATATGTGTGCTAAAAAGTTAATAACTTAAAAATAAAATTTCCCACAATTCCTATTAAAACAAGTGGTGTACCACTTGTGTTCCTATCACAATTAAAGAATTTTCTAGAAGATGATATTCGAGATATGGATAAAAATATTGATAGAAAATATTTTAATTAGAAAATTCTCATATTTTTATCTTACTTTATTTAACGGTTCTTATTATTTTCCGTAATAATTATTTTTTAAAATCTAAAAAGTTATGAAAAAAAAATCAGGAAAAACAAGAAAAATTCAAATAAATAAAAATTCCAAAGGCTACTTGTAAACTTTTTGTATATATACTAAATCATTTTTTCTCTTCCCACACCAAAACTCTGTACAATCTTTCATTTTCAACCTTCCGATTTTGTTTGTGCTTACAAAAATGGCATCTCCGGCCGAAGTCAGAATTGCATGGTCGACTGCCAAAGATGTTTTCTTGTGTGAGCGTTGGGTTGCCGTTACCCATTGGCACGACAAGAGCAACCGAAATCACTCGAAAACAAAACAATATTTTTTATAGATATAGACATGTGGCATAATCTATTGCAGTAGTTATAATCTATTAATTGCCAGCCCATGCCTATTGGAAGTCTAAATCTTAATTAAGTTCGAATTATTGTCACATAGGCATTTGTCAAGTTATTTTGATAGTTGTAAGGAAGTCATAGAAACTTGAGATCTATTAATTTGTAGATGATTATTAATATTGTTCTAGAAAGCTTCGAATAGGAGACTTGATTGAATGAAAAAAAAAAATTTATATATATATATATACAGATTGCTTAAGGGAAGGGATCCCCATTTTTTGAAAAAAATGGGGATTAGGTGTGAGGCCCACTCCACATCGAATTTCAACGATCCGAACCATCTATTTTGTTAGTCTCGATTCATAGATCATCCTTGCAAAAATTCAATTCAATCCGAAACCGTTTGCCTATTTAATTATCAAGATCAAATTTCATTTTTTCTTATATAACAAAGTATTCGTTCATTTCCTTGAACCCAATTAGATGTCTTAAACATTTCCGATTTAGCTAATATTTTGCAAGGATGATCTATGAATCGAGAGTAACAAAATAGACGTTCGGATCGTTGAAATTCGATGTGGAGTGGGCCCACATCTAATCCCCATTTTTTTCAAAAAATGGGGATCCCTTCCCTTAAGCAATATGTGTATATATATATATATATATATATATATATATATATATATATATATATATATATATATATATTTGTCTTGTGCAATCAAAGTGAGTTGTTTTCTCCTTCTTAAATCAAGTGTTATGCTTGGTCCTGTCGAGTGAATACCACCCGTCTCTTCAAGACCTCTTGGCTCGTACTGAGTGATTCCTAAGTTCTATCCCCCATCTCTTCAAGACTCATTGGAATTTGTTAAGTTATTTTGGAAGTTGTAAGGATGTCATAGAAACTTGAGGTCTATTAATTTTGTAGACGATTATAATTATTGTACTAGAAGGCCTTGAATTGGAGACTACATTGAATGAAAAAACATTATTTTCTTTGTGCAATCGAAGTGAGTTGTTTCTCCTTCCTAAATCAAGTGTTTGGCTTGATCTAGTGAGTGAACACGCGGATTAGCAATGTCGAGTGAATCTGTTGTCACTGGTTGAGTGATTCCAGGTTATCATTCTTCATCTCCTTGAGACTCCTTGGTTCTTCATGCATCATAATCATAGTCACCTATTTTAAATTATTCTCATCTATTTAATAATTATTAAATAATTGAATTATACATTAAAATAAAATAAATCATTGAGAATAGTAGTGTTTTAAAAACTAGTTTTAAGACTCGCCTAGGTTATTTTTGGGACCGGGCTATGAAGAAAACACTTATGCCCAGTGGGAGTGGGCTATAGACTAGCCTAAACACCTAGGTTATCTGACACATGAGGACGTCGGGCCCCTAAGGGGGGTGGATTGTAACATCCCACATCGTCTAGGGGAGTGGATCATATAAGCCTTATATGTATACTCTCATCTCTACCTAGCACGAGGCATTTTGGGAACTCATTGGCTTCGGGTTCCATCGGAACTCCGAAGTTAAGCGAGATCGCGCGTGAGCATTCCCAGTATGGATGACCCACTAGGAAGTTCTCGTGTGAGTTCTCAGAAACGAAACCAACAAAACTGTGAGGGCGTGGTCAGGGCCCAAAGCGGACAATATCGTGCTACGGTGGAGTCGAACCCGGGATGTGACATTATCCCTTTAGGCACCTAGGTGACCTGGGCGTTTGAACTTTTTTTTTTTTTTTTTTTTTTTAACATAGGCCAAATTCAAAACAAGATCATTTTGGGCATTTTAAAAAAAAAACAAATATGCTAATTTTATGTTTCTAACTTAGTTTCTATTAGTTTATTATGACTTTCTGATGTGAACTAGAGAAATAATAATAATAATATTAATTGTAGAAGTGATAATAATAATAATAATAATAATAATAGTCAAATATTTGATTGTTTGGCGGCCTGCTTGATTGTTTTACAAAGTGTTATATATATATATATATATATATATATATATATATTGTTATAATAATTTTAGGTACTGTGACTATTGCCTTACGCTTCGAGACTATCGCCATGCGTTTCGAGACTATCGCCTAGGTGAGACTATCCAGAAATGCCTTGGCTTCACCTTCGTCTTTTAAAACATTTGAGAATAGTAATTGTCATGTCAGTTACTATTCAAAATGGGTGGACAGTGAATTTAACTGGGGTGTGCTATCCACACACTCCTTTTTACTTCTTACACACTCCTTGTTAATTTATGTCCGTTGATCTTTTTCAATTCATCTGATCCGACGGCCAAAAACTAAAAAGGTATGGGAGAAGTAAAAAGGGGTGTGAATACCTTTAACTGCCATGACAGTTTATAGTTTGAATGAATAGTACTTGTCATAAGTCTAGTCCTATATCCAAATCCACCAAAATAAGTGAAAATGCTCTATACATGCTCGAGGTTTTACTGACTCACCTAACCCTAGTGTTTTCTCACTCACCAAACAGTGGAATTTGTAGTAAACAGTTGGTATCACTAAAGCTAGCTTAAGTAGTGGTGAAGTTTTGGAGTGGACAAAGTCCAATTTATGATAAAAAAAAAATGTCATGGGAACATGCAGATATTCAGCTCAAAAGAGAAAGGAAAGGAAGGAGAAGAGAAGTCGTCAAAGGGAGATGAAGCCAAGAACCTGCTAGCAAAATATGGAGGGGCATACTTAGCCACATCCATTACTCTCTCCCTCATCTCGTTTTCGTTATGTTATGAACTCATCGGCGCCGGCGTTGATGTCCAAGTTTTGCTGCAAAAGGTACAAGCAATCACGACATGAACCCAATGCAAACTTGACTCGTTTTGTACGTGGAAGAATGACCTTTCATTCTATGGTGTTTTTCAGGTGGGAATGTCCAATGGCAAGACCGGAGAGAAGGTTGGGACATTCGCTTTGGCATACGCTGCACACAAGGCCGCTTCTCCGATTAGGTTTCCTCCGACAGTAGCTCTCACTCCCGTTGTAGCCAGATGGATCTGAAAGAAAGTCGAAAAGGTGAATTAGCTTCTGTGTTTACTTATTGTATGCTATATGGTCCTTGTTTTTGTGGAGTTCCTGCATTGCAACTTTAGGTTGTGTAGCCATAATCCACATCAAAATCTCCGTTCGACTTTTGTTAGTTTTCGGTTTTATTTAGAGAAAGGCACGAATCAAACTCCTGGGCAAACTCATGCGTTCAAATCGCGTGTTTGGGCATCTTCAACATCGCATGAACACGCTTTACTTGAGTAATTCAAATCTTAAATTGAGATCAATGAAGAAACCCAAAGCTTTACAGAGAGAGTAGGGGACTATACCCTTCAAATCGAACTGTCATGAAGTAATTCGGAATCCGAAAATGCAGCAATTCTAACTCAGCATAAAGAGTAATTGAAAACATAACGAGGTGATTATGGGGTCGTACGACCATACTAACATTCTCTATCCGCCGATATCCAGCCTTCACTCCGGTTACTCCAACAAAAGCCTGCTGATTAGACTCTAATATATACAAGGATGTACTAACAATTGTAACCTCTTATTTGCCACTATGTCACATAGATATCTATATTACATTAATGTACAATGAAACAGGCACCTCCACCCACCATTACGCTGTTCCTTGTGCCTTCGATGGGTCTTCCTGGAACACTTGGGCAGCTTCCCGAACCTTCAACCCAACCTCCGAGGTCAAACAAATACGGGAGATGGTTGGACATCACAGGCTCCCAAAACATGCCTGCATCTGCAATTAGATTCATTTAACGAATCACTTATACATTCAAGTCTTCGTAGGGTTGCTGGTAGTAGAAGGTACTTCAATTAAGCTGGATGGCGGAGTTTGGGGCCGAGGTGGTGTGCTGACATTACCCAACAGATAATCATGATCAAGTGCACCCAAATCATTCCACAAAACCCCAGCTATAGTTGATATGGTCAAGAAATTCACCCAAAGAAATTGTTTACCGGTCAAATATAGACACAAAGAAAACTAAGTGAAAAGAAATATAACATATTTGGGCACAAGGATACGTTCTGCTCTCCACAAGTCTGTGATACTAATATCAGCATCTGATAAAAGCCAGTAATCTGCATCACTCTGCAAAGGTAACAGGAAATGTTGACACGCTACAAGTCAAAGTTATTTAAGTTCATAAAAGATCAGTATTTGGCTAAAAAACTAGAACTCTAGAACATGTTAGCCATTAAATACCGGGTTTGCAAAATTATGTAAGAGAAATGAAAACAGTTCTTGCTAACTCCACCGAACCCGACCAATTAACAAAAATTTTGTAGCATATCGCATCTTTCAAATAGGCAGTGGTAAAATCAATTTAGAAGCCAAACTTACATCAACATCTGAGGGAACAATCTTCATAATCCCACCGGTTAAGTCCTGGGCAGCCGTAGGATCAGCAGACATTGTATGATCATCTGGTACCTGCAGTTCAACATCCTTCCCTCTATCCTCTGAAACCATTGTTGTAGCTGGGTTTTCATTAGCGCCTGAAGTTGCAGCGATGTTTGTAGGTACTTCGACACCATTAATCTCCTCAAACTTCTCCTCAAATTGACTACAATGAGAGACCAAGAGAGATCACTAAAACTCTTCGTAATTTTTTACTTTGCAAGCAGGAGAAAACATTCACTGTTGTTCGTAAAGTAATCATAATCGATCATGAAGCAACAATACCTGACAAGGTAAACATCTATAGGACCCATTGTGCTTCTCAAAACCATCCTGTATCTCCTTTGGGGATAGTCAACAGCCTATTACATGAAAGAAAATTTTGATCGAATAATAATGATATGCAAGCCAGTAGAGAAATTTTATGAAATAACGTTTTGTCCTGAACTCTACCTCGTCAGGATCTGGGACTTCAAGAGTGGTGCCATGTGGAGCTTTTATTGCTATTAAGGTTTCATTCTGACAGAAGAAATAAATCGTACATTCAGGTTAACAGCGCAAAGGAAAACGTTTTGTTAGAAAATACAGAATGTAGAACAATGTCAGTTGCATTGATGAGAATAGCACACACCAAAGTTTTACCTGCAAGCAAGGTAAGCCCTTAATGTCTTCTTCGGTGACAAAAAGCCATCTACCAGAGTAAAAAGGTAAACTGAGATAAGTGTGTGCATGCATTGCATTACAATGGACAGTGTGTGCATGCATTGCATTACAATGGACAGTTGAAAACTGATCAATGTTGACCATCCATGAAAGTAAATGAATATTGGTGAACATAAAAGGATAAAACTTTACTTCTTATTGCTTTCATTGTCGCTCAGGTCCCTCAACCTTTCCTGCATTTCTCTGGACAATTTAATAGCCTCAGCACAACCCAGAGTTCACCAAAAACAACAGCAGCAAAAAGAATAATAATAATACTAAAACTAATAGCAATAGAAATAATAACAATAATAATAATAGAAGAAAAAGCTACATCAGCCTAAGTAACCTTATTTGCTGATCTAATCTGCGCTCCTCAATAGATAGGTTTTCAACTTGTGCCTGAGACAAATTATAAAATATAGTGAATGAGTATATCAGTACTTCAGATATACACAAAGATTATTTTCGTTGCTACTTTCAATGAACAGCTCTCACATAAATTTAATCCACCAGGACAGTAATTAGCAAGCTCAACCAAACAAAAGCCTTGGAAAACTCTTTCCGGTGAGAAAGCAAATCCTGCCTTTTCATGCCAGTCATTCAAATTAAAATACATGACACAGAATTGGAACTGGACAAATGTGGTCTGAAATCTAGCAAGCTCAACTAAACAAAATCCTAGCAAACTGTTTCTAATCACAAATGCAAATCCTGCTTTGGCATATCAATCATTCATATTTGAATGTATTATACAGAAATTGGGAATGGAAAAAACATGTCGACTGAAATCTACAACAAACAAGTAAAGAGCATAATATCCTGCTTCGTCATGCCATTTCTTCATATTCGAATGCATTACACTAAAATTTGGAACCGTACAAAACATGCAGACTGCATTGACATGACTGATGTCATGGTTGAGTAACGATATCATGCTGGAGTGTAAAAAAGGAAAGCAATTTGCATAGGAAATTGAACCAGTCAGTAATGGGCTGTTCAATTCAGATTTATATGGCCATTTACTTCCTTACAAAGTCAATGCAACCTCAACATTGATGGTGAGGTTGGAGATTGACACATCCAAAAAGAAGAGAGAAAAAACCATGACACAAATACAAACACAAACAGCATGAGTACTACTAAGCAAACAAAGATAAACTGTCAAAAGCTGACCCAAGACTGAGCCATCGAAGTATAAGCATGCCAATAAAAAAGTTCACTGTTTCCTGTACCTGTAAACTAGGATAATTTTCGTCCACGTCTCCTGTCCTCGAGACATCAAGTCCCCTAACCAACCAATCAATCAGTTTAATTGACTTCTAATATACAGTGGATAATCAAATTTTTAATATAAAGTGGAAAGAAAAAAGCTGTTAAATTTCAGGAAACAAGGCCAATGAATCCCTTACTTCCACTGAATTCTATTTTTGAGCTTCTTCTCTATGAGACCAATTCCTTCGAGAACATTTGTTATATCATATATCCGCCTCTTTTGGACCTACAGGAAAAGAACACTTCTCATTAATAGACCATTTACACAGAATATATTACAACAGAAAGGAAAGTAGTCACCTCTAAAGTATCAGCAGCTTTATTGAGATCTAGAATACCATCTTCCGCATGTTTGATCAGATTGATAAACTTCTTTGTTAAGAGACCTGCATGGAGACAATAAGTAATATTTTTATTCTAGTAAATGACTGATGAAAATTTTAACCTAATTTTCTCTAGAAGAGCCTAATTTTTATTCTAGAGGTCGCACTTGGTGCGATGGCAAGTGCCTTCGCCCATGAGCGGTAGGTCTCGGGTTCGAGACTTGGGAGCAGCCTCTCCATAAATGGGGGTAAGACTAGCCGACATTCACCTCTCCCAGACCCTGCGTAAAGCGGGAGCCTTGTGCACTGGGTACGACTTTTTTAGAGGTCGCACTTGGTGCGATGGCAAGTGCCTTCGTCCATGAGCGATAGGTCTCGGGTTCGAGACTTGGGAGCAGCCTCTCCATAAATGAGGGTAAGGCTAGCCGACATTCACCTCTCCCAGACCCTGCGTAAAGCGGGAGCCTTGTGCACTGGGTACGACTTTTTTTTCTCTAGAAGAGCCTAAA
Source organism: Malus domestica (assembly GCF_042453785.1). Lineage (NCBI taxonomy): Eukaryota > Viridiplantae > Streptophyta > Magnoliopsida > Rosales > Rosaceae > Malus > Malus domestica. The sequence continues at coordinate 16,753,226 of NC_091663.1, forward strand.
TAATAATTGAAAATCAGTTAACAAAAACATAGTCAATTGTTCTGTTACCTAGGGAGCTGTCAAAACGACATGGACCAGCCGGAGTAACATTAGCGCCAGAAGGAGAACCTGAATATCATACAGATTAGATACTGGTAATAGACTATGCAACTCTAGTAAATTATTGTAGCATCAAGTAATTCATTCTTTACAAAACAAACAACTAATCCATTCTTCTAAGTCAATTCAAATTTTCCTCAGAATAAGTGGATAGGGCCTTGGCAAAATATTTTATTAGCAACACTCACCCACATTGGAAGCCGGAGTCCGCGGTCCAGATTTGCTGCACTTTGTAAGCCTTGATGTTTTGTTCGCCTTTCCAACCTTGGTTGACATAGGAGTCTGGAGGGGGCTGTTACCTACGTCAGTGTATCCAGGAGCAGTTGTCCTATCACTAGATTCGGCTTCGCAATCTACTGCATCACTCTTCCTTTTTAGCTGCTAACCCACCATTCAGTTTTTCCAAAACACAAAATTAGCACCAAATGAACAAACCATATCACATAAATAATTACAAACATGAAAACTAATGCTCAATTCAACATAAATAATAACTATGAAGAGAATGAGTATTATAAGCATCCAATTACATTCAATGTTAACAAGAACATTCAAACCAACTTAAGTTTCAAGGGGACCACACACTACAAATTATAAACTTAAGGAATCACAAATTCAAAATTCTATAGATCCAGTCTAATCTCTAGAGAATTCTAACCTCTACATAGCCACATCAGAGAAATAAATACCATTGCCATTAAGGGAAAACCAATTGTTATTCATTCTCTTATTTCCTAAACCATATATTCAATAAATTACATTTTATTAATTTCCTCTATAGTACTCATCTTCAACATCTTATGCTTCCAAGGAAGATACCGCATCTGCCTGAGGAACAGATAGGGCAAGTGAGAAGGATACAAGGAAGCATGTGAAGACAAGCGTAACAGCACACGTGCCGATACATCCACTACTCTGTCAAAAGCAAAAGTATCCCATATCAGCAGGGTCGAACGTACTCTAGATTTGATGGACTTGTTTTGACCCTCAAATTCTTCAGTCGGCCTTATACTTTGGAGGAAACCAGAAAACCCTCCAGCCCAGTTCAAGAATAAGCCTGTGGAAAGTTACTTCTTCAAAAGCAAAAGTATCCCATATCATCTCTTCTCATTTTTCTTCTCTTTATCCTTCATGCTGCCTGCAAGATAGGGAGAATGTGAACAATCAGCCGGAGCTCTGATTGCTTACCTTGTCTGTTACCTCTTTCAGCAGATCCCCTAGCTCGGCGACTTGGGGGACTCCTACTACATGGTTTGTATCGCGCTTGACCAAGCCTGAAACTACAAGTAAGCTTCAAGTGACATTGATACATTACCTTGTGCATCTCCACCAGTTACAGATACCACCCCTGGATGGAGGAAGAGTACTTCCAGAGAAGATTTCACATCTACCTATGAGACAGATAAGGAAAGTCAAGACGATACCACATTCCGGTACTTAGAAGTTTCGTGGTTACGAGATCATTTTCCCACAATATTTCCTAATGTCATTTGTACTAAATCATTCACTTGTACTCCCTAAAGGAGAGCTTGAACCTATGTACTTGTGTAAACCCTTCACAATTAATGAGAACTCCTCTATTCCGTGGACCTAGCCAATCTGGGTGAACCACGTACATCTTGTGTTTGCTTTCCTATCTCTATCCATTTATATACTTATCCACACTAATGACCGGAGCAATCTAGCGAAGATCACAAAAAGTGACCGTTTTCGCTACCTAGGATCTATCTTGCAAGAGAACGGAGAATTAGATGGAGATCTCAACCATAGAATACAAGCTGGATGGATGAAGTGTAAGAGTGTATCCGGCGTGTTGTGTGATCGTCGTAGGCCACTGAAGCTCAAGGGAAAATTTTATAGGACGGCAATAAGGCCAACGATGTTGTATGGCACAGAATGTTGGGCGGTGAAGCATCAACACGTACACAAAATGGGTGTAGCGGAGATGAGGATGCTTCGTGGGATGTATGGGCACACGAGAAAGGATAAGATTGGGAAGGAGGATATCCAAGGTAAAGTAGGAGTAGCCAAAATTGAAGGAAATATGAGAGAAAATCGGTTCCGGTGGTTTGGACATGTGCAAAGAAGACCTACTGACGCTCCGGTTCGAAAATGTGACTACGGGACAGAAGTTCAGGGCCGAAGGGGTAGAGGAAGACCTAGGAAAACTTTGGAAGAGACCCTAAGAAAAGACTTGATTACTTGGATCTAACGGAGGACATGACACAAAACCGAGCGCAATGGCGTTCTAGGATTCATATAGCCGACCCCACTTAGTGGGAAAAGGCTTTGTTGTTGTTGTTGTATTAATTTCCTCTATAGAATACCACGGTATTTGAAAATTTTGTACAAAGAACCAACTTGTCTATACTGCATAAAAAATTCAGAACGCACAAAAAACTAGGCAGTACAACCACTGGCATTGAAAGGAAACTCCCAGAAGGTAGGTCAGCCAAGAAGGATTCATGAACAATACATAATTATTAAATAGAATAAACACTGTATATCAAGAAACATGCCAACTTTATTTTGGAACAACTTTTGTATGTGCTGTTCACACTCGAATGCAGTAACAGAGGCTGATCATAACTAAAGCGGAAGAATCACAAGGCAAACAACCAGTACAACAACAAGAATCTAACTGTATCAGCATGCTTAAGAAGCATGCCCCAAGATATGTGCAGGGCCTTTACGTGAAAAATTAACTTAAAAGCCTCCAAGGGAAACAAATACCAAAAGACGAGAGAGAGTGTTTGCATGTGTGTTCCCAAACGATCTATTATCTTCTTTTGTAGATAAAACCACACATTCAGTTATGATTCCACATGATCAAAGGTCCTGAATACTGATGGTAGTCATGTAACATAACATGTTACTGTTACTACGAAAGATAGAACATCAGCTAACCACTTGAATCTCTCAATAGTAGCTTAAGATTGGGACATTAACAACATACAGTAATTTAGAGATTGATATGTAGTATTTCATTCAGTCATCAACATAGTTTGGAGAGATTGGTCTAACAAATACCAAATCCAAGAAAAGACAGTGACAAACAAATTCTTTAAAATTTTCTTTTTACGGTTGGGTGTGTAGATATACATGTATGCAGCAGATATTATTTCAATTAACAATGCTATCATTTTTGTTTGTTGGTTTTACTGCATCAAGGACAAACATAAAACAGAAAATTGAAAAAAATGCATTTGGAGATCTTAGTAATAGCTTTTGGAAGTGTCAAAAGTACTTTCTATAGTGTTTGGAAGAAATGAGCAACCATGATTTATGGGATCAGTGGAGCACTTTGGGGTTTCTTGAGAAATGATCGATAGGTGTTTTGTCAAAACTTCCAAGTGAATACGTAGGAAAAAGCACTTGGGCTGCTTCTAACAAAATGTTATTAAGCAAAAGTGTTACCCACAGAACCACTCCAAAATTAGATCAGAAGAGTTGATTGACATTCATTTCAACTTTATCAGAAGTTAGCACTACTATTACAAGATCCTGCTAACAACATACAATATCCTAGCCTAATAAATTGATAATCATTTCCACTTAATTATCAAAAACCTAATGTGCCTTTTCATTTTCCTACAAAACCCGCCTTCGTTGATCAGGGACGAAGACTATCATGATCTAGATCTTCCCCAACTGCAATCACACTAACAGCATTAGAATTCCACGTAAATCCCAAGTACTAACACGATAACCCAGTCAAAACAGACAATTTGAACAAAATCCAAAGCATTAGAACTAGTTCCAATCACTAATTTCAGTAAAATAAAACCCCTAAATTAGTAATTACACTCACTAATTAAGCAGATCTCCGAAACAATAGTCCAAAAATTACATAAATATTTTAATAAATAAATAAAAAGGCAAAAACTCACAGGGGTCTTAACGGTTATGCCGTAGGTTTCTTGATCAGTGGTTTGGCGGGGGTCGGAAAGGAAGCCGTGATAGTCTGCAGCAGCTGAAAACGGCGGCCTCATGGAGGAGAAGGGGAGTTGCCGCTTCAAGGGTTGCTGCATGACCGGCTGTGGCGGTTGCGCCGGCGGGTTTGGAGCCCGCGAGCCCGACATCCAGCGACCCGACCCGATTGTGGGTTTTGAGGTTTTGTATTAGTTTTTTGGGGAGGGGGAGAGAGAGAAAAGGCGGGATCGGGAAAAACTGGAGGAAATTGAAGGAAATGGAATAGGAAATTGAAATTGAGGGAAAGTTGTGAGGTGATGGGGCGAGTTGTGGGTGAGATGGCGAGATCTGGGGCGGCGCGGCGGCCGTAGTGGTGGTTGTGTTTGGTAAAATAAAAAAGCGGGAGGGAGGGGTGAGAGAGAGAGAGAGAGAGAGCAGAAAACGAGGGAAAGGAAAGAAGGAGGGAATTTGGTTCGGATATAGATATGGAGGGAAGCAATTACCTTTTTCATAGCTATTTATTTATTTATTATTTACTTTTTATCTCTTGTAAATATTATATTTAGTATTTGGTTGTTCACTTTTACGTGAATATGTAAGATGTAACTAGTTAGAACACTTTTTATGTAAATCTTAAACTTATAAGTAGCACTATAATGAGAAGGAAATGATAATTTGAATTTCTTCTCTCAATCTATCTCGATTTTATTTTTTATTTCATATTTTATTTCTAATACGCTATCAACATGAGACGCTCTTCATTTCAACATTAAACTAAATGTATAAGAGAATGATATGAGTACTACAAGAGCAAGATTATATATGGCCCTTGAAATTGGCAGAACTCTTCACTTTGGTTCCTGAGATTTAAAATCGATATAACTAGTCCCTGATTTTGTCCATCATCAATCATTTTGGTCATTCCGTGAAAAATCTCTCTTAAAAATAAGGACTAAAGTGACAAAAATACCCTCAATTTAATAAACAATGGGCCAAAATGTTTATTAAATTGAGGGTATTTTTTTCATTTTCGTCATTCCATGAAAAATCTCGGTTACATAAGGAAAAATGATCAAAAATACCCTCAATAGTTTTCAAATCATTTTGGCCCATTTTGTTTATTAAATTGAGGGTAGTTTTGTCATTTTGGTCCTTATTTTTAGAAGAGATTGTTTACGAAATGACCAAAATGATTGATGGTGGATAAACTCAAGAACCACATATATCGATTTCAAATCTTAAGGACCAAAGTGAAGAGTTATGTCAATCTCAAATATTAAAATGCTACTATATTATTGCTACATTCTCTTAAGAGAGTTCATATTTTTATAGAACTATTGAAAGCCATATGAGGCTATTTGTATGCATGTTTTATATTTATGATGGAGTTTAAACTACTCTTAATTTATTTCGAATCTAAGATTTTCTTTTTGTATTTTTTTGTTATTTGTAGGAATATAAAAGGTTGTCAACTTCATAAATTTTTGCACTTTTTCAGGGGCAAGTTATACTCAAGTTCAATTTCTTGAAGACTAAAGTTATATCACTTCAAACTTGTCAATGATGACCAGTCGAATCAAAGCTTACTAACATCAAGAGAGTCAATTGTCTAGCGGAGTTATTCATCAAGGGAAGTCTTCGACAATATGTTGAAATGAAAATATAAGCGTGCTATGCTCTTTTCCTTTCTACTAGATTTTTATCCAACTGAGTTTTTCTTGGCAGAGTTTTAGTAAGGCAACATTATGCGCGTCCACCACCATATTAATGTTTCATAAACGTAGTGCCATATTTTTCTCTTTCGTTTTGGTTTTGTCCCCCTGAAAGCAATAATGTGGTTCAAATTCACTTTTGGTGAGAATCGAACCTAAAACCTTCCACTTACCAGTGAAGATGAATACTACTAGACCGTAATACTAAGTAGCAGGAGTGTTGCAAATATTATATCTATTATCTGGCTGTTCACTTTTGGGTACATATGTAATTAGCTAAAAAAGTTTATGTAAATCCTATGACACACCCCGATCGAGATCAAGGCATGCTGGTCGTCACATGAGAGTGAGGAAGCCATATGCACAGTTCGGAAGCGATAGAGATAAGAAATATACGAATAATCAAAACCAAATTACTAGAGTGCACTACTACTAAACAGGAAGTGATAGGAGTTAGTTACAAACGTAAACACTTCTAATCAGAGCATAGTAAGTCTAGGTGCAGTCCAGTAGGACAAGTACTAGTTATATAGTACCAGGAATGTCCTACTATTATTTAGATAGGTCAGAATTGCCGACGTCCTCAAGCCACTAACACAAGCTTACTTAGAATCTGGAGGGGTGCAAAACAGAAAACGTGAGTGGGCAAAAACAAATGTTTTACAAAATCATTTTCTTTATCAACATATCTAACCCCTCGCTGTAAAACATGTATAATTTTTCCCAGAATCAGAATATAAGCATATACATAATTTATATATATATGAAATCATATCAATTCAATTCATGCTTCACATAATCATATTCAAATATATGTCATGCCAATATATAACAGAGTAAGCAATTCAGGTAAGAATAAATTCATAGAAATATGATATGTTAGCCAAAACCCCTATGGTAGTTTGTACGGCTGAATTCATAGCTCAAAGTTACTCTAGCCGGAGTCACTACAATGACCTATACGACAACATACTGCACATAAGTCGGAACCACTAAAAAGGGGTCTGTACGACAAGCTTGGGTGTAATATAATTATGCTCAATTCTATTCTCTCATAATAGCCGGGCGATAAATCGCTAGTCACCTACGAGTCGAAACCATAAATAAGGTCTGTACGATAAGACTACACTTAAGTTGGATACAATTTGAGCATATAATGCGGGAGGTGACGTAAATAAACAGTCATGTACTTTATATCTCTGGCTAAATCACAATCACCCTAAGTGCAGTTTTATGAGCTCAACATTATTCAATCACATATCACATCATCGTTGATTCACATAACCAAACGTAACTTACCTGAACTTACCTGTGCCTTTACAACACCACATTTATAGATATATGCAACCATGAAATGCATATTCAGAATATAAAAGCATTTGGCATATTATTTCAAAGCATACTTTCCTAAAAATGCATTTCTAGGAAATATATCAAGTATATAAGTATGTACTGAAAACAAAAGCCCACTCACTGCTCACTGGTATGTCGACGGGTCGTAACCCCAGAGTCGCCCGTGTATACGCCCGTCCTCGGGATAAGTCTCACCTATATGCGAATTAACTATAAAAACGTTATTTTAAAGCACATAGACAAAACTAGCTAATAACTTCTCATACATTGCTCAAAATGGGTATATGAATATACCACAGTGATCTACACTACCTCAGGATCATCCCCAAATTTTTAGATAAATTTTTCGAGCTCTCACGAGCCGCCACGCGTCGGTAAGGGCACGGCAAAACGCGCTCCCACGTGCGGCCAAACCTGACGGATTCCCTAACCACGGTTAGGGAATATTCCGTTAAAACTGACTAACGGCGTCAGCATATTCCGTCCAAACAGACGGAATATGCCGTCATCTTATCCGACAAGTCGCTGGTCATCAGAAAACTGGGTAAAACTTTAAAACGTCTATTCTCGCTCGTTTCTTAACCATTTTTCAAGAAATTTGTACCAAAATGAAGCTAGGGACATCCACAATCACGTTATAACAGTTTGACCTAAAAATTGCTACATTTTTCCTAGGGAAAGCTCGATAGTTCGTCTTACCTAGAATAGTTTCGATCTTGGCCCTCCGACATCCATTTCCTTCCAACGAAGTACCCCGAGACTCGTGAGGACCTCCTTAAGCTTCCTGTGAGCTTGAAATTTCCAAAAACACAAGATTTAACGTTTACATGAACAGTACCCCAAATCGGGGTTATGGTTTCAATGTGAAATCAAAGGTTTCCTTACCAGAAATTGATACCTTTGAACTCGTAGGGTCCTCACGAATACAATGGTACCATTTTCTTCCTCGATCAGTGAGGTTTGAGAGGTCCTTGGTGTTCGTCCGTACAAGAAGAAAGAGAGAGAGAGAATCTGAGAGAGGAGAGAGATGAGAGGGTACGGGAGAGAGAAGAGAGAGTGTGTGCGTGTGTCTTAGGATTGGTCAACCACCAAAAATACCATAACTTAATCCTAATTGGTTCCAAACAATTAGGATTTAAGAATATTGACCCAAAACCACACTTAAACCACATTACACAACTAACGTCCAAGGGTATTTTCATCAATTCACGCCGTCGATAAATATATATTTGGGACGGGCTATGACATGCTAAGCCTATAATTAAGCTCTCTAATAAAATGAAATAATACTTTAAATTTCTCTCCCCAATCTCTCTCATCTCTAGCTTTCTCTATCCTTATTCTCTGTTTAATATTTTATTTCTAGCATTATCATTCTTTTTTAATCTTTTTAATCTTTTTAATCTATTGCATTTCTTAGTTTAGAGTCTAATAATTTTTTTAATATTGTATTTCTTAGCTTAGCTATAAGATGCCCTGTCTAATTACATTTTGTAATAAAAGCCAACTTAAACTTGTGATCTTAAATTGATTTTGTAATATAAGATGCTCTATTTAATGATTATAGGGTGTTTTCCTATTTATAGAATTTGAGATACCTCTTTGAAAAATATGTGACTATTATAAAGAGTCAAAAGTTGCAACTTTTCATTTGAATAGATACATCTTTCTACCAAAAGGCATTACTTCTAATTTCCATTCAATTATTGAATTTAATATAATAATAATAATAATGTTAAATTTTCCAACAAACGTGTAGCCGTTGGGCTTCACACGTGAGCCAACATGCTCTGATACCATGAAAAAAGTTAAGGTTTAACCATAAAACCAATTAGCAGTATAGAAAATAGTCCAACCTCTTATAAACTCTTGCAAAGTTTCTCCTCTCACCAATATGAGACTTTTTTACTTTCACATTCTCACATTTTACACAAAATTTCATTTTACCCACTACTCTATTATGTCTCATTTTATCCTATGTGCTTTTATTTGTGTCACTTTACCTCATTCCATCAATTAGGTTGACGCAACTTTAGTTTTTTAAACGAAAGATGCAGCTGGTCTACATTTTTGAAAAAGAAAAAAAAGAATTTTGAAAATGAAAAAAAAGAAAAGAAAAAAAAAGACGGCCTAAATTTCATAAAATGGTAATTTGATGTTTCCATTATTTCCTGATATAATTTAAGCATATTCAAAATATTAAATGATCTTTTATTTTATTTTGTACACATGGCAATGATTTAGCAATGATAACATTAACAAGTAGACCTATAAACGGGTCTAATTCGGTTTGGAAACTTTGATCCATACCCGGATTCATTTATAATTAGGTTAACAGATTCGGCCCTTATTTGGATCATCAAACCTAATTTGTAGGTCCAAATCCGATAAGTATCAATTACGAATTTGACTGAATTCTTATCGAATTTAATTTAAGACCTTAAAAATATTAAAATACATTATTAATTTCATTACATTATTTTACTTTTAATTAGAAACTTCCACGTTGTATAATAAAATCATAAAGTACAAATGTATTTTGAACTAAAAACTCAAATTACTATTACATACAAGTCAATGTTGCAGTCCTATTGAATTAGGAATGTGATTGTGTAAATCCTAGTATATCTAGGAGTATCTTTGTATATTCCGTTTAGTAATTAAATTCCTATTAGAGTTGTAATCCTAATAGGGTTAGGATTTAACATTCTCTACCACCTCATAATTAGATATCTTTCTTCTCTCTTTGTTGCCACCAGCCCCTCTCCTTTTCTGTCCTAAATACACTTCAGTCAAATAGGCCTACAACACGTTATTAGCACACTCTTGTCAGAAGCCAAGTAACTGTAGAATAATGGAAGAGGTTTTCTTCTACAATGTCAAAGGCTTTCAATTATTTTCTGCCAATCAGGTTCTTCTAAAATGAATTAAGATATTTGAAAAAACCTTGAAGCATGAAAACATTCTCCATGATGCATGAACCCCTTATATTTATATTTTCCTTACAATTATATATATTGTATATGTGTTCCGATATTTTGTCAATATATATACTTGTTCATGCAATATGTGTAACATCCAACATCGTCCAGGGGAGTGATCCTTAAATGTATATTCCCATCTCTACCTAGCACAAGGCTTTTTGGGAGCTCACTGGCTTCGGGTTCCGTAAGAACTCCAAAGTTAAGCGAGAAGGAGGCCAGAGCACTCCCAGGATGGGTGACCTACTAGGAAGTTGCTTGTGAGTTCCCAAAAACAAAACCGTGAGGGAATGGTAAGCCCAAAGCGGACAATATCGTGCTACAGTGGTGGAGCGGGCCCAGGAAATGATCCGCCCCGGACCGGGATGTGACAATTTGGTATCAGAGCCTAACCCTGATCGTGATGTGCCGACGAGGACGTCGGGCCCCTAAGGGGGGTGGATTGTAACATCTCACATCATCCAGGGGAGTGATCCTTAAATGTATATTCCTATCTTTACCTAGCACGAGGCTTTTTGGGAGCTCACTGGCTTCGAGTTTCGTAGGAACTCCGAAGTTAAGTGAGAATGAGACCAGAGCACTCCAGGATGGGTGACCTACTGGGAAGTTGCTCGTGAATTCCCAAAAACAAAACTGTGAGGGAATGGTAAGCCTAAAGCGGACAATATCGTGCTACGGTGGTGGAGCGGGCCCGAGAAATGATCTACCCTGGGGCGGGATGTGACAATACGCAATTATGCTATGTGGAATTTGTGAGTCAAAGTATCAAAATTAATTTAGAAGCAATTAATGGTTTTAACCCTAGAATTCGAAGAAAAAAAAATTCTGGGATTTTGCGGCATAAGCTGCAGCTCACCGATGTGCCTCATCACTAGCCTGCATCCCAGCTGCGTAGAGCACCTTGGGATGGCATTGTTTCGATGCCATGGACCACTGAATAGCAGCCCCGTGGGCTTACTACTCCTGCACAGACAACCAGGTTTCGGCCTGGGTTGGGTTTCCCATAGGCCTGAAGCGCCGAGCCCACCAGCAGGTTTGCAGCCTTTCTGGGCCGTCCCTTGCAGCCTAGCCTAACCGGCCAGCAAGCCTTTATGCATGCTGGGCCTTTGGTTATGTGAACCAATTTGCCAGTATCAGCCTGGGGCCATGCAATATTGCACGCATCTATGTTAGTCCGCCTAAAGACCACTGCTACCCAACCTCATTCACCATTACAGTTGGTTATTGTTCACGAGCCTGACGTCTCACATTTACGTGTGTTTGGGTGCGCAGTTTATGTGCAAATAGCGTCGCCATTACATACCAAAATGGGTCCTCAGAGAAAAATAGGAATCTATATCGGTTATGATTTGCCATTAATTATTCGCTACTTAAAGCCATTGATAGGAGATCTCTTTACCACACGTTTTACGGATTGTCACTTTGATGAGACAGTCTTCCCTTTGTTAAGGGGAGATAAGATCACTAACATTCCTGTAGAACGCCTCAAATTGTCGTGGATTACTCCTACTATGTCTCATTTAGATCCCCGCACCCCTTAGTCTGAAACTAAAGTGCAACGTATTCTAGCTCTTTAGAGCATCGCTCAAAGCATGCCAGATGTTTTTAGTGATTTAGCAAAGGTGACGAGATCATATATACCCGCTGCAAACACACCTGCAAGGATGGACGTACTTAACATACGTCGTAACACCGCCTTAGAAGGCCGGACCGTCTCCAAGGGTGGGGCGGTCGCACCTCCCTGCGGCCTGGTACACTGGCGACTAGGCAATCACTTGCTCCTACCATGAAGTGTGGCAGACCCCTTGGTTCAAAGGATTCACAACCCTGGAAGAGGAAAACGGCACAAACTAGTGACCCTAATTTGAATCTGACCATTTTTTACTCATATGTTCCAACGTATGAGGTTATTCTAGATTACAGCGATGTCTTAGATGAGACATAACGACCTCCCTAGAATCGCGAGATTTTGGTCCATTACATAGTATTGGATAAGGTTTAGAATCAAATGAAATGATTGTCAATTATGCATTCGAGTATACCGTTGCTTCCGACATCATGCTTAGTGATGACATTGAACCACGTTCCATTTTATGAATGTCGACGTAGAACGGATTGGTCAAACTGGAAATAAGCAATTCAGGTCGAACTCGATTTACTCGCAAAACGCAAGGTGTTTTGGCCTGTAGCTCCTACTCCACCACATGTGAAGCCTGTGGCCTACAAGTGGATTTTCGTGAGGAAACATAATGAGAAGAATGAAATAGTACGATACAAAGCATGACTCGTAGCGCAAGGCTTCTCTCAACGCCCTGGGACTGATTATGAGGAGACGTATTCCCACATAATAGACGTCATAACGTTCCGCTACCTTATCAATTTGGTAGTTTTTGAAAAATTGAATATGCAGCTTATGGACATGGTAACCGAATATCTCTATGGGGATTTAGATATGGAAATGTACATGAAAGTTCCAGAATGACTTCCATTGACTGGTTCAAATAGTTCTAGACCACGGAACACTCTCTCGATTAGATTGAGAATATCACTCTATGGATTGAAACAATCTGGGCGGATGTGGTATAACTGTCTAAGTGAATATTTGATAAGTCAGGGTTATGTGAACAACGAATTATGCCCATGCGTGTTCATAAAGAAGTCACATTCTAGATTTGCGATCATTGCAGTTTATGTCAACAACATGAACCTCATTGGAACTCCTGCAGACCTTGAGGAAATTGCCGCTTACTTGAAATCGAAATTTGAGATGAAAGATCTTGGGAAAACTCGATATTGTCTCGGCTTGGAGATTGAGCATTGTTTGGATGGAATCCTAGTACATCAATCGAACTACACCCAAAATGTGTTACGACATTTTAATGAGGATAAAGTGAAACCTTCGAGTACTCATATGGTTGTTTGGACTCTAAATGCTAAACGAGATCCCTTCCGTCCCAATGAGGATGAGGAAGAGATTTTGGGGGCTAAAGTTTCATACCTATGTGCAATTGGTGCTTTATTGTACTTGGCTCAATGGCCTAGACCCAACATCTCCTTCATTGTTAATCTTTTGGCTAGATACAACAATGCGCCTACAAGTAGACACTGGAATGGTGTTAAAGATATTTTTCGCTACCTTAAAGGTACGATGGATTTGGGCTTGTTCTACACCCATGAATCCTCGAGAGGAACCGCCACCCCCTTGGTCCTTGAGTTGATTCTCGCCTCGTTGGTTACACATATGCTAATTATCTGTCTGACCCACATAGGGCACATTCTCAAATGGGTTATGTCTTTACCGTTGGAGATACCGCTATATCTTAGAAGTTTACCAAGCAAACGCTAGTTGCGACTTCTTCGAACCATGCTAAGATTCTCGCCCTACATGAAGCATTGCGTGAGTGCTTTTGGTTGAGAGTAGTCATGGAACATATTTGCAGCACTAGCGGTCTTACTTCCGTCATTGACCTTTCTACAACGATCTTTGAAGACAATGTAGTATGTATCGAGCAATTAAAGAAGGGGTACATCAAGGGAGACAATACCAAGCACATAGCTTCGAAGTTCTTTTATTCTCACCAGCAACAACAGCATCAGAACATTGAGTCAAGCAAATTCGTTCCCAAGACAACTTGGTTGATCTCTTCACCAAGTCATTGCCCAAGTATACTTTTTAGAAGCTCGTCCAAGGAATCAGTATGCATAAATTATCTGAGTTGAATTGCTTGTAGTTTTCTTATTTGGAAGTTATGTCTAACTCAGGGAAGTATCCTGATGCATACTCATTTGATCTTAATCTACTATTTTTCCTACGATTAGGAGCATTTTTCCCACTGGATTTTTTTCTACCTAACGAGGTTTTAACGAGGCACCCATCCTAGGATGACCATACTCCGTTGAGTTCACTATTTTCGTCCTGTTTGACTTTTGTTTTAGACATTATGCATATTACTCACTTTTCTCCTTAGTTTATGGGTTTTCACCTGCCTTAGGTTTTACCATAGCGAGGTTTTGTGAGTTTTACTACCAATGCATACTTTTTTTTTTAAATTTGAGACTCGCATTCACCAGTTGCGCCGACAACTTCATCAACTGTTCTACCTTATCTGCTGAAGATTTGATGCGATGTCCTGTTTGAGTATTTACACACTCAAGGGGGAGTGTTGTAGTCCTATTGGATAAGGAATGTGATTGTGTAAATCCTAGTGTATTTAGGAGTATTTTTGTATATTCCCTTTAGTAGTTAAATTTCTATTAGAGTTGTAATCCTAATAGAGTAATGATTTAACCTTCCCTACAACAATAAATAAAGGCACAATGGGATGATACAACACACACCTCAGAATTACATCTCTTTCTTCTCTCTGTTGCCACCGGCCTCTCTCCATCTCTATCCTAAATATAGTTAAGTCAAATAGACCTACAAAAATAACATATAATTTTTGTGAACATTCCTAGTTTAAGTATGATTGTGTAAATCCTAGATTAGATTTGATTCTAGTTATCCTTTCCTATTACAACTTGTATTACTTAGAGAAGAAGGAATATCTTCTCTCCCTTTACTACTATAAATAAAGGCACAATGTAGGAGGGATAACAACACACATTCCCCTACAATTCTACAAACAAATATCTCTCTTCCCTCTCCTGTGCCGCCGGCCCCTCTCTCTTTGTTAGATAAAAATATACCACAACACGTTATCAGCACGCTCCTACCGCTGCACTTAGGAGTCTGACGTTAGAGAATTTTTTTCTGCATCAAACCAGTTCATCCATATCATCACGCAATCAAGTTCTTTCAAAACAACGGCTTTTAACTCGATATTTTGCAAGCCCTGATAGCATGAACATTCACCATGATACATGACCCAACTTTACGTTTAACGTATTTTAGATTCTACATAAATTGCTAATGCCTCATAACCAAAATTGCTGCAATTATGTGAATTTGATATTTGTCATGAATTGAATCTTACATATGTACATGCATTGAAACTATTATTTGCATATGCATTAAAGTAAATATGTGATTAATTGAATTATATATGCATCTCATTGAATTAATGAAAAAACAAAGAGAAATTTTTTGCGATTGGGACCTAGGGTTCTTTCGAACCCGTGACCACCCTGCAGATGGGGTCCTTCACCCAAAACCGAGAGCATGCAACCCTCTTTCTTCCCAGAAAACCAGTACCCATGATGGGCCACCTCCATGCTTTCCCCGAGCCGAGAACCCATCTTGGCGCTACGACTCCAGGCCCAACATCGAGACCCGACGCCCAGAAGGCGTTGCCACCCATGAAATCGTTGCACAACATGGCCTGCAACCATGCCCAACTACCCCCGACGACCTACAGTTGTCGCCGACGAGTTCTTGTCTACGATTCGATTTTTTTTCTTTTGAAATAACAATTGAAATTCTAGGGTTTTGATATCACGTCGAGATTTCTCCAATCTCCATTCCTAGTTGGTTCCCTGTGCGCCGTCGTGCCATAAACCCCCGGAGGACAGTCGCCTGAAGCGACGCAAATATCCACCCTGTCGCGCTCCGACACCCAGTGTCGCTATGGTGTCCTGGTTCTCCTCGACCTGAGCCCGAGCCCTATGAGGCTCCATCATTCGACTTGCATCAGCGCCCTTTGGGCTTGCTGCTGATCTGCGATGTCACGGCCCAGCCTGTGCAAAAAAAAAAAATATTTGGGTCTGCCTGCAGCAGCCCAACCCCTCTCCCCGTGAGCCTACAGCTCACCCGAGACCCCATAGCCCATTTTTTTAGGCCTAGGTCTCATGGAACAATTTCTTCAAGCCACCCATGGCTTAGTGTTTTCTTTTGGACCCCAAATTTTATTCGTCTAAATCATTTTAGACCTAATGGGTTTTATATTTTTCCACCCACACTTTAATTTGGCCCGAAGTCTAAATAATTAATTCCATTATAATTATACAATACTTTTGCATATACTTATTGCATATTTGTTTGCATATATATTTGCGTTTGCCTGCAGGAATATATGAACATGAAGTTCATAATTACTTTGAAACCTGAAGTTTCTTATAAACATACCTTGTTTGAAAACCTGAAGTTTTCACTTAAACATATCACCCATGAAAACCCGAAGTTTTTCATGCAAAATTAAACCAATACATGTCTATTAGAACCTGTATGTTCTACTCCTATATGAATGGATTTATTTTTCTCCATTACACTAACCACATATTGTCCATCTATTTTGTGATAGGAACATGTCGAATTTAAACAAACTCGACTTCACCGCATTGGAGGTCTCTGGAAGGAACTACCTCAAGTGGGTTCAAGATGTGAAGCTCCACCTCACTGCAAAGAACTTGCGTCCTACTATTGAAGAAGCAACAGATAAACCTGTTGGCGAAGCTGAAAAAGCCACTGCTATGATCTTCATCCGAAGACATATCCATGACGCTTTGCAAACTGAGTACCTTACTAAGGAGGATTCACGTGCATTATGGGTCGCTTTGGTTGATCGTTTTGATCACCAAAAGGACATATTCTTGCCTGAAGCAAGACACGACTGGCAGCACTTGCACTTCCAAGACTTTAAGTTTGTGAATGACTATAATTCTGAATTTTTTCGAATCCGATCACTTCTCAAGTTTTGCAATGAAACCTTGACTAAAGAGGATCTCTTAGAGAAGACCTACTCGACCTTCTCTGCCTCTAATATTGTCCTGCAGCAACAATATAGAGCTCAGAAGTTCACCAAGTTCTCGAACTTGATCTCTGTTTTACTTCTTGCTGAAAAGCAGAACCAGCTATTGATGAAGAATCATCAAGCTCGACCTACTAAGGCTACTGCTGTGCCTGAAGCACATTATAGCACTAATCAGCACCCAACACGCCAAAAGAGGCATGGTAAAGGCGGCCAAAAGCCATCCCACAAAGGTCAACAGAGCCAAGGACCATCCAAGGGAGGAAACAAAGCCTAGAAGCGCCCAAATCTCGCTCCCAAGGCCCCGAACTTCAAGAATAAGGGCAAAGCACCCACAACCATGGATGATGATATGTGCTATCGTTGTGGTTCAAATGACCATTGGTCCCGTGTTTGTCGAGCTCCCAAAAAGGTTGTAAATGAATATCATTCTCGTCGTAAGAAGTTTGAATCAAACTTCATGCAAGTGGACGAACCAGAGACTACAAAAATGGAGGTTTCTGACTTTCAGGAGGATACAACTCCTATGGAAGATTAGAATCTTAGACATAGACTTATTTTTTAGTTAAAATAAGACCATTAGGGCTGAATTCCACCTAGTGGCCGAACCCCCCTTGTTTTTGGTTGATTTTGAACAATTTTCCTTTATGTTTTTGGATTATTAGTTGGCGATTTGTTTTGGATATTAAGTTTTAATCCTTGAATAAATGAAATTATTTTGAATTGATATTT
Source organism: Malus domestica (assembly GCF_042453785.1). Classification (NCBI taxonomy): domain Eukaryota; kingdom Viridiplantae; phylum Streptophyta; class Magnoliopsida; order Rosales; family Rosaceae; genus Malus; species Malus domestica. The sequence goes on from NC_091663.1 coordinate 16,770,701, forward strand.
GTTTTTATAAACTTTTATGCATGTGACCGATTCAAATTAATTTTTCATTCTAGGTATGACTAGTGGGAAAGTTAGTTGTCTGGCAGATAGTGCAACCACGCACACTGTTTTGAGTAGGGGTGGGTTGGAAAAACCGAAAACCGAAAAAAACCGAACCAAAAAAAAAATCGAACCGAATCTGTTGAATCGAACCGAACCAAATTTAGTTGGTTCGGTTTCGATTTTTGAGGTATGAAAACCGGACCGGACCAAACCAAACCGAACCGAACCGAAATATGAAAATAAAATATAAATACTCAAAACCTGCTGGAGTGGAGATTCGAACCCCTTCCGTCCAGGTTGGGGATAGCTTCCTTCAAACCAACTTGACTGTGGGCTTTGTATTGCTATAATTGTACCAGTATAATATTTATAGGCATTCTAATCTTAATGTTTTATAAAATTTATAAAGTTCACAAACCCTAGCCGTCATTCATTTTCATTCTCAAATCTCTCTTCTCTCTTTCTCTCATCCCCTGCGCTTCCTCATTCTCTCTCTCCCTCCTTCTTCTCTTCCTCCCTTCAACTCTCCTTCCTCTCTTCCTCTCTTCCTCTCTCCAACCTGCCAAGTCCATGGTTGTAACATGGATCTTACTTTTTTAAAGGATTACCACAGGAGGAGTAGGGTTTGTGATGAATTTATTTGACAATCCCCATTTTTTCCCTCTCCAAATCTTACGCCTCTTGTCTCTCTACTCCTCGTCTGATAGACTCTCTCTGTGGACTCTCACCTATAACAACAACAACTTCTTCACTCCTTTCTAATATTCCTTTCTTTCTCCATAAACTTTCGATCTTTGCTTTTCAAATACAAGCCAAATAGTTTTTTACTCTAGATTCATATGGAGGTCGCACCAGACATCCATCTTTGTTCCTCCGGATTTCTTTAACAGTAAGTATTCAATTTTTCTTTTTTTTTTCTTTTTCTTGTTTAATTCTTTGAGTGCTGAAAAATGAAAATGGTAGTTTTTATTTTATGTTTTGATTAATAGTTTTTATTTCTTTGGTTTGTTGACTATGCTATTTGAATTTATTTGTTGACTATGCTTTGTGAATTTTTGAAGAAAAATTGGCTGATGTTATTCTTGGATTTGTCTTTGTGGAGCCCTATGTAGTAAAGATCTTTGGTTTTTGGATCTTTATTTTTATTAAACCTTTGGATCTCGTTTGTTTGGCTGTGTTCAGACAGGTGCTCGTGGCCGGATGTTACAATCGGCGAGGCGTCGGTTGGTTGGTGGCGAGGGTTTGTGCTAGTAGGGATGCTCGGCGGCGGGTGCTGCAGTAGAAGCCTAGGTTTTCTTTTGTTGTATTTTATGGCTTGGGCCTTTACTGTTTGTTGGAACTATTGGGCTAGTATGGCAGGGTCTCTTTTGGGCTAGTTTACTAATATCCAGATCTAAAATAATAATAATAATAATAATGAAAAAAACCGAACCGGACCGAAATCAAACCGAAAAAAACCGGAACCAAAAAAAACCGAATCGAAAAAAACCAAAAAAAATTTGAACCAAATCGAACTGAACTGAAATTTCGGTTCGGTTTCGGTTTTGACAAAAAACCGAACCGTTTCGAACCGAACCCAACCCTAGTTTTGAGTGAACGCATCTATTTCACTAACTTCATACCTAAGAATGCACCTCTGACAACCCTCTCAGGCCCATCAAACTTGATAGAAGGATACGGTAAGGCACGTATATTGTTGTCCAATGGTACAATCTTGACCATTGCTGAGGCACTCTATTCTCCACATTCCGAAAGAACGTTACTCAGTTTCAAGGACATTACAGATAACAATTATCACGCTAAAACCCACGTAGAAAACGGAGTTGAATTTCTGTGCATAACTTCCTACGAATATGGCCTAAAGCGTATTCTAGAGAAGATGGAGCGTATCCCGAATGGTCTGTATACTACCACCATACGCCACATAGAATGCCACTATGTGGCCGGCCCTACCACAAGGATCGCGCAAGAAATTACACTTTGGCATGATCGTTTGGGACATCCTGGACGAATAGCGATGCACCGTATCCTTAAATCTTCACACGGGCATCCACTAACCCAAAGCTTAGGTTCGATCCATGAAATTGCATGTCAAACATGTTCTATGGGAAAGCTTATTACTAAGCCTTCTATGACAAGATTCGTTCGAATCCTCCTATTTGTCTACAACGGATTCAGGGGGACATTTGTGGACCGATTCAACCTCCCTGCGGACCATTTAGATATTTTATGGTTTTGGTTGACGCTTCCACACGTTGGTCACACGTGTGCTTGTTGTCCATAAGGAATGCTGCATTCTCCAAACTGTTGGCCTGGCAGAGGCATTCATTAAGCACTTATAAATGATTGCTCGATCGTTGGTCATACGTACCAAGCTCCCGATCGCTGTTTGGGGCCATGCAATATTGCACGCAACAAAGTTGGTTCGCCTGAGGCCTGTTGCGACACAACCATTTATTGCCCTTCAGTTGGTCACTGGATGAGAACCCGACATATCGCATATGCGCGTCTTTGGTTATGCGGTATATGTGCCGATCTTGCTGCCCTTACTTAAAAAAATGGGGCCTCAGTGAAGGATGGGAATCTATGTCGGATATGATTCTCCTTCGATTATTCATTACTTAGAACCTTTGAAGGCGATCTGTTTACCACTCGTTTCGTGGATTGTCACTTCTATGAGACAGTCTTTTCGTCGTTAGGGGGACATAAAAACGTCAACGTTCCTAATGAACGACGCGAATTATCATGGACGACTCCCACTTTGTCTCATTTAGATCCCTGCACCACTCAGTCCGAAGCTGAAGTGCAGCGCATATTAGATCTCCAGAGCATAGCTCAGAGCATGCCAAATGCTTTCACTAATCTAGCGCGCGTGAGAAGATCACATATTCCAGCTGCGAATACTCCTGCAAAGATGGATGTACCAAATGCATGACGAACTGCCCCTCTGGAAGCCTGGGACGCCAATTCTGGTGATCCACGTACATTAACGGCTAGCCAATCATCTGCCTCTACATAAAAGCATGGCAGACCACTTGGTTAAAAGGATTCACACCCCCGGAAGAGGAAAACCATGACACAAGGTCCTGAAGAGCCTACCGTGAATCCGACTATCATTTACTCATTCTACCCAACTCATGAGGAAATTCTAGATTACGGAAGCGTCCTTGAAGAGACGAATCATCCTCCCGAGAATCATGAAATTTTGGTCTATTATGCTAGCTTAGATGATGTGTGGCGTAGAAATGAGATGATTGTCGACGATGCATTAGCATTTGCAGTAGCTACTGAGATCATGTTGAGCGATGACATTGAACCGCGTTCCGTTGATGAATGTCGACGTAGAGCTGATTGGTCAAACTGGAAACAAGCAATCCAAGTCGAACTTGATTCACTTGCGAAACGTAAGGTGTTTGGACCTGTAGTTCCTACTCCTCCACATGTGAAGCCTGTTGGCTACAAGTGGGTTTTCGTTCGAAAGCGTAATGAGAAGAACGAGATTGTGCGTTACAAAACTCGTCTTGTAGCACAAGGTTTCTTGCAATGCCCCGGGATTGACTATGACGAAACTTACTCACCCGTTATGGATGTGAATGTGATTACTTTTCGCTACCTTATCAGTTTGGTAGTTTCTGAAAAACTAGATATGCAGCTGATGGACGTAGTAACCGTGTATCTCTATAGGGATCTTGATACGAAAATTTATATGAAAGTTCCGAAGGACTTACATTGACTGGTTCAAATATTTCCAAACCCCGGAACACGCTCTCAATTCGGCTGAGGCGTTCACTCTACAATTTGAAACAATCTGGAAGAATGTGGTATAACCGTCTGAGTGAGTATTTGACTAGTCAGGGATATGTGAACAATGAACTATGCCCTTATGTGTTCATTAAGGAGTCACATTCCGAATTTGCGATTGTTGCAATATATGTCGATGACATGAATCTCATCGGAACTCCTAAAGAGCTCGCGAGAATTGCTTCGCACCTGAAGTCGAAATTTGAGATGAAAGATCTAGGTAAGACTCAATACTGTCTCGGTCTCGAGATAGAGCATTGTTCGGATGGAATCCTAGTACATCAATCGAACTACACCCAGAAGGTGTTGCGCCGTTTTAATGAGGATAAAGCGAAGTCTTTGAGTACTCCTATGGTCGTTCGTACGCTAGATGCAAAACGAGATCCCTTCCATCCGAATAAGGATGATGAAGAGATTTTGGAGCCTAAAGTTCCTTATCTAAGTGCGATAGGCGCTTTATTGTACTTAGCTCAATGTACTAGACCCGACATCTCCTTCTCTGTTAATCTTTTGGCAAGATACAGCAATGCACCAACACACAGACACTGGACTGGCGTGAAAGACATCTTCCGTTACCTTAAGGGTACTACGGATTTGGGCTTGTTTTATCCCTACGAATCCTCGAGTGATGTCGCACCCTATACTCATCGGGTTGATTCTCGCCTTCTTGGTTATGTCGACGCTGGATACTTATCTGATCCGCACAAGGCGCGTTCTCAAACGGGTTATGTCTTTACCATTGGAGGCACCGCAATCTCTTGGAGGTCAACTAAACAGACCTTAGTTGCCACTTCGTCTAACCATGTTGAAATTATCGCCTTACATGAAGCAACTCAGGAATGCTTTTGGTTGAGAGCAATAGTGGGCCATATTCGAAGCTCCTGTGATCTTCATCTCGCCGTTAATGCCCCGACGACGATTTTTTAGGACAACGCAACTTGCATCGAACAGCTCAAGAAGGGTTACATCAAAGGAGACAACACCAAGCACATTGCGCCGAAGTTTTTCTTTACACATCAACAACAAGAGCATCAGAAGATTGAAGTCACACAAATCCGTTCACAAGACAATCTAGCCGACCTCTTCACCAAATCACTGCCGAATGCGACGTTTAAGAAGCTTGTTCATGGAATTGGTATGCTTAAACTTTCTGAGTTGTAACTTTGCTATTTCTCTTTGGAATTATGTCAAACTCGAGGGGAGTATTCTGTAGATGCTTGCTTGATCTTAATGTACTCTTTTTCCCTACGATTAGGAGCATTTTTCCCAATAGGTTTTTGCTACCTAACTAGGTTTTAACGAGGCACCCACCTTGGGCTGGTCATATCCTTGATGACGTCTTGTAGACGTTTCTTTTGACTTTGCATTTCTCATACATTTTTCCTTAGACTATGGATTTTGTCCCTACTCAAGTTTTTGCCATAGCCTTAAGGTTTTTTAGTGAGACTTACTACTTATGCAAGTTCCTACCTTATTGAGAATAAGCGTTGTTCCTTGGAATCAGTGTCGACGAGTCGACTTCCTCAACTTCTGCATGATGCTGAATCTACCTTGAGTATTTACACACTCAAAGGGGAGTGTTGTGAACATTCCTAGTTTAAGTATGATTGTGTAAATCCTAGATTAGATTTGATCCTAGTTATCCTTTCCTATTACAACTTGTATTACTTGGAGAAGAAGGAATATCTTCTCTCCCTTTACTACTATAAATAAAGACACAATGTAGAAGGGATAACAACACACATTCCCCTACAATTCTACAAACACATCTCTCTTCCCTCTCTCTTGTGCCACCGGCCCCTCTCCCTTTGTCAGATAAAAATAGACCACAACAAAAATTTATATATTAGGTCATATTAAGTTGGATCAAATCAACCTTGAACCATATCCATATTCATTTTAACTTGGATTATCGAATTCGAATAATCGGATTAAAAGTCTCAATTCGTACCCTATTGATTTCATCGATTCATATCAAAATTCAATCAATTGACATGCCTATTTGTATCAAAGCAATTGAGGTGGCTACCACATCAACAAATCGGTAGTCACCATCATGGCCACGTCAACAAGTTAACAATAATTTAACGAAATAAACAAAATCTAACAAAAGTGAAACAAAATCGAGTTTCAGGGTGTTAAGTGGTAAAATGTGGATTCCAGAGCAAAAGTGAATTAAGCCATTCCATACAATAAGCCCCATTTGAATCCAAAATTTGAAATGTTACATCAAATTGGAGGGCCAGATATGTACTCAAATCACAATCCAATCACTGCTATACTGGTACAAATGCCACTCCTTTCTTCTCAAATCTGGTTTTGAGTGCATCGCCGTCGCTATCTATTTGAATAAATGGGCTAGATCAGGATCACCCAAGTCTACATCCAACCAGCCATTCAAATGCATGTACTCAACATAATGTTCTGGTGGCTTCACCGCACGAGGGTTCACTGGTGTAAAGCCATGAGTCCTCTCAAGATCGCGAGCAAGCCACCTAACATACGCACAGTCCAACGGAGGAACAACTTTCAACAAGACCTCTTCCCTTTCTTGCTTCGCAGGCTTGTTTCCCATGCTGGAGAACCTGGCCGGCTTAAGAAAATGAAGTTAATTGGCGGCACATAAATTAATCACTTAAAAGCGGCATTCTTTGGAAGGAGCAAGCATCTGAAATGCAGCATCGGTTTTTATGTTGTTATAACTTGCATCTAAAATTTGGTTAAATCGCTAAAACATTCAAAGGACTGGCAAAATTACAAGTATCCAACAAAACATGGAAATATTTAATTCATAAGAGTTTGCGTTACTCTTTCTTAAACAGTCAGCCATTTTTCAACACAGTAAACAGCTTGCAGAATAAATACAGGAAAAGTATTGTTGAAATTCACATGCAAGGATCTTAATAGAACTTTCGGCGTACAATTCATAGACTTCCCAGTGAAATTTTGATATTACTTTTCCAGTGAAACAAAGAAAGTGATAAAATATACGTTAAGGTACCTATAACATCAAAGCTCTGAAACGCAATCCCAACAAATTACAATGATACGAGTCATACGACCAATTACACAACATATTCAGTATAAGCTTGACAAATTTGCCAAGGGTACGTTTGAAAGAAGACACCAGCATTTATAGGCTTCCGACTGAATGCCCCACGTTACAGGTCTGTACCAACAGTCAGTAATTATATGACTACCGTGTGTGGATATCACATTCCATATTATAATACTCATTCAGATTTCTCAGCCACAACTGACTAAAGCATACTATTAAATGCTAGTCGTAGTAGAAAACAAAAAAGCCAACTAAGTTGACGTTATGATACTCATGCAAGACGGTTGCCAGCCTCAGTAGTGTTTGAATCACTGACCAAGCACTGATATACGAGTCTTCTGTAACTCTCGCAAAAGACTTCAATTAAATACATATACTAACATTTAGTTCCATATTACTGTAGCTGATTACTCCAACTATCATCACAAACTAAGTGTACAGATATAGGCCAGCTGCTCAGACATTGCATGATGATTTCATTCTACGTAACTACTAGTCTACTATGCCCAGGCATGGACCCAAGACACAGAACTTGGGTGGGATGAACTTTGAAGCCAAATTTCATTAGTGAAAGGATTTTATCAAAAGAATCACTATCAACAACCAACAACCAACAACATTCAGAACAACATTCAGAATTGCAAGATACCAATTGCCAACAACTATTTTGATACTAAATCCCTCCAAACTTTCATTAACAGGGTAAATTAAAAGAAACGTACCTGCGGTTGTGATTCTCCTCTAGAACTGAAAGATGTCAATTTCCAAGTCCTCCAAGAAGATTATCTGAAATAAAACACTACAATAACAAATCCCTCATTTTCTCAATCCTAAATCTCTAGTAAATTCTTGAAAATCAGAAATTTATAGTGTGAAATTGAGTAGTTAAAAGAAGGAACTACAAAATTAAGGAGGTAGAAGATGAGCCTAATTAGAAATTTAGAAGAAGAAGAAGAAGCAAAGGTCCGAAGCAAGAATAGAGCAGCGGCCCATTAAGAGCAAAAAAACTCTAAAGCAATGCTAATAAAAGCTCTCCTCATTGCAGTAAGAAGAAAACTGAACCATATGAGCATACAAGAAAGGCCAAATTATGATTTTGTTTCCACAGTTTGGGCTAAGTTTTGAAAGAATAGGATTAAGAACTAGGATATCCGAGGTAAAATAGGAGTGGCTGCAATTGAAGAGAAGATGAGAGAAAATTGATTAAGATGTTGGGCATGTGAACTGAAGACCTACACATTAGAAAATGCATAAGCAAAGCATGGATAAATAGATAATTCTTGCATGAAATTTCCATTGCACAAGCAAAGCAAAAAAATGTTTTTGTTCATGAAACTCCTAGTATATGAGTGAACTCTCCCTTGAGATACAATTGGTTACAATAAAATTTGATCAATGGATATATTCAATGCATAAAATAATGGCTCGTTTGGAAGTGTTTTTAAAATGATTGAAAGCGCTTTTGGTAAAATTGATTTTGAGTTCCAAAAGTGCTTTTTGGAAGAAGCACCAGATATGTGCTTCTTGTAGGAAATACTTAAAATGCTTTTTCAGAATCCACTTGAATTTGTACTGAAGATTGGTTTAAAAAATATTTTCACCAAAAGCGTATTGAGTCAGTTTAAAATTACTTCTAAAACGAGCTCCAAGATGAACAAGCCTAAGCCGACTCGACATCCTCTCACCCGGAACAATCCAACGATAAAAAACAACAGAAACTAGCACAAAATATACCTAATCCAGCTATGGACATTCAAGTTGGAATTCAATCGGAATCAACCAAAATAATTACAGCAAAACTACAATTAACCGAAATTAACCGGAACCAAAACCGAATTCGGAATTGAAGAAGGAAAATTAACTCAGTTCACTTACCCGACAACAAGCTTCGGCAAAACGAGGATAAGGGGCAAAATCCGTAGGAAAAAGAGACACCCCTCTCTCTGTCTCGGAAGTTATTGCAAACTGTGGTTTTAAAAAGTGCTTAATTGCATAACACCCCGAGGTTTCTCATGTTTTCACAAAAGACCAGTTGGGTTTTGAGAACTATAAAAACAACCCCTTATGTACCAAACTTTTTTCACAAATCCCCCTTTGTCTCAAATTCTAATGTCTCCAAATAGCAAATTTATCCTTATAGTTACTTTTTACGGGTCACTGGTACTACCCGGAGCAAAAGCACTTTCTTCGGAATACATTTATCCAATAAACACTTTTAACTTAGTGTAAAAATATCATTCTATATCAAAAAATAAAAACTTTAACTTGTTATTCTTTAAATTTCGTTTATCCAATGAAAACTTTAATTTCGGGAACTACTTAATTCAAAATTTTAAGATTACTACCTTTGAAATTAGGGCAATGTTGTATGGTTACTTAAGAATCTTAACTACATCGATGATAACAAAAGAACTGATTTGATCCCAAAATTTTTGAAAAAAATATATATATCATGGAGTTGTTTAGGAAGAAGTTCTTTTACGCCAGTGAGATTTTTGGAATATCAATGCCGGTTTTCTAAAAAACAACCAATACATGTTACTTTCTAAAATAGATATACAGCCCTTTTCGGCTCCTCCCGCGGGCTTGCTTTTACCAATTTACAGCCAATCATGGACCCAGCACACAAATGTTGATCAAGGCAAAATGTAGTCCTCTTGTTGTAGCAACTTGCATTTGCTTCAAGTCTTTTGTTCAGCCAAACTACAATCCGCCATTTTCCGCTTCTCGTTTTGAACCCAAGGTCCAGTAGATAAAGGCTAGCATTGTAATTTCACTCGTTTTGGCGAGTTTAGTGACCAAGGCCGGTATCCTTCATCACATCCAATCTTGGTTTTGCTCCCTACAAAAGCGTAAAAACACTTTTACCGTGAGTTCATTGCTACCTCTTAAACATCTGAACCGTTGATAACCATAAAAATAAGAATAATAACAATTCAACAGCATTTACCACAATACCGAGAGAAATTACCATGTAATGAGACCTTTTAAAATCTTCAATAGAAAATCTGAATTCATCATCCATATCTCAAGCAAATCACAGGTATTACGATGATTTCAGTGTCCATGTGCATCACATGAAGGTGGAACAGAACTGCAAGCATTAGAAGCCCAACTAATTATTCAAAATTCCATCACCTAGCACCGCAACGTGGATTTCTGCAATCTTAAACTAATAGAGGCACGGTTAACTTTTACCTGGTAGTCCTTATACACCAGTTGTAGATGAAAAGTGTTGCAATGTACTTTAATGCATACAGCGGAATAAAGGAGTCAAAGAAGCAGATTTAAAACCATCTATGCATTCAATGAAGTAAATATTAAAACCAGCATTCACAGAAAACTAAAATCTGATAGAGGACCACTTTATTTTCCACAATTTATAAGAGGAAAACCCTGTCTTGTTCTAGAACGAATAATTAATATGAACAGCTCTGTTAAGATATCTTCCTGTTCTAATAGACCTTTATCACCAACAACAACAACAACAAAGCCTTTTCCCACTAAGTGGGGTCGGCTATATGAATCCTAGAACGCCATTACGCTCGGTTTTGTGTCATGTCTTCCGTTAGATCTAAGTACTCTAAGTCTTTTCTTAGGGTCTCTTCCAAAGTTTTCCTAGGTCTTCTTCTACCCCTTCGGCCCTGAACCTCTGTCCCGTAGTCACATCTTCGAACCGGAGCATCAGTAGGCCTTCTTTGCACATGTCCAAACCACCGTAACCGATTTTCTCTCATCTTTCCTTCAATTTCGGCTACTCCTACTTTACCTCAGATATCCTCATTCCTAATCTTATCCTTTCTCGTATGCCCATACATCCAACGAAGCATCCTCATCTCAGCTACACCCATTTTGTGTACGTGTTGATGCTTCACCGCCCAACATTTTGTGCCATACAGCATCGTCGGCCTTATTGTCGTCCTATAAAATTTTCCCTTGAGCTTCAGTGGCATACAACGGTCACACAACACGCCGGATGCACTCTTCCACTTCATCCATCCAGCTTGTATTCTATGGTTGAGGTCTCCATCTAATTCTCCGTTCTTTTGCAAGATAGATCCTAGGTAGCGAAAACGGTCGCTCTTTGGTATTTCCTGATCTCCGATCCTCACTCCTAACTCATTTTGGCCTCCATTTGCACTGAACTTGCACTCCGTATATTCTGTCTTTGATCGGCTTAGGCGAAGACCTTTAGGTTCCAACACTTTTAGGTTCCAACGCTTCTCTCCAAAGGTTAAGCTTCGAATTTACCCTTTCCTGAGTTTCATCTATTAACACTATATCGTCTGCGAAAAGCATACACCAAAGAATATCATCTTGAATATGTCTTGTTAACTCATCAATTACCAATGCAAAAATGTAAGGACTTAAGGATTGTTGATGCACAAAATCAGTGAGGACTTTGGTGCAACAGAAAATATTAAGTTTGTGACCTTCGCTAAATTGCTCCGGTCATTAGTGTGGATAAGTATGTGAATGGATAAAGACAAGAGAGCAAGCACAAGATGTACGTGGTTCACCCAGATTGGCTACGTCCACGGAGTAAAGGAGTTCTCATTAATTGTGAAGGGTTTACACAAGTACATAGGTTCAAGCTATCCTTTAGTGAGTACAAGTGAATAATTTAGTACAAATGACATTAGGAAATATTGTGGGAGAATGATCTCCTTTTATAGAAGAGAGTTTCTAGCCTTATTCTGACATTGACACGTGTCGTGTTGTGATTGGCTTCCGATGTTGACACGTGTCGCGTTATGATTGGCTTCTGATGTCGACACATGTTGCTATGTGATTGGCCTCCTGGTTGGAGGAAAACTCTTCTGGGTCCTTGACGATATAACGTTGACCGGTGCTCGATAGTTTCAGGAATGGTCAAGTATGGTACAAACAGTGCTCCCCTAAGTTCCCGAGTGAGGGAAGCTCCTCGGTTGGGGACTTGCAAAATCCAAGCCGATGAGTAATCATGAAACTTCTAAGTACCGAAGTGTGGTATCGTCTTCACTTGCCTTATCTATCTCATAGGTCGATGTGGCATCTTCTCTGGAAGTACTCTTCCTCCATCCATGGATGGTATCTTTAACCGGTGGAGATGCACAAGGTAATGTATCAATTTCATTTAAAAAATAAGAGATAGGAAATTCAAAAATTAAACAAACAAAAAAACTATTTTGTTTTGTTTATCTTTCTGGTGCGGGGTAGGCTAGCAACGGAGCATCTAGTTTTATGCTTGCAATTAAACACTTATTTTCCCAAACAGCAGATTAAACATAGCAAAAGAAAAATTGAAACCACGAACACAAAGCAACAAGGGTTTGGAATAATAATAAGTTCACCAAAGGAATGAAGAAAGAACAATCAGAGTCATGTCAATCCTGCCTAGAAACTAAATTGGATTTTTTTTACTTTTGTTTGAACATTAAGGCTGCTTTTGGGAAATTGGATTTAAAATGGGACTTTGGATTACTCAGTTTAAATTGCTTGCATCAAATGTCAAAATAAAACACAGCAAAGAAAAAGAAGTTTCCATATTTAAGTAATTCAAAGAGAATTTGAAATTATACTTTCCCCTTGAATTTGAAATTGCTCAAATAGTCAAGACTCAAATTACACGTGGATCTTATTAACATAAAAGATTTATATTTCAAAGTCTTGTTAAGCAATCTACACTAAAAATAATCCCAATCTTTCATTTCAAATCCGCATATCCAATTACAACATAAGTTCAACAAATCTCCTTCTTTTTCAAGAGAAACAAAAAACAATAAATAAATAAACAGCAACCCTCCCTCCATCCAACATCTTGCCATTTCAATTTTGCAGCATCATGGGCTGCCACAACTAATAATAGCAACTGTCAACAAAGGATGCATATTCCTAAAGACATCTAATGACATCTAACTAGTAACTAGCAAGAAATGTCTGTCATCAATTTTGTGTTAGTGCCCATTGGTCATGTACCGGTGTGTCTACGCATGCACAATTTTAGAGTTTAGGAATCTATCAGAGTAACAGATATACTCAAAAAAGTAGTCTTCCTCAAACAAATAGTGATAACAGCAGCAGCAAGGAATGGAGAACACAATAGTAGGAGAATCTATTACATACCAGAGATCACCAGTAATCACCATGGAAGCAAATTCCAACCTTGCAACTATGAAACCGGTATCTACCCTGCATTATAAGTGCCCTTGAGGTAGAAAGGGAAATCAGCTTCGTTACCATGTGGCAATCAAGGAAAACTTGAAGGTTTTTCATCATGTAGATAGGCATTAAGCAATCCCAACAGCAACATCAAGTTTTTCAATGTGATTATCCTGATAAAATAGTGAGCTAAGTGGATTGACGGAGCAACTTGTATCTCCTATGTTCTTAACAATCTCATCCAGTATTCTATAAATATCCTTTATTTGCGGATGATTAGTGTGGTCTACAGTGAACACATGTACCCTATTATCAACCTCTATCCAGCTACAACCGGGTTTTTTCTCAATGCCCTTCTTTCTCATCTCTTTTCTAACATCTGCAAAAGCTTCTAATTGTCCAGAGTCAGAATACGTATTAGCTAGAAGGACATAACTCCCAGAATCATCTACATCTAAATCGACCAAATTTTTCACTGCAACTTCTGCTAACTTTGAATCGCGATGAACCCGACAAGCGCCAAGCAAGGCCCCCCATATGGCAGCATTTGGCTTAAGGGGCATTTCATCTATCAATTTCTTGGCGTCCTCTAATAACCCAGCCCGACCAAGTAGGTCTACCATGCAAGCAAAATGCTCACATGTTGGATAGATGCCAAAATCTTCGGTCATGGAAGTGAAGTGGTGTTTCCCCTCTTTTACCAGGCCCGAATGGCTACAACCCGATATAACCGATACAAAACTTATATGATCAGGTTCACAATCCGTTTTCAACATATTCTCAAAAACATCAATCACTTTCCTACCTTCACCATTTTGAGCATATCCTGCCATAATCGCATTCCAAGTAATCAAATTTTTATCAGAAATTGAATAAAAAACTCTTTTCGCTTCTTCAATTCTCCCACATCTTGAATACAAAGTAATAATGCTATTTTTGACTGAAACATTAGAGATAAACCCTAGTTTTTCAGCTTGAGCTATAACTTGAACCCCAAGTTTTAGTACTGCTAAATCAGAACAGGCACTGATTGACGTTACTAAGGTGACCCAATCAGGTTTAACCTCCAACCTTCGCATTAGAATATACAATTTTAGGCCTTCTTCCCAAAAACCATTTTGGAAATATGTTGCTAACATTGAATTCCAAGTTATGACATTCCTCTCTGGCATTTTATCAAAATATTCTCGAGCTTTTTCAACATTACCAATTTGAGAGAATGTCGTGATCATCGCTGTCCATGATATTATATCTTTAACTGGCATCAACTTGAATGCCCGGTTTGCACTATGAGTATTTTCGCACTTCGCATACATTGTGACAAGAGAATTCCCCACAGGAGTAGAAGAGGTCATCCCAGCCTTGATTGTATATCCATGGAGCTGTTCCCCAACTAAAACATGCTTTTGGCCTGAACAAACCCCAAGGACTGTTGCAAGAATAAACTCATCCAAGGAAATAGGAGCCTTTCTCATTTGTTTAAACAGCAATAAAGCTTCGTCTTCGAGCCCGGACTGCACAACTCCACTGATCAAAGAAGTCCAAGAAACGGCATTGCGTTCTGTCATGGTGTTAAACACCTGCCTTGCAAAATGCAAGTGTCCACATTTGACATACATATCAATCAGCCCACTACCTGCAAAAACATCAAGAATTGGTTCCATACGGATGATACGAGCATGCAAATGGGTACCCCATTCAAGATCATGTATGCTTGCACATGCACTAAGTACTGTGGCATATATCAAAGAATTTGGTCTAGAACCTTGGTTCCACATCTCAACAAACATACTGAGACTCTCAACTGCAAAACCATGTTGAGAAAAGATTGAAATCATGGTGTTCCAAGACACACAGTCACGTTCAGGCATTTGAACAAACAAATGAAGAGCCCTTCCAACCCCATAAAGTTTCGAGTAACCATAGACCATACTGTTCCAACAAAACAAACTCGGATACGGGATCCTCCAAAACATTTTCTCAGCAGAGCTCAACGCACCACACTTAATGTACATATCAATAATCGAATTTTGAATCGCCATGTTGTTTGCAAAATCTAACTTCTCCACAAGACTATGCAACTGAAGAGCCAATTTGATGTAGCCAAGACTACCACAAGCCTTCATTACGCAAGAGAATGAAAATGGGTCGGAAAAACTATCACAGTTCCGAACCATTGAAGCAAACACTTTAATCGTCTCGGCTGGTTGTCCATTGTTAAAATGCCCAGACATCATTGTAGTCCAAGACACAGAATCTCTCACAGGCATTTCTTCGAACAAATTCTTTGCTTCCATCATCCGATGCGAATCTACCAAGCCACTAATCATTGTATTCCAACTAAAAACATTAGGTTGTTGAATACTATCAAAAACCCGACAAGCATCGTCCACCAGGCTACACTGGGAGTACATATGCAAGAGATGGTTCTGGAGGAAAATAGCAGAGTCCAAACCTACAGAAATGAGTTGGCCATGGAGTTTTCTGGCAATGGGTATCGACTTGAGAGATGCACAAGTTTTCATAGCTTCGTAGAATGTCTGTGACAATTCCATGTAAGATTGTTGCAGGGAGGGGTCAGGACAAAGAATAACTCTCTTGGAAAGACTTTCTTGGGTTGAGACATGACGAACTAGTAAGCGTGAGAGATGATATAGATGCTTCAAGGGTTGAGCTGGCAGTATCTCCATCACTGGAGATATTAGGCTTAACTGCCTCAGAGACTTCTATGAGATGTCCTAAAATTAAAGAAAAGAACGCAGTATTTGAGTAAGAAACTCAGAATATAAAATGGCATCAGCTATAACCTCAACTATGGCACACACATCTGAACGTTTGTCTGTTTTTAATATTACATCTAAAAAAGGGTTACAGAACTTGAAGCAGAGGATGATGCAAATTACTTAGAAGTGCTACGGGTTTGGCAAAATAATAAGTATCCATCAAAACATGAAAAAAGCCCTCCGGACTTGTTTAATCCATAATGCACACTCATAGTGGTGGGTCGAAAACACTATGCTAACAAAGTTTAAGGATATAACACAAAAATATTCGTCCCTTGATAATTTGTACCAATTATACATCTGACAAGGAAAATTATCCGTTTATGAACTGGTCCATACCAACTAACCGCAACTATATGACTACTATGGTCCGTATGCAAAACATTAAAAAGTTAATTGATATTTTCATCTGAGAATCTGAAAAATGCTCTTGCCAGTAATGACTAATGAGGGGCAGAAAACACGACCAATTTCTCATCAGTAAAGTTTCAGTTTTCGCCCATTGATCCCCTTAGTTTACTAGTTGTTGCAATTCAAATAAAAATGACTTACTTTCATCAAACTTATCCAACCAAATAGCAGAATTAAGCTGCTACGCTAACGAATAATTGCGAAAATTAGTGAACTAAAACCACATGGACCAAATTGAAACTATTGGAAAACTTCGACCGAAAACATCAAAACATGGACAAATACAAGCCACCGAAAACATTAATACTTGAGTACCCAAGTTACAATTCCAGCAGATAAAGCGTACGCACTTGGATACGACCCGAAGAGGAACGACAAAGATCAGCTTAAACGATATTCCTAGATAATACCAGGCAGATATGGAGAGGGTATGAAAAAGTTACTAGCTTTTGGAAGCGACGGAGCAGAGGCGGCGTCGAGGTGCGCATCTGCAGTGTTTCCGTCGTCGGAGAGGTTCGCATCCGGCCGTTCGAAGCTCGCGCGCTGAGTTGCTCGAGATGTATGTGAAGGAGGTTGCACTGAGTCTCTTCGATTTCAAGTGTTCTCGGCTGAAAGAGAACTGGTAAATTTTGGGGAAAGTCATTAAAAGGGCAATTTAGTCCATTAGCCCTTTTCTTTTTGTATAATTACAACTTGTTGGAGGCGTATTGGAGGTGGGCAAACGGGTCTTTGACCCCGGGGCGCGGTGGGTCCAGTCGGTTCTAGGTGGGTATGGGACGGATCCATATTTTATAAATTCAAAACAGGATGCGGCAGGTCAGGTCCATGTAATTAGATCCAAATCTCTAAAAAAATGGGTCCTCAACCCGGACCGGTTCCACTGTACTTTATACAAAGATTATGTCTCTCCCTCGCTGACTGCATGACTCTCCTCTCTTGATGACTCCAACTCCAAGTTTGGAAGCCGTTTTTTCTTATGTGGATTTTGACGAACATCTATTCTTGGTTGGTCATATGTATGATAGACGTCCTGTAGACATTTAATTTAGCTTTGTATTGTCTCACGCACTTTTCCTTAGACTATAAGTTTTTTGTTTTGCCTTAGGTTTTACCATAGTGTTGACCCTAAAAACTACCAAACTTACGTGGCGTGCAGGCCGAGTAATCTATAAGCTAACTACGTCATTCGGTGAATGCGGGGCGTGCCAACTCGTCAGCCGAGCTCGACCGAGGAGTAAATTTGTTGATGTTGCGTTGGGTGCGCAGCTGACTTCTGCGTGTTGCGATTGCGGCCGAGAAAGGAACACGTCTCGGCCTCTTGGGCTCTCGAGCCTGAAGACAAGATTACTATTCTTACGAAGTTCACAAATCGTCGTCGTCGGATTCGATCACAGTGATGTTATTCATCAGAGTAAATTCTCGCCGAATCGACACCAAAGTGTAAGGGCACAAATACTCAAAGCGAATATAAGTCTTAATAGTGAACGTGGTTCGGCCGTCTGAATGCCGAACTCTAACTCCCACCTGGGAGTATCCAATCATAAAATAACTCGGCGTGCAATGCGCCGAGCTCAATAAATTGTAACACCTCACTTCGCCAAGAAGGCTAATGAGATGACCTCAATCAATAAGGATTCGGAAATCCTTCTCGACCGAGACTTGGATAAGTAACTAACCGTCATCGCCGCAGTGCTGTTGATGCCAATGGAAGATACTGCGAGACCGGCTGACTCTACGATGACAGAGCTATCTATGCCGACTTAAGATATCACCGGTTGCTTTCACAGTGCTGTTGATGCCAACGGAAGATGTGTCAGCGAAAAGAGAAAATAAAAATCTCAAAGTTGTTGAGAGAGTTTGCGTAGGGCAGTTGTGTGTTGAATTGGAGGTCCCTTTTACGCTGCACAACCTCATGTATTTATAGTGAAGGTTAAACCCCACCGCTTGGCGCAACTTGATACTCATGAAGAGTCCTATTTGAATTATATTTTGTGGAATTGCATCCGAACTGTGCGCTGCACTATCCTTTAGCCGAGGATCTCTAAGACAAACTAAAGCATATCCTTCAGCATAAGCCATAATACCACCGTGGACTTTTAGCCCATTTAAACCACCACCTTCGCATGCTAATCTCTGACCCATATACCAAAATGTTTATCCATATTTTAAATACATAATAATCACTTTGCAGCAGACTAAGCAACCAAATTGATCCCACCCACACATTTATACGCTGATCAACTTGGATTCATACGCCAAACATCCAGATCAACTCGAATTGTGCCACCATATTCCCAGCTTGGAGATACATATCTCATCTTTCATAATAAATTATTATTAAAAGATAGTTATGATAAAGACCATAACATTATCCTTAAATAATAACAACATGATCTTTTTACCTTTCCATCTGACGGTTGGGAGCTATGCCCACTTAACGGCCTCGATTGCTCGGGACGATGGTGTAAAATTGGGTCCAAACACATAGCCATTGGGTTTTTGTGAGACTTGGTTCCATATGCAAGTTCCTTTGTTTGAGACTAGCGTGTTCCCGAATAAGTGTCGAAGGGTCAACTTCTTCTGATGATGAATTTACTTGAGTATTTACACACTTAAGGAGGAGTATTATAGATATTATATTAAAATGTGATTGTGTAAATTCTCGATATATTTGATTACTAGTTACTCTTTTCCTACTAAGATTGTATATACTTGAAGGACAAGTAGTCTTCTCTTTTTACCACCATAAACTCATACACGCAGAGAAATCCTCACTTTATCCACTCTCTTTCTTTTGCCGCACCCCTCTCTTCCCTTGTCAGATAAATTGGCCACAACAGTCATAATTTTTGTACTATTGGGTATATGGGCCATTTTCTATTTCTCACGAATATATATATATTTTTTTTTGGGTTCAACAAGAAGATTAACACGAGTATATTTGGATTTTGGAGTGGCGCAAATAAAACTTCAAACATCAGGACAGGATATCAATAGAACATATATAGCAGGATCTAAAGCGAAAACCAAGTACCACTACATTACATACAGGAGTGTCAAAAACCACCTTCCAGAAAACCGGTCTTCTCATTCGTAACGTTTTACCTTGAAACATCAGTAACACTTCACACTAGTAGAATATCAATAGAATTGGCAACCAAAATATCAAGCAAGACGTTATCAAATCACCCTAGAGGGGGGTCCAAGTCCGCCCCAACATTGCTCATGTAGACCTTACGCTGCGTGTACTATGACACCGCCCGGAATTGGGCCGCCTGGACAGCCACGGGTCCAGCAGCGGCATTAGGAGCCGGGCCAGGGCTAACCACCAGCAACTGGTACACGGTCATCCGATTACCAATCTTCTTCTGGGGCAGCTGTTGGGCTTTCCAGGCAACAGAACGAGTTTTGAAGAGAAAGAAACCAAAACTCTTTCACTTACCAGATACCTTATCACAAAAGAACACTCACCAGTCTCAAGACATTTTTGACATTCAGAGAACAAGGGCATATATTGGAAAATATGCATACATGAATTCAGATACTGCAACATTTGGGTGATGCTACAAGATTACGTTGGATTCTTGGGAAAAGTGAGGTTTGTCAATACAACCATGGAGCTTACAATTATATACCGAACAACAAGAAATAAAAAAACAAGAAGAAAAATTTCTACTTTTCATTCTCTCTCGTTATAATCATCTGATCTTAGTTCAATTTCCTTTTAACATATAAATTCCAGATATAATAATATCTAAAAACACTTGGCTTGAGAAAAATCTAAAGATTAACTTCAAAAAGATTGAAAACAAAGAGTTGAAGACCAATATGAGGGAACAATTGGATAAGCAAATGAGAATAGCTAAAAAAATCTTCATACCTCTGCTGTATCACCGCCACCATACACTCCTTGGGATGTCAACTGCAAGCGAAAATATGTGGCCCTTATAATGTATCATGAATTCAGTTGGGTCTCATTAACTGAGAAAGCAACACACGCAAAGAAAGCTGAAAATTCCGAAATGTGGTACGTCCAACTTTGAGAGTTTGCCACTTAACCCTCTGATATGTTCTTTTTCCTTCTTCTTTTAAATTAACATCCCATTGTACGATACTCAAACCATTCTAGATAATAAAAAGAAACATACGATACGCGTTGCACCATTCTACAAAACGATAGCCTGCAGTTTAACAGGAATCGAGCACTGACTAAATTTACTCGTACACAATGAATAGAAATCATGCTAGACTAAGTTTGGCACTTTTTTTTCTGCTACCATTCTCTCTCTCTTTTTTTCTTTTTTTTTTTTTCTTTTTTTTTGTTTTTGTTTTTGTGAGCATATGAAATGCAATGCATCCAAGTAACAGGTAGTAGTGTATATAAACTGGACAAAGCCTCTTCAAAACTGAAAACCTTTGGTTCCTCTAGCTGTATTCAGCGGGATTTTCTTTGCTTCGGATGATAGGAACACCGTCCTCCCTCCAAATTATCCGTTCTTCACATAACGCTTTTGTTACTTCCACATATAAGGCGTGCTCCTAAAATCAATAATGAAGCCAAATTAGAAATTTAATTGAATAGAATGCACGGACTAACATGTTTATGATTCTAGCATTTGAAAGAGGTCAGTATCCAAAATCAAACAGACGGAGAAAATCTTCTTTGGATTCAATCAGTGGTTCGACAAGACAAAAATTGCATTACCTCCCTAAGAACCCTTGCTGCCAGCTCCTCGGCAGTGTCCTTAGCAAGCACAGGGACAACTCTTTGAGCAAGGATACGTCCTGTATCATAGTGCTCATCAACAAAATGTATTGTAGGGCCTGAGTATCTGACGAAAATGAAATACCTAATATTAGAACTTCTCCTCGTACATGCAAACTGCAAATGTAACTCAAATGAGTGAAGGTTGATTCAAAAGCCAATCGGCTATTGGTGAAAGATGCATACCTTGCCCCAGAAGCAATGACTGCTTTGTGGACCTTCATACCGTAATTACCTTTGCCTCCAAATGCTGGTAGGAGTGAGGGATGGATGTTCAGTATGGATATGGGATAAGCTTGTATCAACTCTACCGGTATAAGTTTCAAGTAACCAGCCAGGAGGACAAAGTCAACCTCCAATCCCCTGATCATATCAACAATCAAAAGCTAATTAGCAATAAAACTATGCTTAAAAGACTGCTCATAGATAATTCATGCCACGCTAGCAACAGCTCAAGTTGGCCTATGTCCCTAGGCTAGTGAAACACCAGAGAATAAGCATGTAATTTTAACTATGGTCCTACAGATTGTTTATAGTGAATAAAACTGACGTTTGTTATTCAAAATCAACCAAAATGCACAGAGGTTGATAAGTAATGTAAATAACATAATATGTGTTGTGTCCTTGATTGTCAATTTGCCAAGAGTAAAATTGAAGTAAATTCATTAAAACGAGCCGGTTAACTTATTTAAAAACTGGACGCCAATAATATTTGCGCTGGCCTCAGCCTCCCCTTTGAGGCATTTAATCAAACAAGTACCATACTTGTTCTCATGTTAAAATAAAATATCAATACAGTTAGGCAGACTTCTTCTGCCATCTTAAGTATAAGTAGATGATTCAGCATTCTAAATACCCAATGAGAGAGAAACTTGGATACAAAAGTTTTGAGCTGTCGAAGAGCCTGACCTAAGGGTAGCAACAAGGTCAGCCGGAGATATTCCATCGGGCTCAAGTTTAGTTTTGGGGAACACTATAACCGGGAGGCTCTTATCTCTTGCATAGTCGGCACCTCCGCAACCTGACAAGCAAAATAACATACAGTACACATGAATGGATATACAATATTCCCATCAAAGATTTCTATAATATACCTTTAAAGCTCCTAACTTGTTTTCTATTTTTACCACACTCTATCATTAGCAGAAGAAACCCCAAGTACCAATGTATACCATTATGAAGCAAGCCTTCAGAGCAAGTCTACGGGCTCTGATTCAGAAAAGCATTTGCAGGAGGCACTCGTGCTCATAAGTGCTTTTGTGAGAAGCATAAGACATTTTCATTCACAATCTAAGTGCTTCCTAGAAAAGCACCAAACACCAATGCTGGCATCGAAAGGATGCTAATACATTTGACCATGAAAACTTTTTCATTCAATCTATCCACAATTTTTCCCAACAAAAACAAAACCGAGATCAGAATTTGAGGTCACAAAACAAAAATTTGAGCAAGCAATAACAACAAATGTTAAGATCGAGCAGTTGCATAAAAGGGAAATACCATGATTATCCAGTAAGAAAAGCAAACTGGATTGATTGACAATGACAAAAGCACTTGAGAGCGGAGGATACCTTGTTTACTTGCGACCAAAATGACAACGTCTCCGAGAATTGAACCGTTAAGACACGCTTCATGGATTGACCGGAAATTGGAGCCACCGCCGGAGACAAAAACCGCAAGCTTTTTCCGCAGAATCCCACCTATCGAATCTTGACTGTATGAATCCGAAGAAACCACCACCTCAGCTGTCTCTGTGTGTGTGGTGTTCGTGCACTTTATTAACTTGGTAGACAAAGGGCGAGCTTTGAAGGAGACCCATTTGTGGGATTGAGCAAAAGATGTGGTGGAAGAAGAAGGGGAGGGATATTTGACGAAGAATTGGGTTTCGGCATTTGGAATCGGCGATGTTGAGCAAAACCCAGAAAGCAGACGCTGAGCTTCCATTGAAAGACGGACAGAATATTTAGTTCTGAAGCGGGGGAGGTAGCAGATGTCTTTTTATCATTGATAAGATAACCAAAGCATTTAAATTCATAAATATCGGTTTTTATGCAGAATTTCAGATGTATCAAAATTCTACTTAAGTATACCCAATTGTCCTCAAAATTAAAACCTAATTACAACTAAAAGTCAACAGTCTTTTAAATTTTAGGCTTAATTGGATTAATAGTCCCATGATAATAAAGTAGTTGTAAGATAATCCATATGGTTAAAAAATTAGGATTTAAGCTTTTGTAGCGAAGTCTGTTATGATTTAAACCTAAATTGAAAATTTTGTTAGTTCTCTGTTAATTGTTAGCATATGAGGCTCACATGTGAGGCTACAAAGACAAAGTTAGTCTCACATGTAAGCCCTACATACTAATAGTTAACGGAGAGTTCCGTTTTAGCCTAATATGTGTGGCTTAGATGCTAATAATTAACAAATTGTTAATCGAATATTAATTTTGGGCATAAATCCCAAAGATTTCACCATAACGGCTTAAATTCTAGTTCTCTTACCACATAGGCTATCTTCCAACTACTCTATCACCACAGAAACTAGTAATCCAATGAGGCCTAAATTTTATTCATAATCGTTGTTCAAGAGGATGGGAGTGGCAAACGGGGATATTGCGAGCTTTGTCGAACAAGCCGAACACCATGAATGTATGTCAACTGCACCATTGCAAAACCATAATGCATTATAAGTATAAAAATGAAGTAGAAATTGATTTATTTGAATTTATGGGAGCAATCGAAACAACAATTAGATCGATACAAAAGTATGTTACCTAAATTAACACTAGGGTATTCCTCTTCACTTGTAAGTAAGAGGTCTTATGTTTGATTATTGCCAAAGGTGAATTTGAACCATATTCTTGCTAGTCCATTGTGAGGCAAAACCAACCCCCCTCAACTTAATGTAGATAATATCGTTTATTAAAAAAAATAATTACATATGCATAATACCATGGAACCGTGTACAAGAGATTTCCATCCAAACAAAGACATGAAGTTCTATCTTAAAAATAATCAAAACCCTAAAAATGAAAAAGAACATGAAAAAAAAAAAGAATAGAAAAAATCCCATTTGCATATGATAAATTTTACAATTACTGGTATGCAGAGAAAATATCCCATGAGCTCATATAAGTTGAGGGCATTTAAGTCTTTTGAAGTTCATTTTTGGCTATATATGATCTTTTTAAAATTAAAAGTCAAATTTTTGCTATATTTGATAGATACTCGTACAAGATAACATTGTGAGAGATTTGGCATAAAAATTTATTGCAAATATAACACACACCAGTTACTTAGTATGATCAGAGAATTCTTCTTCACTGGTAAATGAGAGGTTTAGGTTTGATTCTTGCTAAATGCGAATTTGAACCACATTATCGCTAACCCGTTGTGAGGCTCAACCCACTTCCCCACATGCAACTTAAGTTGGGTCAACCCAAATCCGTCCATGCTCAACCCTATTTCAAAACCGATCTGGTTAGTTAAAATGAAGACAAAATCTGCCCAAACCCAACCCGCCTTTAACCCGATTGTTTATTGGGTTGGGTTGGGTTAATGTCTTGCCCGTTCATGTCAACCCAAACCCAACTCGATTTTGAGCCCCAATTCGCTCATGCACATACTACCCATCTCACTTCATATTATATGAATTATTTATAAGTTTTGAAATTACTATACTTGAAGTTTATTGTCGATTTTCATATGGATAACGAATGATAGTGTTACTTCTACATTTTTGAAATGAGATTCTGGTTCTTGAAAAATTAGAGGTGCGTTTTGGAATAAATTGTTAACTATTTCATCTTGAATACAAATGATAATGAAGATGGGGAATTGAATACTTAACAAGGTGTGCATGAATATTATTTTCAATCACTCGAACTACAAAACTCTTAAGTGCTCGTTGTTAAGAGCATTTATCATATATGATATCTTGTCTTAAACTAATACGTAGATGTAGATGTAAAATGCTTGACTACTAATAAAGAAAAGGCTAATATATTACATATGGGGTGTAACAACCCGTCTCTAATTTTACAATTTTATAAAGAGTGAATTGACGAAAATGCCATCGAGATTTCATATAAGGTTTTATTGTTTTAGTGCAATGTGTTTGTTTCTTTATATGAAATCTCGATGGCAACAATTTTAACTTGTTTACAACAACCACAACAATAAAACCTTATACTATTAAATGGGGTCAACTGTATAAATCGTAGAACGTTACTGCGGTTACCATGTAATGTATAAAGTGTAAAATATTGTACTAATTCATTATATATAAATGATTATGATGTGTTTGAACTTCTTTCATTAATTTCTACACTCACAATGTTTGCCAGCTCGCTATATAATCAACTTAAATCAGTTAAATCTATCATGTAATGCATTTCCTTCCAATTTTTTGTGATAAACTAATAGATAATTGACTAAATAAACATCATGCAAAGTTTCAATAAAAATTTCCAAGTTTTTCTTACAATTTCCGTGGTTTCCATGTTGTTTTTATAGATATTGATAATATCTCGATATTTCCATCAATATTTCCGTGTTTTTGAACTACTGATATTTCCGATATTATCAATATTTTATACCTTGGTGGAAGCACAAACTTATAGTTTCATTAGTTCAGTACATATGTTGTTGCTCGTTTACAAGGGAAAAACATATCAGTCTTCGTACTACTTGTGGAAGCATTTATTGTTGCAACAAATTAATAGGAATGGTGTTGTTATAAACTATTGGCTTATGTCGCTCATTGTCTTTAGATCAACCTATAGTAGTTGGATCCATTGCCAAATCATAATCAAAAGAATGCTACTAGAATTTTCAAAGCTAAACCTTGAGGACAAGGTTGATTTCTAAGGAAGGGGTAATTTTAGGATGCCAAGTGGCATCACTTTGTTAACCAGGTGTCAATTGTTGAGTTGGATTTCTTTAGCTTGTAACTAGTTATATAAGTTGAGATATGTGCAGATGCAAAGGGTGAATGAATATTTGATTGTATTAGTGCTCTTGTTAGTATATCTTGCATTTGAGTAAAGGTTGAAGTGGGGTTCTATCACGTGAACCACCTCCCAAGTCCTAAAGGCCTGCAGTCTTGCACTGCACCCACCCTAATCCGAAACCCCCTGCATTTCGTGCAGGTCCTATTTCCCCATCCCCTATAATTTTATTCTACAAATTCATGCGCCCACCCACCTTAATCTTAATCTGAATGAACCCATGAATTCGTGCACCTACCCTTCCAAAGGCATACAGGTCCTGCATTGCACTGCACCCTCCCTAATTCGAAATCAAATCCCAAAAGAGAGAGAAAACACGATTCAAGCAAAAAAAGAAGAAGCAAAGGACGATTACGTTCCATTAATTAACCTCTCACTCTCGCATCAGTGGACATAGATTTCAAAAATTCAGAAACCCTTACCTAGATTTTGGGACTCGATTGGTGTCAGATTCGCTTCGTTGAATGAAGGGGACGGAGGGTAGGAGGAGCGCCGTTGAAGTGGACAAAGGACGGGAGGAGCGTTGTGACTCGAATCGATGGAGGAGCAGAGCGGCGGGAGCATGAGAGCCATTCGAAAGATTGAGTGAGAGTGTGAGTGTTCGGGAGATCGAAGGAAGGAGGATAACAAAATGACCTAACTCAATAGACGGTTGGATTAGATCTTAACCAATCCAACAGTCCAAGTAATTTCTAATTATAAATTAAAAATAAATAAATAAATATATATATATACATAACATTCGGTTCGGTTCGGGATTACCGAACGCATTCAAACTTGTGGCCGAATCCCAAATTGAAACTTTCGGGATGGGTTCGGTTTCGGGAAATTCGGTTTGGGTATTTTTTTGGTCAAATTTCGGGACGGTTCAAGATTTTCAGGGAAAAATTCCACCCCTAAATATTGGTCACTCTAATATACAATTGAGTCAAGTTTAAAGAAATTGTATCATCTCAATACTAATGTTCGATCCTTTCTCTACATTTTCCAAGTTCAAGCTTAATTAGTTAGAGCTTATAAATTATATTCAATGAATCAATGGTTAAGTTATACAAAATAGGCAACGTGCAGTTTAGAAAGCATAAAGAGAGTTTGTTGTGTGCTCTCCACACGAGACTGTATTTTTATCAGAAATTCACTGCTTTCCCAGAAACAAGTACATACTAATCTATGGGGATGCTATAGTTGTCAACCAAAAGGCCAATAAAATTACATCTCTAGTCTAGGCTATAAATTGAACATTTATTTTATTATCGACTTTAACTTATATTTATCTTCTAGGCGTACGTCACAGTGAATGCACTAATTTTGTTCCTAAATACCAAAAAATTGAAATGAAAAAAAAATTGCATAAATCGATTCACACCTTAATTGGAGGATTCAAAACTTCAAAATCACTATCCTTCGGTCAAGAAGAGTATGTTTTTCTCTATGAAAGCATTTTAGAATTTTAGCTAGAATGAAGATAAATATTGTGTGATAGTAGGGTTTGAGGTGATGATAGGGTTTCATTATTGAGTGGGTTTTGTGATAAATTTTAATTTTATAGTGAATTCCATCTTGTACTTGATTGTAATTATGCAATAAGATAAAAAAGACAATTTATATTTAAATTTTAAGTTGGGCGTAGAGAGATATTTTATGGGTTCAAATAAAATTCCCCATTAAATTTTCAAACGCTTGTGATGGGAATTACTAAATTGGGATTCTACAAACCCGCAACTTTGGTGCGATATTGACCCAGACAATATTATTTTGAAGCCGAATTGATTATAGTCTTATGATAATTGACGAAAATATCTCCATAAATGCCATGTTTTAACAGTGAAATAAATGAAAGTTACGTGGATCATAAATTTTAACAATTAAAAGAGTCTCGGTGGTAAAAGGATTTGGATCCTCTCCTGAGAGCAAGTCCACCGGAGTGGACTTTGCCCAGGACCCAGCACAAAAACAAGGCCAGCACCCTGTCAACCAAGTCCACCCCTTCAAGTTGACTGGTACCCAGCCCGAGCTGGGATCTGGACCAGCCCAAAAGAGACTGAGCAAGAAGCTGGGTTGTTTGCCTGGCGCGTGCGCTTCACGGAGGCGTGGCGCGAATGCCCGACAGGATTGCAGAGCGCGGGCCCGCGTGCAGGCGCACTCAGTCCCCCCCCCCCGAGTTGGCGACGTGGCTCCCTTTCTGCCGTTGGATTTCCAATGGCTAGTTTTCTAGACCGTTGGATTTCCAAATGTAAAAAATATTTAAATTTTACTTTTAAAATAGATCGTCGGATCAAAAATCAACGGTCCATGTTTTTTTCACAAAAAAGTAAAAAAAAAAGGCCCAACGGTTAGAAATATGACCGTTGGCCACGTGGCAACTTCTGGCTCTTGGATTTGAATATTTTTTCAAATCCAACGGTCCAGATTAATTAACTATATTAAAATTCATTAAAAATTATTAAAAAATACATAAAATTTTGAAAAATGTTAATTTTTTTCCTATAAATACCTAACCCTCATCTTCCACCTTTACACCACATTTCAATATTTTCTACACTTTCTATACTATCTACATTTCAATATAGAATTACATAAACTCACCAAATAAATAGAATTACATAAACTCACCAAATAAACTTAAAAACAAAACACACTACATAGAATTACATAAACTCACCAAATAAATAGAATTACATAAACTCACCAAATAAACTTAAAAACAAAACACACTACATAGAATTACATAAACTTAAAAAAAAAAATACAATTTATTCTTCAACCACAAGCCTCATTCTAATTATCTTCACCTTCATGCAATCCCCACTGGTGCTCAATCAAGTCATTCTAGCGGGTTACGTGCCAGTATGGCTCTTGCACATAGTGTACCGTTGAACAATCAATTCATTGTAACGTTCATCGCGTTCCAACGGCTCGTGTTGCACTGGATCTTCGGTCCGGTCATGAGCACAATAGATACGTGTTCTTGAGTTGTTCATCGAATCCGGCTCATATTCATCGACGGCATCATAATCATACTCATCTTCAACAATCATGTTGTGGAGAATAATACACGTCATCATGATGGATCGAAGAGCCTCGACATCAAACATTCTAGCTGCAGCCTTGATAATCGCCCAACGAGCTTGCAGGATACCAAAACAACGCTCAACATCCTTCCTACACCCTTCTTGACATTTTGCAAAGTGTTTTTCCTTTTCAGTTTGTGGATGTGGCACTGTTTTGACAAATGCTGACCACCTTGGGTAAATGCCATCTGCAAGGTAGTATGATCCCTCGTATTGGGTACCATTAACCCAATATGTGCATCTCAGCGAGTTTCCTTGCAGCAGTTCGTCGAACACTGGGGATTGGGCAAGGACATTTAGGTCATTTTGAGCTCCTGGAACACCAAAAAAGCATGCCAACTCCATGTATCAAATGAAGCCACCGCTTCCAAAATGATGCTTTTGGCTCATTTTCTGTCCCCATATGCTCCTTGCCACGCACTTGGACAGTTTTTCCAAGTCCAGTGCATGCAGTCGATGCTTCCAATCATGCCAGGGAAGCTTCACATCTCACCCTTCCTCAGAAGCCTTCACATGTCCCTTGGCGTGGGTGTCTGAAGGTACTCAT
This sequence comes from Malus domestica, assembly GCF_042453785.1. Taxonomy (NCBI): domain Eukaryota; kingdom Viridiplantae; phylum Streptophyta; class Magnoliopsida; order Rosales; family Rosaceae; genus Malus; species Malus domestica. The sequence goes on from NC_091663.1 coordinate 16,800,329, forward strand.
TGGTGTAGAGGGCTTCAATTACAGAGCAAAACCGCATCAGGGACTCCAGAACAGTTGTTTTTCCCATCCTCGCGATCTTATCCACTTGATCTGCAAATGCTCCATATGCAAGCATTCACAAGGATGCCGTAATTTTTTGCTCGGGAATAAGACCTAGAACATGAAAAGCACCCTCTTTTTGCACAAAGTATGAATCATGGTTGCAAATATCACTCATGATTTTGTTGAACAAATTTCGTTGCATTCTAAAACGCCGTCTAAAAATATGATCAGGGAATATGCTATTGGGAATAAAATAATCTTCCAATAGATTTTTACCTCGTTTTTCCCTTTTTCTATCGAGGTTTGCAACACGTCTTGGTTTGGCTATCTGACCCACGGCTTCCATGACACGGCGGGAATGTGAGGCCTTCTGCCTTCTATGGTGATCATCCTCATCCTCCTCCATGAAGAAAGTCTCATCTCTACCTCCACCTTTCTCGAGATTGGCCAATTCTGCCTGTTGTGCCAACAACCTTTGTTGTTGCTCCTGCAACTGTTTATACACCCTTCTTGAAGAAGACATTGTAATAAGAACTCAAGATTTGAAAACGATGAATAAGGATTCTGAGCTAAAAAGAAGGATTGAGCTTGGTGTGAGGATGGATGTAGGGATGTAGGGTTTATATGGACAAAAAAAAGAAAGGATGAGGTTCTGGACAATGCCACGTGGCACTACGTGATTGGTTGAAAATCTTATCGAAATCTTGGCTAAATTATTGTAAACCGGAAGTGACACGTGACGTGTCGGGATTGGTCGAAAATATTATCGGAAATCTATCCACAAAATAGTACGTTTGGATAATGACACGTGGCATGACGTGATTGGTTGAAAATCGTATCGAAATCTTGGCTAAATTATTGTAAAACGGAAGTGACACGTGGTGTGTCGGGATTGGTTGAAAATCTTAGCGGAAATCTATTCACAAAATAGTACGTTCATATAATGACACGTGGCGTGACGAGATTGGTTAAAAATCCTATCCGAAATTAAAACTATTTTATTTTTTTATTCTTTTAGAAAAAATTTTAAAAAATTTTAAATGGGCTGGGTGCTAGCGCATTTTGTAGGGATGGAGATCGTTTGTGCCAGCGCATTTTTTTAGGGGTGGAGATACCTTGGCCTATTACTGTTCATTGGAGTCTGTTACTGTTCACTTGAGTCGATAAATGCGTTGGGTGCTGGCGCAAAGTCCTTAGGGATGGACTTGCTCTGAGCTAATGGAGAGGATCCTCCTGACCAAGTGTTATGGGCCGTTGGATTTTCATCCAACGGCTATAATTATTATAACTTAAAAGGATCCACCTGTTTATAGCCGTTGGATATCCAACGATCCATAACACTTGGTCAGGAGGATCCTCTCCATTATCTCAGGATTTCATCCAACGGTCCATAACACTTGGTAAGGAGGATCCTCTCCATTAGCTCAGGAGAGAATCCAAACCCGTGGTAAAAAATAAAAATACAAAAAATTCAAGTGGTAATATAGTACATGTCTACAAGTTCAGAATCCCCATTTACAAAATTGAAATCAGGATCACCAAATGTGATTTGGATCGAAATTTGACTACACCAATATTCCTGTTTTCTGTTTCCCAAAATTTTATGAGAACTGCTAAACCCACCCTGTTGTCTTATTTCACCACCCACGTTATATTTACACCCACTATAAAAAGTTAAAAAATTAAAATGTTATTTTCTCACCCATTATTATTCCTAAAATAACCCTATATATAATTAGAGATAAATTTCTTTAAAAAAAAAAGAAAATAAACAAACCTTCTAAAAATAGGAAAAAAAAAGAAAAAAAACCATGTTTCCTTTCCAAATTCCAATTTGAGTGTCCTTTTCGAGATGCATACCAATTTGAGTGTCCTTTCCAAATTTTCCCTAACCTAATTAAAACAATTCCAACGAATTCTAGGAATTCTCATAGGAAAACATGAAACAAATTGTACCTTAACTTAATGCAAATTCAAATAAAAAGTCACAAAGCTATGCTTCAATTATTCATGTCGACAAATCAAGATGGTCCACATAAAATTATCTTTTACCTGTTCGACGGAAACATAGTCATCTACTTGTTCCATAGAAATGACATCTTCTAAATTCATTCTTTTTGCTTTCTCTGAATGAAAGGGTATGAAAAGGATGAGTTAGGGTTTATGGAAGACAAATTTTCTAAACTTTTCTTTTCTTTTCTTTTTTTATAAAAAAAAAATTAATGCAAAAAGGAGTAAGTAAGGTCCCTATTAGTCATTTTACAAATAGATAAATTTGTAATTAAAAAATTCATAAAAAGGTGGGAGGGGAAATAAGACACCGGTGGGAATATCACCACTCAATTTTATTCATCCTCTCTGATTTCAATTTTCTGTTGTGGAATTTCTGACCGGGTTTGAATCTGCCGCTCCCATCGTCCTTCCAGAGGAATTCAGAATTCAGGTGAGGAAGAAGAACAGAGAGAGAGAGAGTCATGAGTTACGTATTGACAACACTGACGAAGAAGCAGGAGGTGGATTCCATCATCCGATCCACCATCGACAAAGTCCTCGTCCTCCGCTTCCGCTTGCCTTCTCCTCGACGACGCTCTCGCCAAAACGGCGCTGGAGATCTCCAAGTTCGCGACGGTCGCGCTCGTCGATACTGATTCGGCGGGAATTCAAGTCTACGTCAGGTATGTCGACATTGCTCTGATCCCGTCGACCATCTTCTTCTTCAATGCCCACCACAAAAAGATGGATTCGGGAACTGCGGACCACAGCAAATGGGTCGGCGCGTTTCAGCAGAAACAGAACTTTATTGATGTTGTGGAGGCGATTTTCAGAGGAGTGATGAAGGGGAAGATGATCGTGAATTGCCTCCTGCCACCGGAGCAAATACCCAAATCCTTGCTCTCTAAAGATGTGTAGAAGTTGGAGAGATTTAAGGTACTTTATTTTTCAAAATTTTATTTTGTTTGTTTACTATGATTTTGATTGATAGATGAGCAGATTGTAGCAATGTTCCACCAATTTTAACTCAATTGAAATAATGGGTCTTTAATTAAAAATTTATTATCAATGGTCTCTTTTGTAATGATCTTTTCAACATTACTCATTTGACAAAATTCTAACGAAGTTGATGAAAATGATCATACTTACATATTTTGATGAGTTAAAAGGCTAATAGTTATGAATTTTTTAGATGATGAACTGTTGCTCTAATTTGATTAAAGTTGAAGGGTCATTGTTACAATTTACACTGGTTAGATTTGAATTTTTTTTTTAAACAACGGGTAGCAAGCCACGATTATTCATCATTTCTAAACCTGAGATGCTATGAAGAATTTCACTGTGCCAATCGTAGTCCGCGCTCTTACAACTAAGCCACTTGCCATAATTTTACTGTGTAATTAGTTTGGTATTAGAGATAATCTTGATCGAATAATTAGAAATAGAAGGGCGTATAGTTATTGGGTAATTGAATTGGATGAAATCGAGATTAGGGGGATGGTTGTTTTGGGAGTGATCATCTTGCTAATCTGTATTATTGAGCATTTGTGGACTTGGTTAATAGAGAATCAGGAACTTAGAAGTATTTTTTTTACGTCCAAATGCAAAGAGCAACCTACATAAAATGGGTTGGTTGCCACCTTGGAGTTTTGGTATTGTATTATTGAACCGAAACGCCACGGGAACAGTAAACATGGTGCGCATGTGTGTCCTCCTAAATGAGAAGAGGAATCTGTTGGTCACTTTGGAGCTGCTGCATAATTGTATTTCCGACACCTCAACCCGAAGACAAATTATAATGCTGCATTCTGCGAGTAATGTTGTTTTGCATGTAAAACCATCAAAAACTTATCCTATGCCTTTGTCCTCTTGGCCCTTTGGGTTGGACATGTAAGCCTTCCTTTGCATGCTTATGCACATGCAAAGAGCCACCTGTTTGCATTGTATCAAAGCCTAACCGACACTGATACTCTGTCCTTGCAAAGCAACGTTAAAGCCTTCTCTCTCTCTCTCTCTCTCTCTCTAAACTAAATCTCTGAGACACACATTCATGGCTTCCTCTATCTTCCTGTTTCTGCTCTCTCTACTTCTCCTTCTACCTTCCATTTCTTCCAATATTACCACCATTCCACTCTCACATTTCCACAGAAACCCGCATCCGCATCCACATCCACATCCACATCCACATCTTCATCCATCCCAACACCTCAACAACTTAGCAGCCTCATCTCTAAAAAGAGCCCACCACCTCAAAAACCCCCAAACCACCACCACCCCGGTCTTCTCCCAAAGCTACGGCGGCTACTCCATACCCCTCAGCTTTGGTACCCCTCCCCAAACCCTCTCTTTCATCATGGACACTGGCAGCCACTTCACTTGGTTCCCTTGCACCAAAAACTACCAATGCGTCAACTGCCCCTCTTATCTCAAACCATTTATTCCCAAATTGTCCTCATCCTCCAAAATCCTCGGCCCGCTTTCAGTGCCAAGCTTGCCGGCCAAATTCCAAAAACTGCACCCAGATGTGCCCTGCCTACACATTCGTCTACGGCTTAGGGGAAACAACTGGAATCCCGCTCTCTGAGACCCTCGACCTTCCCACCCGATCCGTACCCGATTTCCTCGTCGGCTGCTCCGTTAGCTCTACCCACCAACCCCCAGCCGGCATTGCCGGATTGGGCCGAGGCCCTGCGTCTCTCCCCGCTCAATTGGGGCTCAAAAAGTTCTCCTACTGCCTTCTGTCCCGGCTTTTCGATGACACTAACAAAAGCAGCCTCCTGGTTCTCGACGCTGGAAAAAAATCCGCCAAGAAAACTACGGGTGTTATCTACACGCCGTTTGTAAGCAACCCATTAGTCCCCGAGAGACCGGCTTTCTCCGTCTACTATTACGTGGGTCTCCGCCAAATCAAGGTGGGACGGCGGAGCGTGAAAATTCCGTATAGGTACTTAAGGCCGGACTCAAGAGGCTCCGGTGGGACGATCATTGATTCCGGGACCACGTTCACGATCATGGCACCCGAGGTGTCACAGCGCGTGTCGGGAGAGTTTGCGAGACAGATGGCAGCCGTAGGTTACAAGAGAGCTGAGGAAGTGGAGGCTGTGAGCGGGTTAAAGCCGTGTTACAGTATTTCCGGAACCAAAAGTGCGGCGTTTCCGGTGGTGACGTTTCACTTCAAAGGAGGGGCTGAGGTGGCGCTGCCGGTGGAGAATTATATGGCGATTGCGGGTGACGATCTGGTGTGCTTGACGATTATGAGTGATAAGGAGCTTGGTGGGCCGGAAGTTTCCTCCTCCGGGCCTTCCATAATTATAGGGAGCTTTCTGCTGCAGAATTTCTATGTGGAATATGATCTGCAGAATGAGAGGTTGGGATTCAGGCACCAACGATGCAATTGATTTTAATCAGTTTGCTTTTAAGGGAAAGACTTGTCTTTTCAATGTACCGGTTGTACGTGTTACTAAGCAAATGATGATATATATGTGCTAAAAGGTTAATAACTTAAAAAGTAAAACTTCTCACAATTCTTATTAAAACACGTGGTGTACCATCTGTATTTTCATCACAACTAAAAATTTCTCTGCCCGGTACAAAAGGATGGATATAAAATGTGCCTTTTTTTAATCATATATATTTACTTATTATTTCATTTCAATGTTATATAATTATTTTTAATCACTTAAATTGGCATTAAGTGATGGTGTGATAAGTACAAAGCACACATTTTGATTTAGAGTCCAAATTTATGCCATGTGGTTCATTTTTGAAGTCGTTAACTACTGCCGCCAGACTCCGTTGATTCGCTGCCTCCCAAATGCTTCACGAGCTTCGACTCGTGGATGATGTAGACGAATTTCTTACAAGCACCCTTCACTTTCTTCTCCCTCAAGAGGGATCGACCTCGGCAGCACACAAGAAAATATACAAGAAATAAGATAGAATAGTTTACACAAACCACAGACAAAAATTTAATCAAGGATTAATGCACTGTATACAGCTTGTGAAGAGAGAGAAAAGAAATGTGGTCGTACTCCGTTATTACCATCATCAGGGATAAGGCAAGGATAGATAATCGAGTTCATGTCGATTTAAAAGTTATCGCACTCATCCCTGTCCTTCGTAGCTTTAACAACCACTATAGGATACTTGTTGATCAACCAACGGAGAAAGGAAGGCACTCCCATCTCCCTCTCCGATCTCTTAGAAACTCGGTTAGCTCAACAGTTGCACTACTCTGTGCCTCTCTGACTACTGCGAACTTAACTTGGTGATATATATTTAGCACCAAAAAATGTAGTGAAATTTGGTTAATTGATAGTTAGGACTCAAGAGTGTGTCATTTATGTGAGATTATTCAACCTTAGCCGTCATGCATTCAAATGGTTAAAAAAAACACTATTAAGAGTAGTGTATAACACCTTGGTATAATGTTGGAATGCATGCAAGTCATATCTTTTGTTAAAATGCATGCATGAAATAAACATGTTGGATGACTAGTGAAGTTAGGCTAGTCAACCTTCTTTGTGTAAATTAGGCAAGTTAGGCAAGTTAGGCTTATGTTCTCTTTCTTTTCCTATATAATGTTTCATCTTGTAATTGTTTTGATATGAAATACACATAAAAAATTCAACATGGTATCAGAGCAGGAACTCGAAATTCCTGGCTCTGTTGATCGTTTCCGCTAAGTTTCTTTTACTCTAAGCCAAGATGGCTGGAGAACATTATGAAGCTGAGTGCTCGATGGATGCTCTGTTGATCGTTTCTGCTAAGTTTCTTTTACTCTAAGCCAAGATGGCTGGAGAACATTTACTCTAAGCCAAGATGGCTGGAGAACATTATGAAGCTGAGAGCTCGATGGATGCTTTAGCTCTACCTAACGTTGTTTGTTTGCGGCACGAAGCCATTACTGTTTGTTTGCGGCACGAAGCCATTACTGTTTGTTTGCGACACGAAGCCATTTCAAGTGGGAATTTGGTAACATGGCGCAGCAAGAAGCAAAGCGTTATTTTTACTAAACCTCTTCCTACGGTTCAGTTCATGCGCATTCTGTCCAAGCTTGGCTCAAGGAATCCCCTCGATCCAGCTTGAGGGGGAGTGTTGGAATGCATGCAAGTCATATCTTTTGTTAAAATGCATGCATGAAATAAACATGTTGGATGACTAGTGAAGTTAGGCTAGTCAACCTTCTTTGTATAAATTAGGCAAGTTAGGCAAGTTAGGAAATTAGGCAAGTTAGGCAAGTTAGGCAAGTTAGGCTTATGTTCTCTTTCTTTTCCTATATAATGTTTCATCTTGTAATTGTTTTGATATGAAATACACATAAAAAATTCAACATATAATTATCTTAATCTTAACAATGTAATTTAACGTACGTTCACACCGTAAAAGACAATCTTAGCATGGTAATACTAACGTCATTTAGTGTAATTAAGTATAACGTAGTTAAGATATTTACGTAAGAGTGTAATTTGAACAATTACTGTGTAACCTAATGATCACACCGTAAAGGGTAACCTTGGTATTACGTCATTTGGTGTAATTAAGTGTAACATTAAGGTACTTATGTAACCTTGGAGTGTATATTTAAACGATTACGGTGTAACTTTACCTTAGACCTTATATGTTGACGTCATGTTGTACCAAGATTACGATGTGTAAGTTCATTGTGTTCCCTAGTAATAGCATATATCTATATTGAAATAGTATGTCATTGGTATAATAATTAATGTTAATTTTGTAACTCAATCACGCTGAAGTACAAAAACCTACCTAGATAACATAATAAACGGTCACAATCTAACTACCAACCTTGTTATAGTAATAATCACGCCATTCTTTGTCATTAACTTGAACTTTATCATAATTATGTAATCTTGGAGTGTAATTTTGAATCATCATATTGTATCTTAAATGGTATTGATACCTTATCTCTACTAAGGTACCGCATAGAATCTCCCTTTTGTGTATTTATTTCTTATTAAGGATGAAATTGGTAAAGAAAAGTTGAGCATAAAGGGTTATCATAAATTTAATGAGGATAATATTATTCTAAAAGAATGTAATTAATGGTAAAAGTGCAAGCCCTCCATCCCTAAGAGCATCTCTAATGGGAGTCCATATTTAGAGACTCCAACCACCACTTTTGAGAACTTATTCAGGGCCTTGATGAAATCTTTGTGTGCCTAAATGAATATTGTCTCCAATGAAAGAGTCTTTAGAATAGAGTTCCTAAATTTGGAGTTTTACAATTTCATGGGATTAGGTACAAATTTTTTGTTTGTGCTAACTTATATTAATTAATTTAGCATTACGTTGTTATATAAAAAAAAAACTTTGCTAACATTTGAACCAAAAAAATTTCAAATTCTGATACAACTTTTTCTTCAACAAAACGTAACTAAAATGGCTCCATTATTAAACTAATTCATTAGAAAAAATGAAATAATTAAATAGTTCAAATAAATATATTAGCTTATATTAATAAAAAAGCAAATCTCAATTTACTATCCTCAAGTTTCGTAATTTTCAACATTTGTTACATGAATTTTTTTTTATCTCAAAGTCATACCTAAAATAGTAATTTTGGGACAATGTCATACATCCTATAGTCTGGCTGTTAAGTCTCCCGTTAAATAATGACATTGCATCTATGTGAATAATAATTATACGTCACATGTCCACGTGTAAATTAAAAATTCAAAAAAATAATATTCCCCTCTCCCTTTGATCTCCATCGTCTTCAAGCCCAGCAAAGGTTTCCTTCTTTGTTTTCTGCAGCATGGCCAACCGATCAAGGATTTCCTTCACACACACACAAAAAAAAAAAAAAAAAACACTAATAATTATACACAATCACAAATCAGAGCATTCAAGTCAGCCATGTCCACCAAAAGTTTCAGATCCGTGCTCAGAAATTGTGGAGACATGGAGGCTGCGGTTGGGGTTTGTTTTGGGAGACATGGGGTGGGGGGAATCGGCGATGGAGATATGTGAGAAGGCAAATCGGCAGTGGATTGCAGCGACGGAGTCGGGGAGGGCACTGGCGGAGAGAAAGAGGGTGCGGCGCCGACTATTACCCCAACTGCAACAAACGCCGACTACCTCCCCCTTCGAGGTCATAGCTGCCGGAGTTCCAAGGCCGCTGCATGCACCTCGTATCAAAGATCGGCTGCCGGAGATCCCTGTCACGCTGCACCTGCAACTTTCGTGTTTTCATGGCGGTGGAGAGTCCGCTGGTCCAAGGTTTGGAGCAAAAACTCCAACTGGATCAGGAATTGGTGCCTGGGTCCTATTTGGCGTTGAGGGCGGAGGGAACTTGCGGGATTTGGGTTCGATGGGCGAGGACATGGTGGGTTAGGGTGCAAGATAAGGAGGAGGAAGAGGAGGGTTTGGGGGGGGGGGGGGGGGGGTGTTAGGAGAGGTATGGTGGAGATAGAAAGGGGTAGTCGAAGAAGAAGGTTTACTTTTTTAATTTTTTTAAATTTTTAAAATTTTTAAAAAAATTTAATCCCACTTGACGTCTAGTTATTGTCCACGTGGCTCATCGTGTCACTAGTTAACGACTAACTTAATAGCAACCTTAACGAATGTATGAAACTATTCAAAAATTTTAACTTCAGGTACCACTCTGGAATGAGAAAAACTTGATGTATCAAATATTGAAAATCAAAAAGGTTAAGAGTAGGAAACTGAGATTAATCCTAATAAAAATAAAATATTAGTTCAATACCTAATGACAAAGTATTAACTTAATTTGGCAACCATTGAAAAGAAAAAAAAAACAATTTGAAAGCAGCCCAAATGAAAATGGCGCTGTATCTGGCAAGAAAAGAAAAATGGAAAAGTCGCGGAATCATTCACTTGATTGGTTTAAAAATCAATAGAATAATAAAAAAGAAGCTGCTGTGCAGAAATCATGCATGGGTGGGACTGTTTCTCAGTCAAAACTAATAGTGGTGTTCACTTTTTGAGTCAATATATGCAGTTCTCACATTTGACGATTTATTTAAAGTATTTGGTGGAGTTCTTATGTATTAAGATACTTTGAAGATTTTTATTCCGACCGATAGGAAGCGTATTGTTCCTATATTTAGGGACTATAAGGTTGTAGAACTCCTCCATTTAGGATTTTCGTTGGAGATGATTGGGTATTGTTTCGAGGCATTTTCCCACTTCATTTCCCACCAATATTACATTTTTTATTTTCAAAGCATGATTTACCAAACATGGGAAAGGAAATGATTTCTTAGAGCATCTCCAATGGGAGTTCATAAGTAGAGACTCACACTACCAATTTTGAGGACTCATTTATTTAAAGGAATATTCGAGTTCCTAAAAAAATATTGTCTACAATCAAAAATCCTTATAGTATAATTCCTAAATGTAGGGACTAAAATTTAAAAAAAAAACTATTATTCATTTGTTGGAGTATTGTTGTCACATCCCGGCCCGGGCCCCCACCACATCCCGGGCTCGACTCTACCGTAACACGATATTGTCCGCTTTGGGCCCCGACCACGCCCTCACGATTTTGTTTCTAGGAACTCATACGAGAACTTCCTAGTGGGTCACCTATCTTGGGATTGCTCTCGCATGAACTCGCTTAACTTTGGAGTTCCGATAGAACCCGAAGTGTGTGAGCTCCCAAAATGCCTTGTGCTAGGTAGAGATGAGAATATACATTTAAGGCTTATATAATCCTCACCCCTGGACGATGTGGGATCTTACAATCCACCCCCCTTAAGAGCCCGACGTCTTCGTCGGCACAATTTCAGCCAAGGATTGGCTCTGATACCATTCTGTCACATCCTGGCCCGGGCCCCATCGCATCCCAGACTCGACTCTACCATAAGACGATATTGTCCGCTTTGGGCCTCGACCACGTCCTCACGGTTTTGTTTCTAGGAACTCACACAAGAACTGCCCAATGGGTCACCCATCATGGGATTGCTCTTGCATGAACTCGCTTAACTTCGGAGTTCCGATGGAACCCGAAGCCAATGAGCTCCCAAAAGGCCTCGTGCTTGGTAGAGATGAGAATATACATATAAGGCTTACATGATCCTCACCCTTGGACCATGTGGGATCTTACAATCCACCCCCTTTAGGGGCCCGACGTCTTTGTCGGCACACTTCCGCCCAGGGATTGGCTTTGATACCAAATTGTCACATTTCGGCCCAGGCCCCCACCATATCCTAGGCTTGACTCCACCGTAACACGATATTGTCCGTTTTTTGCCCCGACCATGCCATCACGATTTTGTTTCTAGGAACTTACACGAGAACTTCCTATTGGGTCACTGATCATGGGATTGCTCTTGCGCGAACTCGCTTAACTTCGGAGTTTCGATGGAACCCGAAGCCAATGAGCTCCCAAAATGCTTCGTGCTAGGTAAAGATGGGAATATACATATAAGGCTTACAAGATCCTCATCCATGGGCGATGTGGGATCTTACAATTGTGATCATTGATAAAAGGTTAAATTACATAGTAGCCTCTCAGGTTTGAGGTCTATTGCAATCTTATATAACATCTTTAAAACATTTTACTTTCATACCTCAAGTACTATTTTATTTCAATTTCATACAACCGTTAGATTTTCCATCCATGGATCTGTTAAATGCTGACGTGGCTGCCACATATATGACACGTGGATGCCAAATGTCTACCACGTGGCAAATAAAATAATTTTTTAATTTAAAAAAAAAAAAACATATCTGCCACTTTTTTTTCTCTCTTTCTTCTTCTTCTCGTTCTCTTTCTTCTTCTTCTTCTTCTTCTCTTTCTCTTTCTTCTTCTTTTGGGTTCGGACCCTTTTTTTTTTTTTCCTTCTTCTTCTAGGTTCCGTCCCTTTTTTTTTTCTCTTTCTTCTTCTTCTCTTTCTCTTTCTTCTTCTTCTTCTCTTTCTCTTTCTTCTTCTTCTGGGTTCGGACCCCTTTTTTTTTTTTTTTTTTTTTTTCTTCTTCTTCTTCTTCTTCTCCCTCCTCCTCCTCTTTCTTCTTCTCTTCTTCTTCTTCCTTCTTCTTCTTCTGGGTTCGGTCCCTTTTTTTTTTTTTTTTTTTTTTCTTCTTCTTCTTCTTCTTCCTCATCCTCCTCCTCTTTCTTCTTCTCTTCTTCTTCTTCTTCCTCCTTCTTTTTCTGGGTTCGGTCCCTTTTTTTTTCTTTTCTTCTTCTTCTTCTTCTTCTTCTTCCTCCTCATCCTCCTCCTCTTTCTTCTTCTTCCTCCTTCTTCTGGGTTCGGACCCCTTTCTTTTTTTTTTCTTTTTTTCTTCTTCTTCTTCTTTCTCCTTCCTCCTCTTTCTTCTGGGTTCTGTCCCTTTCTTTTTTTCTTTTTTTTTTCTTCTTCTTCTTTTTCTTATTCTTCCTCATCCTCCTCCTCTTTCTTCTTCTCTTCTTCTTCTTCCTCCTTTTTTTGGGTTCGGTCCCTTGTTTTTTTTTTTTTCCTTCTTCTTCTTCTTCCTCCTCCTCCTCCTCCTCCTCTTTCTTCTTCTTCCTCCTTCTTCTGGGTTCGGACCCCTTTCTTTTTTTTTTCTTTTTTTCTTCTTCTTCTTCTTTCTCCTTCCTCCTCTTTCTTCTGGGTTCTGTCCCTTTCTTTTTTTCTTTTTTTTTCTTCTTCTTCTTTTTCTTATTCTTCCTCATCCTCCTCCTCTTTCTTCTTCTCTTCTTCTTCTTCCTCCTTTTTTTGGGTTCGGTCCCTTGTTTTTTTTTTTTTCCTTCTTCTTCTTCTTCCTCCTCCTCCTCCTCCTCATCTTTCTTCTTCTTCCTCCTTCTTCTGGGTTCGGACCCCTTTCTTTTTTTTTTCTTCTTCTTCTTCTTCTTCCTCCTCCTCCTCCTCCTCCTCCTTCTTCTTCTTCCTCCTTCTTCTGGGTTCGGTCCCTTTTTTTTTTTCTTCTTCTTCCAATTTTAGGTTTTTTAAAAAAAAATTAAAAAATTATTTTATTTGCCACGTGGTAGACATTTGGCAGCCACGTGTCATATATGTGGCAGCCACGTCAGCATTTAACAGATCCATGGATGGAAAATCTAACGGATGTATGAAATTAAAATAAAATAGTACTTGAGGTATGAAAGTGAAATGTTTTAAAGATGTTGTATAAGATTGCAATAGACCTCAAACCTGAGGGGCTACTATGTAATTTACCCTTGATAAAAATAAAAATAAAAACTATCTTTACCATTGATTTGTCTAGGGGTGGGCACTTGGAACCGAAAACCGAAATCGAAACACGAATCGAATCAAACCGCACCAAACGGTTTGGTTTTGCGGTTTTGAAACGGTTTCGGTTTCAAAACCGAACCGCGGCACACAAAACGGTTTGGTTTCGATTTTGGGTTTTCAAAACCGCACCGAAACCGAAACCGCACCATATAATAAATAAATGTTATATAACTTATATTTTAAACTTTTCAACTAGGTTATAACTTATAGGTTTGTATTATGGCAAACTTAACCTTTCAATTGGGTTGTAAAGTATTGTGATTGGTGATCAAGTTCAATTTTAGTAGATGTGATGCATAAGGATTTAAAATTTAAACCCTTTGATGCATTGGATGTTGTCTCAATTTTAGTAGTTGTCATTTGTTGCAGTTTTGGTACAAGTTTGGTACAAATTAGCTGCACTTTTGGTGCTGTTTTGGTGCAGTTTTTGGTGCTATTTTTTTATGCAGTTTTGCTGCATTATTTTTTGGTGCAATTTTGTGCAGTTTTGGTGCAGTTTTGATGCTGTTTTTTATGCAGTTTTGCTGCATTTTTTTGGTGTAGTTTTGTGCTGTTTTTGGTACTGTTTTGGTGCTGTTTTTTATGCAGTTTTGCTGCATTTTTTTGTGTGTGCAGTTTTGACTTTTTTTTTGCTGCAGTTTTGCTATAATTTTACTGCATATTCATTAATTAATATACGAAGAAAATAAGATCGTCTTATGCATAAATATGTGTATATTTTAAATTGTACATTTTTTGTTTCTCAAAAACCAAACCGAAACCGTTTGAAACCGCATCGCACCGAACCGAACGGTTTGGTTTCATTTCGGTTTTTGCTTCAAAACCGCACCGCACCGCACCGCAAAATGTTTCGATTTCGGTTATGGTTTCACTCGAAACCGCACCAAACCGCACCGCACCCACCCCTAGATTTGTCAAGTGTTTAAAAGCAAAAAAAAAAAAAAAACCTACATGAGAAACTAAATGAGAAGCTGCCCCAAGTGGGTGGGTTCAAAAAACAAGGAAAAAAAAGAGCAGCAACATTTTCACTCAAAATTTATATGGGTCAACTCAATGGTGGAACCAGAAATTTTCAATAATGGGGTTTGGAAAAAGAAGCTTCCAAAAACCAAATATACTTTCACTTATAATTGGCAACTGCATGTTCTCATAATTTAAAACGTCGTATCACAATATCATTATCAATAGAATCAAATACATTTTTCTTTGTTTATAACCACGTTATCATTAAACTAGATTTCCCTTCATTTTTGATTGCATACTTGGCAACTACATGTTCACATATTTTAGAACATCATAGCACAATATCATTATCAATAGAATCAAATACATTTTTCATTGTTTATAACCAAGTTATCATTAAACTAGATTTCCACTCATTTTTCATTGTATACAACCAAGTTATCATTCAAACATTGAATTCCTATATGATGTGAATTCTTCACAATATTGATCACTAAAAAAGCTCTCCCTATTTTGGGAAGGTTGTAGTTTTGGTCTGTTTTAATTAAAAAGATATTAATAGATGATCTCTCTATTTGGTTTGCCTTAGCTATTATAGGGGTCATATAAAAATTCAAAGGGGACATATTTGAAGTTGTTGGGGTCAGTGGCCGCAATGCCACATGTTAGCTTCACCATTGGGTCCATTCTTTGAGTCACTAATATATAATAAATTTACTTAAATCCGTTTAGATCACTTAAGCCCCTGCCTAGTTGCTAGGTCCCAGCTCGTCGCCCGACTAACGTCTAGTGTCTTTTAGAATATTTTCTAAGAGTACAAATAAGAAATGAGTTTGGAAAATAACAAAATAGCATGGATTTTGCTATTTTTAATTTAATCTTTAGTTCACTTCATCATCTAATCTACATCACTTATGGTCTTATAGGGTGTTTATCCAATCGAAATAGGAATAAGAGGATTCAATAAAAGAGTTGAGATGAGAGCATCTCCAATGGAGATCCTACATAGAGTCTCTATAACTGTATAGTCCATATATACAGGGATAAAAAGCTTTCAATGAGTTTGATTAGAAGTCCTCAAAGTATCCCAATGTACAGATACCTATTGGTCACCTCAAAGAAATTTTCAAATGCGAGGATTCTATATAAGAACTCAAAAGGTGGATTCACTGTTGATTTTGAATAGGAAACAAATCCACCAATGTGTGAATGCTTCACAGTAGCTTCTTTTTGTTGATAGATGGGTACCTTCGAAAGTAGGAATATTATGTGGCACTTTTGATTGAAAGATGGGTGAAATTAGCACTTCCACTTGCTTTCAATTAGTGGTAAACAAGTTAATTAATTACCATTTGAGGATTGCAATTTACCAAATCACGCAGGGTTTTACCAGAAAAGGGCAGTGATCTAAATTAGAAAAACACAATTGTTTAGTATTAATCTTTTAATTAATAGTTAAAAGTATCCCTATCATCAAAAGTTCCAACAGGTTTGCCATTTATCAGATAAGCTCAATATTTTGGCCCGGATAACTCTGTAATTTGGTTTGAAGAACCTTGGTGTAATCTTTGATCTTATTATAGAGAATAGTATCTCTTGGTACTTTATTGATACGGAACACTCTTTTTCCTTTCATCGGGGTTGAAATCCACGGCAAGGTTTTTATTAAGGCCCATGGTATGCATCCTATCCTCAATGGTATACGTATTCTCTTCATTATCAATGAATATCGTATTTTTTCTCAAAAAATATTTTGGCCGGGAAAAAGAAAAAAAATTCAATATTTTCAAATATGTCAAAGCCCACAATACTACAATGAGGTGAATATTAATTTTTAATATTTTAGTCTCTATATTTAGAAATTATACTATGAGGATCTCGGATCTCCCATTGCAGGCGATATTGTTTTAGGCACCCGACTATTCTCATTTAGTTTCTATAAATAAGTCTTCAAAGTTGATGGGGGGAGTCTTAAATAGAGACCCCCATTTGAAGTGCTTTGAGAGGTCTGAATCATATTCTTGTTTGAAGAAATTACAGAAAAGAAATAAAATTACACGTGACAACTGCAAAGTAGGGGAAAGCAAATGCAAAAGTTGAACACTTCAGTAGCTGATTTTGGACATCTCCAGAAGCCGCGAGAAAATGTTCGAAATTAACTTAGGGTAGTGCTATCCGCTCATGCATTTTTACTTCTCACACACTCTTGTTAATTTTAGGTCGTCGAATCGAACGGATGAAAAAATCAATGGCAAAAATTAACAAGCATGTGTAGATCAGAAGATGATAGTGGCATTGTAGTGCATACAAAGGAAGCCTAGCGAACAACATTCGATGCATAAAGTAGCAGAGATGCTTCCAGGATATAGATTCTGCAACGGAAATGATTTCCACACCCCATATTCACCCCTTCTATGCCCTAAACCATAATTTTGATCCTTTGATTCTCGATTTATTCGATTTAAAGGCCAGAAATGAAGAAGGGCGTTATTAGTCACGAAGTGGATTGGAAGAAGTGCAAACTAAAGAGCTGAAATTTCCAAAATTCAAACCGGACTCCCAGAGAGTGGAAACTCAAGTTAAAAATGTAACTCAGCCTAGTGTATCCTTGACTTAAACACTGAACCACATCGGGCTACTGTAGACACACTTCAGAGATTGACTCGACAGTTTCACCAAATTCTGAACTTGATAAACAAAAAAACCGACGACTACTCCGATTTGCAAGGATTTCAAAAAGAGGCACAGTCAATCTTCTATTTAAAAGAATACACACACAGCTTAATTATAAGATCAAAAATCTCATCACGAGTCCTAACAGAGAGCTCGTCAAGCCCTTTCTCCAACTTGCTTGTCATGGCCCGGTGACAACCAAGACAAAACAAGCAAGACGGGTTTTAAGAAACTTTGTTTCAGTTGGATAGGGTTGCCTTAACCCAATTTCGAATAAATCTACGGGATCGGCTGGCCTCTTAAATTCCACTAGATATGGACTTGAGAATCAAAAGACAATTACGGAGTAAGAAAGGCAATGAGCTCTACTCAGTTATGAATACAGCAAAACAGAGGACCTCCATAATTGACCTTAGCATCACAGACCCCCTTCAGGGGCGAATCCCCCGCTTACACACCGGAGATACATCCCCTTGTATCAACATCTGTCATCACGCGAGTTATAACCCCGCTTCTATGTAAAAACCCCAACTTCTACATCTATCTCTCCACAATTACTTTGTGAAATGCCACCACAACAATTAATCATCCAAGTGCAGCAATCAAACAAGCTCTGCAACCTACCTTAATATGCCTAATGACTCATCTAAACTAGTCAAAACAAGTCGACAACCACCATTTCCTCAACATCCGGGCAAGATGTAGTAATTGAAAGGACAAAAACTAAACTCGGTGTCGATAGAACTATCGAGATTTTAACCATCGTAAGCAAAAACAAGAAAAGAATTGAAGTCAAAATATATACAGCAGCTGAACCTAAATTCGTACACTCATCTTAGTTATCATACATCACCACATTTCTCGATCCTAAAATTTGACAATTTAATAACTTTAAACGTCAGAGAGAAAAATACCATTAACCCCGAACGCAGCGCTCCGTTTTCAAACATACACCTGACAATCTCTTGATCCACCTGCGAGCTTACCCGACCCGCTATTGGAAGAAACCGAAACCGCCACGTCACGGCAGAAAACCCTAAGCAGCCGCCGCCTCAGCCTCCACCCGCCATTCCGAAACTCAACCCTAGCCCAAACCTTGATGTTGAAGTTCACGGTCCCGCGCCCCCTGTCCGTCTCGATTCCGCGCACCACCGGCCCGTCCACGAACGAATTCGCCGCCGAGAAGGTGGCGTTGATGAAATTGAGATCCTTCGTCCCCTGAGCGAACGGCTGGGAACGAGAGTCCGATATGAGGCCCTTCCCGTAAAAAATGGAGGACTCGACCTCCTCGTATCGGATACTGAGCTTCTTGTTGGGGTTGTAGACGGAGAAGCCGACGGACCACGTGCCGGTCAAGGACTGCGAGGAGGAGGAGACGTTGAAGTTGGTGAGTGAGAGAGAGTCGACTCGGAAGTCGGGGAGCTTGGGGCGGAGGACGAGCCAGATCACGAGCATGATGCAGCCGACGATGACGAAGAGGGCGACCATGGCGCCGACGAACCGGCGGATGAAGGTAGCGCGTGCGGCGTAGGCGTTGGAGTAGGGGCCTTGAGGTTGGGTGTGGGTGGGGTAGCTGGAGTAAGGTTGGCCGCCATTGGGCTGGGCGTAGGGCGGGGCTGGGTAGCCGGTGACGGGCCTAGAAGGGTCGGTCATTAGGGTTTGAAGATTTGTGGGGAATTAGGGATTTGGAGGTTTATCAGTTTTGTGGGGGAAGAGAAATGGAATTCACTGGCACCGGTGTTGATAAAGTGGTTCAGTAATTTGATTAAAGGAAGGAATTTGTTTGAGGAATTTTCTTTCTCCTGTACAAGGCATTTAAGTTAAAAAGTAACCTAGAATAACAAACTTAGTCCACAAGCTCAAGGATAGCCACTCCCCAAGCTATGATATCAATTTGCCACGCTGCGGACTCGGGGTTGGTGGAAAAAGAACCTTGCGGCCGTTGGTGACACGCTCCGATATATACGTTGATGCTAAAATCGATGCATGTTGGCCAATATTTAAAAGCCATAACATGAAAGTAGTGTGTACAAAACCACTCATTACCGACCCTTCTATTTCAAGTGGCGTGTACAAAACTACTAATGACGAATCCAAGTCTACATTTGTACACTTGGAAGATGATGGAACCATAAGAGTACATAGCGTAGGATTTGTGCAGGGATTCAGATGGTGGTTGTGCAAGGCAGAGAAGAACTCGATCCGAGTGGGTCTCGGGTTTGGAATTTGTCAAAAAACGTGAGGGTGGTCGATCCGGTGCAGAACGGTGCAGGGCATTGGGCAGGATGCTGATGCGAAATATATAAGCACACAAATTAAACTCTCTTTTTATCAATTGTAGTAAAGTATGTAAGTAGGGATTGTTCTAGGCCGGGGATTAGGAGGGATTGCTAAATCACTTGGAAACTGACTTGAAAACGTAAAAACAAAGTTTAAAACACTAACTAGACTCAAAGAATGCAAAACTATACTTTAAAACACTAACACAAACCAAAAGACTCAAAACAGCCCCTAAACACTCAAAACTACCTTAAACACACAATCTGGGCAGTTTTGGGGCTCTAACACAAACTTGGACGAATTTTGGTTTTCTAATGAACTAAAACACTTAAAAACATAATCTAAGACAAGTTCTAATTAATATGACTCAAAGAAATAAGATGGGGTTGATTTTGGACGAAAATAATTAAATTAAGACAAGAACAAAGTAAACAAATTCTTAGACAAATTTAAGTGAATCAAAACAGATTGTAAAATGAATTTGAATGAAACTTATGGATGGACGGCTAGCTAGGAGGTTCTTCTCCACACATGTCACACTTGCATATAAAACGATTTCCAGTTGCTTTTCGATAAGCTATGAATACTCAACGCCCCAAATTAACCGTGAATTGCACTAATTAACCCTCAGTTTTTTTCCACAAGTTATTAGGTTGGATGATTGCATACGACAACCCAAAACATTCCCTACAAGTTCCCTACATGAATTGCATAATAGAGATACAAGCAAGAATCGTTAAGTTCTATGAAAAACATAAGCATTGACGAGGCACTTGTTACTATGATTTGCATGAAACTTATGCCAAGAGTTTACTTAACGTGATTGTGACTAGCAACCTTCACTACTTGTGAATATAAGTTTATAACGATTAGGTGAAACTCCCTTATATTCTAGCGTCAAATTCATGCATGAAAATTAAGCGTGCACTCTTAACCAACATACACAAATTAGTTTTTATATGAACGGATAAGTAAATTGAATTCACAACTTATGAATCACAACTGGATGTAATCAAATCATATTGCAAGTATGAACATAGTTTCGAATCACCCCCTAACTAAGAGGGGTTTAGTTCCTCATACTCACAAAGCAAAGATACATAAAATTAGACATTAAAATCAAAGGAAAGAAAACACCTAAAATGCTCCAACTTGGTAGCAAGTGCATCCAAGATTCCTCCTTTCCCTTGCTTGCGGCAGATTGGGTTATGGACAGATTTTGGGTAGTTTTATGATGTAGAATGGATGGGGAATGGTATGGAAGGGTTTAGGGTGAGTGTGGAGGAGTGTTTGATGGTTGGAGGGTGGTGGAGAACTAGGCAAAGAGGGTGGAAGAAGGTGGAGTGGCTGTTATGTTTTCTAGGCACTAGAATGGTGTTTTTGGGGTGTTTTGCTTCCTAGGGTGTGTATGGACGAATTTTTGTGATAAAATGATGAATATGGGGGATTGTCCTTTGGACAAGGGGTGTAAACATGTATTTATAGGCCCCAAAAACCTTAGAAAATCAGGTTAGGTTAAGGATGAAATGCATGGCAATTTGTGTGTGTGGTGTGCAATGGTCCAAGGGTGAAAATGAAGTAATGATGCAAAGTGTGAAGGGTAAAATGGAGTGGTGTTGTAGCTAGGGAGCATGAATGATTGTGTACATTGCATAGAGATGGAAAGGGAGGTGAAATGTGTCAACAAATGGGTCAAAGGTGCAACAACATGTGTTGCACATGGCATTGGATTCCAAATGTGAATGATGGAGCATCAATTGGTGCATGTAATGGATGTAAATGTTGTCTAAAATCTAATGAGTGAAGGGAACAAGAGGTATCAAGCAATTGAGTGTAATAATTAAATGAATTGAAGCATGAAATTAGAAATTATGTAGGGGACAAGAGTGATCAAGCATGGCATGGAATCCAAAGGGAATTCTATGTGGTTTGCATGGCAAGGAATGCAAGTTGGGGTGACAGATTTTTGGGCTGTTTTCTTCATCTTTTGGACCATAATTCTTCATATTCTTGGCCTCTTTAGTTCTCAAATTCGTCCATCCACTTGGCCCATGCATTTGCTATCCATTCCAAGCCCGAAACATGCTCCAAAGGCCTCCAAAATGCATCTTCTTGCATACTTTGTACTTAGAGTCTGAAAACACACAAAAATAACTTTGAACACTAAAATAACTAAGGAAATACAACGTAAATGCACAAGAACAAGCTAACTAAGTCGCATAAATATGCTCCTATCAGATGCAGACCAGGTGCAGAAGTATGGGACAAGAACAAACGACGAACAATATGAATAGCGAAAGACGACGAACGATCGACAAATTGATACGAAACTGATACCCAACAAATAGACAAACAAAACTAATACAAACAAATTTACACCCATCAAGAGCATATTAAATCTCAAAGGATCAAACATGCTCTGATACCAAGTTGAAAATCAAAGTACGCTAACGAACATACGAACAAACTTCAAAGATTTTTTTTTATTAATGAAGAAATAAAGAAAGCCAAGAAGGCTACAAACTGAAGGGACTATATTGTGTCTAACTTGTTATTATATGGAGTTACAAAGTACAGTATATATAGAAAACTAACCTAAAAGGAAACGAAACCCTAAAACGAATAGGCTAAGCCTAAAACACCAGACATTAAAATAAACCTAAACACTAATATTTTCCAACACAATGATCGTCTTTTTGGATCAAATAGACCATGAAAGTCACCTAGTTAGATGTCATGGTTACCTATGTCAATGTACGATTTATGAGAGAACCTCTTATGTTGCTTGTAATAAATTTAAGTATATATTTAATTCCTCCTCGCCTATTTACACAATAAACTAACTACAATTTCACAGTTGATGCATTAGCTGAAACCCCTTTCCACCATTTGTTAAACAAGTTCCATTGCTTTTGATGTCTCATTGTTATTGATAAACCCTTGGATGATTATGTTATAGGTCCAACCATTTGGAGAACAACCTTTCTCTTCCGTTTCTTTAAGCAACTTTTCTGCTTCGCTTGTTAGCTCTTAGTTGCAAAATCCACTTATGCGTATATTGTAAGTCCTGACGTTAGGCTGAAGTCCTTATAATGATAAACTGCTACAGAGATCCTTTGTAAATTCAACTTTCCCATCAATGAACAAGCATTCAATAAGAATATTGTAACTCACGATATCTGCATGGATGGAGCTGCCTTGAGCCCAACGGCCAGCGGGGGCATATGCCTCCACTCAGCTTTTTGTAAAAAAATGTACTATTTGAGTTTCTTATGATATTAGCATTAACTCTTCCATGTGCCATTGCTATCATTGAAAGAGCATTTTCAGTCATGAAATTTCTGAAGATTGATTGAGAAATTAGATAGGAGATCAATGAATGAATGATAGAGAGACACATTCTTTTATGGTAGTGGTAATGAAATTGTCATGCAACGCTTTTAAAACATGAAAGCACGACAATGGGTATGAAAAAACTTATGGATTAATATATAAGTGTTTTGTTTAGTACATTCTTGAACTTTATAATTTGTGAGTTTGTTGCTTGAGGATGATCCAATTAATATCTTGACTTTCATCTCTCTTAACAACTTCAATACCTTAAAAAGTTGTTGGTATTTACACAGGCCATCCATTTAAACAGTAAGTTTGAACATTAGGAAGTTGGTCACAAGTTTGCATATGAGAGAACAAGTTATGTGCATCTTGAATTCTCCCCACCATCCATAAGAGTATTATAACAAACAACATATGGAATGAATCCTCTACGAGGCATTTCCAAAAAAAGCATATGGGTATCATCTATCCATTTTATGCTTACAATTGCCATTTATTAGTATGTTATAACTATGAGAATCATGCAACCATGTAGGCCTTGCTAAGAATTACTTCAAAAACCTTTTTCGCCTCGTTCATTTCAACTCACAAGCAGTAACCATCCACACTGTTCTAAAAATCCCCGCCTAGGTGCTAGGCGGCTGGCCACCGCCCCAATTAATGCCTAGGCGTTTGAAAATTAAGAAAAGGCGCCTAGACCTACTGAGGCACCTGCCTAGACCGCTTAGGCACTCGCCTAGAGCGCCCAGACCAGCCTAGGTTGCGATTTACTTAGATAGAAAATAGATAACTTTCATTTTGCATTTTATTTTTTTTCCAATAAATTGTAATAGACTTGTTAAATACTTAAATGAACACACATTATATGCTTGTTCCCCATGTTTTCATTATGTTCCAATAACTAATAATATATATGTCATTCTATTTTGTATTTTATGATGAAATTATATATATTTTCCCAAGATCATTCATCTTAAAATCCAACTTTAGGTGCGCGTCAGTTTTCTCAACTCTAGCAATTTTGGATTTTGTACACGCAAATGCATATATCCCTAACTGATCAAATATTCACTTAGACGGGTATACCATATCCGCCCGGATAGTTCTGCATCCGCAAAGTGAAGGCCTATTGAGAACTGAGAGGGTGTTCTTGTGGTATAGAACTATTTGAAACAATACATGTAAGTCATTTGGAAATTCCATGTAGGCTTTGTATCAGGATCCCATATATACTACAACCATGTTTGTTATGCTACAATCAATCACATGGTTCATGAGAGAAACCTTGCACCACTAGGCGTCATATCGCATTATTTCATTCATCTCATTCATCATCAATTGATTCTTTTAGTTGACCAATCAATTCTATGTTGACACTAATCAGCAGAACGCGGTTCGTTATCATCGTTTTTCATTTATGTCGATAGTTACCATATAAATGAAACATTATCTATGATAATCCCATTCCAATTTCATATCTCATCTAAACTAGTATACTGGACCAAGAACTTCAGGTTTCTAGAGTAATCCAGATTTAATCTCATGAGATAGAAATGATTGAGATGATCGAGGGGCAGATTCGTTTGTGCCACGTTCCTCTACTTTTGGGGAAATGAATCCTCAAACCGAGTGATCTACCACACTTCTGGCGTAGGATAGATCGATTGGCTAGCCGCCAATGTACGAGGATCGGCCACAATAGTGGCGTTCCTACTTTCAGGGATGAAGGTCCGTCGTACATTTGGTACATTCATCTTTGCAGACAAATTTGCAGCTAGTATATATGATCTCGTCATGTTTGCTAGATCAGAGGAAAAATCTGGTTATACTATAACGATCTAGATTGGGATCGAGATGAGACATATTGGGGACGTCCACAATAAATCACATCATTCTTTAGGAACGTTGTCTTTTTTAGCTCTCCCTAAAAGACGGAAGACTGTCTCATAAAAGTGACAATTAGCAAAACGAACGGTAAAGATATTGCATGTCAAAAGGTTATAAGTAACGAATATTAGAAGAAAAATCATAACCGACATAGATTTCCAGCCTTATCTGATGACCCTTTTTATTTGTATGTAAGGGCGACACAAATGGCACATAGACCGCACAACCAAAGACACGCATATGAGATATGTCGAGTTCATATCTGGTAACCAACTAACACGTTTTATAAGGTTGGGTGGTGATGGGCCTCAGGCGGACCAACATGGTTACTTGCAATATTGTATGGCCCCAAGCAGAGATCGAGAACTTGGTACGTATAACCAATCGATTGTGCAATCATTTGAAGGCGTTTAATGAATACTTCTGCTGGGTCGTTTTGGGTATGAACATGAGGTATTAGATGTTCAACTTCAAAACTCAACTGACATGCAATATCCATCAAAAGTTTTCAATGTAAATTCTCCAACATATCTAATTGAATTGATTTGATCAGATAATCAGGGTGGTGAGCCCTGAACTTGTTAATCTGAGCCACCAATGTGGATAAGGTAGCTAGTGGACAATAGTCACACGTGTGACCAACGTGTAGAAGCATCAACCAATACTGTAAGGTATCTAAATGGTTCGCAGGGTGGTTGAATCAGTCCACAATTGTCCCTTTGAATCTTTTGTAGAAAAGATGGAGGGTGCTATGGCATGATATGCTTCTAGGTATGTCTTTACTTTTAGAAAAAGTATGCCCAAAACGGCTCATCACAAATCATCCTAGATATCCCAAACGTACATCCATAGAGAATATTTCTTTGGAATCTTGGGCTTCTAGCGGGCCACATAGTGGGCCTGAATGGGTGTTAATCTACTCGATAAGCGTTCCATCTTTTCTAGAATACACTTCTAGCTATATTCGTAGGAAGTGCAATATGGTAATATGCGAAGGAATTTTACTCCATTTTCTACATTGGTTTCACTATGGTAATAATACTCTCAAATATCCTTAAAGCTTAAATAGGCATTCTTTTGGAACGAAGTGAGTATAAGGCTTCCCTTTATGGTAAAATTAGTACCATTGGACAATATAGGGCAGTGCTATGCCCCACAATCAGGTTGGATAAGCCTGAAAGGTTGTCAGGGGATGATTAGGTATGAAGTTAGCACAGAACCAGATTGCTAACTTCCCCACAAAACATACCTAAGCATGAGTTAATTGTATTAGTCACATGTGGTAATTTCGTTAATTAACTCTTACTTGAGAATAATCGTGACATCCAAACACCAATCTTAAATTCAAGAACAAAATAAATTATTCATAAAGTAAACCAAATATACAAGGGGGTTTGGCCAATACGGCCTTCCATGTCAAATTTCGCTAGCCAAATGTGTTAGGTGGAGCAAAATTAGTCTCACAGATTGACTATGAGAATGATACTCCTCAACAATATTGTTAAAGCACAGAAAATTGCATAACCAATGATCTATTCTGTCAAAAAGGAGTTAAATTCTGCAGGGTTAAGGTTCCTGAACACTATCTCGTATTCTTGAAGTTTTTAGGTCTTATGTGCCAATGATTATGCTTCAAGCATGATACCATCTCTTGGCAGGCCCAGATTCTACCATAGGTTGTAAAACAAACTCGAAATTAGATTTTGAGAGAGAAAGAGAGAGAGACAGAGACAGAGACAGAGACAGACCCAGACTTGGGTTCGGTAGGCTTCAGTAGAAACTGGAGGGGTGAGTTCGGTAGCGTTTGCCAAAGTAGAGCAAATTGTTCAATGCACCTCTACTGAAGCAGAGCATGTAAGTCGGTGCATCCTTGCCGAAGTAGGGCACCACCATTTGGTACACTCCAACCGAAATTGGGTCTATACAATTCGGTACCTCTCAGCCAAATTGTTAAGGTACATTTCTCTCACAAGTGTGGTAGTAATTAGATCCAAGAATTTGGTAAACTTCCACTCTTTATACTGCTACTTCAAGAGCAATTTAGATATTGAAGGACGAGAAAGATTTTCTTCTAGTCGAAATTCGATCGAATATAAACTTCAGAATTGTACCTATTCATGGACGTAAAAAGGTTTCAATCATGTTTTGCTTCGGGCAAGAATTCATCTTTGCATAATTTGAAACGATCCATAGTGAGTCAAAGAGCCATGAAGTCCTCGGCAGTGAGGTACTTCCATTTGATATGCTTCAAGCATAAGTCTTCGAATGAAGATCATGGCGGAGGCTTATTCAACTCTTCCACACCATAACTAGCTACAATGATTTCGCAACGAGTCATAGTCAAGTGGGGTGTCACGTCTTGTATCTACATAAAGTAGTTTCTTGTTCGAAACTTCTAAATCAGTGAAATCGAAATTGTTACAGTTTGACATTACGCTAAATGGCGGAAACAAGAAAATGATTGGTGCTTTAGGAAATAAAATTTTCCTAAACATCAAAGTTAGAACATTCAGGGTCTAAGACATGGTTTGGTTTAAACGGATTTAAGCATGGAGAACTTTAGGTCTCAACATGAGTGTTACGCGTTAAGAAACTTGAGGTTTCTATGGCACTTTTTCGGAAGCATGAACTTCAAGTTCATAATACCTGCAAACAAACGCAATATATACAAGACAAAAATATGTAACAAATAAATGCATGTAGGTCATCAAGGCTTATGATATTGATTTAATTAATTATTGGTCTTCGGGGCCAATGAGAAGAATTAGGAGGGAAATATAAACCCAATAAAGCCTAAAAATGTTTAGGCTATTAAAATTGGTGGCCCAAAATGGACCAAAGCCCATGGTTTTTTTTTTTTTTTTATTTTAAATTTTGTAAAAAAATAGAACCATGAAAGTTAGGAGGTCCAAACCAAAAAGTAAGGTGGGAAAGGCCATCCCATATGCACAGATATAGGTTGCAGACGCAGGCCTAAATGGCAAGGTCCAAATAGGGTGCTATCTTGTGTATCATAGACATGGATGCACCAACTCAGAGGTTGGGATCCAGTGTTCTGCGGTGTAAGGAATCCTTAACAGCCACGCGGGCTGGGTTCCTCTGCGGCGTGGACAAGGGAACACCAGAGCCTAATTGGGATGGTGTCATGTGGGTTGAGCGAGGGGTAGTGGTTAGTGAGTGTAAGCCCTACTACAAGGCGAGGTGATCTAGGCCTAAAGTGCAGTAAGTTTGGTCTAAACAAAAATCCCAACCATGCTGGGGGGTTCGCCGGGGAAGAAAATTGGAGCCGGCGTTTCTGGTGACGAAGTCTTGGTCAGGAAACCTCGGGAGTGAGGTGCGATGCATGGTGGTTCATTGAAGAACCGGTCTCAACAACGGAGGAGAATCCTCGACGTCGAGAAAAGATAGAACCGAGATGATTCGATTTGGGAAATTTTTTTATTTTGCTGAATTTCAACGAGAAATTCAGGGGACGTCATCAAAGACGACGGTGCAAACCCCAAAAGGGACACAACTATAGGTCGTGATGTCCAGAAAAAAGAACGGCAAAGTCGTGGGCTCGACTTCCAGCGAGGCTAGGTTTTATGGGTTGGGGATGACGCCAAATGTCACCATTTTCTTAGGTTCTCAGCACAACAGAGCTGTGCTCCAATGCATTCCAACTCCATGTCTCGCATAGTGGCGTGGCTCAAAGCCTGTAGTTCGTTGGTTGGGGTCTCGAAACCCTAATTTTTTTTCAAAGTTTATTCAATTCAATTATACGCATATATAGTTTAAAGCTAATCTATATATAATTTTATGCAATATCAATTCACATAATTTAAAATTATGAGTATAATGCATAACAATTTATGTAGAATCTAAAATTCGAAAAATGTAAAGTTAGGGCATGCATTATGGTGAATGTTTATGCTATCAGGGCTGCGAAAATATAGAGATAAAAACCGTTGTTTTGGAAGAACTTGATTGCATGATGATATTGGTGAACTGGTTTGATGCAGAAAATTCTTTCTTCAATTTCGGCTTTCCATCTTCAAAGCTTGTATCACGTTCTACACAAGGAAAATAAATTGAATCAATAAAAGCATATGAATTCAATAAAATCAAAATTTAATCAATTAAAAATAATTGAAACGTAATACTCCCCTGATTGAAGACAAATAAATTCTCTTTAGCAAAGCGTGAAGTGCGTGCTGATAACGTGTTGTGACCTATATTTAACTGAGGGGTGTGGCATGGAGAGAAAGAGGGTGGATAATAGACTTGAGGAATTGTGTGTTAATTTCTCAGTCCTCGTGCCTTTATTTATAGTAATAAGGAAAAGAGAAACTTGCTATCCAAGTATACAAAATCTATTAGGAAAGATCTTCTAGATCCCAAAGTATTCCTAATCTATCTCTACTTAGGATTTACACAATAACATGTATTAGAACATATGTCACAACACCTCAAATATTTTTGTTTGCTTAACTTTTTTTTTTAATCTTTTTATAAATAATATGTCTATTGGTTATCATATATATATATATATATATTTTATAATGAATATTGTAACCTAAAATTGTTCAAATTTCGAAAAAGTATGAAAATTCACGTATTCTACATACTCCCAACATCTTCTTGCACACATAAAGCACATGAAACACACACCAAACTTAGAGTTTGTGGCGCCTTGAAAAATTTAGAAGAGGGATGATAAACTTTGGAATATTTGTAAGAAGAAAATGATTTGTGATGATGCTTGAACAATTAGATGGGTCTAAGACCTGTAACCGGGTCAGTTTTCTGGTGGAGTATATTGCCAGCAAGTCTTTTTACAATACAAAACAAATCCATTACTAGGGCACCGCCAAACATGTAACAGCTCGTCCCTAAAAATTATGATTTTTATAATTTTAATAAGTGAGTTTACAAAATGCTCTTTGAGGCAAAGTGTTGACTTTTGTTGATTATCGTGTCGTGTCACGTAAGGTTCATTTTATTGGTGTATTCTTGTATTACTCGTTGCTATCAACGCATGGGCGTAAACGGAACACAATTTGGAGTTATAATGAAGGAGATAGTAACGTTTAAAGTCGAGGGCAAAATTATAAATTTCTATTTTCTAGAAAACTCCAGATTTCTGAAGTTTAATCTGGTCATGCCATGTGTGTGGTTGGGATTGAAGCAAGGAACGATGGGCGGTGTGGATGGGAAACAAAGGAGGAACAGGGGAGAGAAGTGGAGGAATGAGGAGACGAGAGAGAAAGGAATAGACTAACCAGAGAAGAGGGAAAGAAGGGAAAGGAGGGAGGAGAAAAAGAAGGGGAACGGGTCGGGTTTCCCCTTGACCCACGCGATGACCCCATTCCCTTAGTGTTTTCCGTCCAAATTTCTGGCTTTCTTCAACCTTCCATCACCACCAAACCTCATCACAACATCCTAGTGATGAACAAATTATATTTCTCGCAAGTTCACGAATCGATATCATAGTATAACAAGCAAATACGAGTGTCGTACCCACAGGGATTTGCAAAATCACCTAACTGAATCTAATTTTGTAGTACCCACTACAATTAAAATAACGAAAACAACTAAACTACGAAATTCAAATAATTAACCAAAGAGAAGTTGATTAAATAATCTTAAGTGCAGTAAATTAAAGAGAATTTATGTAAATAATTTCTGAAAACAATGGTTGAAACACTAGGTATCCGACTTTACCATATCAATCCAATTCTATGTCATTAGATAACTTAATAAGAACAATTCAATTCAGGTTCTAGGGTTCATTCTCTCTTTATTA
This sequence comes from Malus domestica, assembly GCF_042453785.1. Lineage (NCBI taxonomy): Eukaryota > Viridiplantae > Streptophyta > Magnoliopsida > Rosales > Rosaceae > Malus > Malus domestica. The sequence goes on from NC_091663.1 coordinate 16,830,506, forward strand.
TGATTATCCGTTAGGCGTCCGGGTGTAACCACATATTCTTAATCATCAACTTAACCATGGCGTCTAGTCTAAGTCAATAATAAAAAATCCATTAAGTGCAAGAAGAACAAAGAAAACCAAAAAGTGTCTTAGCATGGCGTCTACATCAACAACAATTCATTCATCCAAGAGAGCTATCTCAAGGCTAAGCATATGGCGTCTACTATAACCTTGTCTCATACATCTAAAAATTCATATTAAAGGTAGCTAATCAATAACATGAACATAAAGAATGATACAAGCACAATGAATGAAACTAGAAACCTTGAATTGATAAAAGAATGAAGTTAACTAAGACAAAATTATCATGAAGGCTACATCGGATCCCTAACACAGAATTAGTTCATCACGACCATCAAATTATAATAAGACATAATTATCACAATCATGATCACCAAGTCGGAAAAGATGTAAACGAAAACAATGGAGAACCCCCTCGGCGTTGGCGTCTTCCTTAGGTCAATCCTCTGTGATGAAGTGCGACTCCCCTATTTTCCTCTCTGCTCTTTTTTCACGTCCCCCCTTCTTAAATAAACATCTAAGGAATATATAGGTAGATTTTGTTAGGCTTGCTTTGCCGCAATTGTTGAATCCCAGCCCATACAGAAATCCCAACATCATCAGACTTCGGTTTCCCGATCCAAACTGGACTCCACTTCCGCGTAGAATTCCTGAACTGACCTTCTTGTACTAAAACAGGTATAACTTCTTCTAGAAGCATCCAAATCACGATTAGTAAAATTCGGCCGAAACTAGACATCTAGAGCTTTCCATGCATATGTGACACAACACTCAGTTCGTCCTGATGAATGTTTGACGTTCCAACGAAAATGACAGTTCTGCGCAGCACCTTCCAGCTCTAGTTATAATTTTCACACAGCAGCCATTAAGTTGTGGATTGAACAATTTAACATTTGATGATTGTTGGAATGCTTCTTCACTTCAATTCTTCTCAGTTTTGATCCCTTTTAGTCTTGAAATCACCAAAAGACTCTAAAGTCTTCTCTACGGCCCATTATCTACAAAATATGCACTAAACACATCAAACAACCAATTTCACAAGAAAACATAGCGTAAAACTTAGGAAATATGGGCAATATAAATGTATAAATATTGTGTTATCACCTAGCACCTAATTCTAACCAAAACCCGACGAGATTTGCTTTGATTGTGCGGGGAAAACCACCCACGGGTCCGAGAGTCTCTCAGTGTTGATCCTCCAATTGCGAAACGTTTTCTTTGAATTACCACTACCACTAAACTTCCCTTGAGGCCAGGAACAAAGCCCAATCAACATTGGGGGCGTCAGAGTTGTTTTGGAGGTCGAATCAAACACACCATTTATAGGGTTTCCGGCGGATTTTCGTGAAATTGGGGCTTTTCCCGGCAAAATTGGCCTTAGTCTTAGGTATGAAAGTTGCTCTACTAATTGAGATCTTCATTTCTATGAAATTTGGTAATTTTTAGAAATAGTTGAATTTTCCGGCAAGTCGGGGCAGCAAACCACCACTTGCGACGACGTGTGGGCCGAGGTATCCCCTGACCTTCCTAGGTTAAGTTTGAATACCTTGATACCATTTGTGAGGTCTGATTAATGAAATTTCGTCGTTTGAACCTAGTTTCATTAAGGACCACCACCCAATTATTATAGTAGTTGGCGATCTGAACGTTGGATCGTCACTAAACTTTGACACATTGTAGTACATAATATTTGAGGATTTTAGAAATTTACGGATCAAGAATCCGACGTACGGATCTTCTCGAATAGGATTTGTAAGTTAAGTGTTATATTGACAAGAATTCTGAGATATGGTTTGGTAATTGTTCTAGACGGCGATTGTTCGTGACGCCTCGAAGTTGTGCTAAGGAATTGTAGCATGGACTCCAGGTTAGTAGGCTTTTGGTTTTTAGTGTATATATATATATATATATATATATATATATACACACACTTAGTATTTTTCCCAGAAAACTTATTTAAATGGTTGTATGCTTTGAAATGCCATGCCAAATGTTTTCTATTTAGAATATGCATTTAGTAGTCGCTTATGTTATTGTTGACGCTGCGGACGCAATAGTTGCTTATGTTATTGTTGACGCTGTGGACGCTCAGGTAAGTTCCAGGTGAGTTTATAGACTGTGGATGTGAGTTGTATGGTTATGATTACCTTTGATGCATTTAGAGCTCATAAACCTGCACCCCCGTGTTAGTGCTTCCGCTCGTGGCCAGGGCATAGTCTTTCACGTGATGTTCACCTCCCACACCGCATGCTCACCTTGGATCCAAGTTTGGTGCATAGTCCTGTCGTACAGACCATTATATGTGGTTCCAACTCGTAGGTGACCCGCGATTATTCGCACAGTCTTCATGTGATCGTAGCACTTGAGCGTACTTATTACACCTAGTCCTGTCGTATAGACCACATTAAGTGGTTCCAACTCGTGTGCATGCATACTTGATGAGCTATAGGTTCAGCCGTACAGGCCACAATAGGTGGATCCGGCTGACATTTCACTTTCATTAATTTACTTCACCTGGTTTACTTATTCATTATGCTGAGATATTTGACATGGCATACATGTGGATTTTGATATTTCGAGTATGGTTTTGATATAGGTATGTATTATTATTTTCTGGGAAATTATACGGGTTTTACGGTGAGGGGTTATTATTTTTAGAAAGAGAAATGGTTTTGAAAAGCTTTGTTTTTGCCCACTCACATTTTCTGTTTTGCGCCCCTCCAGGTTCTAGTAGCAAAGTTTTTGTATCAACGAGGATTTGTGGCATACCCTGGTACTGGTGGCTTCTTATGATGGTATAATCCTTATCTTACCTTACTGTACTTTACTTATACTTTGACATCGCCTGTGAAATGGGTCCATACCTGCTCACCGCGCACTCGTGTACTTAGGCACTTTTAGGATTAAATTTATTCACATTTTCCACATCATCACACTTTATGGCTTCATCACCTTCCGGGTGTCGGCTAGCACAGCTCGATTCGGAGTCCTAGTGGACTTTCCGGGTCGGGATGTGTCAAAACACCAACAGAAATGAAAAGAAATATGAAATCTTGTAGGTTTGAGAAGAAAAAAAAAATCAAACTAAGCACAATAATTTTGCTGATTTTGAAGACTATTAAAACCTATGAAGAAATTGATGAAAAGCATACTGATTGAAGAGAAAATTGTTAAAATCTATAAGGAATTGAAGAAGAGTGAGATGTTGCCATTTGGATTGATTTTTTTTTCTTGTAAAAAGGTGATCAGCTGGTGGTTTCACAACTTTAGCCACTCTTGCGAAGGCCGAAAAAACTCACAGATGCATTTCAGCATCTCCTTGCCACCATCATGCGATTCACCAGCATGAGAGGTTGTTGTTTGGATTGATGGCATATGAGGTAAAATGATCAAACTTCGAACCCCATTGCATAACTTACATGGCAGGTGTTTTATTATGAGTGCTGCTAAACCCATCTCATTATCTTATTTCTCCACCCACTTTATATTTTTACCCAACAGAAAAAGTTGGAAGAAGAAAAACACTCTTTTCTCGCCCACCATTATTCCTAATACCCTACTCCGCTCATGTGATATCACATGGCATCGAGAACAAATTTGAACCCCGCTGCTAGGAATAGATTGTCCTCCTTCTTGTAGGCTGATTTAGTTTTATTCCGGCAACCGTTCATGGCTTAATTTGCTAAGCGTGTGCAACTTGGCATTTCCATGTGATTTGAAAAAATAGTACAACTTGGCATTTCTATGTGATTTGAGAAAAGTGTATTTTAGGAATAATGGTGAGGCAAGTTTGGAAACCCCAGCTCCTCTGCAGTGCCGCACCAACTCCCAGCTCCCCATCCGGGTCCCAACCATCGCAACACCACCATGCTAGCAAAATGGGAAATGAGAGAGAAGGGATTGGAAGTAGAGAGAATTTAAAGCCATCGATCTTATGAAGCACATGGACGATGATGGAAGCAAATCCTATAGCGGAGCCTGCTGCGTTGACTTGATTTTGAGACGATGTGCGACTCACTCGAGGCTTAAAACCATTATCAAAGATATTCGGTTGCTGCCTCCAAATTTTGAGGCAATTTCTTGGAGGCATGTGCTTCCCTCTATGTTGTTTGTTTATTAAAAAAGCAAATGCCAGAGAGGGACTAATAAGAAGCTGCATTATTTTGGAACACGTGAGCAAGGTGGGAGTGTGTCCCTATCCACGAGACTCATTCACCAGATATTCTGCGCTGTTCTCCGTAGCTTCATGTGCGCATTTCAGACGCCAGACAATAATCCATTGGCTGCCTGAGATCAGAACCCAATGGATTATTGTCTGGCGCATGTGGGTTCTGATCTCGGGCATTCTAAATGGCCAAATCGAATTTCCCCCGTGTCGTGGCAGGACACTAAAATTGTAGCTAGTGTCTAAAATATTGATATCACTAGAAATATCAATATGTAAATTTGTAAAAATATTGACAAATATATTAAATATCAATATTGACATCAGTTACTTCCGATAGAAACGATGAAATTTTATGTCAAACATTGGTTTGAACGAAATATAAGAGTTTCTTCGATATTTAACAGATGTGTCAAAAATAGTGACCATATCTATCAATTTTAGCTTAAACTTAATGTTTATCCGATATGAGATAAAATTCAGACTTTATTCCATTTCCCTATTTTTTTATTTATTAATATTTCCATAAATATATTGACCGTATCAAAGAAATTTTGAAACACAAAGTGTAGCCCAGCATCGGAAATGTTGCGCTCCAGTGGAAGGAACTCCACCTGGTGCACGTTAGACAAAGCACATGGTCCTGAAAACCAAAGAAAGGAGAAATTTTTCAGTGTGACCGGTACACAGACTATGTGTTACTATACAAATAGTGAGATATATGCAAAAGCTAATAATTTAAAAAATAAAATCTTCCACCATTTTTATAAAAACACGTGATGTACCATCTGTACTTCTGTCACAATACAAAAATTTCTCCAAAGAAAGGAGCAAGCTGCCACACTGGTCACTGGTGTACGTTACTGCGCTCTGTTAGTGTTATGCGCCTCTGCATTTGGCAATTGCATGTGCATGTTACGTATAATACACTAATCATTGATCGAGTTGAATTAAATTTGTCAACTCCCAGCCTCCATGGAAGTTTGTGCCTTGCTTTCAATCATGCAAAAATAGTATTTTTACCACTTAATTGTACCATTATTTGTACCATCTCTCTAATAGAGATAGAATCTACATGCGTTGGCAGCCTTACCTCTATTAAAAAGATGATACAAATAACACTACAACTTAGTAGTAAATGTAGCATTACTCTCTATTTTTTGTGGTCTGATGTTTGTAGCAAAAGTTTAGGGTGATTTATTTTGAGAGAAAAATTAAGAGTACTCTCTTAAAAATGAGATTTTACATGAACTCTTTGTCACTTCAATATTGCGTTAAAAACATGAGTGATAGAAAGTCTATAGAGAGTGTTAACTTTAAAAGAGTGTCCTTAGCATTTCTCTTGTTGGGTTGACAAATTATTTTACATATAAGACCTTAATTCAAGAGAAAATTTTATGCTAAAAAATAAAATGACTACTGACTTGTGCCCAAGATGAAACTAGTTCATTAAATTAAACTAAATTTCTTTTACGTCAACATATTTCATTACTTTTTAACAGAATAGACTGAATCTCCATTGCTTTAAAGTTTTAAAATTTAAATATAACAGTTGAGAGAGCGGGTAAGCCACCAGCTGTGGCTAGCAGCTTTCTAACATGATAATTACCTCATATTGCCCAATGCAAACAATCGGGGAAGTGATTTTGAAACACTTTTTTTAACTTCGTACACACTCTTGTTTTAATTCTGATTATTGATGTTATTTGATTTATTTAATCAGATAATTATAAATAAAATAAAAGTGTGAAAATAATTTTCCATTCCACTGCTCTAATTTGACATAATTCATTTTCTTTCAGTTGCACATGCATCCAATTTTGATGGTTCTAGTATAAACTACTCATATTTTTCTTTTGGTAATTAAAGAATTCAGATTTGCAAAAGTAAAATGAAAACTCATGTTACCAAAATTAGGTAAGAAATGTCGGTGAGCTCTCACATGTGACGTGAGAGCTACAAGTTTTTATATCGTTTTCTTCAGATGCCTTTTCAAAAAGAGAAATTGTATTGCAACTTAACAATTTTCTTTTCATGCCACTTAGTACTACAATCTAGTGATATTCCTATTTAATGGAAAATAAGAGGTCTTAGGTTCGATTCTCGCTAATGATGAATTTGAACCATATTATTGCTAGCTCATTGTGAGGCTAAGCCCACCCCTTCCCTTAGTGTAGATAACATGGATTGTTAAAAAAAAAAAACAATTTTCTCTTCTTATAAAAATGAAAAACGCCACTTATTACCACAATTTAGGGTATTTCTCTTTATTTGTAAGTGATAGGTCTTATGTTTGATTTTTGCCAAAGGCAAATTTGAACTGCATTATAGCTAGCCCATTGTGATGTTAAACCCACCTCTCCCCCATAGTATAGATAATATCACTTGTTAAAACAAAAATGATACTCCCAATATTTTGCTTAAATAGATGTGAAAAATTAATAATCATAAGGCATAAATCGAATCAAAACATCGCCACACCCCTTTATACAGCGAACACAACCTAGATAGTCACACAATTTCGCTTAATTTCATTGAGATCATCATCACGGTCCACTTTTATTTTCTTTTTAGAAAATGCCAAGGAGATCGCATTTGTATCATGAGTCCTGCTCTCCTAAGGTCCTCATTTTGAGGACTTGTAAGGACCTGATGTATATTAGCCACAAGATCTTATTAGTTTAAATTTAAATGCTTAAAATATTTGACAACTTAATAAAAAAAAAAAGAGTTTTCTAATGGTTCATGAATTTTAAGTTGATTTTACTTTATTAAGTTGTCAAATATTGTAAACATTTGGATCTAATATATTATAATCATGGGGCTAATGTGCATTTGGTCATGTCCTCAAAATAAGGACTGTAGGAGAGCAAGAGTGTTTTATATCATCTTTCTAATAGAGGCTACTTATTTATATCGGTAAACCCTACATCTAATTATTAAAATTTCTAATTTTGAAAGGTAATTTTTCAAAATTAGAAAAAAAAACAACATTAAGCAATATGTTTTTTTTTCGTTTAGCCCAATTTTACGACCTATTTTTCATTGCACATGAAATTATAAGATAAAATTGTAAATATGTGTACTCACTCGTAAAAGGCACATGGCACATGTTGCGTATGTAAAATAAGGGAATTGAAGATCTATTTTTTTTTATTGACCAAAGAAATATAAAATAAAAAACTTAAAAAATCTATTTTTTTAACAAATATTATCTATAAGGGTGAGGGGAGGGCTTAGCTTCACAATGAGTAAACAATAATGTGGTTCACATTTATCTTTGAAGGAAATCGAATCTAAACCTTTCACTTACCAGTGAAGAGGAATACGTGATTTAAAAAAAAAAAAATCCAATTAAATACATAAATAGAGAAGAAAAATAGAAAAAAAATGTTGAAGTTGGACAGCTACCTGCGTCGGCGTAGAAGGCGGCACACCCATTTCCCACAATCGTACTCTCACACAAGTCCTGCTCACTCTCTGAATCCGAAGGTAGAGAGAGAAAGTTAAGAGGAGAGAGGAAGTTAGAGAGAGAAAGCAAGAGATTGCTTTGCTTGCTTAGAAAGTTGGCTACAGATTTCTTAACACCATGATTAGCTACTAACTATATTTAGATAATGCACACTTTTCAACTGAACCACCCCAACCCCACCCCTAAACGGCACCACTTTTGAGCAATGAGTGGCGACCGGAGCAGCGGTTGGCGATCCATGGATTGAAATTCGAAATCCGCCATTGTTAGTTTTTGAGAAATGGCGTGAGCTTTGAAGTAAATGCTACAACTCAATCAGTCGTTGTATTCACAGGCATTGCCGTGATTTCGATATCTCAGTGGATCGAGGGAGCAAGCGATGGAGTCCAGGATGGATCAGTATGAGCTCATGGAGCAGATCGGCCGCGGAGCTTTCGGCGCTGCCATCCTCGTCCACCACAAGGCGGAGAAGAGGAAGTAGTTTATATACTCATATGTCAATGTGTGTGAATTTGTGTAATGTATGGATTCAGATTTGAGGCTCATTTGGTTTTGATGCATTTCTCAGATATGTGTTGAAGAAGATCCGCCTTGCACGGCAGACGGAGCGGTGCCGGCGATCCGCCCATCAAGAGGTAGGTTCAGTTCAATACTCCAGTTTTCCAATTTCCTTAGCAGTACTTGCAATTTTGTTTATGTTTGTGTAATATTCGGTACAAATTTGGTTTTCTTATTTATGTTTGGGAATTTGGAATTCTAGATGGCTCTTATTGCCCGAATTCAACACCCGTTTATTGTCGAATTTAAGGAAGCCTGGGTCGAGAAGGTTAGACACATTTCTTTTTGAGTGAATCTGTGTTTGTGTGTGGGGATGCACATATCGAATTTGTAGTTTATTTTTTTCGTTTGTGTTTTTCCTAAATCGGAAGTGATGCATTCAAAATGTAGGGTTGCTATGTTTGCATTGTCACTGGATACTGTGAAGGTGGAGACATGTGAGTTGTCATAGTTTTACAAACTTCATTCATGGGTCTTAACTTGTATAATCTCATACTCCCTTAATATTCTTTAAACCATTGTTCCCATCTGTAAACTTATCAGGGCCGAGATGATGAAGAAGTCAAATGGGGTGTTTTTTCCCGAGGAGGTTAGTATACTCATGTCTCTTTCCAAATCAGCAAGCCCGTACACACACATTTATTTTCCTTCCGGATGCTTATATTGAATGTCTGAATTCAATCTTATGGTCGGTTTGTGTTGGTGAATGTGGGAATTGCTCAGAAACTCTGCAGGTGGTTCACACAGCTATTATTGGCAGTTGAATACCTGCATTCCAATTATGTTCTACATCGTGACCTAAAAGTATGTTCGCCAATACTAGCACTTGTCAACTGAGTATGTAGTTTAAGGGTTTTTCAAGATTCATATGGTGTTCTCTTTTGGCAGTGTTCCAACATCTTTCTCACCAAGGATCAGGATATTCGTCTTGGTGAGTTCAAGATGGATTTGAAAATTGTTTTATGATATTTTTGGCCTTCATACTGGTTTTTCTGATGATAATGTGTTTGTCCTGACTTTGTTCATCCTTGTACTGTATGTATACAGGGGATTTTGGTCTTGCTAAAACTTTGAAGGCAGATGACTTGGCTTCTTCGGTATGTGCTACACATGGGAATTCCTTTTATCTCTGATTCTTTGTATGTTATTTGTTTATCTTAAAAAACTTTACTTTGCAGTTGGAATAACTCATAGCTCAAGATTTAGTTTCAGAGTTTGAATTAGATATGATTAATGTTGTTGTTATTGCTTATGAAGTTTGATATCTTTAATTGCTAGTAATACAGTGGTGCAATAAAGTTCTAGAGTTGATAATGACCCTGATATGTGTACAACCGAATAGTAATGTTATAACGGAAGTTGTCAAGACTCAAAACATTAGATCCTTATTCTAAGTTGGTGTGGCTTTGTATGAAGCTATTGTTCAACCTTTTTATTTACTAAAATTCCCCTTTGCTTGCTGCGGCTCAAGAATTTAGCATGAGAATAGATGAAATTTCTACATATTCTGCATAACTAGTCACAATTATTTCCATAATTCCATCACCATCTACCTAATTCTTTTATTTTCGTTGGATCAAATTTCTAGCTTATCCTTTTAAGATTTAAGAAAATGAATGCTTAGAAGTTTTACTGTTTCAATATACAGTAAACAGGTTCGTGGTGCTTATTCTTAATAGTTCAGTTACTTACCCCTGATGATGATAGGGACATTAGTGATATTTGTGGAACTAACTGTTTCCCTGTACTTCTGTGTAGGTGGTTGGGACCCCGAATTACATGTGTCCTGAACTGCTTGCGGACATTCCTTATGGTTTCAAATCTGATATTTGGTCCCTAGGTATGTCGTCTTATAAGTCACACATATTAGATATTTATTTCTTTACACTTCTCTGATTTGTATCTTTATTTAACCCGTGGTTGAAAATTGTTGATTGTTTGGCCAGGGTGTTGCATATACGAGATGGCTGCTCATCGACCTGCTTTTAAAGCTTTTGTAAGATTTCTTACAAAATCTTATTGATTGTTTAAGTTCCATATCTTTTTGTATGAATTCCAATTTACCCGACAATCAGTTAATGTTTTTCTTTTATCCCAGAAGAGTAAATAGCATCTATAAACTCTAATTTATTTTGCAATAAGTAGATAGAAAAAAAAAAACAAGAAGAAATTCGTAGTGTTTTTTCCTTTTCAAATATGAGTTTATAGGAATCCTTATCATGTCCCCGTAATGGAGTGTATCTGTGTGTAATTAGCAATGATTTTTCATCTGTCTTTGAAGTGGCCAACAATGTACCGTGTCTCTTGAACCTCCGTCACCCCAAGTCAATGAAAGAACTTATCAATAGAGTAATTTTTGTCATTTACAGAGTTCAATAACTGTAAATTGCTGGGTGTAATGGTTAACGACTTTCTTCAACTAGTCAACTTTTTTTGTTCACAAGGGAGGCCGGAGAAGGGGGAATTGGGTGTGAGGGTAAATGCTGTCTATTATACGAGATACAAACCCTGACTCTTTGACTAGTAGACTTAATGCTGTTGTGAACCGTCCAAATATTTTGACCAGTTAATCTAATTTAATGTTTGCATTATACATCGTGTTTCAGGATATGGCAGGATTGATAAGCAAGATTAATCGTTCCTCTATAGGTCCTCTGCCTTCCTGTTATTCACCATCCTTGTAAGTTTCTTCTGCTATTCAGAGTCTCATTTTCTTCACACATGCACCACAGTAACATGCTATTGTGCTGCATTACTGTGCCTTATGCCCCCCCGTATCATGAACATGCATACGATATTATATACATATATATCAACATGGTACTACGTGCAGACACAAACATAAACTTATAAATCTATGCATATTTGAGTATTAAATGTTTTTCCTGCTGACACAGTGGAGAAACACAAGTTTCCACTTTTTTATATTCTTTCCAATAATGGCTTTATTGCTGATTTGCTGTTGAAAACTGGATGCTCTATAGCATTATAATCAATCTATTTGAAACTATGCATGCAGGAAAACACTAATCAAAGGCATGCTGAGAAAGAACCCTGAGCATCGGCCAAGTGTAAGCCTTCTCTCTACAATGCTCTTTGTCAAATCGACAATTTTGAGTACAAGAACTGCGTACTAATAATCACTACTGTATATTTTGTCAGGCATCTGAAATTTTGAGGCACCCGTATCTGCAACCTTATGTTGATCAGTATCGTCCATCATTTACCACTCGAACAGTCTTCTCCCCAGAGAAGCGTGTATCTGTAGGTCATGAATCTCGGAGAAACATGGCAGAAAGCCAAAACAGTAATGGGTCAAGCAGTGATAAAGATGGTTTGCCTTCAATTGAGAAAAACATTCCAGAAATGGACACACACTGTGATAATAAAGCTACTGAGACAGATTTAATTTCTCTTGAGGATGAAGATGGCTTTGATCAGCTCCTGCCTACTGAAGAACATGAACGAAATGTGTGCACTTCAAAAGTGGAAGAACAGTTGATGAAACCACCTCATTCTGAATCTAATGTTGAATCGAGGCAACCAAAGACCATTAGGAATATAATGCTGGCTTTGAGAGAAGGAAAAACTAGGGAACATAGCTCACCAATGAGAAGTAATCGGTCTAAGGTTTGTCTGCCGCAAAGAACTAACGTAGAAACAGTGTCCAGAATACCCAAGCTGAGTGATGTCTCTCCTGTTATCAAGCCCAGTCCCGATGCACCAACTGTTGCATGTTCAAAGGCAACCCTCGATCCTGAAAAACGGACACAGGGATCCCATCCTTTAAAGCATCAGGTAATCAGTAGTTATGATTTAATGCTTTTTTCTTTGATGGGGTGTCCCCCTTCCTAGGGGATTATTTAATAATTATTATGTACTATATGTATTAAACTGTTATTGATGTAATCTAGTTTCTTGTTTGCAGTTGCCTGTAATTGAATACTCACCGAAATCTAAACCCAGACATGATGGTACTCCCCCTGTTCCTATAAAACAAGTTGAAGATGGACTTCCAAAGCCTAGGCAAAGAACCCCTCCTACACTGGTTAGACGTCCTTCATTTCCTGCGCGGATGAAGCAAGTGGGGGTTGATGTTCCGAATGCTGTGAACTATGTTGCAAGGATAAGTCCTAGGGAGATAAACCAGGAGCCTGAAAAGAATCCCCCTCAAGTGCCCAATGGTTGCCTAACAAACTCTCCTAGAGAAGTCCAGCAAGAGCCTCAAAGATATCAAGAAACTAGTTCAAAAGGATTGCAAACGGACAGCAGCAATTCTGTCTCCTCTTCTGCATCAATTCAAGGATTTGAGATTTGTGATGATGCAACAACTGCTTTTATTGACATGAGAGTGCAGGTGCTTCCTGATTATGGGAGCGTCACCCACACTGAGAGTACAGAGTCTCAACCGTGCTGTTCACCCGCTTCTCATTTTCATTCAGTGATATCTGAAACTGCTGAAAAAGATGGGAATGATAATAAGTCTGAATGCTTAATTGAAACATCTGAGGCTATTCTAGATCTTCAGAATACAGCTGCTGGTGACCAACAAGTGAGTTTAATTGCCACTCTCGATCTCCCTGACCCAGTTTCTGAAGAAAGATTTATTTGTAATGATCATACCCCTGTAAGTATGCCCAGTTGTATGCCTTATACAGTGGATCAAGCAAAACATACATCTACATCTAGTGGTCACGACAAGTTCACTGTAAGGGAACATCAATCCCCAGTAGCGGACACTACCCTTTCTGTTACCCCTCCCATTTCATCAAGCCAAAATTTATTTCAACCAGATCAAGGAACGGGTTTGCAAAATCAGTTAATGGAAAAGTCGACTGCGGCTAATCTTGCCCCTGCTTTTGATGACATCATACATGTGATTAGGCATAGTAGTTTTCGTGTTGGGAGTGATCAACCAGTAATGGAATCCGTGGAGATGGGGGTTCAGAATGTGGATGTTGGTAAGCTGATAAATGTGGTAAGGGATGAATTGGAGATGCCAAATGCGACTGGCCTTGTGGCTCAGAAATCATCAAACTGCGCTGAGACAGTGAGCCCGGAATCAAATAACTCTGATCTCTCTAATGTCAAAGAACCCGAGATAAGAAACCCCATTCCTTCAGCAAAAATATCCGAATCCTCTGAGCCTACAAAGTCCAGTCCTCCAGCGGAAGAGGAAAAACCAGAGAAGGAAATCATGGATGTCAAGTCTTTTAGGCAGAGGGCAGAGGCACTAGAAGGACTACTAGAATTGTCTGCAGATTTGCTGCAGAATAACAGATTAGAGGAACTCTCAGTTGTTTTGAGGCCTTTTGGGAAAGATAAAGTCTCCCCAAGAGAGACGGCTATCTGGTTAGCAAAGAGTCTGAAAGGAATGAGGATTGAGGATGGCGGGCGGATTTCATGAACATTCTCCACTGTAAGCATTCTCAGTTTTATGTCATGCCTTCTCAGAAAATTCAAATCCAATTTGAATTACGAAGACAACGACCAGGTCTCGATTTTTCGCTCTATTTTTCTTCCTTTTCCTTGATTTTGTAATTCTTTGCATGAATTTGGTTGTACATAGCGACCATACGAACTCTAACATTGTCTACTCGCCAAATGTATGATACGTTGTAGCTTGCCGTCAATGTTATTAGGCTTTTTAGCCAAAATAATCCTTAAGATTTGCATTACACATTACTTTGGTCCCTGAGATTTGAAATCAATAGAAGTGGTCCCTGAAATTGTCCATCATCAATCATTTTGGCCATTCCGTGCAAAATTATGTTAAATAAGAATCAAAATAACAGATTTGCCCTCAATTTAATAAACAATAAGCCAAAATGATTTGACAAAAATTAAGGGTATTTTGGTAATTCTATTCTTATTTAATGGTGATTTTTCAATGAAACACCAAAATGAGTGATGGTTGACAAACTCAGAGACCAATTCTATTGATTTCAAATCTAAGAAACCAAAGTGAAGAGTTATGCAAATTTGAGGGATCATTTTGGTTAAAAAGTCATGTTATTATTGTGTTACACAAAGTATTTGGTGAACTTGTTGATCAGGTTCTTGTTCTTCTTTGTCGAAATACTTATTGTAGTACATGGAGAGAGACGAAAACACTTACGACAGTTCTTTGGCTAAGATTCGATTAGTGTTGTTTTAGGCTTCTACATTCCATTACTTTTTCGTTAATATTATTTTGAAGCACTTCTCAATACTTGTACAAGAAGCACTTGGATTTTTAATTAGCAGTTTGATGTGTGCTTCTTAGAAAATCACTTGTTGAAAAGCTGTATGAGCAGAAATGCTTTCTATAAAAACAAATACAAATAAATAAAGAGAGTTTTAATAAAAACGACTTTACAAAAACAAAATCATAATAAAGAACACTCAATGAACTATTTTTTGTTTAACTATAAAGATCAAAACATTAAAAGAAAAGAAGCTGTAATGAAAGAGAAAGACTTGGCTCCTCAACCCTTTAGAAGATCCTTAAAATACTTCGTGGCCTATTCATAAAATTTCGTGCTCATGACTGGAACTGTTAATATTGGAAATCACTTTGTAAAAATCATTATATAAAAAATCAATTAAAATTAAAGATCGTTTAGTCATCGAATGGAATAAAAACATATGGACAAATTATAGTAAAATCATTATGAACTGTCTATCTATTTACTAAAATTGATTGACCAAACAATTTTAGTTTTAATTGATTTTTTGAAATATGATCTTTGCACAATCATTTATAATATGAACAATTTGAATCATAGGCACGAAGTATTGTGAATAGGCCGTGTTGGAACCAATTCATGCATTGTTGCAAACGTTGGAGTTACGCAAGTTCGACTAACTGTAAGAAAGCAAATAACTGTGAATTATCTAAGGTACTGGTGTGGTACTGCCAAAGGCTTTTCGACGGTCAAGTTAGTAAGCAATTTTGAGACTCAAGCAGTCGCCAAAAGAATAGGCAAAAAGTAAATACGAGTTAGTTGTGTTACCAGAGTTATGCGCTGCATGAGGGTATTTATATTAGTCGGGGACCTTTGAAGATATGGAATATGTATTAAACCGGCAAAGTCCCAAAGGATAGCTAGAATTAAATATTGTTTCTTCTTAGGACTGTGGTTACTTGCAGCGTATGCCAAACCCATATTGTAGGAATATCCAAGAATATAGGAAACTCATCTCATCTCCAATCGGATTAGGTTTCTGTATCTTACGGAACAAGAATGGTCAATCTTAGCGAAGTCGGCAGACTTACCTTTCCGGAGTACAAAACGATGTGGTTGTATAGCTATTTTGTTTGAGCAGCTTAATGCGATTGAACCTGTTGAATCATGACTAGACTTCTGAGGTACGCACATTTTGATTCGCCTTACTCCGGTTCTAGAAAATCATGGTCTCACAGTTGCCCCTAGCTATGTATCTGAAAGACCATTCTACTTGAGGATGGGTAGTTACAAAAAATACCATGCATTTCGGAGTAAACAGGAATAGTTACCATTTAATATTCTTTTGACATGTGGAGATCCGGTCTCGTTACTGTTGGGAGGTGTAGAGACGTTCCAGAATCGGGTGTGCGATCTCGAGAGTTGTGCCATAGAAACAAAATTTATGAAAGATATCACTTCACGTGTGTGCGAAAAACATGAAGCTACTTTTTTTTTTGTTATCGAGTGATTTTGGTTGTCGGATGCACAGATCTTGAAGCGAGACGTTCAGGATTCAACAATGAGACAATTCTAAAGATCCTCTATTAGTATCTTGAATTCACTCTTCATTTCTCACTCTTCCAAACTCTCCTAAGCGTAAAATACTTTTTAAAATTTCCATCCATTACCTGTCTTCAATTTTTAGACTTTCGTTTTCAATTCTCCGATCGAAGAAATGGCATGATCAAATGCACAACTAGTTCTAGACACCAACAATAACATCTATTTCAAATCTCCGATGATCAAGGTGTGCAGTCAAGAAGATTGCGACACGTTCATCCATCAGTGTAAGGATTTGTTGAATGGATGCAAAATCCGGTGGGAGGCCGGTGAGAATATTCTACCAACATTGCCTTATTCATCTGACCTAAGCACTCGTGCACCAAGGTCCATCCTTGGTACCTTGATTTGGGCTTGAAGTTTTCCATATCCAGCCTCCTGAAGAAAATCTTGTTTAGCTACAAACTCTCTCTTTACAACCTTACTCTAATGTTGTTTCAGATGATTACTTGTTTTGAACTTCTAAACAAGTGGTATGGTGCGGATCTTGGACTACAAGAATTTCAAATGCAATACACAATAAGGATGAGGACTAGCACACTTCTTCTAGGTTTGGGGAACTCTGCTTTGGGAAACGTACATCACTGATTTACCACAGCACAACAAGAATTGGTACAAGAACATCCTCGTAGAGGGTAGAGATTGTAAAGGTGATATTTCTAGTGTTAGGGTACATAGCACACCATCAATGGACCTGAAGTGCGACAACACATCATCGACCATGTCGAAGCATTCTGCTATGTTAGACGAGGTCCACATGCAGTTTCATCCATCGTGCTTTGAGGAGTCCATCGTTATCTAAGGAGTTCAGTTTTGTTTGAAAGTGTTACTTGATTAGGTTTCCTTGTTTATCGGATATGATTTCAAATATGTAATTTGTTGATTTTCTGATTTGAGATGACTGTGAGTGCTGCACAAGCTCGGGATACCCCTATCGCGTATCCAACACTTGAATCACTCATGTTGACTACAGAACGCAGAATGACTGAACAACATGTGCCTTTGGTGGAAGGTGCTACTGTAAACGCCTTTGTTGCTTCCAGAGGCCGTGGTGGTTGTCCTCGTGATGGTGGGCGAGGCCATGCTTCCAACTGTGGTGGGAATCAAAGAGCCTACAATAATCGTAACAACAACACCACTCAGAATAACCAACGTAATGGTGAAATGATGGCTTCTTGTGGTAATCGAATTATTTGTCAGATTTGTGGTAAACATCCCGCACTGGACTGCTACCAGCGAAGGAATGCTGCCTTTGAAGGAAGGATTCCTACCAAACATCTCTCGGCCATAGTGTCTTCTCCCATCACTCTTAATAAGGAGCAGAATGGCTCTTGGCTACTCGACACCGGTGCCAACGCACATATAACTCTAGTTATTCAAAATCTGGCCCATCCTAAGAAGTATAATGGTAATGATGGTGTGGGAGGTGTAGGTAATAATTCTGGTATCTCTATTGCACATTTTGGCTTAAATCATTTTCAATCTAATGCTTGCTCACTTGCTTTACGTGATATTATTCATTGTCCTTCTGCATCAACCAATATCATTTCTGCCCATAAATTCACCTTAGATAATGATTGTTACCTACTAATATTTCCACATTTCTTTCTTGTTAAGGACCTTAAGACACGAAAGACCCTTTTCTGAGGGAGATGTGAGAATGGGTTGTACCCATTTCCAAATGGCTGTGGACATCTCAAGCATATTGTTTCTGCATTTGTGGGGGTTAGGGTCTCGGTTCAAAGGTGGCATGCGCGTCTTGGCCATCTTGCGAAACCAATGATAAATTTTTTAGTTTCCAATAAGTTGGTACCCATTCATGGTACCTCTGATGTAAGTTTTTGTGAGTCTTGTCCTTTAGGTAAAAGCACTAAGCTTCCTTTCAATGCGTCTGAGTCCATGTCTCAATTTCCTTTGCAACTTATCCACTCTGATGTGTGGTGTTCTCCAATTCAATCCAATGAAGGTTTTCGTTATTATTTGTTATGTATCAATGACTATTCACGATATTCTTGGGTTTTTCCAATGAAAAACAAATATGAAGTGTTTGAGATATTTGTGAAATTTAAAACTAAAGTTGAGAACATGTTTAATTGCTCCATTAAAACTATACAATGTGATGAAGGTGGTGAATACAAAAGTCATGCTTTCCAATGATTTTTGGATGTTCATGGTATTTCACATCGTTTTTCTTGCCCTAAACATCATGAACAAAATGGTTTAGCCGAATGCAAACATCGCCGCATTGTTGAAACTGCAATTGTCATGCTTTCTCAGTCTTTCATGCCAACTAGGTTCTGGTTTGCTGCCTGCTCAACTGCTACTTACTTAATAAACCGGTTACCAACTCGAGTTCTGTCTAACATCTCACCTTTCGAAAAATTATGTAAAAAAAGGCCAAAGTATGAGATGTTAAAAGTTTTTGGTTGTCGTTGTTTTCCTCGGTTAACACCATACACCCAAAATAAATTGCAACAAAAATCAAAATCATGTGTTTTTCTTAGGTATTCATTGGACCATCAAGGATACAGGTGCTTGGATATGTCCACACGACGAGTTTCTTTGTCTCGCCATGTTCTATTCGATGAGGACTTCTTCCCTTTTAAAGGGCTCACATCTTCTTCTGAAAGTGTCGCATCACTACGTAACAATCTTTTACCCGACCTACTTTTTACGTTCCCATTATCCACCGCTTCACCTGAGAGTCCTATTTTGAATTGTCCACCTCCACAAATATCTCCTAACTCTAATCTCGCTGCTTCTATACCATCCTGTCCTGACCCCACTACTTCTCATCCAGACACTTTGCCTACTAATGTTATCTCTCAGCCCGTCCCAACTTTACAACCTAACCTGCCCTTAGCACCTAACCTGCCCCTAGCACCCTCATCGTCATCAAATGAGCAAGTTTTAGTCGATACTTAACCTCTGCAAGCCACCGTGTCTAATGATACTGGCCATTTTATGACTACACGCTCCAAATTGGGGGTTTCAAAACCAAATCCAAAATATGTTATGCATGTTGCAGTTGACAAATTTCCTATTGAGCCTACATGTTTCAGTCAGGCAGTCAAGCATCAGGAGTGGTGGGATGCTATGGTGTGGGAATTCAATGCCTTATAGTGGTGTGGAACCTGGAGTTTAGTTCCATATTGTCCTAATATGAACATGTTGCCAAACAAATGGGTATTCAAGCTTAAACGACGAGCAGATGGTACTATTGAACGTCATAAAGCTCGATTAGTAGCAAATGGATATCACCAGATGGCTGGCGTCAATTCCACTGAGACTTTCAGTCCCGTGGTGAAACATAGCACCATTCGACTTGTCTTGAGTCTTACTGTGTCAAAGAAGTGGCTTGTACGTCAACTTAATGTTCAGAATGCGTTTCTGCATGTTTACTTGACTGAACAGGTTTATATGCGTCAACCATCGGGGTTCACAGACAAACAGTTTCCAAATCATGTTTGTAAGTTGCAACGTTTTCTGTACGGTCTCAAACAAGCGCCTAGAGCTTGGTTCCAACGTTTCTCTGATTATTTGCTTCAACTCGGGTTTGAAGAGTCTACATGTGATTATAGTTTATTTGTGTTCAATAAATGAGGTGTTTATTTAATTCTCCTCATCTATGTAGACGACATTCTAATCATAGGGAATAGTCATCGTCAGATGGATCATTTGATCAAGAAACTTGGGAATAGTTTGTTTTCCCTGAAGGATTTGGGAAACCTGAGTTATTTCTTGGGTATTGAGGTAAAATATGAAGGTGATTCCATGTATTTATGCCAATTTAAATATGCCCTGGACCTCATCTCTCGCACTAAATTCACAGAAGCAAAACCTATCTCTACTCCGGTGTCGTTTGGTCAGAAGTTAAGTGCTTATGTTGGTGATCCTTGCGCTGATCCTGCGCTATATCGTAGTGTTGTGGGGGCGCTCCAATACCTCACGATCACTCGACCTGATTTGTCCTATGCTGTAAATCAAGTGTGCCAGTTTATGCACTCTCCAAAGAACACGCACTGGATGGCAGTTAAGCAGATCCTTCGGTACTTGAAGGCTACTTATGATCATGGGTTATTGTATAAACCAGGCACTGCTAGGTTGACAGCTTTTTCAGATGCCGATTATGCTGGCAACTCAGACACTCGTCACTCCATAAGTGGTTTCTGTGTTTACTTGGGTTCTAACCTTGTATCCTGGAGTTCAAAGAAGCAGAAGACGGTATCTCGATCAAGTGCAGAGGTGGAGTATAGGCAATTAGCCTATACTGCTACTGAGTTATCTTGGTTAAAGTCTCTTTATAAAGATCTTCATATGTATCTTGTTCAACCAACCATTTGGTACGACAATATCTCATCAATTGCTCTTGCATCGGTTTTTCACTCACGGACCAAACACTTGGAGGTCGATTACCATTATGTTCGTGAGAAGGTTGTTCGTGGTCAGCTACAGGTTAATTATGTGTGTTCCCCGGACCAACTTGCTGATATTTTCACTAAAGGACTCTCGTCGTCCCGTTTTAAGTTTCTTGGCTCCAAGCTTCCAGTGGTTTCTCCCCCTGTTAGCTTGCGGGGGGCTGTTAGACAAGGTCTACATGTAGTTTCATCCACTGTGCTTTAAGGAGTCCATCGTTATCTAAGGAGTTCAGTTTTGTTTGAATGTTACTTGATTAGGTTTCCTTGTTTGTAGGATATGATTTCAAATATGTAATCTGTTGATTTTCTGATTTGTTTGTTTTCAAACTTCTTTGTAAATAGGGATTTCAAATCCTCAGATGTAATCGTGAAGTTCTTATAAATACAAGCATCCCACAGTTGAATGGGTATGCAATCACAGTGAAAGAATCTGAGTTTTTAAAGTTTTATATGCTATAGTGGCGTAATCATACTTCTTCTTGTTCAGTGTCTAGGACATAAGAGAATGAATGTAAAAGCTATACTTGAAAGCCATCGTAGCAAGCTTGTTATTCGGTTTCTCCACCTCAGCCAACTCAGTGCGAAATTGCTTTAGGTAATTTCTTAGGCTTTTATTCTTAGATTGAGGCTTCATGATGAATACAGCCTCACGAAGCTTGCGGACATCACAATATATGATAAATGTATTCTTGAACGTGTCGATGAAGGTTTCGAAGCTGTCGATTGAATAGGGTGGAAAATCCAAGAACCATCTCATGGCAGACCCATCCAAATTGATCGTTCATCTTGCACATCAAAGCATCGTTGTTTCTATACAGGGCCATAACATTAGGAGTGCATAATGTGGTAATATGGATTCGAGTTTCCATATAAGTATTTGAACCGGAGGAAGTGCATATTCAATGGTTGAAGAAAAATGGCTTGGCAACAACCCTGCTAGGGAGTTGATTCCTAATGTCTCTCAAAGTGTACCAAAGGTTATTGCGGTACAATGTTCTATGTCGCTCTTGGTCTTCAAATGACTTTGAATTGCCGAAGTTGAGATGTCTAGGCTCCACATAGGAGGCTCTTGCAATGTCCAAGAGACCAAGATTTCATTGAGTCTAGATCCCACCTGCGGAGGTGAGACTAACGGTTCGGCCATCATGTTTTTCTGCGCATGAGTTTGTTTCAGCAACTTTTGCTAGGCTCAGAACAAGTGTCGTAAAATCGGCTTCCAAGTTCGAAGATAGGAACTTGGGCTTGCGGCGTGACTCTGCAAACACTCTTTAGTGTTTTCATGCGCCTTTCAAAGTCTAAAAAGTTTGAATAGTTCTCAACTGAAGAAGCCATCGACGTCTTCTGAAGATCACCAATAGAGGCTTTGATCTTCATCAGAGTCTCTCAGATTTGGTCCATGGGGGGGGGGCTCCGCCATTAGGAGCATCGTTTGTCAGAGCGACCGTATTGCATTTGAGAAATACCGTATTGCATTTGTAATCCTAAACTGAATAGGTTCTCCACCTTTTCTGATTAGCTTGGGTAACCATGATATGCTGCTAGGTGTCACTCATGGTTTGTGGAAGCCCTAAACGTGTATAATCACTAAAGGGAGAATTGAAAGTAAGTTTCAATTCACAATCGATTTGAAATGGTTTTAATCGCCCACTGCCTCGCTAAAAGGAACCTAATGGATCGTACACCGTGTAAGGTGGAGATTGAAGAAACAATGGAGATGAGTAAGAATAATTAAATGGTTTAATTATTTATGGCAATGATTAATTAATATGTTAATTAATCAAACGAATAAGTTCGTTAAAGACCTCGGGATAGTTTTGGACCTTAAGGCCCAATGGGCTTCGAATGTCAAGCCCATTGACTTAAGTTGTATGACAACTTAATGAATAATGATTCACAAAGGTCCAATTAGCCCAATAATACCCTAAGGCCGGCCATTTAGAGATGGAGTGAGTTTTGGACTTATTTACAAGTTTGCCACTCCAATGAATTAAGGTATAAATATGACTTTATAGCCAAAATTCATTTGGGGTTTTCTTTTGGGGAAATGATGAGAACATAAGCTCTCATTTCTCTCTAAAGTGGCCGGCCTCCTTGGAGGGTTTAGCTAGCAATCCTACTACTCCAAGGTCACTCATTTCTTCTCCAATCTAACCTTGGTGAAGAGACTTAGAGGTTCTCAATTTTGGGAACTTGGAGAACCATTTCATCCATCCAAATCCATAGATCTAAGATGCAAGGAATGAAGGCCCTCTCTTTGGGTGATTAGCTTTTGCTTATGCAAAGAGGAATCTACAAAGGTATAATTTCTCAACTAACAAATGTTGTTTTAAGTTGAGTCAAGATTCACCAATCTACTAGGCTTTGAATTTAATGGGTAATGTTTTGTTTTGAGTGCATGCAAGCATGGTTCCGCCTTTAATTTGTTAATTGCATGCTATAGATGTTGCTCAAATGAACATGTTTTCACAAAATTTTCCTTCAAAAGCTTCACCCACAAAAGCTTCACCTACAAAAGCTTGACCCGCAAAAGCTTGACCCGCAAAAGCTTGACCCACAAAAGCTTAACTCACAAAAGCTTAACTCACAAAAGCTTCACCTACAAAAGCTTGACCCACAAAAGCTTCACCTACAAAAGCTTGACCCACAAAAGCTTGACCTACAAAAGCTTGACCTACAAAAGCTTCACCCACAAAAGCTTCACCTACAAAAGCTTGACCCACAAAAGCTTGACCCGCAAAAGCTTCACCTACAAAGCTTAACACAAAAGCTTCACCTACAAAAGCTTCACACTATCTTGATCAAGATAGTGTGAAGCAAAATCAATTCATGGTGCCCAACAAAGCTTCAACCTCAAAGCTTCACTTATAAAGCTTCAACACTAAAGTTTCACCTACAAAGCTTAATTTATATATATATGTATGTATATATTTTTTTTCAGAAATTTGAAAATTTGAAAATTCAAAAATTCAAAAATTCGAAAAAAAATAAAATTGCCTAGGCCTCATCTTCTTTGGGCCTAAAAACTTTCATAACAAATATATATGAAGGAGGAGTTTTGGGCTACCACTTAAAAAGGAAATGCCTCATTCGTCAACTCCCTCGACCGGAGACTTGGGGGACACCTACCATATGCTACTGCACCTTGATACTCAGAAGTCTCACGACCACTCAGTGACTTGGATTTTTCAAGTCTCCAACCGAGAAGTTTTCCTCACTCGAGAATTAAGGGAGCACTACCTCAACATACATGCTTCACTCTCAAAGCTTCAACATACAAGCTTTAACAAAAGAAGAAAATTCAAAGAACTTAGTGAAGAAGGCCTTAGTGTATTTAACACAATACGTTGAAATGAAGCAAAGCTTGTTTATTGATATCTCCGATAAGTTACAAATATGTACATATACATGAATCAAAATAAATAAACAAGAGGGAGCCTTCACAAAGGTGGCTCATGAGAAGTCTCAGCAGTCGGCAGAGCCTCAGAAAGAGTAGGCATCAGAGGGTGATCATTTAGAGCCTCAGTACTGGGCAAAACCCCAGAAGGAGGAGGCACTGAAGGTTGATCATTCAAAGCTTCATTACGCGGTACAGCCCCAGAAGACGAAGGCAATAAATGCCTTTGGAACAAACCCACAAACCTCTGATGATCAAGCAAAATCTGACCATCAGATTCCTGCAGCTGGTCAAGCTTCCTCTTCATGTTTGTAGCATAGTCATGTGCGAGCTTGTGCAACTGTTTATTCTCATGCTTGAGCCCTCTGATCTCCTGTTTGAGACTTATCACTTCAGTTGCCAATGATTCAACTTGGCGGGTTCGAGCAAATAGGCGTTAGGCCATATTAGACATAAAACCTGCACACTGAACACTGAGATCCAGAGAATCCTTAACAGCCAACTCATCAGACCGTTTGGAAAGTAGTCTGTTATCTTTGGGAGTGAGAAGGTTCCTGGCCACCATCGCAGCGGTCATATCATTCTTCATCACAAAGTCCCCAACGGTAAGAGGACCAGTAGGGGATAAGAAGGATGGGCGCCATATGTTGTCTTGAGAAGGCATGGCTGCCTCTTCACCAAAGTTCAAGTCAAAACGACGATTGGATGGGCCAGACATTCTCAGAAATGATGAAGGAGAAATGAGGTGCAATAAATCTCTGAAGTAAGGGGAAAATTCCTACAAGCAATAACTCTCTGAATGTACTTCTTGCACACAATTAGTGCCCTTATAAAAGAAAGGGCAACATGGCTGTTGGTTTAAAAATCAAGGAGGCACCACTATCCGGATTCAGAAGAGGCACCACTTTCCACATGCAACATCAGCTCCTCGGGTACCACAAATAACTTTGCCAAAGATCTCTGACAAAGTTTAGACACATAAATTTTGAAGGTCCAGCTACCCTACTATTACCTATAAGGGTAAAGGAACAACACCACTGCTTGATAACTAGAAAGTCCCAATGTGTGTTAACCTCCATGTTCCGTGGCAAGGCAGACTGGTAAAAATGCCCGACCTTTACTCACATTCGAGAAAACACTCCCAACAAGATTGCTTGCTCAAAAATTGAAGAGGCACCGCCCTCCGAATCTCGAGAGCCAGACTCCCAACATGATTACTTTCTCAAAAATCGAAGAGACTCTCCGAATCTCAAGAGTCAGACTCCCAATAGGATTGCTTTCTTAAAAATTAAAGAGGCACCGCTCTCCGAATCTCGAGAGCCAGACTCTCAATAGGATCACGTGTTCAAAAATCGAAGAGGCACCTCCCTCCGAATCTCAAGAGCCAGACTCCCAACAGGATTACTTTCTCAAAAATCGAAGAGACACTGCTCTCCAAATCTCAAAAGCCAGACTTCCAACAAGATTACTTTCTCAAAAATCGAAGAGGCACAGTTCTCTGAATCTCGAAAGCCAGATCCCCGACAGGATTGCTTGTTTGAAAATCGAAGAGGCATCGCTCTTCGTACTTCGAAAGCCAGATTTCCTTGGATAAAGCTTATCTGCAATCTTCACACGCAACATCAGCTTTCCAGATACCACAGACCACTTTTTCAAAGTGCTCTGACAAAGTTAAAACACGTAAAGCTTGCAGCTCTCACTACATTGCTATGACCAAGAAGGGTAAAGAAATAGCACTACTACTTGTTGTTAGGGAGACTCTTATATATGTTGACCTCCATCCTCCACAGCCAGGAAAACCTGCAAATAAAAAAAATGCTCAACTTTTCTTCACATCCGAGAGGGCACTCTCAGCAGAGTCTCTCGAAATACTCAGCTTCTTTTCCTCCCGATAATACCTCTACAAATAAGCCACACCAGAGTAAGAGTATCTCATATCATCAGGGTTAAAAACAAGAGTATCCCATATCATGCTTTTTCCCTGTCTTTTCCTTTGACCTTGTTCTTATCTGCAAGACAAGGAGAAAGAGAGCAATCAGTCAGCACTTAGAATTAAGCTTCCAGTTAGGAACTGACTGCCTGTAACCCCTAGCTTGATTACTTACTTGACATTGCTCTCGAGTACTCATTTTCAACATCTTATGCTTCCAGAGAAGATACCACATCTGCCTGAGGAATAGATAGGGCAAGTGAGAAGGATACAAAGAAGCATGTGGAGACAAGCGTAACAGAACACGTGCCGATACATCCACTACTTTGTTAACAGAAAAAGTATCCCATATCATCAGGGTCGAACGTACTCTAGATTTGATAGACTTGTTTTGACCCTCAAATTCTTGAGTCGGCCTTATACTCTAGAGGAAACCAGAAAACCCTCCAGCCCAGTTCAAGAATAAGCCTGTGGAAAGTTACTTCTTCAATAGCAAAAGTATCTCATATCATCTATTCTCCATTTGCTTCTCCTTATCCTTGGTGCTATTTACAACACAAGGAGAAGGAGAACAATCAACCGAAAGCCGAAGTCGAACCTCCGATACAGGTTGCTTGCTTGGAAGTCTGATTGCTTACCTTGTCTGTTACCTCCTTCGGCAAATCTCCTAGCTCGGCGACTTGGAGGACTCCTACTATAGGGTTTGTATCGCACTTGATCAAGCCCGAAACTACAAGTAAGCTTCAAGTGAAATTGATACATTACCTTGTGCATCTTCATTGGTTAAAGATACCACCCCTGGATGGAGGAAAAATACTTCCAGAGAAGATGCCACATCTACATATGAGACAGATAAGGCAAGTGAAAATGATACCACACTTCGGTACTCAGAAGTTTCGTGATTACTCAATGGCTTAGATCTTGCAAGTCCCCAACCGAGGAACTTTCCTCACTCGGGAACTTAGGGGAGCACTGTTTCTACCATACTTGACTAATCCTGAAACTACTGAGCACCGATCAATGTTATACCGTCAAGGACCCATAAGAGTTTCCCTCCAACCAGGAGGCTAATCACAGCACGACATGTGTCGACATCAGAAGCCAATCATAGCACGACACGTGTTAACATCAGAAGCCAATCACAACACGACACATGTCAATGTCAGAATGAAACTAGAAACTCTCTTATATAAATAGAGATCATTATCTCACAATATTTCCTAATGTCATTTGTACTAAATCATTCACTTGTACTCACTAAAGGATAGCTTGAACCTATGTACTTGTGTAAACCCTTCACAATTAATGAGAACTCCTCTACTTCGTGGACGTAGCCAATCTGGGTGAACCACATACATCTTGTGTTTGCTTCCCTATCTCTATCCATTTACATACTTATCCATACTAGTGACCGGAGCAATCTAGCGAAGGTCACAAACTTAACACTTTCTATTGTACCAAAGTCTTCATTGATTTTATGCATCAACACTTTTCATAGTTAGGGAACTTGATAAGGATAATTTGGTTGCGATGCGTATTCCATCCAATTCAATGAGTTAAGGAAAATCTGATGGTTAATTTGTGCTATCACGGTTAACTTGGGGTGTTGTCATTCATAGTCTAAAGGAATAATAACTAAAAATTGGTTTGTATGCATATGTCATGTGTGG
The DNA here is from genome assembly GCF_042453785.1 of Malus domestica. Classification (NCBI taxonomy): domain Eukaryota; kingdom Viridiplantae; phylum Streptophyta; class Magnoliopsida; order Rosales; family Rosaceae; genus Malus; species Malus domestica. The sequence goes on from NC_091663.1 coordinate 16,857,942, forward strand.
AGAAGGACCCTCTAGCTAGCCTTTCACCCTTAAAAACACCCAATTTCGTGTCTAACCTGTTTAGTTTTGCAATCTGTTTAGTTTAGTTAATTTCGTCCAAATCAACCCCCCTTTAATTAAGTGTGTCAGATTAGTTAGAAACACGTTCAAATTTGTCCAATTTAGTGTTTTGAGTCTTACTAGTCTTAATTTCATCCAAATAACTCCCTAGAGTCTGTTTTGAGTCTGTTTGCTAGTATTGTGCTGTTTAGAGTCTGTTTAGTGTGTTTTGAGTTTACTGACTAGTTGAGTGCTTCTAAGTCTAGTTTTGTGTGTTTTTAGTCTAGTTTAGTGTTTTAGAGTTTAATTTGTGTAGATTAGCAACCCTTCTAATCCCCAGCCTAAAACGATCCCTACTTTCATTTACTACAATCATAGGGTTTTAATTTGAGTGTTAGGATATTTCACATCAGTAGGCTCTTCAGATACTCCCACGCGCAGTTCACACCCTTGAATGTCCCAACAGCTGAATACGACTGCCCACAGCTCACCTGCCATTGGCAAGGAAAAGTCAAAGCATTAAAGATGAGGATTAATCCCAAATCCTGTATTTAATACATTCCCAATTAAAAATTGACTTCATTCAAGTAAGTAATCCCTATTTAATTCAATTAAGGATAATTACTCCATTATCTCAAGATATTATTTCCTATTTAATATCTTGAGAATATTTCTCCATAAATCTTGGCCAATAGGATGCCACCATGTGTAGGGTAAAACCTTAACACTATGGCTGGCCCTCTCCTCCTATATATACCCCATATTCTACCAAATTTCAGTAAGCTTTTGCTATCCTAAAAAGCCCTAAACACTTTACTCTTCTTAGAGAAACTAACTTAGGCATCGGAGATCCATTGGCCTAACCCCCACCCCCCACCCCCTACCTCGTGGGCACGTGAGGCTTAGGTCCTTGATCAAATGTGTTGATTGTTTTGCAGGAGTATTTTCGTCAAAGCTAGAGACGGTGGAAATTTGCATCGACACTAATGATTGAATGATATAACGAAGATGAGTAAGGACAATTAAATAGTTTAATTGTATATGGCAAAGATTAATTATTCACGAACAAAAGGTTCGTTTTAGGCCTTAAGTTAGTTTTGGGTTTTGGGACCCAAATGGGTTTTAGTCCAAAAGGCACATAAGGTTTAAGTTGTGCGACAACTAAAATAAAATGAGAAAAATTACCCTAATTAACTATGTGTGGTTAGCCATAGAGAGAAGGGATGATGTTGGTAGACTTATTACAAGTTTCCCACTCATTTGGAGTGACTAAAAACAAGTTTACAGCTCCATCCCTCATTAGGGTTTCTTTGAACAAAGATGAGAGAACTTTTTCTCTCTCTTTCTCTCTAGGAGGCTGGCCACATTGGGAGAGTTCACTACCATCAAATTATTCAAATGTCACTCATCTTCTTCCTTCATCATCCTTGGTGTCAGAACATAGAGGTCTCAAATTCTGGAGACTTTTGAACAATCCTTTTCTTCCATCCAAATCTATGAAGCAAAGTTTCTCCATCCTCATCCATGGAGCCAAGGAGCACAAAGACCCCTCACATGGGTGAATATCCTTTACTAAGCAAAGAGTTCTTCAAAGGTATAAAAGTTTCTTAACTCTCTTTGAGTTTAGAGCTAAGTCTTGGTTCACACCACTACTAGGCTTTGAAGTTCATGGTTTAAGTTTTCTTTTATACTGCATAAAAGCATGCTTCGGTCATTTAATTGTTAAGTGCATGCATTATGTATCTTAATGAACTTAGTTTCCAAAAAAATTTCTTCAGGTTTTGTGCCATGAATCAAGGGAATCTTGTGACCATGTGTTCTAGAAGGTGGCAACTTAGAGGGGATGACAAATACTACTTCAAAGTCCCCTAACAATGCCTCAAATCTGAGAGTTGTTGAGAAATAAACTCAGAGGTATCCACCTTTCCCCCCTCTAGAGAATTTAACAAGACCCCTAAGTTGGAATTAGAGAATTCTTTATCCAACTAATGGAGGGATGTGTCTTGAAATCTACACTAAACTTCACAGTGTTGGAAGTCCCAAAGAACTAGATATACAGTAGATAGCTATTGCACTCCCAAACCACATTACAACCACCCAAAGGCAATGAGAACAAATCTACTTGGCAGTTATACCCTCTCACTTCTAAAGCCAATAACAACCTTGGCTCTTCACCTTGCCTCCATCAGCAATCATGACTTCAAAATGTTTTGTCGGTTTTAGTGACCAGCCCAACTTCTTAACTAATCTTGAATCAATGAAATTATGGTGCTACCATAGCCTAAACGGATCCTCACGGGCTGGTAATTGGCTATTCCCTCAATTTTCACTATTTGTACAGTTTATTTCTTAGTGGTGCCAAAGAAAGCACTCACTAAGTGCAATGCTATGCAGCTTTACTGGAATTGCATCCTTATCCTCCTCCACAACTTCATCCTCTTCACACACATCTAACATCAAAAGCTGCTTATGAACATTCTTGTGACCTCTAGCATATTTCTCCTCATAGAACCAACATTCACCCCCCCTTTTTTTTTCCCTCTGCACTTTTTCAGGACTTAGTTTTTTGTAAGACAATTAGGCACTCTAGACATCTGTAGGATAGGGTTATGTATTGGTGGAGGTTTAATAACGGCTGCAGGCCTATTGAAAGGTGGTTTGAGATTAGAGCTAGCCTAGTGTCGAATTGAACAGCTATGTCGATTGCATCATGAACAATACTTAGTTTCAACAGTTTCCCATAATACTTCAATTCTCGTTTTAATCCACCAATAAAACAAATCTTCAACAGAATATACCCAACATCAATAGTGCGATTAGCAAGTTTACAAAATTCAAGTATGTAATCCTTGAGAGTACCTGTTTGCCTCAACTTGAACAAGGCTTGAGTGCAGTCCTCAAACTCAGAAGGACCAAACTCGTCGCCAACGGAACCATTGTAATGACTCATTCTTGAGATGAAAAGAGGCGGAGACCATCTTCGGTTGCTCTGGAGTATGTTAGTACGCAAAATACTGCTCAGCTTTATAAATCCATGCCAAAAGGTCATCGCCATCACTTAAAAGAAGGAATTCCATGGTAGAGAAGCGGGAAGTAGTGGTATTGCGGGTCATACAAGGGGGAGTCCAGGATGAAGAGGGTGATACCAATGGTAGGTTTCAAGCTCACAGCTCCGTTTCTCAACTTGCAAGTAATTTAGCAACGTTAATGGAGGTGGGAAGGAGGAAGACGATAGAGAGAGAGAGAGAGAGAGAGAGCTGGAAATGTTTTTGTAAAATTATATTTTAGTATTCAACTGACTGTTACGGAAGAATCCACCCAATTGGTTACATATATTGAGTCAACCTGTTCGTCGCAGGAATCTCTTGGCGGACGAGCACACAGCTCCCCTGGGAGAATGGCGTCGGTTGAGGGTATCTGTCGTACTTCTGCTTTCTTCTCGGGCTCGCTCGGGCAAGCCTTTGTCGGGCAGATCTTGGTCGGGCAAGACACACTTCGGGCAAGGCTCGTCGGGCAGTTCTGAAAGAGAAGGACAGAGTTAATTTGAAAGGGTGCCTTTGTGGGGCCTTAGATGTAGGCCTTAAGGCTCACAATCAAGATTAACTTTGTCGTGCTCAGGCGTGCCACTGCCATCTTCAGTATGGCAGATGTTGAATGGGTGTTAAGCTTTGATTGAATATGTATACGCCCGAGAAACCAAGTTAGATATAACAGGTGCCTTTGTGAGGCCTTAGGTATAGGCATTGAGGCTTCCTGTCAAACTAAACCAGCGCTTGGATGTATCATATTTGGTCTTTTATGGTTGCCAGAGTCTTATCACTATTATACTTTTGATTATCTGAATCCAAGAGGTAGGACGAACCCAAATGAGTGCCTTTGTAGGGCCTTAGGTATAGGCCTTGAGGCTTCCCATCAGAGTTAATCCTTATACTCGGACCAACTAGACCACAACATGAAATGAAGCTAAATAGATGCCTTCGTGGGGCCTTAGGTGTAGGCCTTGAGGCTTTCTATCAGAATTCACTCCCTGCTTAAGCCTTTTCTATGAATCAAGATATAATAGCAACAAAACGGAGAAATAGGTTGATTACTTGCGCCCCAAGTAACTTCGGACTTCTCGCTTATCAAGGATTGTCGTGGATGGGTTGAGTCCACATAGAGTTCTTTTTTATGCCTTGAGGCCAAGGACTTTTAAACTGATCTTTAAATTACACGCTCGCCGGGCTTAAGACTTAGATCTGATTTGAACTCTGACACGATTCAGATCGGATCCAAGTGCTGAAGACTCATTTTCATTATGACTTTGCTAGAAATAACTTGTATATAACTGGGAATATATAACATGTTATTGTGCTTTTAAAAGAAAGAAAAGACAAAGACAGAGCAAAGATAGTCGGGTAAGTTTGAACCTTATCGGCCAAGGCTGAACTTCTTACAAAATCTATCTTTGTGGCTCTGTCAGAGGTCTGAAAGCTTTTAGAGGGGTTGACGGGGAAGAAGAGGATACAAAATGAATCGATACCACCATGAACAAGGTAGCAGAGCTATTACAGGGGTTTGGGAAGGTTTATCCCGAATGGGATGAAGGCTTGTGCTGACTACAGCTTCGTTGAAGGCAAATCTGGCTTGAGCAGAGTTTTGGCTTTTGTTTGTTTGTTTTGAGTGTTCTTAATTCTGTCTTCTTTTCCTCCTTTTATAGACGACTTCAGCTTAGGTTCCTGCAGCAATAGCGGTTGCCCGAATGCGGTTTGGTGATGACTCACTAGCTTTTTTACATGAATGCCACCAATAAAGTACTTTATTGGGCTGTGTAGTGACTGAATAACCTACCCCCTGTGGTCTTTGAGCAGGTAAGCAGGTGGCCTTTGTAACTTGTGCCCAGCCGAAAGCCTCTTTCCTGCTTCCTAAGTTTTCCTCTGGGCCTTGGGTTTGGGCCGACTTTCTCTCTGGCCCAAAGTTCAGATTTTATCCCAAACAGTGCCCCCTTCAATTGATGTTAAGGTTGGGATCCCAAGCGCCAACATTAAATGAATAACAGCATGCGTGCCCTTTGAGCTTCTTGCGACCTTTAAACTGCCTTCTGGTTCTCTATAAATTCTGGCTTTGGAAACCCTTTTCAAATCATCACCTCTTCTTCATTTTGGTCTTCACCCTTCATCCACCTTGAATCCTTCCGTCTCCCCACTGAGAAATGGGTTCCTCAGGTTTTGAGTGGAGTTTCCTGAAACTCCCCTTTCGTGAGAAAAAAAGAAAGTTTTCACCTGATGATTGCTACCTCCAACACCTTTGGTCGATCACCCCTCTACCTCCAACACCCTTGGTCAGGAGGTCTCCTCTTGATGACTGATCTTCCCACAACTTGTGGTGATAAGTCGGGCTTCATCATCATACATGGTGAAGATCTTGTGGGAGGGTCCTCTACCAAGCTCATGTTGGCCGCACAACCCGATCACCTGATTGGGTTCAACCAAGAAGATAGCGGGAAACCAGTTGAAGACACCAACACTTTCAGAGAGGATCAAATGTAATACATAAGATTTGGTATCTTGTAATCTCATCAATTTGTCGACATGAAATAAGTATTTTTATCTATTTCTGCATCTCTGCCTTCTTTAAATGTTTGGATGAACAAAATACCGTATGTGAATTTCTAAGGTCCGTCCTAATCTGCTCCCTCCTCGATATAACAATCCCTAACATCCCATAATGTAGGACAATATTTCTTCAAGAATTTTGCATTAATAGGGTGTTTCTGCTCATTGCCTTCGAGGTCTGCTAGATAATATCCTCCTTTGTTCAAAACCCGACTAATAATAAAAGGACCTTCCCATGTCGGGCTCCATTTCCCGAAGCCACGCAGCTGAGCGCCTAGCGGGAGGACCGTTTTCCACGCTAAATCTCCTTCCTTGAAAGACTTTAACTTCACCCTTTTGTTATAAGCTCGGGCAACATCAATCTTTCCTTCTTGAATCTGGTTCAAGGCTTCAATTCGGGCTGCATCCAGATCTTCAATACCTTGACACATGGCTTCGATATATTCTGCACCATGCAACCCAAATTGGTTTTGAATTCTTACAGAACTGACGTTGATTTCCATAGGAAGCACTGCATCTTGCCCGAAAGTCAAGGCATAAGGAGTCGTGCCTGTCCCCGCTCTTTTAGAAGTTCGGTATGCCCACAACGTGTTCCCTAGCATCTCATGCCACCTTTCTGGACTATTAATCACCATCCTTTTAATAATGTTGACCAAGATCTTGTTGCTAGCCTCTGCTTGCCCATTTGACTGAGGGTAGTATGGACTGGATTGGATCATCTTTATTTTGTACTTGCTTGCAAACTCTTCAACCTCCTTTGAAATAAAAGATAGCCCATGATCCGTTACTATAGTTTCAGGCACCCCATACCTGTGCAGGATCTTGGTATCAATAAAATTCTTGACCACGGCTGAAGTTATGGATTTTACTGCCGATGCTTCTACCCATTTGGTGAAGTAATCCGTTGCCACAATTATGAAAGTATGTCCCTTACTAGAGGCCGGATAAATCTGCCCGATGAAGTCCATTGCCCATCCTCGGAACGGCCAAGGCTTGACCATTGGATTGAGAGGTACTGATGGTACGTGCTGGAGAGGTCCATGTCTCTGACATTCTTCACATCCGCGGGCATAGGACTTACAATCTTTTTCCATGTCGGGCCAGAAATAACCATACCTTCTGAGTAGCCATCTCATCTTTGTTCCCGCTTGATGTGCTCCACATATTCCCTCATGTACTTCGGCCATTACTCTCATGGATTCCTCTAGGCCTAAACATTTTAATAGCAACCCATCTGGGGTATTTCTCAACAGATCTTTTGTCCACAAGACATACTTGGTTGCTTGCTGCCTGTTCTTCTTACTTGTGGGTGAAGAAGGATCTTTCAGATACTGAGTAATAGGTGTCCTCCAATCTTCCACCTCGGTCTCTAGAACCATTACATCCAGACTGAACCTCCGATCTAAGATAGAGGGAAGGTTTCTTGTTTGGATCTCAACATCAACACCATACCTCCTTTCTTGCATTGGCACTCCTGAAGCTAGTTGCGCCATTTCATTGGCTGCCAAGTTAGATCCCCTAGGAATGTGATTGACTGATATCTCAGACTCCCACAAACTTAGCAGTTGTGTTGCTGCCATATAGTACCCTGCCATAGTGATATGTCTGCATTTGAACTCGCCATTTAGTTGATTTATCACTAACTCTGAATCACCAAAGATCTCTACTTCAGTTGCCCCCAAGTCCATCAGGATTTCCAGGCCGATAATCAATGCCTCATACTCCGCCCGATTATTGGTATTTTCTTGATAATCAAGTAGGAAGGAATAGTAATGATAAACCCCTTGAGAGTTTATAATCACAATTCCAGCTCCTGCTGCCTTCTGAGTGTAGGATCCATCGAAATATAGCTTCCAAGGTGTAATCCAAAGACCTGCTACTCTCCTTATCTCTTGCTGGATCCAATCTTCTTTGCCCGAAACATCACTTCTTGGTGGGATCCATACATTAGCAACTTCTAAACTTCCCGGGATATTGATTTCCTCGCTTTGAGACTCCTGATGTTCGGTCAGGAAGTCAGCAATTGCCTGGCCTTTGACTACCCTCTGGGGTATGTACTGAAAACTGAATTCTGATAATGCTAGAATCCACTTCCCAATCCTCCCTGCTAGCATAGGTCTTGACAACATATACTTTATCACATCTGTTTTGGCGATAATGTGCACATGACAAGGTAGCATGTAATGCCTTAGCTTGCTGGCAGTAAAATATAGAGCCAAACACAGTTTTTCCACCGGAGAATATCTTGTTTCTACCTCGGTCAGAATTCTGCTGAGGTAATACACAGCCTGCTCTTTTCCTCCTTCATTATTCTGGGCTAGTAGACTCCCAATTGATCTTTCCGATGCAGAAATATATAGTTTCAATGGCTTTCCCCTTTGAGGTGGCACCAGCACTGGTGGGGAAGTTAAGTAAGCCTTGATGCTATCAAATGCCTGCTGGTGGGTTGGCCCCCACTCAAAATTCTCCCTATCCTTCAATCTCAGTAGCGGAGTTAGTGGCTGGATTTTGCCCGCCAAATTGGCAATGAATCTCCTTAAGAAGTTGATTTTACCTAGCAATCTCTGAAGCTGTACTTTGTTGGTAGGTGGAAGTGACTCTAATATTGCCCGAGACTTATTTTTGTCCACCTCCACACCTCTCTGATGCACCAAGAATCCCAAAAAATTGCCCGCTCTTACTCCAAAAGCGCATTTCTTTGGATTCATCTTCAACTTGTGGATCCGCATCCTCATCAATGCTTGCTTGAGGTCCACGAGATGCTGCTCTTCTGTCTTAGATTTTACCACAATGTCATTGATATACACCTCCATGCTTTGGCCAATTAAATCATGAAAAATGGCATTCATTGCCCTTTGATACGTGGCGCCTGCATTTTTGAGCCCGAATGGCATGACCAGATATTCATATGCCCCCACATGACCAGGACATCTAAAAGCTGTCTTATGAATATCCTCTGGCGCCATCTTTATTTGATTGTAACCGGCATTTCCATCCATAAACGATAAAACTTTATGCTTTGCTACAGCATCTATGGATAAGTCAGCCATGGGCATGGGATATTCATCCTTTGGTGTGGCGCTATTAATATTCCTATAATCAACACAACATCGTACTGCTTTTGTTATAGCTTTTAAAACGGGTACAATGTTGGCTAGCCACTCTACATATTTGGCTGGTCTAATAAAGCCAGCTTTCACCAGCCTTTCAATTTCTTCTTTGACTTTTTCTTCTATCTCCTTTGACATCCTTCGTGGTGCCTGCTTGACAGGTTTATATCCTTCCTTGATGGGCATTCTATGTTCCACCAAGGCTGGGTCTAATCCTGGCATCTCGGTGTAATGCCAAGCAAAACAATCTTTGAATTCTTGAAAAAGAGATAATCTTGGCCCGATCCTCAATCCTTAATAAACCGCTGATTTGAATTGGTCTCGGATCCTCTTCTGTGCCTAGATCAATAACTTCCAATGGATCCTGGACTTCTGGAGGTGGCTTATCAGGTTCTGCACACAAAAATTCAACTAACTCCGGGTTCTCGGGTAGACCGTCTGGCTCGTCTATATCGTAGACGCATTCGGCCATTTGAATGGCCTTATCTAACTCCTCTGTGCAAGATTCTTCCTCATTTTCCGGCTGGCTGGTAGAAACTTTCCCCTGCCACTCCTGCTCTTCTTTATCCAAGAGCTTTTCTTCCTGTCTTCTTCCCTTTCCATACACCAACAGTCTTTTAATCAGGGATCTGACTGCCATGACCTGATCTTTCTTCTTTTGTTCGATCATTGATGGTATAGAGAGTTTGGTATCAGACAGGGTCTCTCCCACTCCTCCTTGGTAAAGAGCATCCCTTGTTCTAGAAGCTTTCGGGCCGTCACCTTGGTAGGGCGGCCGTTCTCATCAGCTCCTAAACATTTCAAAATTCCCACGTTGGGATTGTAGAAATTTGCTTCTGCAACATTAGCTGAGGGGAGGAACGGCGGTGATTCGGCCTCTACCAACTCCCAAAAGCTTGATCCTTCAGTACTTGCCTCGTGGTATACAGCCACTTGTTGATGAAGAGTAGAAGGTATGGCTAAACTTTGATGAATCCAATCTCTTCCAAGTAGGGCCCCGTAAGTGGAAGTGCAGTCTACTACAAAGAACGCCAACATTATTTTCTTGGACCCCAGATCTACCTCCAAAGGTAATATCCCATGAGTCCTGGTGATGGCACCTGAAAAGCTCGAGACTGTAAGGTTTGTGGGAATAAGATCTTCAGTGCTTCTCCCCATCCTCTTCATCTGCTTGGCTGGCAATATGTTAACAGCCGCTCCTCCATCAATCAAAATTCTTTTGAAAGGTACACCTTCCAGATGAGCTGAAACGTATATAGGCTTCAGGTGGTTGGCCAACGAAATACTTGGGCGGCTGAACACCATTTTATCTGTGTAAATCCGTAGGGGACCACCTTTAGGTACTTTTGAGGATTCAACCTTGCCTGAGTCTTCCTCTGTAACTACCTCCACATTGACGTGAGCCATCATCGGCTCAGTTGTTAAATAATCACCTTCCATGGTAGCGGGCTGGTCAGGCCTGGCGCCAAACATGGCGGATAATACATACGTCATGTTGATGTGGAAGTTGCTAGGTTCGAGCAAGTCCTCCTTCTTGCTCCCAATGTGATCCATGAACTCGTCTAACCAGGCCATTGCATCGGCTGGTAGTAAGGGCTCTGGTATCCCTTCCTGTTGTGGTTGATTCATGTCTCCATACAGCGCTTGCTTTGGAACTTCACCAAATGGATCCAAAGGCAAAAAGGTTGGTCTCCTCTCAGATGCAACAGTTTCCTCATGGGTGGGCCCTGGCCTCCAACCAGGTGTTGGCATCATAGTCAGATCTTCCTGAGCCCTTCTTAAGATCCTATACTTGCCAGGATGTTGGTTTTGTGGCACATGATTCCCCATACCTTCCGTCTTGCCGTTGGCCCTTTCTACTTCCTTCTTACTTCGCCAACGAAGCTGACTACTACTTCCAGATGTTGCCCTCTCTGGCTTTTGATTTTTTGAGGCTTCAGAGGTGATGAGGGTCATCAGGGAATTCATGTAGGCTTTGTGCTGCCTTTGAACCCTTCTGACCATGGATGCTCCCATTGGTCTGGTGGGCTGCCCATCTTTTCCAACTACATACCATTTCCGCCCACGATATGCAGGAGTCGCTTTCTTAACAGGATTAGCTATCCCATCAGTTCTTCTGACTTCCTTCCCCTTTTGGCCATTTTGAAGCTGCTCTGTACTTCTTTGGAGTTTGGCTTCCATGTCCTCTGCCTTGTCAGAAACTTCATAGTTTCGAAACTCGTCAGAAACTTCATAGTTTCGAAATACTTCTGACAACGCCTTGGGTTGGGAATCACCTCCTAAACGTTGAAAAACGCTTCGGGAAGTATTTTTTCTTGTTGCCTGCTTAAGCCTTTCGCGGGCTTCTCTTTTAATTAACTCGTGATCAATAAGGACTCCAGCTGGGGGAATCTCGAGTTCACATTCACACTGGCATTTACTGCACATAACCAGCCCTTTGATTATGGCAGCTTTTGGGTACTCGGATGGTTTGCCTTTCCCTTCCGTAGGTCGTTTGGCTAGTTTCCCTTCTTCTTCTTCCCTTATAATTTTCCCTTTTCCTTTCTCTGCCCAGGTCATGTTGAGCATGTTTACCGGGGCTTCAGAAAAGGGCAACACAGGGTTGACTATGACTACCTCATCTGGTTGGGTAGTCCTGTGTCTTTCTCCTTTGGGAGGAGCCAAACCTGTCTCATTTCTAGAGCCTAGGGAGGCTTCATTCAGTCTCTGTAGCATTTGAAACAATGTATTCTGTAAATCTTCTGGCATGTTTATCTTTATCTTCAGATCAGTGGATCCCACCGGGCGTGCCAAAACTATGTTCGTCGCAGGAATCTCCTGGCGGACGAGCACACAGCTCCCCTGGGAGAATGGCGTCGGTTGAGGGTATCTGTCGTACTTCTGCTTTCTTCTCGGGCTAGCTCGGGCAAGCCTTTGTCGGGCAGATCTTGGTCGGGCAAGACACACTTCGGGCAAGGCTCGTCGGGCAGTTCTGAAAGAGAAGGACAGAGTTAATTTGAAAGGGTGCCTTTGTGGGGCCTTAGATGTAGGCCTTAAGGCTCACAATCAAGATTAACTTTGTCGTGCTCAGGCGTGCCACTGCCATCTTCAGTATGGCAGATGTTGAATGGGTGTTAAGCTTTGATTGAATATGTATTTTCCCGAGAAACCAAGTTAGATATAACAGGTGCCTTTGTTAGGCCTTAGGTATAGGCATTGAGGCTTCCTGTCAAACTAAACCAGCGCTTGGATGTATCATATTTGGTCTTTTATGGTTGCCAGAGTCTTATCACTATTATACTTTTGATTATCTGAATCCAAGAGGTAGGACGAACCCAAATGAGTGCCTTTGTAGGGCCTTAGGTATAGGCCTTGAGGCTTCCCATCAGAGTTAATCCTTATACTCGGACCAACTAGACCACAACATGAAATGAAGCTAAATAGATGCCTTCGTGGGGCCTTAGGTGTAGGCCTTGAGGCTTTCTATCAGAATTCACTCCCTGCTTAAGCCTTTTCTATGAATCAAGATATAATAGCAACAAAACGGAGAAATAGGTTGATTACTTGCGCCCCAAGTAACTTCGGACTTCTCGCTTATCAAGGATTGTCGTGGATGGGTTGAGTCCACATAGAGTTCTTTTTTATGCCTTGAGGCCAAGGACTTTTAAACTGATCTTTAAATTACACGCCCGCCGGGCTTAAGACTTAGATCTGATTTGAACTCTGACACGATTCAGATCGGATCCAAGTGCTGAAGACTCATTTTCATTATGACTTTGCTAGAAATAACTTGTATATAACTGGGAATATATAACATGTTATTGTGCTTTTAAAAGAAAGAAAAGACAAAGACAGAGTAAAGATAGTCGGGTAAGTTTGAACCTTATCGGCCAAGGCTGAACTTCTTACAAAATCTATCTTTGTGGCTCTGTCAGAGGTCTGAAAGCTTTTAGAGGGGTTGACGGGGAAGAATAGGATACAAAATGAATCGATACCACCATGAACAAGGTAGCAGAGCTATTACAGGGGTTTGGGAAGGTTTATCCCGAATGGGATGAAGGCTTGTGCTGACTACAGCTTCGTTGAAGGCAAATCTGGCTTGAGCAGAGTTTTGGCTTTTGTTTGTTTGTTTTGAGTGTCCTTAATTCTGTCTTCTCTTCCTCCTTTTATAGACGACTTCAGCTTGGGTTCCTGTAGCAATAGCGGTTGCCCGAATGCGGTTTGGTGATGACTCACTAGCTTTTTTACATGAATGCCACCAATAAAGTACTTTATTGGGCTATGTAGTGACTGAATAACCTACCCCCTGTGGTCTTTGAGCAGGTAAGCAGGTGGCCTTTGTAACTTGTGCCCAGCCGAAAGCCTCTTTCCTGCTTCCTAAGTTTTCCTCTGGGCCTTGGGTTTGGGCCGACTTTCTCTCTGGCCCAAAGTTCAGATTTTATCCCAAACACAACCATCTTCAAATGCCAGCTGGCCACTCACTGCAACAAACTAACCAATTATGATCAAGATAATCAGATTCATAACAAAAACGCTCCATATTCCATTGAAAATGCCCAATTCTATGAACCACTTCCCCTTTGGAAAGTGACGAACGGCGCCCCTAACCTTTCGAAACCCTAAGGTCATTCTTTTTTATATTCTAATTACTTATTAATCTAAAAGAGATTGAATTTTTTTTTTCGTTTTATATTCTAAATACTTATGAAACTAAAAGAGATCAAAATTTTTATTTAAACCGTATTATTTTGCAAATAATATTGGGAGAGGGGGAGTTCCAACTAAGACATTAGTTACAAGTAAGAATGCTCTTAATTAACTGAACTAAAAATCTCTTACAATCATTATTTAAAGTCAAGACAAATGGTTATTGCATTGCATTCATAGATTAGTTTTCTTTTTATTTTCCGTTATATTTGGTGTAACTCTACTTCAGTCCATACATGATTTCCTTGTACCCAATGCCAAAGACGTAGTTTGTAGTCAGGGTCCATGGAATAATAACAATGATCGCACCCCCAATCCCTATCCATTTTAAGGGCATCAAAATGGTACCATGGTGAGTTTCTCCATTGCACATAGCAGAAAATCAATGTGGTATACAAGAAATTAGGAGCAAACGTCCAATGAACTTCTTCACCATCTCCCAAAATGTGAAGGCCTAAATCATCATCTCCCGATTTACAGTGAACCTTCAACCTTGTTCCGTCACGTATGTGGTTGTTTATTTGGACACCCATTCTCCTTGTATGATAAAAGAAAGCGTTTACATGATTAGTTCTGATGAAATCCAAAACAAAAATAAGTATGATAATATTGTTTGAAGCCTTCATTTTTATAAATATTGTAAATATCAAATGAAAAGGTGGTGAATGAAAGCTTGTTCTCGGCCTCAATTTATATATCAAGTATTTCAGTTATTATTTTGTTTCTTGTTTTAATTATTCTAGGCCAGAAATGCACCTCAAAATAGTTTAGGGAGTTATAATTTCAGTTATTATTTTGTTTCTTGTTTTAATTAATTATTAGGATGGTTCTATGCAAGAAATGCGCCTCAAAATTATGGCCCAATTCCCATTTTTGACGGGAATGATATGCAAAACGGCGATAAAGGCGAACTTGCCTTTATGTGGTGGTGTGTGGAGGAAGACTGAAAAACGTGTAAAAATCCAGTAAGTGTTTGCAGGGTTGTGTAAAGAATGTGTTATTTTCCTAGTCAGTGCTAATAAGAAGAATAATTAGAATTAAATCGAATCTAGGATTTACACAATCATACATAAATAAGAAGTTTATAACAAGAAGAAGTTTAAGACCTTCTTAGTGCTAGAATGTTCCCAAAATGTTTTGGGTCAACATGTCACCCTCACCATCACCAAAATGTTCCTCTTCTCTTTGTGCTAGAATGTTCTGGTTCAACACTAGCACATCATCCATCCTCACCTTAGTGCTAAAGATGAACAACGGCGGTTTAATCTTTGTTGGAAATGGAGTACGTAAGCAACCTACTCATGCGAGAGCTAGGTGTAATTGAAAACTTCAAGGCCGGCCACATCCCATTCCCTATATATATGACCCTATTTCTTCTAAAAAGCTAAGTTCCATACTCTTGCAAAACTCCCAAAAACTCTCGAAATACTTTTCTCTCTAAATTTTAACTTTGGCATCAGAGGTTCTTCGGCCAAAGTCTCCCCCCATTCATCGTGGGCATGTAAGGCTCTTGGCTTTGACCCGAAGGTGTTAATTGTTTTATAGGTGCAATTTTGTCCAAGAGGAAGAAGGCGGAAATTTGCATCCAAAAATTGGTGTTTTCATTGAGAGTTGAAATCCATACTCGTATAAGACTCTCGCACAAAAAGGTTTTTTCTCTATTTTCTAGTCCATTTGAATATTTTTCATACGTTCTTATTATTAGAATTTTTTATTTGCAAAGGGTCTTTGATAAAATGTATAAGAAAAATATAATGGCTAGAAATTTAGAAAATTCTATAAGTGAAAATTCCAATACTCAAGAAATGAGATCGTGGAGATCCATGAGGTAAAATACGGTCGTAACCAGAGTGGCACCACCACTACAAGGTTCCACCATGGCCCAAGCCATGCCATCAAAGCTTGCATGGGCCTGAGCCCAAGCCTCACATTAGCATACACCACGCATTGAGTAGCCTGCTCCCGTGACCTAGCCTACTCCCGTAATCCAGCCTCCTTCTGCAGCCCTGCCTCGCATGGTTTCCCAAGCAACTCAAGTTAGCCCGAGAATATCTCAACTATTCGGAGCAACCATAGAGCCGGGGGCATTTTCACCATATTTCTCCGTGGATTTGACATTTCCCAATTCAAATCTTTCACCCGGAGTCTACCATACTTCCACTGCTCAAGGAGGCACATTTATTCCAAGCTCTTCCAATCCAAATGGCGAACAACACTTGTCTCGACAAGTCATAGAGTTGACGAGCACCCTTGCACAACAGACAACCTTAGTGAATCAACTCTTGCAACGCACCGAGATCCAATGTGCCCCGAACGAGGTGTCTCGAAGTAGGACAAGGGCAGACGAACCTCTCCACAGTGTCCTGGCAAACAACCCCTTAACCAGCCTTGTTCCAAGCGTTCTGGCAATTTACGCTCTCGCATAGGTCCTTGGATAGCGTATACTCTCGTCTTAGTGCGCGGAGGAGCGTGGATTCCTAATCAAGCCCACGGACGAGCATACGTTCACGGTTGAGGTCATACTCTGATTATCAACGTGGACAACCTTCTAGGCGAAATGTTCATTCACAACTAGGCTCGCAAGGAGCATTCACCACCTCACATCGAAGTAGGCAGCACGGTAGACAGAGAAAACCAGTCACTCAATCCGACTCAAGTTCAACCGGTAACCAGCGAACAACCCGTTCGCTTGCCAAGTACATGCCACATGCGTCGTAGCCGCGACATGGACGAGTCGAGCATAGGGAAGAGCGGCCTAGACCCATAGGTCATGATTGGAGGCAGCCGAAAGTTCTACTGCCCCAGCAGAGGCAAATTCAAGAAGAAGTTGAGAAACTCATAACATAATGATTGTACAATTTCCAACATGACGAAGCTGCTGACGATGCGCTTCGATGAGACATGACTAACATAAGCATGTCACCATTCACGAATAAGATCGAGCGGACAGATCCACCTCGCGGGTTCACTTTGCCTCACTTCATTTCGTACAAGGGAGATGAAGAACGACATCTCAAGCACTAGCGCAGTACCATGGTCCTCTACAGGAACAACGATGCGCTTATGTGCAAAATTTTTGCCACAACTCTACAAGGCGAGAGGCTAGACTGGTTTCACATTCTACCGTTGCAGTCGATCCGGAGTTTTAACGAACTTTCCTTTGTTTTCACTAAGGAGTATTCAAAACGGAGAAGGTTAAGATTGTTGGTTGCAACGAAGACATAGTAACGGTAGCATTCAGAAATGGACTTCCCACTGAACATCCTTTATTCAGAAAACTGATCATGGGAAAAGAACTGATCCTAGCAGCTCCGTATGCTTTCGTATGCTTTAGCAGAAAAACATGCACTATGGGACAAGGCCAAGCAGTCTAACAAAAATGAGTCTGAAAAGAAGAACATGGAATGTTCCCCAACCAGAGAAGACTCAGTGCCTGAAACATTCACTAAATTCACAGTTCCAATCGGTCAAATTCTCCGCAAGCTCAAGAACGAACTTTGGTTCAAATTGTTGCCACCCATGAAAGGTGATCTTACCAGGCTGGATCATACAAAGTATTGCGCATTCCATCAAGAACAAGGCCACACTACTAACGGTTGTCAGAAGTAGAAGTAGTATCTTGAAAAGCTAACAAATGAGGGTCGATGGGACGAGTATCTTGACAAGTCAACGAAACAGCCTACACAAGCAGGGGAAGTCTCCATCACCCCCGAAACCTCGTTTGGGTTTTTTCCAGATAAATTTGAAGTCTCAAGTAGCTCGACGAACAAGGCCTCACAAGCCGAAGATTATCTAGTTTGTTATGCAGTTTCTGCCTTTCAACACAGTTAATTTATTTCTTTATTCTCAATGAAGATTCAAGAAGTTATTCACAAGTATGGCTCAACTGCTGTCCACAACGACTGCTAAAAACCCATACGAATTCGCTCTCAAATGTGAGAGGATAAACTAATTGCTCTCCAGTGCGAGAGGGTAAACCAATTCCCCGACACCTAAAAGGGTCTGCTCTTCAGCGCAAGAGGATAAACTAATTGCTCTTCAGTGTGAGAATGTAAACCAATTCCTTGACACGCATATGGGTTTGCTCTCCAGCGCGAGAGGGTAAACTAATTGCTTTCCAGTGTAAGAGGGTAAACTAATTGCTCCCCAGGGTGAGAGGGTAAACTAATTGCTCTCCAGTGCACGAGGGTAGACTAATTGCTCTCCAGCGTGAGAGGGTAAACTAATTGCTCTCCAGTGCGAAAGGGTAAACTAATTGTTCTCTAGTGCGAAAGGGTAAACTAATTCCTCGACACCCATGTGGGTAAGCTCTCCAGTGCGAGAAGGCCACATAGCTTAAAAGATCGAATCCTTAAAGATCAACTAGGCAGCAAATGGTCAGGGGCAGCAGCCATTTTTGCACTTAACAGTTCACTCATCCGACACTTTATCTTCAGTAGCTTCGATCTTGACAGCTTTATCCTTGACTGCTCTATCTACGGCAGCTGAGAAATTAAACTCAAGCAGTTTAATCATTTTTGGCAAACAGCCCAAACACGGCAGCCTAAACCGTTGCCCATGCCATGCCACTTCCTCGGCCCATGCCGAGCTAATCCTTGGCTTCAATCAAGCCGAGCAGCAGAAGCAATGGCCCCTGCCACACCACCTCCTTGGCCCATGAGAAGCCGATTCCTGGCCCTTACCAGCCGACGCGCGGCACCACCCCGATAGCTGCCCAGTGGCAGCACCTCTAGAAAAAATTAAATTTTTCTTATGTCGGTGTGGCATGGAGAAGACGAAGAAATCAACGAAAGATGGTCCTTTGCATGAGCAAGATGTAGAAGATTGCTAGAGGAGGGGGAACAAATATCCTCTAAGCGCTCTCTCTCTCTTGTAGGGTAGAATAAATCGCTCTCTAAAGTTGATTTAATAACCCACTTAAGGTGGACTTAAATAGGCTTCGAGAGAAATTTATTTCACTTTCCTAGAAGGACCCAATTTCCTATTAAAGAGGGAATCTACATCAAAATAGGAAGCAATCCTGCGTTTCCTAAAGCAAGAAGATCTCTACACCTACTGCCCTTTCCTACGAGTAGCCCAGCATGTGTAGGGGCATTTGTGGAGCCGAATATAATCACAAGGCGACACGTGGATTTTTGGGTGACGATGACAAATTTACCCTCAAGGCATACCGGGTCTCCTACACGCGAGCAGTGGAGAATCATCCATCAACCAAATCAAGAGTACCCAAAATAGGTAACAAGTTCAAATTTGTCTCATCCATCCTCATTCCATAACCTCCAAAAACCTCCCAAAACATTTCTTTTATTATGATAATTAGCCAATTAATATATTTATACCTAATTAATATATTAATTGATAATTGAATCACCAAATAACACCCCAAAACACACTTAAAGGCCGGCCACACCCCATTCCCTATATATATGACCCTATTTCTTCTAAAAAGCTAAGTTCTATACTCTTACAAAACTCCCGAAAACTCTCCAAATCTTTTCTCTCTAAATTCTAACTTTGGCATCGGAGGTTTTTCGGCCAAAGCCCCCCCATTCATCGTGGGTGAGTGAGGCTCTTGGCCTTGACCCGAATGTGTTAATTGTTTTCTAGGTGCAATTTTGTCCAAGAGGAAGAAGGAGAAAATTTGCATCCACAATCTGGAAGAGAGTTTGTAATTTTTTGTTTCTCACCCTACAAACTCCAATGGCTTTTGTGTGCTTCTATCAGTTCGGGAACGGTCATCAGCTTCCTTGATGTTCTTTCTGTATTTGTCATCCCAAGCGGTTATGTCATCTGATTTTACAAAACATTCCCCCAAAGTAATGTGATCGTACTTTTTTCCCAAATTTTTGCTCAACTCCGATTCGACGTATGGTCATCTCTTGAATGTTGTAGCAGAGAGCCTGGTGTCAGGTCCTTCAATTTTAGTCAACTCCATTTGGAATCGCTTGATATAATTGCTTAGACTTTCATCTTCTTAGTGGTACAAAAAAAATAAAAATAAATAAAAAGTATGTCATGAGGCAAGGGGAGAATAGGAGAATAATTTAGTGGCTTACAAAAGAGCATCAGTTGTGACCTCAAAATAGAGAAGAATCTGTAATACAGAAATTGAGAGAACTGTTATGTTCCTTCAAGCGTCCATGTGATGATAATATCCCACACAACAAATCAGAATGCGCCCACGATGAGTGACTTGGGGGCAGGGGCGTGGGGGATGTTTCGGCCAAGGCTCTCCGATACCTAAATTTATTTGAAAATAGTAAGTGTTTAGGGCTTTTTGTGCATAGAAAACCTTACCCATTTTTGGTGGAGAAATAGGGTATTTACAGGGAGAGTGGCCGACTTTTACGGTTAGATTTGGTGAGAATATTGCCAAGGTATTGTGTAAATAATATTTGGGAATAATTGTGAAGATATCCCAGAATAAATATGATTGAGATTGCTTACATGAAAGAGTTTGTCTTCAATTGAGAAATGTATTAATGATAGGATTTAGTGATAATTTAATGCCTTTGACTATTTCCACGTGTAGAGGAGCTTTGAGCAGTCGTAGTTCGCTCCCTGCTTGTCGACAAATGTTGAGTTGAGTGTGGGGAATATAAATATGCCCTGCTCATTTAATAAAGGCAATCCTGTCTTCCTTGGCTAAAAGTCCATGTGTCGCCTCTAGGATTTTTGAGATTATTTTTGGTTCCACAGAATTCAACACCCCAAGTCAGTTTAAGTGTTCAATTTTGTAATCCGGGGGATATTTTGCCCATCCCGAGTGTAATTTAGATCTCTTAATGAAAGTACCAATTTTTTGTTGGAAATATTGTACAAGGTTAGATTGACGGAATCAAATATGAAGAATAATAAACACCGTTAGTTCCATAATAAAAGTTGTGCAAAAAAAGTCAATACTTTTCTATTTAATTTCTTTGTTATTGTTCATACTCATTTGGGGTTATCCTAATTGGCTAACACCTAAAAATTAGTAGGGTGTCTGCCAAAGGTCCTTTGATGCCTAAGAAAAGTAGTTTGAGAGAAATTGAACAGAGTAAATTCTAAGTAGTAAGTGGTGACTACCGATTTCTCTATTTGACATAGCTATTTACAAACTTGAACCCTTGAAAGCAGCTCGAATGAGAGGTTGCAGGCCATCCTAGGTAGGCCACCATGTTTTGCTAGTTGTGGAGCTTGAAATATCCTACAAATCTAGAAGAAGACACATGGAATTTTTCTCAAGAAAGACAAGATTGTCCTCATTAAATGGGCAGGATCCTCAACTACTCTCACGCGCAGCTCAGCATCCTTGAAGGTTCAAGCAACTGAGACAATTGCTCAAAACTCCCCTACTCGTGGCATGAAAAAGTTAAAGTTATTAAAGATAAGGTTAATTATTAAATCCTATCTTAAATACATTCCTAATTGAAGATCAACTCAATCAAGTAAGAAATCCCTATCACAATCAATTACGGATACTTCCACCATTATATCAAGATATTTTCTCCTAATTAATATCTTAGGAATATTC
Organism: Malus domestica; assembly: GCF_042453785.1. NCBI lineage: Eukaryota > Viridiplantae > Streptophyta > Magnoliopsida > Rosales > Rosaceae > Malus > Malus domestica. The sequence continues at coordinate 16,878,887 of NC_091663.1, forward strand.
TTTCGTCATCCATCTTACAGATGATGCACCTTGGCTAATAGGAAGCCGTCATGTGTGGAGCAAAACGCTAACCCTATTGTTGAAGATGACGGATTTTTGCTACCACACTAGTGATGGTGCAAACCAATCTACGCAGGCAACTTACGAGTAGTCAGTCCTAAAGGTCCCTCGTTGGTTGAATCACAGGAGCACTGAACACCTAAATCGGCTTCCTACCACCTTGGGTTGGGTATGGCTCAGTGGCAAGACACAATGGGCTTAATGGGCACCATGGTGGCTCGAAGGTGTTGTACTCATAGGGCAGGCATAAACTACATCCCTTGAGGTACTTTGTAGTCTGTTCATGACATCAAAGGTAAAACCATCATAGCAAGCTTAAAGTTCACGTGTCATTCTTCTATTAAATGTGGTTAATTTATGTTTTCACAAGTGTCTACAATATTGATTGATTCTTTAGTTTTATTTTTCTTTCCAAACTTAACCAACCATCATATGTAATAGAACCACATTCTCATACTTTACCCCATTTTATAATTTTCTACCAAACAAACAGAGTTCTACTCTTTGAAGATTGAGTAGACTTTACCATATATCCGATATGGTTTTCAATTGTAAGTAATAGTTTTAAATGTTAATGATGTTGACAATTTAATATTATTGTATTCTAAATACTTATTAAACTAAAAGAGGGGGAATTCCAACTCGAGACATTAGTTGCAAGTGAGAATGCTCTTAATAAATTGGGTTACTAGCCCCTTACAATCATTATTTAAAATCAAGACAAAGAATTATTACATTGCGTTCATAAATTATTTTTCTTTTTATTTTCTGTTATATTTGGTGTAATGCAACTTCAGTCCATATATGATTTCCTTCTACCCAATGCCAAAGCCACAATTTATAGTCGGGGTCCATGGAATAATAACAGTGATCGCACCCCCAATCCGCATCCATTCTAATGGCATCAAAACGGTACCATGGTGAGTTTCTCCATTGCACATAGCAGTAAACCAATGTGCTATACCAGAAAGTAGGGGAAAGTTCCCAATGAACTTCTTGGTTATCTTCCAAAATGTGAAGGCCAAAATCATCGTCTCCCGTTTTACAGTGAACCTTCAATTTTGTCCCGTCATGTATATGGTTGTTTATTTGGACACCCATTATCCTTTTATGAAACCACTTAGCGTTTACATGACTAGTTGTGATGAAAACCAAAATAAAAATAAGTATGATAAAATTGTTTAAAGTTTTCATTTTGATAAATATTGTACTCAATATCAAGTGAAAAGGTGATGAGTGAAGCTTATGCCCGGCCTCAATTTATATTTCTAGCATTTCAGTTATTATTTTGTTTTGCTTTAATTTTTCAGTTTGTATGTAAATTCTCACTTAGTCGTTATAATGTTTTTATTAATTGTTAACTTTGTACATATGAGTTACATGTTTCGTATTTATATTCTGTACAGTTTTATAAGAGTGGATTTTTTACACCCTAGTTAATAATTTTATTTTATTACAAACAATATTACTACTTCAATTTATATTAGAAGGGAGAAGGAATTAAAGAATAAATGGATTATTTTTAATGAACCGCAATTTTGAAACCGTATCATATATTAAAAAAATACAGAAAAAGGGAGTGGGGTGACAATCGTGGATAGGGGTGGTTCGATATGGGATACCGAACCAAAACTAGTATCCTGATTCCAAACTAAAATTTTTAGGGATGGGAATTTGAAGACCAATCCCAAACCAAATTTTTGGGAATCCCGATATATTTTCGAGATTTCGGGACAAATCGAGAATCCCAAATTAAAATATGAAATTATGAATTATTCTTCAAATAATTCAAGACCACATTCATGAACCAGGAATGTCATTTCATTCACACTACCATTTAATCGAACACTGGCACGCCTGACTGTTTTTATCAGAGTCATAATTCAAATTAATTAAACCCTTTTGGCAATCTGTTGAGAGATAAAAGAATCAAGTCTTCTGAAATCATCAACCATGACAACATCAATAATAAAATCCAAATGAATATCAAACAGAACATGAAAAATATGCAAGGTGTAGGGCATTACAGGTTGTAGAGCATGAATTAGAAACTACTAGCATCAATTATAAAAGAATAATATATAAGGAACTGTTATTAGCACTCCAAAAATCTCATTCTACACTCTTCACAAGTATATTTTTCTTTCTAATTATAGAAAGTTTGAAGGGCCAAATGAGATTTTTGAAGTGCTAATAACAATTCCCTAATATATATATATATATATAGATATATAGATATATATAATATATGTGTAAATATATATAATAATTAATAATATATTTTTTTGGTTTGGTATGGGATTCCCAAAATATCGAGAAGCCAATCCCAAATCCCATACCAAAATTTTGGGATTGGTTTGGGATAGCATCCTAAATTTCGGGAATTTCGGTTTGGGATCGAGATTTTTTCGGTTCGGTTCAGGATTTTCGGGATTTTTTCCACCCCTAATCGTGGAGATGGAACTTTTCTGCAGTACATGTTTGCTCATTTTTATGGACAACAAGGCTATGGCCTTGGCATTACCACCAGCAGGCCGCCCACTCAGAGAATCATTGGAAGCCTATGCCAATTTCTTCCTGAGATGTATTGTGTATCCGGACAAGGAACAAGGTGATGCTTTCGAGATCAAGCACCATATGCTTGAAATTTGACCTATTTTCTATGGGTTGCTGAACGAGGATCCCAATATGCACATTAATGCCAAAATATTATGATCAGGGTTTCTCTGCTGAGGCTATCAAGCACTGTCTTTTTCCATTCACTCTAAAGAAAAAGGCCACCCTCCCAGCTAAAAGTATCACTACTTGGCAGCAATTGCGTACAAAGTTTCTGAACAAATATTATCCTACATCCAAGACGTTAAATAACAAGAGAGAGATTATAACATTTTTGCAGAAGCCGAACAAGGAGTTTCACCAATCATGGAAGAGATATACAGAGATATATATGAAATGTCCACATGTTGCATCGACACTAATACTCAGATAAACCTTTTTTCTGACTTAATCCTACATCTAAGAGTGATGTTAATGCATTAGCAGCATCAGCAGGGGATTGTTCTCATCTCTATCAGCTAAGGAAGCATTCGAAATATTTGATTTCGTGGCCAAAGGATATCAACAATGGACATCAGAGAATTCACAAAAACAAAGAAAAAAGAAAAGAAAAGAAAAAGTGTTTTTGAATGAACCGCAACTTGAAACCGTATCATAGAACAAATATATCAATTTGTTGATGTCATATTTAGAATAGGAATGTGATTGTGTAAATCCTAGTAAATATAGGAATATCTCTTATATTCTTATTAGGAGTTGATTACCTATTAAGAGTAATAATTTTAAAAGGGTAAGCATTTTACCTATCCTACTACTATAAATAAATGCACATTGGGGTGATACAACACACTACACAATTAAATCTCTCTTCTTTCTCTCATTGTTGATGGCCCCCTCTTTATATTCCCTTAGAATAGCTCGGTTAAATAGGCATACAACACGTTATCAGCATGCTCTTACCATAAGTTGAGGAAATGGCGGGTCGTAGGTAGAGGTTATCTTCACAAAATTCAAGGGCTCTTATTTGTTTTCTGCCAATCAAGTACGCTTAAAATAAAGGAAGATATTTGAAACGACCTTGAAGCATAAAAATATTCTCCAAGATGCATGAACCCCCTATGTTTATATTTTCCTTATGATATATATATATATATTGTATATGTTTCATATATTTGCCTATATATATATATATGTTTAATGCATTACGCAATTAAATTGCAATGTAGAATTGTGAGTCAAAGCATATAAATAAATTAGAAGCATGTTAGGGATTTTTCAAACCCTAGAAAATTTGAAAAAAACAAAACTAGGAACTATAAGGCACGGCCACCGCATCACCACCGTGGAACCACCATCATCCTCCGCGCTGGCCTGCATCCTAGTCGGGTCTAGCATGGCACAAGGATGATGTTGTTCTGACATCTGGACCATGGCAGCAGCCTTCTAGGCTTTGCTGCGAGCACACGGACACACCAGGCCATTCAACCTAGTTGACTTAACTTAGGCCCGAAGCCAGCCCATATCTAAATGGAAGCCTGCAACCTTCCTTTAACCTGTGCAAATGTACTCAGCCCAAATTGCCATCAACATTAGGCTGCTGGGCTTTGTCTTACGCCCCGACCCGAACCCAACTTTGGTTGGGCATGGACCAATACATGACCAGCTTTTGCTGGGCCTACCCTGTGTCCATCATCCGGCCTTAACGCCATCAGTTGTTGTTGTTGGGCTTCCTAGTCTCTCGGCCTGTGGCCTGTAGCCACATGTGGGCTGCTCTGCAGCCAAACTCGAGACCCATATGCCTTTAGGGCTTTGCCCTACTCATGGCACCCAAGCCCAAATCATTTTGGGCTATGGTTTTTCGAATCCAATGCTAATTTTTGGCATTTTAAATCATTTTAACCCGAATGTTATTATTCTTGCTTCCACAATCGATCCCGTTTGGTCCCGATCTATTGAATTAATTAAAAGTGACATGCAATATATTAATATGATAATGAATCCAAAATTATTGACCTAAAGATCACTTTTGGACATTAACGATTCAATAATTTATTTTTATACTTTGAACCGTTGACATACTTTCGTAGTCCCGAAGCTCTCACACTTGAGTTCCCGAAGAAACTCAAACCCACTATACTTAAATCAGCATATTGCATTTCGTGTTTCTTGTAGGAACCTTTCCTTTATGAACTAATTGTTTATAAAACTAAATTGAACATGTAGTTTCATATTTAGTGCCTTTGAAACCCAAAGATTTCATTCAAAACTTACCACATGATACTTGTAGCTTTCATGCATAAATTAAACCAATACATGTCTATAGAACTTGAATGTTCTACAATATATATTTATGGATCACCATATGACTAATCACGTTTTTGTTGTGTCCTTTGTTTTAAGGACATGTCGAACTTGAACAAGCTTGATTTCACCGCTCTGGAAGTATCTGGAAGAAACTACCTAAAGTGGGTTCAAGACATGAAACTCTATCTTACTGCAAAACGCATTAGAGCCACCATTAAGGCACTTACCGATGACAAACTTGTCAACGAAGCTCTGAAGCTAATGCAATGATCTTAATTTGAAGACATATCCATGATGCACTGCAGACCGAGTACCTCGCAGAAGATGACCCACGCACCATTTGGCTTGCTCTGGTCGACCGTTTTGATCACCAGAAATACATCTACTTTCCTAAAGCAAGACATGACTGGCAGCATCTTTGCTTCAAGGACTTTAAGTCCGTGAATGAATACAACTCTAAAATTTGTAGAATCCGATCACTTCTCAAGTTCTGTAAAATGGAACTAACCAAATCATCTCTTGGAGAATACCTATTCGACCTTCTATGCCACAAATAATGTCCTGCAGTAACAATATAAGGCACAGAAGTTCACCAAATTTTTAGATTGAATCTCTATTTTACTTCTCGTTGAAAAGCATAACCATCTTTTGATGAAGAATCATCAAGCTCCACTGACTGGCTTGAAAGTCGCTCCTAAAGCGTATGTGACCAATTCTAGCAGCCACAAATGACGCAAAAATCGTCATGGCCGTGGAAATGGGCGGCAAGCCCCACCATGGGCCCAAGGTCCACAGAATCAAGGCGCACCCAAGGAAGGAAATGTGACCCAACAATGCCAACCCCTTACCCCTAAGGCCCTAAACTTCAAGAACAAGGGAAAAGCTCCCGTTCAATCGGCTTTCACTGAAATGGACATGTGTTACCACTGTGGATCAAGGGATCATTGGTCATGAGTATGCCGAGCTACCCTCGAGGTCATTGCCAAGTATCATTCCCGTCGTGGGTCTAACCTTGCATATGTGGATAATCCAGAAGATGCTACTACAAAATAGAGATATCAGATTTTTAGAAGGCATAAGTGATGCAAAAATAACTTAACACGCAAATTAAACCCCCTTGTTGTCAATTGTAGTAAACAATGTAAGTAGGGATCGTTCTAGGCGGGGGATTAGGAAGGATTGCTAAAACACTTGAAACTGACTTAAAAACGTAAAATTAAGTTTGAAACACCAAACTAGACTCAAAAGAAGCAATACAAACTAAAAAGACTCAAAACTAGTTTAAAAGACTCAAAACAGCTTAAAACAATGAATTAGACACTAAACTAACTCTAGGGATGGTTTTGGACGAAATTAGGTTCTAACTGTTGGAAATGTGCCCTAAAACCAATCATATGATGATACTTTACGGACATTTCACATGTTAAACTAATCTAGTTTAATATCAAGGGAAAAGATTATTGTTTAAGCCGTCTCATAGAATATTATATGCTTAAACGATAAAGTCCAAGGAATATGTGATTGGGAGAATGCAATCTAAAGAAGTTAGATTCATGAGACCATTCTTTTGTAGACATATCCTAAACGTTCCTGATCATAGGATTGCCAATTGGGCATTGACAGTCCGTTAAGATCAGTACGTGCTGTGTCTTCTCTTAGAGAGAGTGACTAGTCTCGAGTCATTGGTGTGTGTGACATCAAGACAAGTACGTAGGTGCTCAATAGAGAATGAGTCCACTGAACACGATCAACGAGGAGTTCTCATACTCATGTCACATGAGAACTCATGGTTGGGATAATGCAAAGTAGTTCTTTGACCTGAGGCATCATAGTTGTCTTGTGGTTAAGTCCTTAATCTTTGATTATGTCAAAGTCACTCCATCAAGAGGGTGTCCACGACATCGTTGGGGTTAAGCCACTTAGCCATGGAGGCAAGTGAATGCGCAACAAGGGATCTCTAACCTTCAAACCGTTTGGGGGAGAATACTCTATGATATGATTTAGAATCTCTGGCCAGAGTATGAATGAGATTTAGGAAGGCGTTCCAAATCACATTCAAAGTAATCATATAAGCACACGAATCACATTGGATAGTAGACATGAATAAACTATCAAACCAAACAATGTGGTCAAGAGTATTGTATTAGAGAAAGACCGTATTGCATTTGTAATCCTAAACTGAATAGGTTCTTCACCTCTTCTGATTAGCTTGGGTAACCATGATATGTTGCTAGGTGTCACTCATGGTTTGTGGAAGCCCTAAACGTGTATAATCACTAAAGGGAGAATTGAAAGTAAGTTTCAATTCACAATCGATGTGAAATGGTTTTAATCGCCCATTGCCTCGCTAAAAGGAACCTAATGGATCGTACACCGTGTAAGGTGGAGATTGAAGAAACAATGGAGATGAGTAAGAATAATTAAATGGTTTAATTATTTATGGCAAGGATTAATTAATATGTTAATTAATCAAACGAATAAGTTCGTTAAAGACCTCAGGATAGTTTTGGACCTTAAGGCCTAATGGGCTTCGAACGTCAAGCCCATTGACTTAAGTTGTATGACAATTTAATGAATAAAGATTCACAAAGGCCCAAAAGCCCATATCCCTTATATGGCCGGCCATGTGTATTGAATTAGGGTTTTTGGTTCTTTAGGTCATTTAAAGAAGTGACTATATAAAGAACTTTATAGCCTAAAATTCATTAAGGGGTTCTTTTGGAGAAAATTGGAGAGAACATGTCTCTTCTTTTCTCTCTAGGAGGCCGGCCCCCTTGGAGGGTGTATCTAGCAATCCTACTACTCCAAGGTCACTCATTTCTTCTCCAATCTAACCTTGGTGAAGATACTTAGAGGTTCTCAATTTTGGGAACTTGGAGAAACCTATTCTTCCATCCAAATCCATAGATTTTAGATGCAAGGAATGAAGGCCCTCTCTTTGGGTGATTAGCCTTTGCTTATGCAAAGAGGAATCTACAAAGGTATATATTTCTCAACTCACTTTGATTTGAGTTGAATCTTGGTTCACCAATCTACTAGGATTTGAATTTCATGGTTAATGTTTTGTTTTTAAGTGCATGCAAGCATGATTCCGCCTTTTAAGTGTTAATTGCATGCTATAGATGTTGCTTAAATGAACATGTTTTTCACAAAATTTCCTTCAAGTGGTATCAGAGCGTAGGTCTAGTAGTTGGTGAATCCTTTTGGGTTTTGTAGTTCATAGTCTTTGATTTAAAAGTTGTAATTGTTACAAGCTTTATTCTTGCTTTTTTGAATGTAAATTTTGCTAGAAAATTTGCCATCTCAAATGTTGTAGATGTAGTTCTTATGAGCATGACTATTGGAGCTAAAAAATTTGGTGCCATGACTTTGGGGAAATTCGGCCAAATCCAAAGGGTGGATTTTTAGGTTCTTGTTTGACTTTATAAAAGTGTTTTAAGGTGACTTTTGGAACCCCTATGTACCCTAGTTTGGTTATATGTTATTTCCCTTAAGTTTGAGTTGTTTTGGGATGTTTTTGGGTGAAAATTGTTCATGGAAATTTTTGAGTTTTTCCATGAGTGTTCTTCATTGTTCTTGACATTTTTGCCAAGAACAAAAAGTTTGGTGTTTTGATTCAAAGTTTTGGATTATTCATAAAGTTTTTGTTTTATGATTTATCTTATATTTAAATGTGTTAGATATTTATTTAAAAGGTGTAAGATATATTGGTGGGTGTGTAAGGATTAATTTCCTTTCACACACACCACTTGCATGCTTTATGTCAAAACTACAAATCAACACACACATCACTCCTTTCCTTCTCCAAAACCGGCCACCCTACATGTAGGGTACTTTTGGGGCTTTTATGCAATTACATAAAGTTTTGATACTTTTGTGTATTGCACTTTGGCCCAAAAGTTTACGTTTTTACGTTTAGGTCCAAAAACGCTAAAGGACAAATTGTTTTGCTCCTTTAATGAAGTTTTTGCATTGTTTAAATTTTGGGTTCTAGTTGTATTTACATGAAGTAGTGGACTTTTTTGTTTTTACAAAGTGACCCCAAAAGTTTATGTTTTCGCAATATAGCCCAAATGTTGTGGTTATTGCAAGATGACCCAAATTAAGTAGAGAACAAAATTGTTTTGTCTCTTTAAATGAGAATTGGATTTTCATTTTGTTTAGCTCCATTTAAATCAATTTTATGGATACAAAAACCAAATGAAAATGTTGCATTCAATTTAATTAGTTAAAGTGTTAATTAATTAAAGGGTGATTATGAACCTAAGCCCTACAATAATTGAGCTATGTGATAGGTGTGGAGCCAAAAATATTCGCTAGGCGACACGTGGACTTTTGAACGAAAGAGGACAAAAATACCCTTGAGGCATACCGGGATTTCCTACGCGCAAGTAGTGGGTAATCATCCTCAACCAATTGAAAAATGCTCCAAAAGAGGTAACCAATTCCAAATTATCTTATTTTAGGTAATTATTTCCAAAACTTAATTTCCCTAATATATTATTTAGTTAATTAATTATCTAAATAATATATTCTTCCCATATCTCCTAAAATCATCCCTTAATTATCAATTTGAAACATCCACTCAAACCTAAAAAATGATATAGGGCCGGCTACCCCATTCAAAGCCTATTCCATCACCTTTTTCTACCTTTTCCACCTTTCCTTCCCTTTTAAATTAGCCAATCAATACCATAAATACTAAAACATTTCCTTTCATATTTAATTAGCCAATTAATTGGCTAATTAAACCTAAAATAAACCCTAAAATCCCACCTAGTAGACCGGCCACATTCCCTCTCTTTGCTCCACACCTTTTCAAATTTCTTCCACTTTATTAGCCAAATAATGCTAGTCATTCAATTGGGTAACTTCCCATTTATTTCTATTATATTTTATTAGCCAATAAAGTGGCTAATAAAACCACAAATTTCATCCCAAAGCACAAAGGAAGGGCCGGCCATTTCTTGAAGATGTGGACCAATTTGGTCCTATAAATAGTCACCCATTTTTACCAAACACTCATTCCAAATCTCTTGCAAAAATTCCAAAACACTCTAAACACTATTTCTCTCTAAAATTCTAACTTTGGCATCGGAGGTTCTTCGGCCAAAGCCCCCCCCTATTCATCGTGGGCGCGTGAGGCTTTTGGCCTTAACCTAAGGTGCTAGTTGTTTTGTAGGTGCAAAATCGTCCAAGATCGAAGAGGAGAAAATTTGCATCCACAATAGGCCGTTTCAAATTTGTTTGAACCATGGGAATGTGTAGATTAGATTTTGGTTGTAATTTGATTTGATCAAATGTTGTAAAAGAGCTTAAGCTCTTCTTTACTTTAAAGTAATTTGTTTTATGCAAATGTTGTAATGAGCATAAGCGCACCTTTACTTTGAAGTACTTCTTTCTTGCTTTATTTGATATGCATGAAAATGAAGTAGTTGGGTCCAACGCCCCTAAGACAACACGCCTTAATGTGATTAAACGCGTAACTAAAATCAATCACCATCCCTAGACCGAGATTCAACACTAGGCTCGTGTTGAATCTAAACAAAGGTTCATAGTCATCCTAAGGCCCTAAGGCAACTATATAGTCCATCAAATGAATGCAAAGTTTATGTTAGTAGTATCATATACTCTTGCTTTAAAAACTGTTTTATAAGCATAGTGGGAGTATTATATACAACTAAAAACAACCAAATGGACCAATAGTTGTAATAGGACCAAAATTGTTTTAATAAAGATTAAAATGTATGTTTATATGTGATGAGACCTAAAACCCTCAACCAAACCATTATTAAGTTGATAAGCGTGAGAGTGCTTTGAACACTCTTTCGTGGCCTTCCACCGTGGTAGCTCCAATCGTTTATGACTTGTACACCGCCTTCACCCTATCATGGGGGAGTGCAAAGTGCATGCTTATACTCAGGAGGAGTCTATATACACACTTGATGAGGTGAGTGTAGGCAACGAGGATGGCCAACATCATATCATTGTGAGGCTATTCTTGAACCCCTTCACAAACTAAGCATGGTGGGAATGACTTAACTAAGTGCAATGGAGCCAACATCATATCTTTGTGAGGTGACATTCTCTAGAGGCCAAATAAGATGGGTACTTGCAAGAGATGCAAATGAGTAAGCGTACTCTCTCATTATTATTAATGCTAGCCAACATCATATCATTGTGAGGTGGGCTTGGTAGTAGTGAGTCTCCCATACCCTACTAAGAGTTTCATCCAAAACTCTCGAATTCCAATGAGGGATATGGAATTTGCCAAAAATAGTGGGTGGTGCTATTTGATTTAAAGACCTGGATCAAATGGCTTAAAATCAATCAATTTATATTCGTTATGTATTTGTTTACCAATATATTTGCAAACGCTATCCAAAACTTGACAAAGAAAAACCGAAAGCTTTAGTTTCCGGACTTGGTACAACAATCCCAAAGATTGTCTTAAATGGATTGTATATGTACCTAAGTAGTCTAATCCTCACAATCTTCCTATTGATAATGTATCATTAGAAGAATATGTTAGAAAAAGTCTATCATAAAGAGGACAACACTTTTAATGTCATAATTCTTCACTTACAAATCGTTGTATGAAGAAATAGGAGTTGCTTTGAACAACTCTTAGTCAATGCAAACACTTAGTGCTTGTTTCTTTGTTACATGAACAAGGAACTTGAGAAGTAAGCACAAGGGCATGGACACTTTATGTGCCATGATTCTTCACTTACAAATTGTTGTATGAAGAAATGAGAGTTGCCTTGAACAACTCTTGAAAGTTTGTAATTATGTTTAGAACATAATGGTTGGTTGACAAAATAGTCCATCAACATGGACTTATGATGATTTTGAATCATTGAGTGTTGAAGTGATAAATCACTTAACGAGACGGAAACTAGGCAAGGACTTCACCTTTGTGTCCCTATCCTTATAGTTCACTAAGTTTATTGTAAACTATATAGTGAACAATAACCACACGCTCTCCAAATTGTTTGATGTGTATAACACAATTGAAATAAGTTTCAAGAGAGATAGTGGGAGTTTAGGGACTATGACTATTGTAGTCAAAGGAGAAGTCAAATGAAGAAGATAAAATTAACTCCAAGGGAACAAACTTTCTTTATGAAAGGATGGAAATTGGAAGGGGTATTTGCAAGAAATGTCTTGCAAGTGTCAAGAACACACCTTTCGAAGGTGTTGTAAATTGTTCTTGAAAAGTTCAAAACAGTTGGTTCTTCTACTTGAATGCTTGATTCCATATTAGTAACTATGTTTTACAATCGTTGTAAAAGTGTGACTAATAAGAAGTAGAAGATATATGAGAGAAGAAAAGGTGCTTCACATTCGGAACGTGAATAAAATAAAGATCTCTGCGAAAGCAGATAGTACTTACTTCCTCATATGAACTACCAAAGAAATTGGAAAAACCAAAGATTGTCTTTACATTCCAATTTTAAGGAACTTAATTCCGTCACTATAGTAGAGATGGATAAATGTTTTGTTTGACAAAACATTGTTCTTTATTAATGATTGATTAGATTATTGTAATCTAATTAATTTTCTCTATAGTAGAGATGATATGGTAGTGTTAACTGTTTAGAATATAACGATGCTTAAAACCCAAAAGGTTGCAAGAGAGCGACTAATCCCAACTAAAGTTGTGATACCTCTAAAACATAAATTACGAGTTGGTCATAGATGGATGCTATGGATCGTTAGATCCGGATCCAATACCTTCTTATTAAAATTGTATGGAGGCGAAATGTTCGAATCTTTATTCTTTTGGAAAGAAGAAAGAATCACAAAGTTGTTGAGGTTAATTCACTTAGATGTTAGTGGCACTTGTCCACAACATAATACTACTCATGTTATATGACATTCAACGAAGATCACTCTCGGTTGGACTATAGTTTATTTTGAATAAACACAAGTTCAAATACTTTGCAAAAGGTTTCAAAGAATTCAAGAAATGTAAGTTGATGAGTAAGACGTCTAAAGTATTTACCTCCTTAGATTTGATCCAAGATAAGGTAACACTTTAGAACAGTTTCCTTGAAAGATATCAAGGAAAGAAGCATCAAAAGATAATGGATTTCTCCATTAGGAGAAGAACGAACTTGAATAAGATTTAGTTCGTCGGATGTTATCAATTACCCATATATATAGGATATATACTTCTAAGACAATATGATTGTCAATTAGAAAGATCTTCCAAAATTTTCATGACTCCATAAGATGTAGTTGGAAAGAAATTCAAATCTTAATCATGTTAAGATTTGGGGTTGTGTGCTAATAAGCAATAATTGTTTGAGAATTATCTTGTGGATATCCTTATATTAACATTTGGATATCACTTCTATAAACCAACTAACAAATGTTGTTTGTTGGGTAGTTCATTGTAATCCTACACTAGGATTTGCCCAAGATAGAGCAAATGAACGAGGGATAGAACTCAAAGAATGGTTCTTTGAGAGACAAGATAATAATAAACAAATATAACAACCTAGTTCCTATACCAAAAGCTCCAAAGTAGTCAAGAAGGATTTATGAACCGTCTCAGTTGAATGGTTTGAACTTTATGACTATGTCATAGAGTTACACCTCTTAATTCGAAAGAAATAAGAATGAAAATCCTTATGACTACATTGAGTGTATATGCGACATATACTCAAGGAAATGGTAAAGTACCATTTGACTCGAAATAATGAAACCTTCATAGCTAATTGGTAGCTTAAGGTGACTACAATCAAAGAGAATGGTTGACTTTGAAGGAACCATTTTTGACGTAGTCTTAGTTTCAATTAATTCGAAGATTGCTAGCTACAACTAAATGGTGATTCAATGTTTGGACATAATATGGGTTTCCGAAACCATTGTTAAGATAGTCTTGATAATATATGTCTAAAACTATGAATCACAAGACATGTAAGTTGTAGAGATCCATCCATCATGGATCTTAGCAAGCTAATGAGAGCTATAAGCGTCTTATGAGAGAAAGATCAAATCGTTTGATTTCCCATAAAGATGTAAATGAATCTTTTGTTTACTAGGTTTACAAAAGATTAGTGGGAGTTAATCATATTCCTAAATTTGTATGTATATATAAATATATATATGATATATATGAATATATATATATATATATATGATATATTAATTTTGGAAATGGAAAGAATACTTCTTCGTTAAAGTTATGACTTTAAACATTTGTTAAAGTTATGACTTTAAACATTCTATAAAGATAGAATGTATATGGGAGACATTGTCTATATACATGGGATGGAAATCTATATTGAGAGATTTTAGGATATAATTGGATTATATCAAGCCTTAAATATAGACAAAAGATGATAGGAAGTTTCTCATATGATGATGAACTTCAATCAAAATGACAACTCTAGTGAGACTAAGAAGTTGCTCTTTTCAAAGAGAACGTACTCTTTGACTCCCAAAGAAATAAATGCGTAAATAGAATCCTTTATGCGTAAGCAGAATGTGATTTATGTATTTCATATTGTATGAAAAACATTGATATGAGTTGTACCTAGAACGGTACAAGACGATATCAGCAAGCCCAGGATCAGAACCATGGCAACTGTCAAGTGAGTCCTTAAGTATTTAAGAAATACTAAAGGATAAATTCCTCAAAGATCGAGGAAGAATTAGAGTAACGTAATGGAAGCGTAAATGTATTAGATTATGAATCTAAACCATGATTGGATGTTTCTTCATTATGAATGAAGAGATAAACGGATATCTCTTTATTATGACTAAAGAGATATTTGGATGGAAACATTAAAGTAATGACTTTAGTGTGTTCCATTATGAATGCAAAATATATTGCCATATAGAAGCTTACAACAATGTTGTTTGGATGAGAAAGTTCATTTATGAACTCTCTATTCGGTTCCAACCAGAAAGTGTATCTAGGGTATCGACACTATGACACTAATGGGGCGATAGCTCAAGCCAGGGAATCAAGGTCTCATCAAGATCCGAACTCATATGAGAGACAGAACCACATGATTGAGAATCATGTATAATGGTGACGTCGATATTCTCAAGGTTGCTTCTATGGATAACATATAGATATCCATTACCTAGGCCTACTACTCAGCCATTTTTTTTTAAATGACTACAGAAGAGGTATCATCACTGATAATCAAACTGATTGGCTCTAGTGCAAGTGGGAGATTGTTGGAAATGTGCCCTAAAACCAATCATATGATGATACTTTACGGACATTTCACATGTTAAACTAATCTAGTTTAATATCAAGGGCAAAGATTATTGTTTAAGCCGTCTCATATAAATGTTATATGCTTAAACGATAAAGTCCAAGGAATATGTGATTGGGAGAATGCAATCTAAAGAAGTTAGATTCATGAGACCATTCTTTCGTAGACACATCCTAAACGTTCCTGATCATAGGATTGCCAATTGGGCATTGACAGTCCGTTAAGATCAGTACGTGCTGTGTCTTCTCTCAGGGAGAGTGACTAGTCTCGAGTCATTGGTGTGTGTGGCATCAAGACAAGTACGTAGGTGCTCAATAGAGAATAAGTCCACTGAACACGATCAACGAGGAGTTCTCATACTCATGTCACATGAGAACTCATGGTTGGGATAATGCAAAGTAGTTCTTTGACTTGAGGCATCATAGTTGTCTTGTGGTTAAGTCCTTAATCTTTGATTATGTCAAAGTCACTCCATCAGGAGGGTGTCCACGGCATCGTTGGGGTTAAGCCACTTAGCCATGGAGGCAAGTGAATGCGCAACAAGGGATCTCTAACCTTCAAACCGTTGGGGGAGAATACTCTATGATATGATTTAGAATCTCTGGCCAGAGTATGAATGAGATTTAGGAAGGCGTTCCAAATCACATTCAAGGTAATCATATAAGCACACGAATCACATTGGATAGTAGACATGAATAAAATATGAAACCAAACAATGTGGTCAAGAGTATTGTATTAGAGAAAGACTGTATTGCATTTGTAATCCTAAACTGAATAGGTTCTTCACCTCTTCTGATTAGCTTGGGTAACCATGATATGCTGCTAGGTGTCACTCATGGTTTGTGGAAGCCCTAAACGTGTATAATCACTAAAGGGAGAATTGAAAGTAAGTTTCAATTCGCAATCGATGTGAAATGGTTTTAATTTCCCACTGCCTCGCTAAAAGGAACCTAATGGATCGTACACCGTGTAAGGTGGAGATTGAAGAAACAATGGAGATGAGTAAGAATAATTAAATGGTTTAATTATTTATGGCAAGGATTAATTAATATGTTAATTAATCAAACGAATAAGTTCGTTAAAGACCTCGGGATAGTTTTGGACCTTAAGGCCCAATGGGCTTCGAACGTCAAGCCCATTGACTTAAGTTGTATGACAATTTAATGAATAAAGATTCACAAAGGCCCAAAAGCCCATATCCCTTATATGGCCGGCCATGTGTATTGAATTAGGGTTTTTGGTTCTTTAGGTCATTTAAAGAAGTGACTATATAAAGAACTCTATAGCCTAAAATTCATTAAGGGGTTCTTTTGGAGAAAATTGGAGATAATATGTCTCTTCTTTTCTCTCTAGGAGGCCGGCCCCCTTGGAGGGTGTATCTAGCAATCCTAATACTCCATGGTCACTCATTTCTTCTCTAATCTAACCTTGGTGAAGATACTTAGAGGTTCTCAATTTTGGGAACTTGGAGAAACCTATTCTTCCATCCAAATCCATAGATTTTAGATGCAAAGAGGAATCTACAAAGGTATATATTTCTCAACTCACTTTGATTTGAGTTGAATCTTGGTTCACCAATCTACTAGGCTTTGAATTTCATGGTTAATGTTTTGTTTTTAAGTGCATGCAAGCATGATTCTGCCTTTTAATTGTTAATTGCATGCTATAGATGTTGCTTAAATGAACATGTGTTTCACAAAATTTCCTTCACTAACTTGACTCAAGACACTTAAAAACACAACTCAAAACAGATTTTGACTAATAAAACACTTTTAAAGTAAAGGGGGATTTGATTTTGACGAATTTGAAACCAAAACAAACAGATTGTAAACTAAAACAGAGTTTGGACGAATTTGGGTAAACTATGGATGATAGGCTAGCTAGAGGGTTCTTCTCAACACATGACACACTTGCACATAAACGAATTTTCAGTTGTTCTTTCGATAAATCATGAAACTCAACACCCTAGGTTAATTAAGTCCGCTTAAATTAACCTTCAAGTTCTCCTTAAGTTATTGAATTGGATGGGAAAGCGCATACAACAATTCAAGCATTCTTCAAAAGTCCTTTACGTGAACAACACAATAAAGATACAATCAAAGATCATTAAGCATTATGAAAACTATAAGTATTGACGAGGCATTCATTACTATGATGAGCATGAAACTCCTGCCAAGAATTCATTTAACGCGATCGTTTATAAACGACCTCCACTACTTGTGAATATAAGTTTGTAACTATTAGGTGAAACTCCCTTATACGCTAGCATCATATTCATGCATGCAAACTAAATGTGCACTCTTAATAAATATACACGAATAAGTTAACAATCAAGCAGTTGAATTCCCCCCTAGCTAAGAGGGGTTTAGTTACTCATAATTGCAACAAAATTAGAAAATAACAAAGTAGATATTGAAAGCAAGAATAAAGTACACCTAAAACGCTCCAAAGTTTCAAGCTTGAAATGCCAAGGACCTTCGTTTTCACCACCTTGTTGCAGCACAAGTATCTAAGGATGTGTATGGATATATGGAAAGGTTATGAATGTTTTTAGGTTGGATGGATGTCACGGCAAGGGGAAGGGAATGTATGGATTTGTGTTTGATTTTTGGTTAGATGAGTGCCATGGCAAGGGAATGGGATGTGGGAATATATGGATGAATGTAAGGTGCTCACGGCTAGGATGGATCTCCTTGTTATGGTGAAGGGTGAATGTATTTATAGGCTAGGGAGAGGAGTGTATGGAGTTGTAATGAGTGGATTTAATGGGTGTAGTGGGTGGATAAATAGGTGTAGGTCACGACAAGGGGAAGGAATAATGGTTGAATTTGTTTGTGAATGTGGGAATGAATGTGTGAATGTTGTTGTCCATCTTTCTTTCCTCTTTGCATGTGTGTTTGCTATCATCTAATCATCATTTCCACTCCTTTATTCTTTATTTTCTGTTGCCCATGCCTTGCCTTTCTTGCTGTTTTCTCTCTTTATTTCCACATGTACCAGCTGTTACACTTGCACACACATGTTCTTCATCATTTCAGCCACTAATCCACACCTTTTCTGCCCATGCCAAGCTGTCCATGGTGTGCCTTTCTCTTTGCCCATGTGCCGTGCAGTTTGCATGTGTGTGTATGCATGTTGTCTTTGCATGTGCACACACATGCTCTTCACCATTTCAGCCCAAAATCAACACATTTGCACACACACATGTTGATTTCCAGCCTTCTAATCTTCAAAAACGTCCATCCTCATGTCTCCATGCTTGCACTATCCAATCTTGGCTAAAAAATACTCCAAAATGCACCAAAATGCACTTTCTTGCCAACTTTGTTATTAGGACCTTTAAACACACGAAAATAGCTTAAAATACATAATTGACTAAGAAATAACAACATAAATGCATAAGAACAAGCTAACTAAGTCGCATAAATATGCTCCTGTCAAATTCCCCCACACTTAGCTTTTGCTAGTCCTCGAGCAAAAAAAAAAAAAAAAACCAAACAAACCAAACATAACCTAGACCTTCCAACATTTGCCTCAGGGATTTTTAATGAAACATGACATGCTAAAGATCATCACTTACATAGATTTAAGCAATCCTTACGCTCGAGCATACTTAATCATAATCACCATTCACTAGTTCACATTTAATCAATTAAAACAACATTTTGAATGTAGTAACATGCCTTAGAGAATTCCCTCAATTCCTTACTAGATACTCTCTATTTTCACACACATTTTCTGACTGCACACCCTACACTAGTTATATGTGAGAAGATTGATGTAAACATGAAAGACTAGTACTCACATATGTTACAACAAAGAATGCAATTTCTGGAGTTAATAAGCATGTTTAAATATGATCTCATGAATGAAATGCTACTACTTAGATGCGAGAACTAGTGACACCATATGCTCATACCAAATTCAAACTCCACAAATTGAAACACATAACACTCAAGATAGAAGTCAAGGGTTGTAACGGGGCTTGGGAGTAATGGCTAACAAAGGAAGGATAGGGGTAACAAACGTTCTTAAAGCGATAGCAAGCAAAGTAATGAAATTGACACTTGGAATTCACTCTAGAATGCAGAATCAACTTTTAAATACAAAGGGAAGATTCATGCAACACTTAGGGCCGAATTCAATGTTTTTGGACCCTTTTTTTCAACAAAGAACACTTTAAAGCTCTTTTTCACAACTTTTCTTCTTTTCATCCACAAATTGAAACACATAACACTCAAGATAGAAGTCAAGGGTTGTAACGGGGCTTGGGAGTAATGGCTAACAAAGGAAGGATAGGGGTAACAAACGTTCTTAAAGTGATAGCAAGCAAAGTAATGAAATCGACACTTGGAATTCACTCTAGAATGCAGAATCAACTTTTAAATACAAAGGGAAGATTCATGCAACACTTAGGGCCGAATTCAATGTTTTTGGACCCTTTCTTCAACAAAGAACACTTTAAAGCTCTTTTTCACAACTTTTCTTCTTTTCATTCTATTTTCCACGAATTTTTTTTTCTTTTTCTTTTTCTTTCCTACCCGTGCCTTATTAAGGACTTTGGCACACACACACAACAAGAATTACTTCCCCGACACTTGTTTTCTGCAATACATTAATCAAAAGGAATTCATTTTGAGTCATGCTTTACTATGCTTCAAGAACAAGGGTATGGATGGTCCTAATCTAGGCTAGGTGAGGATAGTGTGGGTTAACAAATAACATAGGCTACACAAGGCTTAACAGGGTTAAACTTAAACATATAATGAAGTAGGATACATGGAAATTTGACTTTGGTGGTGGTCACTACACAACTTCATCTTTAATATGTGTTATGCAAATCAATAGCATGCTTTGAATGAAATGGGCATGAGTTCTAGCATTTGGAACTAAATGATGAAACACCTTCTAAGTAGTAACCAAGCAAAGAATAATGAGATCATGCAATGACTTTAGAAAACAAGAATGCACAAATTATTAACTCTCCAAATAAACGTTTAAGCTCAAGTCTCACAAGGTTGTAGTGTTAATTTGAGTTCCTTGTTGGAGATATGCCCTGAAAGTCAATCTTTGGAAGAAACCTTTCAGGACAATAAATGTGTGTATAGATGACTCTTATACATCAAAAGACAAAGATACTAATTAGGACTAACTCAATAAACGATATATGTCCTAAATAGTGAATCCATGGACAATGGATCGATGGAAGAAGTAATCTAATGATGTTAGACTACAGAGACCTTCTTCACATAACCATCATGTCTAAAAAGGTTCCTGGTCATAGGATTGTCAGAGGGATACTGACAATGCATAGACCAGTACATACTATGTCCCTTTCAATTGGAAGGATGGAAAGTCTTATCCCATTCGTGTAGTGATACTAAGACAGGTATGTAGGTGCTCATTAAGGGAATGAGTTCACCGAACACAATTAAATGAGAGTACTTGCATGGAGGTCTACTCACATGTCAAGCAAGTAACTCTAATGGTTAGAATAGTGTAAGTAATCCTTTGACCTGAGACATCATAGTTGTCTTGGGGATACGTTGCTGATCATTTTGATAATGAGACGTGACCACACCTCATCTTGGGTGTGTTCTATGCATTATTAGGGTCAATGATTTATTCTCAGAGGCATGTGAATGATTAACAAGGGATCTCTAATCCTCGTTATGAGAGGATGAATACTCTAAGATATGATTCGGGAATCTTCGGCCGAAGTATCGAGCTTAATAAAGGAAAGTGTTCCTGTACGACTCAATTGAATCATATAACATGGAATAATCATATTAGGGGTTTGACATTAAATATCCATACCCTAGTAATATGATTGTGAGTATTGTTTTAGAGAATGATCGAATTACATTGTAATTCCAACTGAATAGGTTCTCCGAACAAATTCTACATTAGCTTGGGTAGCCATGATATATGGTTAGATGTCACTCATGGCTTGTGAGTTCTTCTAGATGATTAAATAAGTAGTCATCAAAGAAGAAGGAGAATTAAAAGTAAGTTTTAATTCACTAAGTGATTGGATTAAATATAATCAATTGGATTGGTGTCAATCACCTCACTGCCTTGCTAATTAGAACCTAAAATGATTGTACACTGATACACTCTTTTAGTGAGACAACTAATGGATGATGGAAATAATTCATTGGATTAATTAAGTGTTGTGATTAATTAGAAAGTCTAAAGAAATCATAAAAGCGATAAAAGATCGTTTTGGGCTTAAAAAAAGTTCGGGTTCATTTGGGCCCATTGGGCCCAAACCCATTAGGTCCTTTTATTCAAGCATAGGATGACTTGAAATAATAAAAGCCCAAAAGCCCAAACAACACAAAGGGGCTGGCCAAATAAAGGGAAAGGGAGAGAGAGGGAGTCAAGTGGTTGGCTAACTTTCTTTGAGATATAAAAGGAACTTTTAGTGAAAAAGTTTCATTAGGGTTTTTGTGTGTTCTTTTCACATAAGAAGAAAATATCTCTCTCTCTAAATTCCCACACAAAGGCCGGCCACCATAAGGGAGATTTTAGCTAATCATCTTCTCTCCCTTTTGGTTATTCCTCCATCCATCTCACTACACTAGTGGGTGTGGATCTTTAGAGGTCTTCAACCTTGGAGACTATAGGAGAACCAAGGAGCACTCATTCTAGCAAGGTGGAGGAAGCAAGGAGGGAGATTACGCTCAAGGAGTTCCAAGAACAAAGAGCTTGGAGTATTCATCTAACCGCTCAATCAAAATAACATCCGACCATCTCTTCATCATCGTAAAAGACTATTAGGAGGCAATTCGCGACTATGTCAAGAGATTCAAAACGGAGAAGGCTAAGATTGTTAGTTGCAACGAAGTCATAGTAACGGCAGCATTCAGAAATGGACTTCCCACTGAACATCCTTTATTCAGAAAACTAATCATGGGAGAAGAACTGACCCTAGCAGCTTCGTATGTTTTCGTATGCTTTAGCAGAAAAACATGCACTATGGGACGAGGCCAAGCAGTCTAACAAAAATGAGTCGGAAAAGAATCACATGGAATGTTCCCCAACCAGAGAAGACTCAGTGCCTGAAACATCATCAAATTCACAGTTCCAATCGGCCAAATTCTCCGTAAGCTCAAGAACAAACTTTGGTTCGAATTGCCGCCACCCATGAAAAGCGATTTTACCAGGCTGGATCATACAAAGTATTGCGCATTCCATCAAGGACCAGGCCACACTACTAACGGTTGCCAGAAGTAGAAGCAGTATCTTGAGAAGCTGACAAATGAGGGCCGATGGGACGAGTATCTTGACAAGTCAACGAAACAACCTACACAAGCAGGGGAAGTCTCCATCACCCCCGAAACCTCGTTTGGGTTTTTTCCATATAAGTTTGAAGTCTCAAGCAGCTCGACAAACAAGGCCTCACAAGCCGAAGATTATCTAGTTTGTTATGCAGTTTCTACCTTCCAACACAGTTAATTTATTTCATTATTCTCAATGAAGATTCAAGAAGTTATTCATAAGCATGGCTCAACTGTTGTCCATAACGACTGCTAAAAACCCATACGGATTCGCTCTCCAGTACGAGAGGATAAACTAATTGCTCTCCAGTGCGAGAGGGTAAACCAATTCCCCGACACCCAAAAGGGTCTGCTCTCCAGCGCGAGAGGATAAACTAATTGCTCTCTAGTGCGAGAATGTAAACCAATTCCCTGACACCCATATGGGTTTGCTCTCCAGCGTGAGAGGGTAAACTAATTGCTCTCCAGTGCGAGAGGGTAAACTAATTGCTCTCCAGCGCGAGAGGGTAAACTAATTGCTCTCCAGTGCGAGAGGGTAAACTAATTGCTCTTTAGTGCGAAAGGGTAAACTAATTCCCCGACACTCATCTGGGTAAGCTCTCCAGTGCGAGAAGGCCACATACCTTAAACGATCAAATGCTTGAAGATCAACTAGGCAGCAAATGGTCAAGGGCAGCAACCACTTTTGCACTTAACAGTTCACTCATCCGACACTTTATCTTCAGCAACTCCGATCTTGGTATCTTTATCCTTGACTGCTCTATCTACGGCAGTTGAGAAATCAAACTTAAGCAGTTTAATCATTTTGGCAAGCAGCCCAAACATGGCAGCCTAAACCGTTGCCCATGCCACACCACTTCCTCGACCCATGCCGAGCTAATCCTTGGCTTCAATCAAGCCGAGCAGCACAAGCAATGGCCCCTGCCACAACACCTCTTTGGCCCATGACAAGCCGATTCCTGGCCCCTACTAGCCGACACGCCGTACCACCCTGATGGCTGCCCCGTGGCAGCACCTCCCAAGAAGAAGACAAGAAAGAATTAAATTTTTCTTACGTCAGTGCGGCATGGAGAAGACGAAGAAATCAACGAAAGACGGTCCTTTGCACGGGCAAGATGTAGAAGATTGCTAGAAGAGGGGGAACAAATATCCTCTAAGCGCTCTCTCTCTCTTGTAGGGTAGAATAAATCGCTCTCCAAAGTTGATTTAATAACCCACTTAAGGTAGACTTAAATAGGCTTCGAGAGAAATTTATTTCACTTTCCTAGAAGGACCCAATTTCCTATTAAAGAGGGAATCTACATCAAAATAGGAAGTAGTCATGCGTTTCCTAAAGCAAGAAGATCTTTACACCTGCTGCCCTTTCCTACGAGCAGCCCAACAGGTGTAGGGGCATTTGCGGAGCCAAATATAATCACAAGGCGACACGTGGATTTTTGGGTGAAGATGACAAATTTACCCTCAAGGCATACCGGGTCTCCTACACGCGAGCAGTGGAGAATCATCCATCAACCAAATCAAGAGTACCCAAAATAGGTAACAAGTTCAAATTTGTCTCATCCATCCTCATTCCATAACCTCCAAAAACCTCCCAAAACATTTATTTTATTATGATAATTAGCCAATTAATATATTTATACCTAATTAATATATTAATTGCTAATTGAATCACCAAATAACACCCCAAAACACACTTAAAGGCCGGCCACACCCCATTCCCTATATATATGACCCTATTTCTTCTAAAAAGCTAAGTTCCATACTCTTACAAAACTCCCGAAAACTCTCCAAATACTTTTCTCTCTAAATTCTAACTTTGGCATCGGAGGTTTTTCGGCCAAAGCCACCCCATTCATCGTGGGCGCGTGAGGCTCTTGGCCTTGACCCGAAGGTGTTAATTGTTTTGTAGGTGCAATTTTGTCCAAGAGGAAGAAGGCGGAAATTTGCATCCACAATCTGGAAGGGAGTTTGTAATTTTTTGTTTCTCACCCTACAAACTCCAATCACTTTCGTGTGCTTCTGTCAGTTCAGGAACGGTCATCAGCTTCCTTGATCTTCTTTCTGTATTCGCCATCCCCAGCGGTTATGTCATCTGATTTTACAAAACATTCCCCCAAAGTAATGTGATCGTACTTTTTTCCCAAATTTTTGCTCAACTCCGATTCGACGTATGGCCATCTCTTGAATGTTGTAGCAGAGAGCCTGGTGTCAGGTCCTTCAATTTTAGTCAACTCCGTTTGGAATCGCTTGATATAATTTCTTAGACTTTCATCTTCTTAGTGGTACAAAATAAATAAATAAATAAATAAAAAGTGTGTCATGAGGCAAGGGGAGAAGAGGAGAATAATTTAGTGGCTTACAAAAGAGCATCAGTTGTGACCTCAAAATAGAGAAGAAACTGTAATACAGAAATTGAGAGAATTGTTATGTTTCTTCAAGCGTCCATGTGATGATAATATCCCACACAACAAATCATCATGCGCCCACGATAAGTGACTTGGGGGCGGGGGCGCCGGGGGTGTTTCGGCCAAGGCTCTCCGATACCTAAATTTCTTTGAAAATAGTAAGTGTTTAGGGTTTTTTGTGCATAGAAAACCTTATCCATGTTTGGTGGAGAAATAGGGTATTTACAGGGAGAGTGGCTGGTTTTTACGGTTAGATTTTGTGAGAATATTCCCAAGGTATTGTGTAAATAATATTTGGGAATAATTGTGAAGATATCCCAGAATAAATATGATTGAGATTGCTTACATGAAAGAGTTTGTCTTCAATTGAGAAATGTATTAATGATAGGAGTTAGTGATAATTTAATGCCTTTGACTATTTCCACGTGTAGAGGAGCTTTGAGCAGTCCTAG
Organism: Malus domestica; assembly: GCF_042453785.1. NCBI lineage: Eukaryota > Viridiplantae > Streptophyta > Magnoliopsida > Rosales > Rosaceae > Malus > Malus domestica. Next base: position 16,904,188 of record NC_091663.1, read on the forward strand.
TTCGCTCCCTGCATGTCGACAAATGCTGAGTTGAGCGTGGGGAATATAAATATGCCCTACTCATTTAATAAAGGCAATCCTGTCTTCCTTGGCTAAAAGTCCATGTGTCGCCTCTAGGATTTTTGAGATTATTTTGGCTCCACAGAATTCAACACCCCAAGTAAGTGTAAGTGTTCAATTTTGTAATCCGGGGGATAGTTTGCCCATCCCGAGTGTAATTTAGATCTCTTAATGAAAGTACCAATTTTTTATTGGAAATATTGTACAAGGTTAGATTGACGAAATCAAATGTGAAGAATAATAAACACCGTTAGTTCCATAATAAAGTTGTGCAAAAAATACTTTTCTATTTAATTTCTTTGTTATTGTTCATACTCATTTGGGGTTATCCTAATTGGCTAACACCCAAAAATTAGTAGGGTGTCTGCCAAAGGGCCTTTGATGCCTAAGAAAAGTAGTTTGAGAGAAATTGAACAGAGTAAATTCTAAGTAGTAAGTGGTGACTACTGATTTCTCTATTTGACTTAGCTATTTACAAACTTGAACCCTTGAAAGCAGCTCGAATGAGAGGTTGCAGGCCATCCTAGGCAGGCCACTATGTTTTGCTAGTTGTGGAGCTTGAAATATCCTAGAAATCTAGAAGAAGACACATGGAATTTTTCTCAAGAAAGACAAGATTGTCCTCATTAAATGGGCAGAATCCTCAACTATTCTCACGCGCAGCTTAGCATCCTTGAAGGTTCAAGCAACTGAGACAATTGCTCAAAACTTCCCTACTCGTGGCATGAAAAAGTTAAAGTTATTAAAGATAAGGTTAATTATTAAATCCCATCTTTAATACAGTCCTAATTGAAGATCAACTCAATCAAGTAAGAAATCCCTATCACAATCAATTACAGATACTTCCACCATTATATCAAGATATTTTCTACTAATTGATATCTTAGGAATATTCTTTCGTCGTCCATCTTACAGATGATGCACCTTGGCTAATAGGAAGCCATCATGTGTAGGTCAAAACCCTAAACCTATTGTTGAAGATGACGGATTTTTGCTACCACACTAGTGATGGTGCAAACCAATCTACGCATGCAACTTACAAGTAGTCAGTCCTAAAGGTCCCTTGTTGGTTGAATCACAGGAGCGCTGAACACCTAAATCGGCTTCCTACCACCTTGGGTTGGGTATGGCTCAGTGGCAAGACACAATGGGCTTAATGGGCACCATGGTGGCTCGAAGGTATTGTACTCATAGGGCAGGCATAAACTACATCCCTTGAGGTACTTTGTAGTCTGTTCATGACATCAAAGGTAAAACCATCATAGCAAGCTTAAAGTTCACGTGTCATTCTTCTATTAAATGTGGTTAATTTATGTTTTCACAAGTGTCTACAATATTGATTGATTCTTTAGTTTTATTTTTCTTTCCAAAGTTAACCAACCATCATATGTAATAGAACCACATTCTCATACTTTACCCCATTTTATAATTTTCTACCAATTAAACAGAGTCCTACTCTTTGAAGATTGAGTAGACTTTACCATATATCCGATATGGTTTTCCAATTGTAAGTAATAGTTTTAAAGTTTAACTCACGTTAATGATGTTGACAATTTAATATTATTGTATTCTAAATACTTATTAAACTAAAAGAGGGGGAATTCCAACCCGAGACATTAGTTGCAAGTGAGAATGCTCTTAATAAATTGGGTTACTAGCCCCTTACAATCATTATTTAAAATCAAGACAAAGAATTATTACAATGTGTTCATAAATTATTTTTCTTTTTATTTTCTGTTATATTTGGTGTAATGCAACTTCAGTCCATATATGATTTCCTTCTACCCAATGCCAAAGCCACAATTTATAGTCGGGGTCCATGGAATAATAACAGTGATCGCACCCCCAATCCGCATCCATTCTAATGGCATCAAAACGGTACCATGGTGAGTTTCTCCATTGCACATAGCAGTAAACCAATGTGCTATACCAGAAAGTAGGGGAAAGTTCCCAATGAACTTCTTGGTTATCTTCCAAAATGTGAAGGCCAAAATCATCGTCTCCCGTTTTACAGTGAACCTTCAATTTTGTCCCGTCATGTATATGGTTGTTTATTTGGACACCCATTATCCTTTTATGAAACCACTTAGCGTTTACATGACTAGTTGTGATGAAAACCAAAATAAAAATAAGTATGATAAAATTGTTTAAAGTTTTCATTTTGATAAATATTGTACTCAATATCAAGTGAAAAGGTGATGAGTGAAGCTTATGCCCGGCCTCAATTTATATTTCTAGCATTTCAGTTATTATTTTGTTTTGCTTTAATTTTTCAGTTTGTATGTAAATTCTCACTTAGTCGTTATAATGTTTTTATTAATTGTTAACTTTGTACATATGAGTTACATGTTTCGTATTTATATTCTGTACAGTTTTATAAGAGTGGATTTTTTACACCCTAGTTAATAATTTTATTTTATTACAAACAATATTACTACTTCAATTTATATTAGAAGGGAGAAGGAATTAAAGAATAAATGGATTATTTTTAATGAACCGCAATTTTGAAACCATATCATATATTAAAAAAATACAGAAAAAGGGAGTGGGGTGACAATCGTGGATAGGGGTGGTTCGGTATGGGATACCGAACCGAAACTAGTATCCCGATTCCAAACCGAAATTTTTCGGGATGAGAATTTGAAGACCAATCCCAAACCAAATATTTGGGAATCCCGATATATTTTCGAGAGTTTGGGACAAATTGGGAATCCCAAATTAAAATATGAAATTATGAATTATTCTTCAAATAATTCAAGACCACATTCATGAACTAGGAAAGTCATTTCATTCACACTACCATTTAATCGAACACTGGCATGCCTGACTGTTTTTATTAGAGTCAAAATTCAAATTAATTAAACCCTTTTGGCAATCTGTTGAGAGACAAAAGAATCAAGTCTTCTAAAATCATCAACCATGACAACATCAATAATAAAATCTAAATGAATATCAAACAGAACATGAAAAATATGCAAGGTGTAGGGCATTACAGGTTGTAGAGCATGAATTAGAAACTACTAGCATCAATTATAAAAGAATAATATATAGGGAACTGTTATTAGCACTCCAAAAATCTCATTCTACACTCTTCACAAGTATATTTTTCTTTCTAATTATAGAAAGTTTGAAGGGTCAAATGAGATTTTTGAAGTGCTAATAACAAGTCCCTAATATATATATATATATATATATATATATATATATATCATATATGTGTAAATATATATAATAATTAATAATATATATTTTTGGTTCGGTATGGAATTTCCAAAATATCGAGAAGCCAATCCCAAATCTCATACCAAAATTTTGGGATTGGTTTGGGATAGCATCCTAAATTTTAGGAATTTCGGCTTGGGAAATTTTTGGTTTGAGATCGGGATTTTTTTCCACCCCTAATTGTGGAGATGGAACTTTTCTGCAATACCTGTTTGCTGATTTTTACGGACAGCAAGGCTATGGCCTTGGCATTACCACCAACATGCCGGCCACTCAGAGAATCATTGGAGGCCTGTGCCAATTTCTTCCTGAGATGTATTGTGTATCCGGACAAGGAACAAGGTGATGCTTTCGAGATCAAGCACCATATGCTTGAAATTTGACCTATTTTTTGTGGGTTGCTAAACGAGGATCCCAATATGCACATTAATGCCAAAATATTATGATCAGGGTTTTTCTGCTGAGGCTATCAAGCTCCGTCTTTTTCCATTCACTCTAAAGAAAAAGGCCACCCTCCCAGCTAATAGTATCACTACTTGGCAGCAATTGCGTACAAAGTTTCTGAACAAATATTATCCTACATCCAAGACGTTAAATAACAAGAGAGAGATTATAACATTTTTGCAGAAGCCAAACGAGAAGTTTCACCAATCATGGAAGAGATATACAGAGATATATATGAAATGTCCACATGCTACATCGACACTAATACTCAGATAAACCTTTTTTTCGGACTTAATCCTACATCTAAGAGTCATGTTAATGCATTAGCAGCATTAGTAGGGGATTGTTCTCATCTCTATCAGCTAAGGAAGCATTCGAAATATTTGATTTGGTGGCCAAAGGATATCAACAATGGACATCAGAGAATTCACAAAAAAAAAAAAAAAAAAAAAAAAAAGTGTTTTTGAATGAACCACAACTTGAAACCGTATCATAGAATAAATATATCAATTTGTTGATGTCATATTTAGAATAGGAATGTGATTGTGTAAATCCTAGTAAATATAGGAATATCTCTTATATTCCTATTAGGAGTTGATTACCTATTAAGAGTAATAATTTTAAAAGGGTAAGGATTTTACCTATCCTACTACTATAAATAAATGCACATTGGGGTGATACAACACACCACACAATTAAATCTCTCTTCTTTCTCTCATTGTTGACGGCCCCCTCTCTATATTCCCTTAGAATAGCTCAGTTAAATAGGCATACAACACGTTATCATCATGCTCTTACCAGAAGCTGAGGAAATGGCGGATCGTAGGTAGAGGTTATCTTCACAAAATTCAAAGGCGCTTATTTGTTTTCTGCTAATCAAGTACGCTTAAAATAAAAGAAGATATTTGAAACGACCTTGAAGAATGAAAATATTCTCCATGATGCATGAAACACCTATGTTTATATTTTCCTTATGATATATATATATATATATATATATATATTGTATACGTTTCATATATGCCTATATATATATATATATATATATATGTTTGATGCATTACGCAATTAAATTGCAATGTAGAATTGTGAGTCAAAGCATATAAATAAATTAGAAGCATGTTAGGGATTTTTCAAACCCTAGAAAATTTGAAAAAAACAAAACTGGGAATTATGAGGCACGGCTACTGCAACACCACCGTGGAACCACCATCATCCTCCGCGCTGGCCTGCATCCTAGCCGGGTCGAGCATGGCACCAGGACGATGTCGTTATGACATCTGGACCATGGCAGCAACCTTCTAGGCTTTGCTGTGAGCACATGGACACACCAGGCCATTCAGCCTGGTTGACTTAACTCAGGCCCGAAGCCCAGCCCATATCTAAATGGAAGCTTGCAACCTTCCTTTGACCTGTGCAAATGTACTCGGCCCAAATTTCCATCAACATTAGGCTGTTGGGCTTTGTTTTGCGCCTCGACCCGAACCCAACTTTGGTTGGGCATGGACCAACACACGACCAGCTTTTGCTGGGCCTATTCTATGTCCATAATTCGGCCTTAACGCCATCAGTTGTTGCTGTTGGGCTTCCTAGTCTCTCGGCCTATGGCTTGTAGCCACATGTGGGCTGCTCTGCAGCCAAACTCAAGACCCATATGCCTTTAGGGCTTTGCCCTACTCATGGCACCCAAGCCCAAATCCTTTTGGGCTATGGTTTTTCGAATCCAATGCTAATTTTTGGCATTTTAAATCATTTTAACCCGAATGTTATTATTCTTGCTTCCACGATCGATCCCGTTTGGTCCTGATCTATTGAATTAATTAAAAGTGACATGCAGTATATTAATCTGATAATGAATCCAAAATTATTGACCTGAGGATCACTTTTGGACATTAATGATTCAATAATTTATTTTTATACTTTGAACCGTTGACATACTTTCGTAGTCCCGAAGCTCTCACACTTGAGTTCCCGAAGAAACTCAAACCCACTATACTTAAATCAGCATATTGCATTCTGTGTTTCTTGTAGGAACCTTTCCTTTATGAACTAATTGTTTATAAAACTAAATTAAACCTGTGGTTTCATATTTAGTGCCTTTGAAACCCGAAGTTTTCATTCAAAACTTACAACATGATACTTGTAGCTTTCATGCATAAATTAAACCAATACATGTCTATAGAACTTGAATGTTCTACGATATATATTTATGGATCACCATATGACTAATCACGTTTTTGTTGTGCCTTTTATTTTAAGGACATGTCGAACTTGAACAAGCTCAATTTCACCGCTCTGGAAGTATCTGGAAGAAACTACCTAAAGTGGGTTCAAGACATGAAACTCTATCTTACTGCAAAGGGCATTAGAGCCACCATTAAGGCACTTACCGATGACAAACTTGTCAACGAAGCTCAGAAAGCTAATGCAATGAGCTTAATTCGAAGACACATCCATGATGCACTGCAGACCGAGTACCTCGCAGAAGATGACCCACGCACCATTTGGCTTGCTCTGGTCAACCATTTTGATCACCAGAAATACATCTACTTTTCTAAAACAAGACATGACTGGTAGCATCTTCGCTTCCAGGACTTTAAGTCCGTGAATGAATACAACTCTAAAGTTTGTAGAATCCGATCACTTCTCAAGTTTTGTAAAATGGAACTAACCAAATCATATCTCTTGGAGAATACCTATTCGACCTTCTATGCCACAAATATTGTCCTGTAGTAAAAATATAGGGCATATAAGTTCACCAAATTTTTAGATTTAATCTCTATTTTACTTCTCGTTGAAAGCATAACCATCTTTTGATGAAGAATCATCAAGCTCCACTGATTGGCTTGAAAGTCGTTCCTAAAGCGTATGCGACCAATTCTAGCAGTCACAAATGACGCAAGAATCCTCGTGGCCGTGGAAATGGGCGGTAAGCGCCACCATGGGCCCAAGGTCCACAGAATCAAGGCCCACCCAAGGAAGGAAATGTGACCCAACAATGCCAACCCCTTGCCCCTAAGGCCCTAAACTTCAAGAACAAGGGAAAAGCTTCCGTTCAATCGGCTTCCACTGAAATGGACATGTGCTACCACTGTGGTGTTGGAAATGTGCCCTAAAGCCAATCATATGATGATACTTTACGGACATTTTACATGTTAAACTAATCTAGTTTAACTATAAAGGGCAAAGATTATTGTTTGAGCCGTCTCATATAAATGTTATATGCTTAAACGATAAAGTCCAAGGAATATGTGATTGGAAGAATGTAATCTAATGAAGTTAGATTCATGAGACCATTCTTTCGTAGACACATCCTAAATGTTCCTGATCATAGGATTGCCAATTGGGCATTGACAGTCCGTCAAGATCGGTACGTGCTATGTCTTCTCTCAGGGAGAGTGACTAGTCTCGAGTCATTGGTGTGTGTGACATCAAGACAAGTACGTAGGTGCTCAGTAGAGAATGAGTTCACTGAACGCGATCAACGAAGAGTTCTCATACTCATGTCACATGAGAACTCATGTTTGGGATAATGCAAATTAGTCCTTTGACCTGAGGCATCACAGTTGTCTTGTGGTTAAGTCCTTGATCTTTGATTATGTCAAAGTCACCCCATTGGGGTGTCCACGGCATCGTTGGGGTTAAGCCACTTAGTCATGGAGGCAAGTGAATGCGCAACAAGGGATCTCTAACCTTCAAACCGTTTGAGGGAGAATACTCTATGATATGATTTAGAATCTCTGGCCAGAGTATGAATGAGATTTAGAAAAGTCGTTCTAAATCACATTCAAGGAAATCATATAAGCACACGAATCACATTGGATAGTAGACATGAATAAATAAACTATCAAACCAAACAATGTGGTCAGGAGTATTAGATTAGAGAAAGACCGTACTGCATTTGTAATCCCAAACTGAATAGGTTTTCTCTACCTCTTCTGATTAGCTTGGGTAACCATGATATGCTGCAAGGTGTCACTCATGGTTTGTGGAAGCCCTAAACGTGTGTAATCACTAAAGGGAGAATTGAAAGTAAGTTTCAATTCACAATCGATGTAAAATGGTTTTAATCGCCCACTGCCTCGCTAAAAGGAACCTAATGGATCGCACACCGTGTAAGGTGGAGATTGAAGAAACAATGGAGATGAGTAAGAATGATTAAAGAGTTTAATCATTTATTTATGGCAAGGATTAATTAATATGTTAATTAATCAAACGAATAAGTTCGTTAAAGACCTCGGGATAGGTTTTGTACCTTAAGGCCCAATGGGCTTCGAACGTCAAGCCCATTGACTTAAGTTGTATGACAACTTAATGAATAATGATTCACTAAGACCCAAAAGCCCAAACAACACCCCATGGCCGGCCATTTAGAGGAAGGGTAGTGAACTTGCTTTAATTACAAGTTTGCCACTCAAATGAATAAAGGTATAAATATGACTTTATAGCCTTTTATTCATAAGGGTTTCTTTTAGAGAAAATTGGTGAGAACTTGTCTCTCCATTTTCTCTCTAGGAGGCCGGCCCCTTGGGGGGTGCATCTTGCAATCCCACTACTCCAAGGTCACTCATTTCTTCTCCAATCTCTCCTTGGTGAAGAGACTTAGAGGTTCCCTACTTTAGGAACTTGGAGAAACCTATTCTTCCATCCAAAAATATAGATTTAAGATGCAAGGAATGAAGGCCCTCTCTTTGGGTGATTAGCCTTTGCTTATGCAAAGAGGAATCTACAAAGGTATAAATCTCAACTCACTTTGTTTTGAGTTGATTAATGGTTCACCAATCTACTAGGCTTTGAATTTCTTGGTTAATGTTTTGTTTTTAAGTGCATGCTAGCATGATTCCGCCTTTAATTGTTAATTGCATGCTATATGATGTTGCTTAAATGAACATGTTTCCCTAAAATATTCCTTCAAGTGGTATCAGAGCCTAGGTCTAGTAGTTGGTGAATCCTTTTGGGTTTTGTAGTTCATAGTTTGTGATTTAAAAGTTGTAATATGTTACAAGCTTTATTCTTGTTTCTTTGAATGTAAATTTTGTTGGAAAATTTGCCATCTCAAATGTTGAAGATGTAGTTCATATGAGCATGAATATTGGAGCTAAAATTTGGTGCCATGACTTTGGGGATTTTCGGCCAAATCCAAAGGGTGGATTTTTGGGTTCTTGTTTGACTTGTTAAAAGTGTTTTAAGGTGACTTTTGGAACCCTTATGTACCCTAGTTTGGTTAGATGTTATTTCCCTAAAGTTTGAATGGTTTTGGAATGTTTTTGGGTGAAAAATGTTCATGGAAAATTTTGAGTTTTTTCATGAGTGTTCTTCATTGTTCTTGACATTTTTGCCAAGAACAAAAAGGTTTGTGTTTTGATTCAAAGTTTTGGTTAATTTCATAAAGTCTTTGTTTTGTGTTGGTTGATGTGAATTTTCTATCACCAAAACATTTATTTTGAAAGGTGATAGAAATTGTGATGGGTGTGTAAGACTTACACACCTTACACACCACATGCATGGTTTTATGATTCACAACAACCAAATTCCACTTGCAAGGCTTTATGACTTAGTTGAAAAATTTCCAAATTTTTGTGGACTTATCTCCACTCCCTTTCCCTCTCTAAAAACCGGCCCTCCCTCAATGGGAGTACTTTTGGGGCTTTTATGCAATTACATAAAGTTTTGATACTTTTGTGTATTTGCACTTTGGCCCAAAAGTTTACGTTTTTACGTTAAGGTCTAAAAACGCTAAAGGACAAATTGTTTTGATCCTTTAATGAAGTTTTTGCATTGATTAAATTTTGGGTTCTATTGTAATTACATGTAGTGGACTTTTGTGTCTTTAAAAAGTGACCCCAAAAGTTTTGCAACATAGCCCAAAAGTTGAGGTTAATTGCTTAATGACCCAAATAAGTTGTGGTTATTGCATATTGGCCCAAATTAATTAGAGAACAAAATTGTTTTGTCTCTTTAAATGAGAATTGGATTTTCATTTTGTTTAGCTCCATTTAAATCAATTTTATGGATACAAAAACCAAATGAAAATGTTGCATTCAATTTAATTAGTTAAAGTGTTAATTAATTAAAGGGTGATTATGAACCTAAGCCTAAAATAATTGAGCTATGTGAAAGGCCGTTTCAAATTTGTTTGAACCATGGGAATGTGTAGATTAGATTTGGGTTGTAATTTGATTTGATCAAATGTTGTAAAAGGGCTTAAGCTCTTCTTTACTTTAAAGTAATTTGTTTTATGCAAATGTTGTAATGAGCATAAGCTCACCTTTACTTTGAAGTACTTCTTTCTTGCTTTATATGATATGCATGAAAATGAAGTAGTTGGGTCCAACGCCCCTAAGACAACACGCCTTAATGTGATTAAACGCGTAACTAAAATCAATCACCATCCCTAGACCGAGATTCAACACAAGGCTCGTGTTGAATCTAAACAAAGGTTCATAATCATCCTAAGGCCCTAAGGCAACTATATAGTCCATCAAATGAATGCAAAGGTTATGTTAGTAGTATCATATACTCTTGCTTTAAAAATCGTTTTATAAGCATAGTGGGAGTATTATATACAACTAAATCAATCAAATGGACCAATAGTTGTAATAGGACCAAATAGTTTTAATAGAGATTAAAATGTATGTTTATATGTGATGAGACCTAAAACCCTCAACCAAACCAATATTAAGTTGAAAAGCGTGAGAGTGCTTTGAACACTCTTTCGTGGCCTTCCACCGTGGTAGGCTTCAATCGTTTGTGACTCATACAATGTATTCGTCCAGTTCTGGGGTTGCAAAGTATGTGCTTACATTCAGGAGAAGCCTATAAACATATGATGAAGTGAAAGTAGGCAACGAGTATGGCCAATATGGAGTTCTTCTGAGGCCATTCTTGAACCCCTACTTGAACTAGCATGGTGGGAATGACTTAACTAAGTGCAATGGTGCCAATATGGAGTTCTTCTGAGGCATCATTCTCTAGAGGCCAAATAAGATGGGTACTTGCATTAGTTGCAAATGAGTAAGCGTACTATCTCATTATTATTGTTGCTAGCCAATATGGAGTTCTTCTGAGGTGGGCTTGGTAATAGTGAGCCTCCCATAACCTACTAAGAGTTTCCTCCAAAACTCTCGAATTCCAATGAGGGATATGGAATTTGCCAAAAATAGTGGGTGGTGCTATTTGATTTAAAGACCCGAATCAGATGGCTTAAAATCAATCAATTTATATTCGTTATGTATTTGTTTACCAATATATTTGCAAACGCTATCCAACACTTGACAAATAAAAGCCGAAAGCTTTAGTTTCCGTGCTTGGTACTACAAAACCATAGATTGTCTTTAATGGCTTGTAAATGTACCTAAGTAGTCTCATCCTCACAATCTTCCTATTGATAATGTATCATTAGAAGAATATGTTAGAAAAGTCTATCATAAAGAGGACAACAATTTTAAATGTCATAATTCTTCAATTACAAATTGTTGTATGAAGAAATAGGAGTTGCTTTGAACAACTCTTAGTCAATGCAAACACTTAGTGCTTGTTTCTTTGTTACATGAACAAGGAACTTGAGAAGAAATCACAAAGGCATGGACACTTTATGTGCCATGATTCTTCACTTACAAATTGTTGTATGAAGAAATGAGAGTTGCCTTGTACAACTCTTAAAAGTTTGTAATTATGTTTAGAACATAATGGTTGGTTGACAAAAATAGTCCATTAACATGGACTTATGATGATTTTGAATCATTGAGTGTTGAAGTGATAAACCACTTAGCGAGACGGAAACTAGGCAAGGACTTCACCTTTGTTTCCCTACACTAATGGTTCACTAAGTTTATTGTAAACTATGTAGTGAACAATAACCACATGCTCTCCAAAATGTTTGATGTGTACAACACAATTGAAATAAGTTTCAAGAGAGATAGTGGGAGTTTAGGGACCATGACTAATGTAGTCAAAGGTGAAAGTAAAATGAAGAAGATAAGAATTAACTCCAAGGGAACAAACTTTCTTTATGAAAGGATGGACATTGGAAGGGGTATTTGCAAGAAATGTCTTGCAAGTGTCAAGAACACGCCTTACGAAGGTGTTGTAAAATGTTCTTGAATAGTTCAAAACAGTTGATTCTTCTACTTGAATGCTTGATTCCGTATTAGTAACTATGTTTTACAATCGTTGTAAAAGTGTGACTAATAAGAAGTAGAAGATTAATGAGAGAAGAGAAAGTACTTCACATTCGAAACGTGAATCAAATGTAGATCTCTGCGAAAGCAGATGGTACTTACTTCCTCATATGAACTACCAAAGAAATTGGAAAAACGTAGATTGTCTTTATATTCCAATTTTAAGGAACTAAATTCCGTCACTATGTGAAATGGATAAATGTTTTGTTTGACAAAACATTGTTCTTTATTAATCAATGATTGGATTATGGTAATCTAATTAATTATCTCTATAGTAGAGATAATATGGTAGTGTTAACTGTTTAGAAAATAATGATGCTTAAAACCCAAAAGGTTGCAAGGTAGTGACTAATCCCAACTAAAGTTGTGATACCTCTAAAACATAAATTACGAGTTGGTCATAGATGGACGCTTTGGATCGTTAGATCCGGATCCAATACCTTCTTGTTAAAATTATATAGAGGCGAAATGTTCGAATCTTTATTCTTTTGGAAAGAAGAAAGAATCACAAAGTTGTTGAGGTTAATTCACTTAGATGTTAGTGGCACTTGTCCACAAACATAATACTACTCATGTTGGATAACATTCACCGAAGATCACTCTCGGTTGGACTATAGTTTATTTTGAATAAACACAAGCCCGAATACTTTGCAAAATGTTTCAAAGAATTCAAGAAATGTAAGTTGATGAGTAAGACATCTAAAGTATTTACCTTCCTAGATTTGATCCAAGGAAAAGTAACACTTTAGATGAGTTTCCTTGAAAGATATCAAGGAAAATAGCATCATAAGATAATGAATTTCTCCTTTAGGAGAAGAACAAACTCGAATAAGATTTAGTTCGTTAGATGTTATCTATTACCCATATATAGGATATATACTTCTAAAACAATATGATTGTAAATTAGAAGATCTTCCAATATTTTCATGACTCCATAAGATGTAGTTGGAAAGAAAGACAAATCTTAAAAATGTTCAGATTTGGGGTTGTGTGCTAATAAACTATATTTGTTTGATAACAATCTTGAGGGATATCCTTAAATTAGCTTTTGGATATCGCTTCTATAAACCAACTAACAAATGTTGTTTTGTTAGGTAGTTCATTATAATCCTACAATGTGATTTGCCTAAATGCAAATGAACGAGAGATAGAACTCAAAGAATAGGTTCTTTGAGAGACAAGATAGTAATCAACAAATATAACAACCTAGTTCCTATACCACAAGCTCCAAGGTAGTCGATAAGGATTTAAAAACCGTCTCAGTTGAATGGTTTGAACTTTATGACTATCTCATAGAGTTGCACCTCTTAATTCGAAAGAAATAAGAATGAAAATCCTTATGACTACATTGAGTGTATATATGATATATACTCAAGGAAATGGTAAAGTACCATTTGACCCGAAATAATGAAACCTTCATAAGCTAATTGGTAGCTTAAGGTAACTACAATCAAAAGGATGGTTGACTTTGAAGAAACCATTTTTGACGTAGTCTTGGTTTCAATTAATTCGAAGATAGCTAGCTACAACTAAATGGTGATTCAATGTTTGGACATAATATGGGTTTCCGAAACCATTATTAAGATAGTCTTAATAATATATGTCTAAAACTATGAATCACAAGACATGTAAGTTGTAGAGATCCATCCATCATGGATCTTAGCAAGCTAGTGGGAGCTATAAGCGTCTTATGAGAGAAAGGTCAAATCGTTTGCTTTCTCATAAAGATGTAAATGAATCTTTTGTTTACTAGGTTTACAAAAGATTAGTGGGAGTTAATCATATTCCTAAATTTGTATATATATATATAAATATATATGTGATATGTATGAATATATATATGATATATTAATTTTGGAAATGAAAAGAATATTTCTTCGTTAAAGTTATGACTTTAAGCATTCTATAACGATAGAATGTATATGGGAGACATAGTCTATATACATGGGATGGAAATCTATATTGATAGATTTCAAGATATAATTTGATTATATCAATCCCTAATAATAGACAAAAGTTGCTAGGAAGTTTCTCATATGATGATAAACTTCAATTAGAAGGATGACTCTAGTGTGACTAGCAAGTTGCCCTTCTCAAAGGGAACGTACCCTTTGACTCCCAAAGAAATAATGCGTAAATAAATCCTTTATGCATACGCATAAAGGTGATTTATGTATTTCATATTGTATGAAAAACATTGATATGAGTTGTACCTAGAACGGTACAAGATGATATCAGTGCAAGCCCAGGATCAGAACCATGGCAACTGTCAAGTGAGTCCTTAAGTATTTAAGAAATACTAAAGGATAAATTCCTCAAAGATCGAGGAAGAATTAGAGTAACGTAATGGAAGCGTAAATGTATTAGATTATGAATCTAATCCATCATTGAATGTTTCTTCATTATGAATGAAGAGATAAACAGATATCTCTTTATTATGACAAAAGAGATATTTGGATGGAAACATTAAAGTAATGACTTTAGTGTGTTCCATTATGAATGCAAAATATATTGCCATATAGAAGTTTGCAACAATGTTGTTTGGATGGGAAAGTTCATTTAGTGAACTCTCTATTCGGTTCCAACCAGAAAGTGTATCTAGTGTACTGACACTATGACACTAATGGGGCGATAGCTCAAGCCTGGGAATCAAGGTCTCATCAAGATCCGAACTCATATGAGAGACTGAACCACATGATTGAGAATCATGTATAATGGTGACGTCGTTATTCTCAAGGTTGCTTCTATGGATAACATATAGATATCCATTGCCTAGGCCTACTATTCAGCCATTTATGAAATGACTACAAAAGAGGTATCATCACTGATGACTAAGCTGATTGACTCTAGTGCAAGTGGGAGATTGTTGGAAATGTGCCCTAAAGCCAATCATATGATGATACTTTACAGACATTTTACATGTTAAACTAATCTAGTTTAACTATAAAGGGCAAAGATTATTGTTTGAGCCGTCTCATATAAATGTTATATGCTTAAACGATAAAGTCCAAGGAATATGTGATTGGAAGAATGTAATCTAATGAAGTTAGATTCATGAGACCATTCTTTCGTAGACACATCCTAAATGTTCCTGATCATAGGATTGCCAATTGGGCATTGACAGTCCGTCAAGATCGGTACGTGCTATGTCTTCTCTCAGGGAGAGTGACTAGTCTCGAGTCATTGGTGTGTGTGACATCAAGACAAGTACGTAGGTGCTCAGTAGAGAATGAGTTCACTGAACGCGATCAACGAAGAGTTCTCATACTCATGTCACATGAGAACTCATGTTTGGGATAATGCAAATTAGTCCTTTGACCTGAGGCATCACAGTTGTCTTGTGGTTAAGTCCTTGATCTTTGATTATGTCAAAGTCACCCCATTGGGGTGTCCACGGTATCGTTGGGGTTAAGCCACTTAGTCATGGAGGCAAGTGAATGCGCAACAAGGGATCTCTAACCTTCAAACCGTTTGAGGGAGAATACTCTATGATATGATTTAGAATCTCTGGCCAGAGTATGAATGAGATTTAGAAAAGTCGTTCTAAATCACATTCAAGGAAATCATATAAGCACACGAATCACATTGGATAGTAGACATGAATAAATAAACTATCAAACCAAACAATGTGGTCAGGAGTATTAGATTAGAAAAAGACCGTACTGCATTTGTAATCCCAAACTGAATAGGTTTTCTCTACCTCTTCTGATTAGCTTGGATAACCATGATATGCTGCAAGGTGTCACTCATGGTTTGTGGAAGCCCTAAACGTGTGTAATCACTAAAGAGAGAATTGAAAGTAAGTTTCAATTCACAATCGATGTAAAATGGTTTTAATCGCCCACTGCCTTGCTAAAAGGAACCTAATGGATCGCACACCGTGTAAGGTGGAGATTGAAGAAACAATGGAGATGAGTAAGAATGATTAAAGGGTTTAATCATTTATTTATGGCAAGGATTAATTAATATGTTAATTAATCAAACGAATAAGTTCGTTAAAGACCTCGGGATAGGTTTTGGACCTTAAGGCCCAATGGGCTTCGAACGTCAAGCCCATTGACTTAAGTTTTATGACAACTTAATGAATAATGATTCACTAAGACCCAAAAGCCCAAACAACACCCCATGGCCGGCCATTTAGAGGAAGGGTAGTGAACTTGCTTTAATTACAAGTTTGCCACTCAAATGAATAAAGGTATAAATATGACTTTATAGCCTTTTATTCATAAGGGTTTCTTTTAGAGAAAATTGGTGAGAACTTGTCTCTCCATTTTCTCTCTAGGAGGCCGGCCCCTTGGGGGGTGCATCTTGCAATCCCACTACTCCAAGGTCACTCATTTCTTCTCCAATCTCTCCTTGGTGAAGAGACTTAGAGGTTCCCTACTTTGGGAACTTGGAGAAACCTATTCTTCCATCCAAAAATATAGATTTAAGATGCAAGGAATGAAGGCCCTCTCTTTGGGTGATTAGCCTTTGCTTATGCAAAGAGGAATCTACAAAGGTATAAATCTCAACTCACTTTGTTTTGAGTTGATTAATGGTTCACCAATCTACTAGGCTTTGAATTTCTTGGTTAATGTTTTGTTTTTAAGTGCATGCTAGCATGATTCCGCCTTTAATTGTTAATTGCATGCTATATGATGTTGCTTAAATGAACATGTTTCCCTAAAATATTCATTCATGTGGATCAAGGGATCATTGGTCATGAGTATGTTGAGCTACCCTTGAGGTCATTGCCAAGTATCATTCCCGTCGTGAGTCTAACTTTGCATATGTGGATCATCCAGAAGATGCTATTGCATAATAGAGATATCAGATTTTAAGAAGGCATAAGTGATGCGAAAATAACTTAACACACAAATTAAACCCTCTTGTTGTCAATTGTAGTAAAGAATGAAAGTAGGGATCATTCTCCCGGGGATTATGAGGGATTGCTAAAACACTTGAAACTGACTTAAAAACGTAAAATTAAGTTTGAAACACCAAACTAGACTCAAAAGATGCAATACAAACTAAAAACACTCAAAACAGCTTAAAACAATGAATTAGACTCTAAACTGACTCTAGGGATGGTTTTGGATGAAATTAGGTTCTAACTTGACTCAAGACACTTAAAAACACAACTCAAAACAGATTTTGACTAATAACACACTTTTAAAGTAAAGAGGGATTTGATTTTGACGAATTTGAAACCAAAACAAATAGATTGTAAACTAAAACAGATTTTGGACGAATTTGGGTAAACTATGGATGATGGGCTAGCTAGATGGTTCTTCTCCACACATGACACACTTACACATAAACCAATTTTCAGTTGTTCTTTCGATAAATCATGAAATTCAACACCCCAGGTTAATTAAGTCCGCTTAAATTAATCTTCAAGTTCTCCTTAAGTTATTGAATTGGATGGGAAAGCGCATACAACAATTCAAGCATTCTTCAAAAGTCTTTTACGTGAACAGCACAATAAAGATACAATCAAAGATCACTAAGCATTATGAAAACTATAGTATTGATGAGGCATTCGTTACTATGATGAGCATGAAACTCCTGCCAAGAATTTATTTAACGCAATCGTTTATAAGCGACCTCCAGTGCTTGTGAATATAAGTTTGTAACTATTAGGTGAAACTCCCTTATACTCTAGCATCATATGCATGCATGCAAACTAACTGTGCACTCTTAATAAACATACACGAATAAGTTAACAATCAAGCAGTTAAACAAATTGAATTCACAACTTATGAAATCACAACTGAAGGTAATCAATTCATATTACAAGTATGTTCATGGCTTTGAATTTCCCCTTAGCTAAGGGGGGTTTAGTTACTCATAATTGCAACAAAATCAGAAAATAACAAAGTAGATATAGAAAGCAAGAACGAAGTACACCTAAAACGCTCCAAAGTTTCAAGCTTGAAACGCCAAGGACCTTCGTTTTCACCATCTTGTAACATCACAAGTATCTAAGGATGTGTATGGATATATGGAAAGGTTATGAATGTATTTAGGTTGGATGGATACCACGGCAAGGGGAAGTGAATGTATGGATTTGTGTTTGATTTTTGGTTAGATAAGTGCCACGGCAAGGGAATGGAATTGTATGTGTTTGTGGGATGTGGGAATATATGGATGAATGTAAGGTGCTCACAGCTAGGATGGATCTCCTCGTTATGGTGAATGGTGGATGTATTTATAGGCTAGGGAGATGAGTGTATGGAGTTGTAATGAGTGGATGTAATGGGTGTAGTGGTTGGATGAATAGGTGTAGGTCATGGCAAGGGGAAGGAATAATGGTTGAATGTGTTTGGGAATGTGGGAATGAATGTGTGAATGTGGCTGTCCATTTTTCTTTCCTCTTTCCATATGTGTTTGCTGTCATCTAATCATCATTTCCACACCTTCATTCTTTATTTTCTGCTGCCATGCCTTGCCTTTCTTGTTGTTTTCTCTCTTTATTTCCACATGTACCAGCTATTACACTTGCACACACATGTTCTTCATCATTTCAGCCACTAATCCACACCTTTTCTGCCCATGCCAAGCTGTCCATGCCGTCTGTCTTTCCTTTGCCCATGTGTGTATGTTTCCTCTTACAGTTGCACACACATGTTCTTCATCATTTCAGCCACTAATCCACCCATTTTTTGCCCATGCCAAGCTGTCCATGGTGTGCCTTTCTCTTTGCCCATGTGCCGTGCAGTTTGCATGTGTGTGTATGCATGTTGTCTTTGCATGTGCACACACATGCTCTTCACCATTTCAGCCCAAAATCAACACATTTGCACACACACATGCTGATTTCCAGCCTTCTAATGTTCAAAAACGTCCATCCTCATGTCTCCATGCTTGCACTATCCAATCTTGGCTCAAAAATGCTCCAAAATGCACCAAAATGCACTTTCTTGCCAACTTTGTTATTAGGACCTATAAACACACGAAAATAGCTTAAAAATACATAATTGACTAAGAAATAACAACATAAATGTACAAGAACAAGCTAACTAAGTCGCATAAATATGCTCCTATCAAATTCCCCCACACTTAGCTTTTGCTAGTCCTCGAGCAAAACAAAACAAACGAAACAAACAAAACATAACCTAGACCTTCCAACATTTGCCTCAGGGATTTTCAATGAAACATGACATGCCAAAGATCATCACTTACATAGATTTAAGCAATCCTTCCCCTTGAGCATACTTAATCATAATCACCATTCACTAGTTCACATTTAATCAATTAAAACAACATTTTGAATGTAGTAACATGCCTTAGAGAATTCCCTCAATTCCTTATTAGATACTCTCTATTTTCACACACATTTTCTGACTACACACCCTACACTAGTTATATGTGAGAAGATTGACGTAAACATGAAAGACTAGTACTCACATATGTTACAACAAAGAAAGCAATTTCTGGAGTTAATAAGCATGTTTAAATATGATCTCATGAATGGAATGCTACTACTTAGATGCGAGAACTAGTGACACCATATGCTCATACCAAATTCAAACTCCACAAATTGAAACACATAACACTCAAGATAGAAGTCAAGGGTTGTAACGGGGCTTGGGAGTAATGGCTAACAAAGGAAGGATAGGGGTAACAAACGTTCTTAAAGCGATAGCAAGCAAAGCAATGAAATCGACACTTGGAATTCACTTTAGAATGCAGAATTAACTTTTAAATACAAAGGGAAGATTCATACAACACTTAGGGCCGAATTCAATATTTTTGGACCCTTTCTTCAACAAACAACACTTTCAAGCTCTTTTTCACAACTTTTCTTCTTTTCATTCTATTTTCCACGATTTTTTTTTCTTTTTCTTTTTCTTTCCTACCCGTGCCTTATTAAGGACTTTGGCACACACACACAACAAAAATAACTTCCCCTACCCTTGTTTTCTGCAATACATTAATCAAAAGGAATTCATTTTGAGTCATGCTTTACTATGCTTCAAGAACAAGGGTATGGATGGTCCTAATCTAGGCTAGGTGAGGATAGTGTGGGTTAACAAAGAACATAGGCTACACAAGGCTCAACGGGGTTAAACTTAAACATATAATGAAGTAGGATACACGGCAATTTGGCTTTGGTGGTGGTCACTACACAACTTCATCTTGAATATGTGTTATGCAAATCAATAGCATGCTTTGAATGAAATGGGCATGAGTTCTAGCATTTGGAACTAAATGATGAAACGCCTTCTAAGTAGTAACCAAGCAAAGAATAATGAGATCATGCAACGACTTTAGAAAACAAGAATGCACAGATTATTAACTCTCTAAATAAACGTTTAGGCTCAAGTGTCACAAGGTTGTAGCGTCAATTTGAGTTCCTTCCTTCAAGCATGTTACAAAAACTGATTTTTCTTTTATCATTGCATGTGAATTCATAAATTTAAACCACAACCAAGCATACACCAAAGAGTAAATCAAATTTTCATCCATGTTTATAATTCTCTTTAACAGTCATGTAATCAAAAACCAAATCTTCATCATTGTGTTGGAAGGTACCCTAAGACACCAATAAACACACAAAAACAACTCTTTTTGGGTTTTTCAAAACAATTTTTCAAATTTTTATGAGATTTTTGGATTTTTATGTCAACATACACTAAAACACTCCAAAACAGCTTAAAAACACTTAAAAACAGCAAGGAACAACACTAGAAGTAATGGGTGATAAACTCTTACGAATTTCATGCAAAACAACTTGGTTACCCCCCCCCCCCACACTTAAATCAAACATTATCCTCAATGTTTCAAGCATAAACTCACATAAAAATAAGCAAACAAACAAACAACGAATAAACATGACAAGTATGGCAAAGTAAAAACCAGACAGAGTAGAGTTTAAGAACGCAAATCTGGTTTTGGAGATAGATGATCTTGTTGACTTTCCACAGCTTTGATCTTGAACTGGTTTGGAATTCTGAGCGAGGAATATGAGAGTTCCTTGGTTTCAAATCAGACTCATTCTGCTGGGTTGATTTGATTGTGTAGTCTGCATTCTTCTCTGCTTGTTTCTTCTGCACGGCAGGTAGGCACGAGGTAGAGGTGATGGTCTGTTTCTTTCTTCAATATTTCCAAGTGCCCACCTCTTGCTTTCTTTCTCCTTGTCCCTAGCTGAGGATGAATTGGCAAATTGTCTCCACATGCTTCGAGGTATCATTTTCACTTCCCTTATCTGTTCCCCAGGCAGATGTGGTAGACGAAAAGGAAGCATAAAATGATGAAGATGAGTACTCGAGAGCAAGGCCAGGTAAGCAATCAGGAAGGGGTTCCAGGCAGTTGGTTCCAGATCGGAAGATTGATACCAAGTGCTGGCTGATTGCTCTCTTTCTCATTGTCCCAAAACAACGACAATGAGAAGGACATGGAGAAAACATGATATGAGATACTCTTGCTTTCATCCTTCATGATATGAAATACTTTTGCTTTGGATGAGTTGTTTGCAGAGGCACAGGAACACTGAGTGACTCGATAGAGTTTGTTGGAAAGGCATTCTTGGAGAAGAAGAAGGGTTATGTATGTCTGCCTTGCAATGGAGGGTGAAGGGTGACATTTATAAGAATTAATAACCGGTACTATTCTTTCACTCTTGTCAGCAACCGTTGGATGATTTAATAGTGAACTTCACGTGCTTTCTACTTCACAAGAGATCTTCGACATATTGCCCATAATTTCCGCAAGGTTGAGTGTGCATGTGACAGGTGCTGACACGTCTGGAAAAGCAAGTGCCTCTTCGATATCTAGAATCGGCGCTTCGACAAACTGCCTGTGATTTCCGCAAAGCTGACTCTGCATGTGACAGATGCTGACACATCTGGAAAAGCAGATGCCTCTCCGATTTCTGAGCTTGCCTCTTCGAGTTTTGAGCTCCATCGAGTGCAGAGGTTGCATGTGACAAGTGCGAACAAATCTGGAAAAGAAGATTGGTCTGTGGTTTCTGAGTAAGCCCAGCTTTTGAGAAAGCTAGCGCCTCTTCGATTTTTAAGTTGGCCTCTTCGATTTTTGAGTTGGCCTCTTCGATTTTTGAGTTGGCCTCTTTGATTTTTGAGTTGGCCTCTTCGATTTCTGAGTTGACCTCTTTGATTTCTAAGCTCGCCTCTTCGATCTCTGAAATCCCATCGAGTGCTAATTTTTATAGAGGTACAAATAACGTTTCAAAGCACACTTGAATTTCTGCCTGTAGAAACTCCCTTCTTGCACTTCTACGATCTTGACTTGTCCAACCTCTCTTTCTTCAACACCTTTGAAAATGTCTGGCCCCTCCGACCGTCGTTTTGACTTGAACCTTGGTGAAGAGGCAGCCATGCCTTCTCCAGACAACATATGGTGCCTATCCTTCATATCCCCTATTGGTCCTCTTACCGTTAGGGATTCGGTGATGAAGAATGATATGACCGCTGCGGTGGTGGCCCGGAACCTTGTCACTCCCAAAGATAACAGACTACTTGCCAAACGGTTTGATGAGTTGGTTGTTAAGGATTATTTGGCTATCAGTGTGCAATGTGCAGGTTCTGTGTCTAATATGGCCCAACGCCTATTTGCTCGAACCCGTCAAGTTGAATCATTAGCGACTGAAGTGATGAGTCTTAAACAGGAAATGAGAGGGCTTAAGCATGAGAATAAACACTTGCACAAGCTCGCACATAACTATGCTACAAACATGAAGAGGAAGATTGACCAGATGCAGGAATCTGATGGTCAGATTTTACTTGATCATCAGAGGTTTGTGGGTTTGTTCCAACAGCATTTGCCTTCGTCTTTTGGGGCTGTACCGCCTAGTGAAGCTCCAAATGATCAACCTCTGATACCTCCTCCTTCTGTGGCTCCGCCGACTACTGAGACTTCTCCCAAACAGCCTTTGTGAAGGCTTCCTCTTGTATTTTTCTGTCTTTAGTTTATTTTCCACAAATTTTAATGTGAAAATACCTTGCATATCTGTCAATGTCTCAAAAATAAACCCATACCCAAAAATAATTAAATAATCAACAAACAAATAAATAAAAAAATGATAATCATGGCGAAATAAAAATGCAGAAAAGGGAAGGTTTTTAGAAACGCAAAACTGATTGTGGAGCGATTCAAAAATCTTCCTTATTTGAATACATAGGTTGCCTCCCAAGAAGTGCTTGCTTTAATGTCTTCCAGCCGGACGATACCTCCATTTAAGCTTGAACAGGGTCCACGACATGGAGGGGTACATTCTTCACGACATGCTCCTCAAAGGCCTCATAATAGGGCTTCAAACGATGCCCATTTACCTTGAATTCTTGTTGCGTCTTCAAACTTTGTATTTGGACTACACCATGAGGAAAAACATTAGTAACCACAAAATGACCAACCCATTTGGAACGCAACTTACCAAGAAACAAGCGAAGGCGGGAATTAAAGAGTAACACTTTCTGCCCAATGGAGAATGATTTGCCTCGAATCATCTTGTCATGGAAAGCCTTCGTCTTCTCCTTGTAAATTCGGGCGTTTTCATAAGCCTCATGCCTAATCTCTTCAAGTTCATTTAATTGGAGCTTTCTATGAATTCCAGCAGCATCAAGGTCCATGTTGAATGTTTTGACGGCCCAATGCGCCTTGTGCTCCAATTCTACGGGAAGATGGCATGGTTTGCCATAGATGAGCCGAAATAGGGACATGCCAAGGGGTGTTTTATATGCTGTGCAATATGCCCACAATGCATCCTCCAAACGTAAGCTCCAATCCTTCCTTGTTGGCCCAATGGTCTTCTCTAGAATCTGCTTGATCTCCCTATTAGACACCTCGACTTGCCTATTGGTTTGAGGATGATAAGGTGTTGAAACCTTATGTTTGACATTGTACTTCCTCAATAGCGCCTCAATGGTTCGATTGCAAAAAGTGAGAACCTCCATCACTTATGATTACTCTTGGCATTCCAAACCTTGCAAATAGGTTAGTTCTAATGAAATCTACAACCACTCGAGAATCATTAGTTCGGGTGGCTTTCGCTTTCACCCATTTCGACACATAATCCACAGCAAGTAAGATATAAAGGAAGCCATGTGAAGAAGGAAAATGACCCATAAAATCAATACCCCAAACGTCAAAAATTTAAACATTGAGGGTGGAAACCTACGACATTAATGCGAAAATTAACTTAACACACAAATTAAACCCTCTTGTTGTCAATTGTAGTATAAATGCAAGTAGGGATCGTTCTAAACCGGGGACTCAAAACACTAAACTAGACTCAAAGAACTTAAAACAAACCCAAAGGACTCAAACAAGCTAAAAACGCTCAAATCTGCCTAAAAACATAAACTTGGCAGATTTAGACTCTAACACACTTTTGGGACACCTAAAAACACAAATCAAAACAGATTTTGACTAATAAAACACTTTAAAGTAAAGGGGGCTTTGGTTTTGATGAATTTGAAAACAAAACAAGTAAATTAAAGAACTAATGAAATATGCACGAATTTGAGTAAATTGAATGGATGGAAGGCTAGCTAGGAGGTTCTTCTCCACACATAACATACTTGCACATAAACCAATTTTCAGTTGTTCTTTCGATCAATCATGAAACTCAACACCCCAGGTTAGTTAAGTCCGCTTAAATTAACCTTCAAGTTCTCCTTAAGTTATTGAATTGGATGGGAAAGCGCATACAACAATTCAAGCATTCTTCAAAAGTTCTTTACGTGAACAACACAATAAAGATACAATCAAATATCATTAAGCATTATGAAAACTATAAGTATTGACAAGGCATTCGTTACTATGATGAGCATGAAACTCCTGCCAAGAATTTATTTAACGCGATCGTTTATAAGCGATCTGCACTACTTGTGAATATAAGTTTGTAACTATTAGGTAAAACTCCCTTATACTCTAGCATCATATTCATGCATGCAAACTAAGTGTGCACTCTTAATAAACATACACGAATAAGTTATCAATCAAGCAGTTAAACAAATTGAATTCACAACTGAAGGTAATCAAATCATATTGCAAGCATGAACATGGTTTCGAATTCCCCCCTAGCTAAGGGGGCTTTAGTTCCTCATACTTACAAAGCAAAGATAAACAAATTTAGACATTGAAAACAAAAGAAAGAAAACACCTAAACGCTCCAACGATCCAAGTTGGATAGCAAGCACGTCCAAGCACTTTCCTTCCCTTCCTTTGCTACGGCACAATGTGTTGGTGAGTGTTTGAAGGGTTGGTTGTATGGAGGAATGGATGGTGCTCATGGCCAAGGAATGAAAGTGCAAGTGTATGGAGTTGTGAGACGTGAATGTAGTGTCTTTGGATGGATCTTTTCTCATCTCCTTTGCATGTGGGTGTCCTCTTTCTTTCCCATGTGCTGTGTGTTTCCTCTTACATTTGCACACACATGTTCTTCATCATTTCAACCACCAATCAACCCATTTTCTGCTGCCCATGCCGTGTGTGCACTTTGCATGTGTGTGTATGCCTTCATTTCTTCCATGTGTCGTGCTCCATGTTGTATCTCAACATGTACTAGCTGTTACACTTTCCACACATATGTTCTTCATCATTTTAACCACCAATCAACACACTTTCTGCCCTCCAAACTGTCCATGTACTTTCCTTCTTCTATGTGCTGTGCAGTTTGCATGTGTGTGTATGCATGTTGTCTTTGCAAGTGCACACACATGCTCTTCACCATTTCAACCCAAAATCAACACATTTACACACACACATGCTAATTTCCAGCCTTCTAATCTTCAAAAACGTCCATCCTCATGTCTCCATGCTTGCGCTATCCAATCTTGGCCCAAAATTGCTCCAAAATGCACCAAAATGCACTTTCTTGCCAACTTTGTTATTAGGACCTACAAACACACGAAAATAGCTTAAAATACATAATTGACTATGACATAACAACATAAATGCACAAGAACAAGCTAACTAAGTCGCATAAATATACTCCTATCTGGTATTTGATCCCTTGCACTTATATTTCCTGTTCTTTGGCATTTATCACATGTTAAGCAAAAAATTCTAGCATCCTTAAAGATACTAGGCCAATAGAACCGATATTGTAACACCTTAAGTGTTGTTCTTTGTGTGCCAAAGTGACCACCACATGCATATATATGACAAAAGCTTAAAATGGAATGAAACTCAGAATCATGCACACATCGACGAATAATCTAATCCGGGCATTATTTCCACAAATATGGATCATCCCACATATAAAACTGTGCGTCATTTCTGAGCTTATCACGTTGGTGTCTAGTGAGAGTGCTTAGAATTTGTTTAGACACCAAAAAGTTTACCAAATCAGCATACCAAGGTTCACTTACCTTAATGGACATCAATTGTTCATCAGGAAACGTTTTAGCAATGGGTAGGGACTCCTCATTGTGCATCATACGGCTTAGGTGGTCAGCCACCATGTTTTCACTTCCCTTTTTGTCTCGAATCTCAATATCGAACTCTTAAAGAAGTAATATCCATCGAATTAGCCTTGGCTTGGCTTCCTTTTTGGAGAACAAATACTTTAGAGCTGCATGATCAGTGAAAACAATTACTTTAGTACCAATTAAATATGATTGAAATTTTTCTAAAGCAAAGACAACAGCAAGAAGTTCTTTTTCTGTTGTGGAATAGTTTAATTGGGCATCATTCAACGTATGTGACGCATAGTAGATGACATGCGGCCTCTTATCCTTCCTTTGTCCTAAAATAGCCCCTAAAGCATAATCGGATGAGTCACACATGAGCTCAAAAAGAAGGCTCCAATCCGGTGGAACAATAATGGGAGCCGTGGTCAGCAACTCCTTGAGTTGTTTGAAGGATGCCGTGCACTCCTTATTGAAGTCAAACGCCATATCTCTTTGAAGGAGACGACAAAGAAGTTGGGAAACCTTTGAGAAATCTTTGATAAATCTTCGATAGAACCCTGCATGTCCAAGAAAAGAACGCACCTCTCTAACCGAAGTAGGAGAGGGTAAGTGACGTACAAGATCGATCTTTGATTTATCAACCTCCATTCCTTTTTCAGAGATGATATGTCCTAAAACTATGCATTGTTTAACCATGAAATGACATTTTTCCCAATTGAGAACAAGGTTAGTTTCAACACATCGTTTTAAGATCAAATTGAGATTATGCAAACAACCATAAAATGAATCACCAAAAACGCTGAAATCATCCATAAAAACTTCAATAATTTTCTCAACATAATCAGAAAATCTGCTCATCATGCATCTTTGAAATGTGGCAGCTGCATTACATAAACCAAATGGCATGCGACAGTAAGCAAATGTACCAAAGGGGCATGTGAAAGTGGTTTTTTCTTGGTCTTCGGGTGTTATGACAATTTGATTATAACCAGAACAACCATCAAGAAAACAATAGAAAGCATAACCCGCTAACCTCTCAAGAATTTGATCGATGAATGGCAAAGGGAAGTGGTCCTTCCTAGTGGTGGCATTGAGCTTCCTATAATCGATACACACCCTCCAACCTGTTTGGATTCGAGTAGGCACAAGCTCATTTTCAACATTTGTCACCACAGTTACTCCGGATTTCTTTGGAACACATTGAACTGGCAAAACCCAACGACTATCGAAAATAGGATAGATCACTCCACAATCTAAAAGCTTGATTATTTCCTTCTTCACAATTTCCATCATCGGAGGGTTGAGTCGGCTTTGAGCCTCTCAAGATGTTTTAGACCCCTTATCCAAAAGTATGCGATGCATGCAAGTGGTGGGACTGATTCCTTTTATGTCGGCCAATGTCCACCCAATTGCTGTTTTGTACTCCCTTAGCACCTTTACCAACTTGTCCTCTTCTTGTGCCGTGAGTGTGCTTGAGATGATGACGGGCAATGTTTCATTATCGCCCAAGAAAACGTACTTTAAATAGCTTGGCCAGGCTTAAGTTCAAGTGTAGGTGGCTGCACAACTAAGGGAAGTAACTTATTAGTTGAAACTGAAATGGAAATTGGGTCCAAAAACTTACCAGATTGTAGTGGCAATGATTAGAGGGCAGCCACCATCTCAATCACGTCTTTATTAGGGGGCACGGCAAGGGAAAAATCATTAATGTCGTGGGGATGCATGGGTATTGTTTCATCGTTTTGAATGTCTATTCCTCGTGCAATGACCAATTCAAGTGCATCGTCATTCAATTGTTCAAAATGGTCCTGCGCCAAAGAAGCAAATACATCAATAGAAAAACATAAGCGATCCTCACTAGGATACTTGATAGAATCAGAAAGATTGAAATTGATAACTTCCCCATCAATAGAAAAACATCAATCTTAGTACGGGCAGTTTTTATGAATGGCCGTCCAAAGAGGATGGGTAATGTTGGGGAGTGGTCCAACTCGTCCATTTCAAGCACGTAGAAATCCACCGGAAAGATTAAGTGATTGACCTGCACTAAAACATCTTCCAAAACTCCCTTTGGATAGGCATTAGATCTATTGGCCAATTGTATAATCACACCATCCTTTTTCAATTCACCTAAGTGCATAGATGCATAGATTGAATAAGGCATGACATTTATAGATGCACCTAAGTCTAACATGGTAGATTCAAAACGAGTATTCTCAATTACACAAGGAAGGGTAAAACTACCTGGATCCTTGCATTTAGTGGGCAGTTTACGCTGTAAAATAGCTGAGACATTTTCACTTACCTTGACAACCTCTCTGCTCGAAATTCTCTTCCTAGTTGTGCAAAGTTCTTTTAAAAACTTGGCATACCTTGGAACTTGCTTAATTGCATCCAAAAGTGGTATATTAACTTGAACTTTTCTAAACGTTTCCAAAATATCCTTTTCAGCCTCCTCCTTCTTTAATTGCATAAACCTACGAGGAAAGGGTACATTTGGAGGAATAACATTAGAATTAATCAAAATTGGAATTTCCTTACCTTTGTTGGCCGAATTTGATGGTTTAGGAGCTTTTGGGGCCTGCGGCAAAGGTGTCTCCACCCTTGCCGTGGGGACGCTTTGCTCCTCCTCTTCAATTATCAACTCTTCAACCTCATTGGAACGTGAATTGGATGGTTAGGGATCCGATCCAACTTGTTTTCCACTTCGCAAATTTATGGCTTTTGCAGATTCGAATCCTCCCTTCGGGTTGACAACGGTTGAACTAGGCAACTTACTTTGCTCTCTGAATTGTCCTACAAACTCCGTAATCTGCCTAATTTGCTTCTTCATTTGGTCCACCCTTTTGTCTTGGTTTTGCATTGCTTTGGCTTGATTTTCTTGCCCCTGAGACAAATTGGTGAGTAACTTAAGAAGTGTGTCATTATCTAAAGATGTACCTGAGGTGTTTTGGGTAGGTTGTTGTGGGGCTTGTGTTGGTGCGTATTGCTTGGTATAGAAGACTGAAGGTTGCTGCCTAAAGCCTCCTTATTGTTGGGGTTGCTGGGGCTTCCTCCACTTGAAATTTGGATGGTTTCTCCAACCTGGATTGTATGTATTAGAATATGTATCGTTCCTTGGCTGGTTGTGGCCTTGAAATTCAATTGCATTGGTGCTCTCCCGTCCATCATTTTCAATCAATTGAGGACATTTTTCAAAGGCATGTCCTTGGATAGAACACACACCACATACACTTGGTTCTTTCATCCTCATGCCTTCGGCCATTTGATACACAATAGAAGTAAGATTAGCTAACTGTGATTGAATGTCGGATGTGGAACTTACCTCATTCACTTGCTGTCGTGGGGTGTCCCTTTGACTAACGCCTTTATATTGTTGAGCATTCAATGCTCGGTTAGCAATTAAGGTTTTGGCAGCTATGGGTTTTTGTCCACCAAAGCTCCTTCGGTTGAGGTGTCTAGCATTTGGCGTTCAATTGGTAGAAGCCCTTTGTAGAAATATTGAAGAAGAAGCTCTTTCTTCATCTGGTGCTGTGGACATGAAGCAACAAGGGTTTTAAAACGCTCATAGTAAGTGGGAAATGATTCACCTTGGTTTTGCTGAATGCCACTAATCCTTTTTCGTAGTAGAATGACTCGAGAAGTTTGGAAAAACTTCTCCAAAAATGCCCATTTCATACTCTTCATGATGTGACAATTTCGGGGGCTAGCTCATAGAACCAATCTTTAGCCTTTTCTAAGAGAGAAAAGGGAAAAGCCTTCATTTTCAGAATGCTCCGATCAACATTTACAGAGGTCATGCTCGAACAAACAACCTCGAACTCCTTCAAGTGTTTATTAGAATCTTTCATAGACATCCCATGGAACTTAAGAATGTGATGCAACAAACATGATTACAATTCGAACTCGTCCGTCTTCCCTAGGGCAGCCATGGGTATTGGATGCATAGGGGGGCAACATTGTCCAATCCCGAAGCGGAAAGCTCCTTGATTGTTCGATTGTCCGCTGCCATGTTGGGATTTTCCTCTTCTTCTCCAAGCAGATGTTCTTCAAACTCAGGTTCAAGAATAGGTGGGTTACGATCTTACTAATTCCTATTCCTTCTCAAAGTCCTCTCAAAATCGTCGTCAAAGTCCAAGATATGCTCACGAACCGGATGATAACTCCAAGTCATAAACTAGTACCTAAAACAAGAGAACAAACAAGGTCAGTAACTATCATAAAACACACCAAAATAGACAAAAGGAAATAACAAGGGATTAGCACTAATCCCCAGCAACGGCGCCAAAAATTTGATGTGAAAATAACTTAACACACAAATTAAACCCTCTTGTTGTCAATTGTAGTAAAGAATGTAAATAGGGATCGTTCTAGGCCGGGGATTAGGAGGGATTGCTAAAACACTTGAAACTGACTTAAAAACGTAAAATTAAGTTTGAAACACCAAACTAGACTCAAAAGATGCAATACAAACTAAAAAGACTCAAAACAGCTTAAAACAATGAATTAGACTCTAAACTGACTCTAGGGATGGTTTTGGATGAAATTAGGTTCTAACTTGACTCAAGACACTTAAAAACACAACTCAAAACAGATTTTGACTAATAAAACACTTTTAAAGTAAAGGGGGATTTGATTTTGACGAATTTGAAACCAAAACAAACAGATTGTAAACTAAAACAGATTTTTGACGAATTTGGATAAACTATGGATGATGGGCTAGCTAGAG
The DNA here is from genome assembly GCF_042453785.1 of Malus domestica. Classification (NCBI taxonomy): domain Eukaryota; kingdom Viridiplantae; phylum Streptophyta; class Magnoliopsida; order Rosales; family Rosaceae; genus Malus; species Malus domestica. The sequence goes on from NC_091663.1 coordinate 16,935,183, forward strand.
GGTTCTTCTCCACACATGACACACTTGCACATAAACCAATTTTCAGTTGTTCTTTCGATAAATCATGAAACTCAGCACCCCAGGTTAATTAAGTCCGCTTAAATTAATCTTCAAGTTCTCCTTAAGTTATTGAACTGGATGGGAAAGCGCATACAACAATTCAAGCATTCTTCAAAAGTCCTTTATGTGAACAGCACAATAAAGATACAATCAAAGATCATTAAGCATTATGAAAACTATAAGTATTGACAAGGCATTCATTACCATGATGAGCATGAAACTCCTGCCAAGAATTTATTTAACGCGATCGTTTATAAGCGACCTCCACTACTTGTGAATATAAGTTTGTAACTATTAGGTGAAACTCCCTTATACTCTAGCATCATATTCATGCATGCAAACTAAGTGTGCACTCTTAATAAACATACACAAATAAGTTAACAATCAAGCAATTAAACAAATTGAATTCACAACTTATGAAATCACAACTGAAGGTAATCAATTCATATTGCAAGTATGTTCATGGCTTTGAATTTCCCCCTAGCTAAAGGGGGTTTAGTTACTCATAATTGCAAAAAAAATCAAAAAATAACAAAGTAGATATTGAAAGCAAGAACGAAGTACACCTAAAACGCTCCAAAGTTTCAAGCTTGAAACGCCAAGGACCTTCGTTTTCATGACCTTGTTGCAGCACAAGTATATAAGGATGTGTATGGATATATGGAAAGGTTATGAATGTATTTAGGTTGGATGGATGCCATAGCAAGGGGAAAGGAATGTATGGATTTGTGTTTGATTTTTGGTTGGATGAGTGTCACGGCAAGGGAATGGAATTGTATGTGTTTGTGGGATGTGGGAATATATTGATGAATGTAAGGTGCTCACGGCTAGGATGGATCTCCTTGTTATAGTGAAGGGTGGATGTATTTATAGGCTAGGGAGAGGAGTGTATGGAGTTGTAATGAGTGGATGTAATAGGTGTAGTGGGTGGATGAATAGGTGTAGGTCACGGCAAAGGGAAGGAATAATGGCTAAATGTGTTTGTGAATGTGGGAATGAATGTGTGAATGTGGCTATCCATTTTTCTTTCCTCTTTGCATGTGTGTTTGCTATCATCTAATCATCATTTCCACTCCTTCATTCTTTATTTTCTGCTGCCCATGCCTTGACTTTCTTGCTGTTTTCTCTCTTTATTTCCACATGTACCAGCTGTTACACTTGCACACACATGTTCTTCATCATTTCAGCCACTAATCCACACCTTTTCTGCCCATGCCAAGCTGTCCATGCCATGTGTCTTTCCTTTGCCCATGTGTGTGTGTTTCCTCTTACACTTGCACACACATGTTCTTCATCATTTTAGCCACTAATCCACCCATTTTCTGCCCATGCCAAGCTGTCCATGGTGTGCCTTTCTCTTTGCCCATGTGCCGTGCAGTTTGCATGTGTGTGTATGCATGTTGTCTTTGCATGTGCACACACATGCTCTTCACCATTTCAGCCCAAAATCAAAACATTTGCACACACACATGCGGATTTCCAGCCTTCTAATCTTCAAAAACGTCCATCCTCATGTCTCCATGCTTGCACTATCCAATCTTGGCTCAAAAATGCTCCAAAATGCACCAAAATGCACTTTCTTGCCAACTTTGTTATTAGGACCTATAAACACACGAAAATAGCTTAAAATACATAATTGACTAAGAAATAACAACATAAATGCACAAGAACAAGCTAACTAAGTCGCATAAATATGCTCCTAACAATAAGCTCCTATGGACGAATAAATTTCAGACATGTTTTAGGGTGTTTTACCCCTAGTGGCCAAACCCACTAGGAGTGGCCGAACCCTCCCCCTTATTTTTCTAGGTTTATGGTTTAATTTTGAACAATTTTTATAAGTATTTGGAATAATTTGTATGGTTTTGGTTTGTTTTGAATTATAAATTGTTATGTTATGGATATTATTTTCTCAAATTGATTAATTTAATGAATGGAATTATATTTATACATGTGACCAATTCAATCAATTTATTTCTTGGTATATGTTTAGTGGGGAAGTTAGTTGTTTGGCTGATAGTCCTACCACGCACATCATATTGCATGAGTGACACTATTTTACTAACTTTGTACCTAAGAAAGCGCATCTGACAACTCTTTCAAGCCTATCCAACCTGATTGAAGGCTACGGCAAGGCCCGTATCACGTTGTCTAATGGTACAGTCTTAATCATTAAAGAGGCCTTCTATTCTACATGTTCCGGAAGAACGTTGCTGAGTTTTAAAGATAATCAATATCATATTGAAACCATTGAATATAATGGTTCTGAATTTCTTTGTATTACTTTGTACGAATATGGCCAGAAACGTATTCACGAGAAGTTAGAACGTCTCCCAAGTAGGTTTTACATCATAACCATTCGTGGGATAGAAGCCCACTATGTGGCTGGCCCTATGCCTGAGTTCCAGAGCTCTTTGCTGCTTTGGCATGATCATTTGGGACATCCCGGATGTGACATGATACACCGTATTATTAAGCTAAATGATCACCACCCTAATTATTTGATCAAGTCGATTTGACTGGATAACGATGGGGAGTTTACATCACAGACTTTTGATGATTATTGCATGTCTGTAAGGATTGAAGTGGAACATCCTGTACCCCATGTTCACACCCAAAACGGCCTGCATAAGCTTTCATAAAGTGCCTTTAATTGATAGCTCGGACTTTGGTTATGCGAACCAAACTACCGGTATCTGCCCAAGGCTATGCAATATTGCACGCAGCTGTGCTGGTCTGCTTAAGGCCCACCGTTACCTAACCACATTCACCATTACAGTTGATTACTGGATATGAGTCTGACGTCTTACATTTACGGGTGTTTGGGTAGGTAATTTATGTGCTAATAGCGCCGCCACTACATACCAAAATGGGTCATCAGAGAAAAATGGGAATATATGTTGGTTATGATTCGTCATCAATTGTTCGCTATTTAGAACCCTTGACAAGAGATCTCTTTACAACACGTTTTTTGGATTGTCACTTTGATGAGACATTCATCCCGTTGTTAGGGGGAAATAAGCATGCTAACGTTCTTTGAAAACACAACGAATTATTGTGGTATGCTCCCACTATGTCTCATTTAGATCCCTACACTGCCCAGTCTGAAACTGAGGTGCGCCAAATTATAGATCTTCAGAGCATTGCTCAGAGCATGCCATATGTTTTTACTAATCTAGCAAAGGTGACAAGATCATATATACCTATTAAAAATGCACCTGCAAGGATAGATGTACCCCGCATACATCACCACATTGCCTGGGAAGGCCGGACCGTCCCCAAAAGTAGGGGCCCACACCTTTCACTCGGCTCGGTACATTGGCAGCTAGCCAATCATCTGCTTCGACCATGAAGTGTGGTAGACCCCTTAGTTCAAAGAATTCACAACCTCGGAAAAGGAAATCGGCACTAACTAGTGACCCTAGTTTGAATCTGACCATCGCTTTCTTATCAGTTCCAATGCATGAGGTTATTCTAGATTACGATGATGTTTTAGACGAGACAAACTAGCCTCCCAAGAATCGTGAGATTTCGGTCCATTACGCAGTATTGGATGAAGTTTGGAATCAGAATGAGATGATCATCGACGATGCATTTGCATACACAGTAGCTATTAACATCATGCTTAGCGATGACATTGAACCACATTCCGTTGATGAATGCCGACATAGAATAGATTGGTCAAACTGGAAACAAGCAATCCAGCTCGAACTTGATTTGCTTGCGAAACGTAAAGTGTTTGGGCCAGTAGTTCATATTTTACCGCATGTGAAGCCCATTGGCTATAAGTAGGTTTTCATGATGAAGTATAATGAGAAAAATGAAATAGTACAATACAAAGTACACCTCGTAGCGCAAGGCTTCTCTCGACGCCCTCGGATTGATTACGAGGAAATGTATTCCCCCATAATGGATGTCATAACGTTCTGCTACCTAGTTTTTGAAAAACTGAATATGCAGCTTATGGACGTGGTAACCGCTTATCTCTATGGGGGTCTAGATACAGAAATATACATGAAAGTTCCAAAATGACTTCCATTGATTGGTTCAAATAGTTCTAGACCACGGAACACTATCTCTATTAGATTGAGGAGATTACTCTAAGAATTGAAACAATCCGGGCTGATGTGGTATAATTGTCTGAGTGAATATTTGACAAGTCAGGGTTATGTGAACAATGAATTATGCCCATGTGTGTTCATAAAGAAGTCACATTCCGGATTTGCGATCGTTGTAGCTTATGTTGATGACATGAACCTCATTAGAACTCCCGCATAGCTTGAGGAAATTGCTGCTCACTTGAAATCAAAATTTGAGATGAAGGATCTTAGGACAACTTGATACTGTCTCGGCCTGGAGATCGAGCATTGTTCAGATGGAATCCTAGTACATCAATCGAACTACACCCAAAAGGTGTAACGACGTTTTAATGAGAAAAAAGCGAAGCCTTCTAGTACACCTATGGTCGTTCGGACTCTAGATGCTAAACGAGATCCCTTATGTCCAAATAAGGATGAGGAAGAGATTTTGAACACGAAGTTCCATACCTAAGTGCAATTGGGGCTTTATTGTACTTGACTTAATGCACTAAACCCAACATCTCATTCGCTATTAATCTTTTGGCTAAATATAGCAATGTGCCCACACACAGGCACTGGAATGGTGTTAAAGACATTTTACGCTACCTCAAGGGTACGATGGGTTTGGGCTTGTTCTAACCTATGAATCTTCGAGTATTGACTCCCTCTTGGGTTCTCGGATTGATTCTTGCCTTGTTGGTTATGCTGATGCTGGATTTCTATCTGACCCACATAGGGCACGTTCTCAAACGGGTTATGTTTTTACCGTTGGAGACACTGCTATATCTTGGAGGTCTACTAAGCAAATGCTAGTTGCGACTTCTTCGAACCATGCTGAGATTCTCGCCCTGTATGAAGTATCGCGTGAGTGTTTTTGGTTGAGAGTAGTCATGGAACATATTCGAAGCACTAGTGGTCTTACTTCCATCGTTGACCTTCCTACGACGATCTTTGAAGACAATGCAGCATGTATCGAGCAGTTAAAGAAGGGATACATCAAGGGAGACAATACCAAGTAACTTGGCTCATATTTGTGACAACCCGACCTTAATTTTACGATCTTATTAATTTTTAAAAGAGTGAATTGACAAAAATGCCTCTGCTAGCAAGATTGTTGACTTTCGTTGACCGTTATTTAGCGACGCGTGCAAGTTACTATTTTACCATACTCTCAAAGTTCTCGACGGGACGATCGCATATGAGTAATTTGAATCAAAACTGGAGTCACAATAGGGGTTTTGAGGAACTACAAATTCGAAAAGTACTTTTGTAAAGATTACTAGTTATTAGTTTACATATATATCTCTCATAGTTATTATATTATTTTTCTAATATTAGTGGACAGAAATGAAGAAAAGAGAGATGGGGGGAAATGATTACCCAATCAGGAAAGGGGATGGGCGGAAAGGAAATGAAAAGGAGAAGGAAGATGGACTAATCAGAAGGAGGGGAATGTTGGCCAATCAGGAAGGAAGAGAAGAGCAAGTGACCAATAGGGAAAGAAGGAAAGAAGGGGAAATGAGGGAGAGGTGAGGCATGGGATCTAGGGCTGGGCACGGGCCGAGCCGGGCCCAACTTTGAAAGAACCGGACCTTACCCGTTTTAAACAGTAATGGGGCGGTTCAGGCTGGGTAGAGGGATTTTGAATTTTGGAATCGGACCTAACCAATCCCGTTTGAAACGGGCCGATTCGAGGCGGGTCCACGGGTCCAGCTCTTTTTTTTATTTTTTTATTTTTTTATTTATATAATTTAAAAACTGCAGTGCACAACAGCACATGAGCTGTTTCACTACATGGAAGTGAAAGACGTAGAGCGAATCCACATCAAGCCCTTTTACCTACATAATACGAAAACAACTCAGTTTGCGTTCAATGCTAATATAAAACATCAAGCAAAGAGGCGAAAGCTAGGCCAACAAACAAGAAGCATTCACCTTATCATTGCTCTCAGCATTCTTGAGCAAATCAAGAATGAAATTAGCAAACTTAACAGGCGAACATCCCTGACCATTGGACTGGCGATTCTTCGCCTAAGCAATTCGACCAACACCACGACAAAAGCAGTGGAAGGGAATGGCTTGCTTGTGGGCTAAAAATCTTCCAAGTACCTTTTGGCCTTTGCCAAATGCACCTTCATGATGGCATGGGCGGTCTCTCTCGTGTTCTAAAACAAATCAACAAATTGAACTAGTCCAAGCATAACACAAGCAATCCAAGAATAAACATATATGAAAATTATAGGAGCTGTTTTTTAAAACTGAGGTTGCACTGCACATCTATTCTTACATATATATTCAGTACATCAATTCTTATATATATTCAGTACATCAATTCTTACATATATATACATACAAACACACACACACACACACACACACACACACATATATATATATATATATATATATATATATATATATATATATATATATATATATATATATATATTAAGTACATATATATATATATATATATATATATATATATATATATTAAGTACATCAATTCTTATATATATATATAGACATACACACACACACTCACACATGACTAATGGTTCTGGCATTTGTTTTGTAAATATTCATCAATCTTGGCGTCTGTTGATAATAAATCCAACAAGACTTTGATACTTTCATCGCTACTAAACTATGTCAAGATCAAATCTATGAATAGTACTCATGGCCTAGTGCTTTGCATGAGCCAAAACCCGAGAAGCTCCTCCGTTGTACTTGAATTTTGTGTGCAAGCCGACTACTCTACAATATGTAGACATTATCCAATCCAAAAATTAGGTACTACACCAGAATAACTGCCATGGTTGTGTTGAGCTCGAAACCCTTAAGGTACAAGATTATTCAGTTCTCCCAAAACTCTGATATCCGTCTACAAGCCTCATCATAAACTAAAAAGCTACAACCTAATGTGCGAGGTGTTTGATGCAAACACTAGGGCATGGAAGAAACTAAAGGAATGCAAATAAAAAGAATTACCTGATTCTTCAATTGATTTCAGAGGTCTAATTCCCCAACTGCAAACAAGGGTGATGGTGACCCTGGAATTCGACATTTTTGAAAGTCAAATTCCCCAATTGGTTTTAGAGAAGAAAAGGAAAAGCAAAGTCCATATCAGAAAACCCCCCAAACCCAAAAAAACCCAAATCAAATCCCTTAAACCCTCGGGAAACCCAAATCAAAACCAATCTGGGTGTTTTGAAACTGGAAGCAGAATCGCATAAGGGTGCTCCTGGATCGGAACCGGGACCTCAACTCGGCCACATCACTCACCGACTCAAGTTCTTGGCGTCGATGAACTCGTCCTGGTTGTCGTGCAATTCGGCGAACTTGACTCTCAGTCTCACTCTCAAGTTCTTGTCGAATATTGATAATGAATGGGAAAGACCAGAAAGGCTCAAAGAAAAGGTAGAAACGGTTCGGGCTGGGGGCTCGTTCCCTCAGATTTTTAGACCCGTCCCGCCCCGTTATTTTCATGAACCCGCCCCACCCAACCCCGTTTTGAATTTACAAATTTTGAACCAGCCCCATACCCGTCCCGAATCGACTAAACCCACCCCGCCCCGCAGGTCCTAGACCCGTTTGCCCACCCCTAATGGGATCACCAGCCCATTTCCTTTTTCCCTTTTCCAGACCCAATTCTGCTTGTCTTTTCCAGCGATTTTTGTCCGTTTTCCAACGATTTGTAACCATCCACCTGAAGGTAATATTTGTGAAAACTAGTTCATTTGACAACATCTTAAAAGGCAGAATCATGCTTGTATGCACTTAAAAACAAAACTTAACCCATGAAATTCAAAGCCTAGTAGTTGTAGTGAACCAAAACTCAACTCAAGAACAAAGTGAGTTGAGAAATATTATACCTTTGTTGATTCCTCTTTGCACAAGCAAAGGCTAATCACCCAAGAGATAGGGTCTTCATTCCTTACTTCTTAGCTCCATGAATTTCTTGGATGAGGATCGTAGAACGGATTCTTCAAGTTCCCAAAATAAAGAACCTCTAAGTCTCCACACCAAGGAAAGCATTGATGAAGAGATGAGTGACCTAGGAAGATTTAGATGCTAGTAAAACCTTCCTAGGGTGGCCGGCCTCTTAGAGAGAAAAGGGAGCTTGTGTTCTCATCTTTTCTCCAAAAGAAACCCTAAGGATGAAATGGCTATAAAGTTTCCTTTATACCACATCACAATGGAGTGGCAAATTTGCAATTAAACCAAGTTCACTACCCCTCACTCGTAAGGCCGGCCAGATTAGGTTCTTTGGGCTTTGAGGCCTTTTGTGTTTCAAGTTGTCATACAACTTGAGTTAATGGGCTTGACATTCAAATCCCATTAGGCTTTGCGACCAAAACTAACCTGAGGTCTAACATATTCGTTTGATTAATTAACATATTAATTAATCCTAGCCATAAATAATTAAACCATTTAATTATCCTAGCCGTAAATAATTAAACCATTTAATTATCCTTACTCATCTCGTTGTTTCTTCAATCTCTACCTTGGTGTACAATCCATTAGGTTCCTTTTAGCGAGGCAGTGAACGATTGTTACTCTTAACGATCGATTGTGAATTGAAACATACTTTCAATTCTCCCCTTAGTGATTACTCACCTTTAGGGCTTCCACAAACCATGAGTGACACCTAGTAATATGTCATGGCTACCCAAGCTAATCAAAAGAGGTGGAGAACCTATTCAGTTTAGGATTACAATGCAATACGGTCTTTCTCTAATACAATACTCTTAGCCACATTGTTTGGTTTGATAGTTTATTCATTTCTACTATCCAATGTGATTCTCTTACTTATATGATTACCTTGAATGTGATTTGGAACGACTTCCTAAATCTCATTCATACTCTGGCCAAAGATTCTTAATCATATCATAGAGTATCCTCCCTCAAATGGTTTGAAGGTTAGAGATCCCTTGTTGCGCATTCACTTGCCTCTATGGCTAAGCGGCTTAACCCCAACTATGTCGTGGACACCCTCTGATGAAGTAACTTTGACATAGTCAAAGATCAAGGACCTAACCATCAGATAACTATGATGCCTCAGGTCAAATGATTACTTTGCATTATCCCAACCATAAGTTATCATGTGACATGAGTATGAGAACTCATTGTTGATCGTGTTCAGTGGACTCATTCTCTATTTAGCACCTACATGCTTATCTTGATGTCAGTCACACCAATGACTTGAGACCAGTCACTCTCCCTAAGAGAAGACATAACACGTACTAATCTTAACAGTCTGTTAATGCCCAATTGGCAATCCTATGATCAGGAACGTTTAGGATATGTATACAAAAGAGAATGGTCTCATGAATCTAACTTCTTTAGATCACATTCTCCCAATTACATATTCCTTGGACTTATCGTTTAAGCATATAACATTTATATGAGACGACTTTAAACAATAATCTTTGCCCTTTATATTAAACTAGATTAGTTTAACATGTGAAATGTCCGTAAAGTATCATCATATGATTGGTTTTGGGGCACAATTCCAACAATCTCCCACTTGCACTAGAGCCAATCAACTTGATCATCATTGATGATACCTCTTCTGAATTGATTTCAAAAATGGCTGAGTAGCAGACGTAGATAATGATTATCTATATGTTATCCATAGAAGCAACCTTGAGAATAATGACGTCACCATTATACATGATTCGCAATCATGTGGTTCATTCTCTCATTTGAGTTCGTATCTTGATGAGACCTTGATTCCCTAGCTTAAGCTATCGCCCCATTAGTGTCAGAGTGTCGGTACACTAGAGACACTTTCTGGTTGGAACCGCATAGAGAGTTCATAAATGAACTTTCTCATCCAAATAACATTGTTGTAAGCTTCTATATGGCGATATATTTTGCATGATAGAACACACTAAAGTCATTACTTATAACGTTTCCACCCAAATATCTCTTTAGTCATAATAAAGAGATATCCAATTATCACTTCATTCATAATGAAGAGACATCCAATGATGGATACGATATTAGATTCATAATCTAATACATTTACGCTTTCATTGCGTTACTCTAAACCTTCCTCATTCTTGAGGAATCCACCCTTTAGTATTTCTTAAATACTTAAGGACTCACTTGACAGTTGTCATGGTACTGATCCTAGGCTTGCACTGATATCGTCTTGTACCGATCTTGGTACAACTCATATCAACGTTCTTCATATAATATCAAATACATAAATCATCTTTATGTGTATGCATAAAGGATTCTATTTACGCCTTATGTTACTTTGGGAATCAAAATGGTACATCCCCTTTTAGAAGAGCAACTCTCAGTCTGACTGGAATCGTCCTTTCATTTGAAGTTTATCAATAGGGATTGATATAATCCAATTATATCTTGATGTCTATCTTTATAGATTTCCTTCCCATGTATATATAGACTATGTCTCCCATATACATTCTATAATTATAGAATGTTTAAAGTCATAACGTTAATGAAGAAGAATTCCTTTCATTTCCAAAATTAATATATCATATATATTTTCAAATTTAGGAATATGATTAACTCCCACTAACCTTTTGTAAACCTAGTAAACAAAAGATTCATTTACATCTTCATGAGAAATCAAACGATTTGATCTTTCTCTCATAAGACACTTATAGCTTCCACTAGCTTGCTAAGATTCATGATGGATGGATCTCTACAACTTACATGTCTTGTGATTCCTAGTCTTAGACATATATTATCAAGACTATCTTGATAATGGTTTCAAAAACTCATATTATGTCCAAACATTGAATCACCATTTAGTTGTAGCTAACAATCTTCGAATTAATTGAAACCAAGACTACATCAAAGATGGTTTCTTCTAGGTCAACCAATCTCGTTGATTGTAGTCACCTTAAGCTACCATTTAGCTATGTAGGTTTCATTATTTCAAGTCAAATGGTACTATACCATTTCCTTGAGTATATATTATATATACACTCAATGTAGTCATAAGGATTTTCATTCTTATTTCTTTCAAATTAAGAGGTGTAACTCTATGACATAGTCATAAAGTTCAAACCATTCAACTGAGACGGTTTATAAATCCTTCTTGACTACCTTGGAGCTTATGGTGTAGGAACTAGGTTGTTATATTTGTTGATTATTATCGTGTCTCTCAAAGAACCCATTCTTTGAGTTCTATCTCTTGTTCATTTGCTCTATCTTAGGCAAATCCTAGTATAGGATTACAATGAACTACCCAACAAACAACATTTGTTAGTTGGTTTGTAGAAGTGATATCCAAAGGTTAATTTAAGGATATCCCACAAGATTGTTCTCAAACAAATGTTGCTTATTAGCACACAACCCCAAATCTTAACACGATTAAGACTTGTCTTTCTTTCCAACTACATCCTATGGAGTCATGAAAATTTTGGAAGATCTTCTAATTGACAATCATATTGTTTTAGAAGTATATATCCTATATACGGGTAATTGATAACATCCAACGAACTAAATCTTATTCGAGTTTATTCTTCTCCCAATGGAGAAATCCATTATCTTATGATGCTACTTTCCTTGATATCTTTCAAGGAAACTCTTCTAAAATGTTATTTTTCCTTGGATCAAATCTAAGGAGATAAATACTTTAGACATCTTACTCATCAACTTACATTCTTGAATACTTTGAAATCTTTTGCAAAGTATTTAGACTTGTGTTTATTCAAAATAAACAATAGTTGAACCGAGAGCGATCTTTGGTGAATGTCATACAACATGAGTAGTTTTATGTTGTGGACAAGTGCCACTAACATCTAAGTGAATTAACCTCGACAACTTTGTGATTCTTTATTCTTTCCAAAAGAATAAAGATTCGAACATTTCGCCTCTATACAGTTGTAACAAGAAGTCATTGGATCCAGATCTAACGATCCAAAGCATCCATTTATGACCAACTTGTAATTTATGTTTTAGAGATGTCACAACTCAATGGGATTAGTCACTATCTTGCAACCTTTTGGGTTTTAAGCATCGTTATATTCTAAATAGTTAATACTACCACATCATCTCTACGATAGAGACAATCAATTAGATTGCAATAATCCAATCATTCATTAATAAAGAATAATGTTTTGTCAAACAAAACATTCATCCATCTCTTATAGTGATGGAATTAAGTTCCTTATTCAAATTGGAATGTAAAGACAATCTTTAGTTTTCCAATTTCTTTGGTAGTTCATATGAGGAAGTAAGTATTATCTGCTTTCGCAGAGATCTATATTTTATTCACGTTCCGAATGTGAAGTACTTTCTCTTCTCTCATTAATCTTCTACTTCTTATTAGCCACAATTTTACAACTATTGTAAAACATAGTTACTAATACGGAATCAAGCATTCAAGTAGAAGAACCAACAGTTTTGAACTTATTCAAGAACAATTTACAGCACCTTCGAAAGGTGTGTTCTTGACACTTGCAAGACATTTCTTGCAAATACCCCTTCCAATGTCCATCCTTTCATAAAGATTGTTCCCCTGGAGTTATTTCGCCTTCTTCATTTGACTTCTCCTTTGACTACGATAGTCATGGTCCCTAAACTCCCACTATCTCTCTTGAAACTTATTTCAATTGTATTTATACACATCAAACGATTTGGAGAGTGTGCGGTTAATATTCACTATATAGTTTACAATAAACTTAGTGAACCATTTGGATAGGGACACAAAGGTGAAGTCCTTGCCTAGTTTCCATCTTTTGAAGTGGTTTAACACTTCAACACTCAATGATTCAAAATCATCATAAGTCCATGTTGATGGACTATTTTTGTCAACCAACCATTATGTTCTGAACATAATTACAAACTTTCAAGAATTGTTCAAGGCAACTCTCATTTCTTCATACAACAATTTGTAAGTGAAGAATCATGGCACATAAAGTGTCCATGACCTTGTGCTTACTTCTCAAGTTCCTTGTTCATTTAACAAAGAAACAAGCACTAGTATTTACATTAACTAAGGGTTGTTCAAAGCAACTCTTATTTCTTCATACAACGATTTGTAAGTGAAGAATTATGACACTAAAAGTGTTGTCCTTTTCTATGATAGACTTATCTAACATGTTCTTCCAATGATACATTATCAATAGGAAGATTGTGAGAATGAGACTACTTAGGTACATATACAATTCGTTCAAGACAATCTATGGGATTGTGGTACCAAGTCCGGAAACTAAAGCCTTCGGCATTTCTTTGTCAAGTTTTGGATAGCGTTTGCAAATATATTGGTAATTAAATATATAACGAATATAAATTGATTGATTTTAAGCCATTTGATCTAGGTCTTTAAATCAAATAGCACCACCCACTATTTTTGGTAAATTCCATATCCCTCATCAGAATTCGAGAGTTTTGGAGGAAACTTTTAGTAGTAGACCTGACATTCGTGTCGTGTTTTCCATGTTTGTGTCGTTTTCGTGTCATACCCGATATCTTAACGGGTCGTGTCGTGTAACGCCCGTTAAAATAAACGGGTAAAATGATCCGACCCGAAATCGACCCAATAATATTAACAGGTAATATGACCCGACCCCTTACCCATTAAGGAAAATATATTTTAAACCAATAAATAATCAAATGAAAAACATAATACTAAATAAGTATATACATACCATATTGTCACATCCAAAACATAAAAACGCATTTTTCTTTTAAGTATATTTTCACTTACTTTAAGTCTTTAATAGTTTTTTAATTAATGTAGAAGTGTAAAAAAATATAGAAAATATATATAAATGCTCGTAATGACAAGCTTTACAACTTTCATGAAGAGCTTAACTTCAAAATTCGCCACTATAATCATATAAATTATAGATCAAAATTTAACCGTTGATTGTTGTTTACATTTACACTTTATTGTTCTCATCAAATTTTGTTTTTTCAAATTTTTTGTTTTTTGAAAACTTGATCTATTAGAGGATGTAGGAAGATGAACGGTTTGGATCGTTGATATTATATTCAGAGTTTTACGGTTAGTGAAAATATTGCTTGATGTTTATAAAGTTTCTACAAACTACATGACATCGACTCATATTTCAGTTAACCGTAAATATCGAAACGTGATATCAAAGATCTGAACCATTCATCTTCTTACATCCGCCATATGATCATGTTTTCAAAAAGGAAAATTTTAAAAATGAAATTCAATAAGAAGAATAAAGCGTAAATGACAATTGACGGTTAAATATAAATTTAAGGTTTATGAATTATAGTGTTTGATTTCGAAGCTAACCCCTTCATGAAAGTTGTAAAGTTTGTCACTATGAATGATTGTATATTTTTTTTTACATTTTTTACCCTTCTACAATAATTATTATTAATTTTATTAATTTTTCCCTCAAATAAAAAACATTATTCATGAAGGTTTGGAGGATTTTAAAAATCTAAACGATAATGTAAGTGTAACCATTATCTACTCGTTGAGGAATAATGATGAATCACGAGTGTTTATATATTCTTTCACATTTTTCATACTTGTATGTATGTCTTCTTAGTTATTGCTTATACAAATACTATATTAGTTTATAATTTTGGACAGCAATATATTAAGTAAAATTAATCCTAGTAATGATAATAAGGAACTCTCATAATAAAAATAAATAATGACTAAAACTTTTTTTAACTTATATAGAATAGTAATACAAAACTATATATTTAATATAGAATATATTGTATATATTAATATAGCTATTGTATTTTATAATAAATCTTTTAGTAATTAAACTTTAAAATTATCAAAATAAATTTTTTCTTAACGGGTCGAAACGGGTTACCCACGTGTTACCCGTGTGTATATCCGTTAAGAACCCGTTATTAACAGGTTCTTAACGGGTCACCCAATAAGTTATCGTGTTGACCCGAAACTCATTATTTTCGTGTCTTTTTCATGTCGTGTCACCGTGTCGTGTCAGAAATTGACGGGTCTACTTAGTAGGGTATGGAAGGCTCACTATTACCAAGCCCACCTCACAATTATATGATATTGGCTAGCGTTTAATAATAATGAAAGAGTACACTTACTCGTTTACTTCTCATGTAAGTACCCATCTAGTTTGGCCTCTAGAAAATGATGCCTCAGAATTATATCATATTGGTGTCATTGCACTTAGTTAAGTCATTCCCACCATGTCAGTTTGTGTAGGGTTTCAAGCATAGCCTCATAATTATATCATGTTGGCTAAACTCGTTGCCTACCTCACTTCATCATGTTTGTATATAGAACTCCTCCTGAGTGTAAGCACATACTTTGTACTCCCCATTATAGGGTGAAGTCAGTGTATGAGTCACAAACGATTGGTGCCTACCACGGTGGAATGCCACGAAAGAGTGTTCAAAACAGTCTCACACTTGTCAACTTAATAATGGTTTGGTTGAGGGTTTTTAGGTCTCATCACATATAAGCTTGCTTTTTAATCTTATTAAAACAATTTGGTCCTATTACAACTATTGGTCCATGTGATTGATTTAGTAGTATATGATACTCCCACTATACTTGTAAAACGATTTTTAAAGCAAGAGTATATGGTACTACTAACATAAGCTTTGCATTCATTAATGGACTATATAGTTGCCTTAGGGCCTTAGGATGACTATGAACCTTTTGATTCGATCCAACACAAGCCTAGTGTTGGATCTCGGTCTAGGAATGGTGATTGATTTTAGTTACACGTTTAATCACATTAAGGCATGTTTTCTTATTGGGCGTTGGACCCTACTACTCCAATTTCATGCATATTAAATAAAACAAGAAAATGAGTACTTCAAAGTAAAGAAGAGCTTATGCTCTTTTACAACATTTGAACAAATCAAATTACTTTAAAGTAAAGAAGAGCTTATGCTCTTTTACAACATTTGATCATATCAAATTACAACCAAAATCTAATCTACACATTCCCAAGGTTCAAACAATTTGAGAGACGGCCTTTCACATAACTCAATTATCGTAGGCTTAGGTTCATAATCACCCTTTCTTTAATTAATTAACGATTTAACTAATTAAACTTGGATGCAACATTGTCATTTGGTTTTTGTTTCCATAGAATTGATTTAGATGGAGCTAAATGAAATAAAAATCCAATTCTCATTTAAAGATACAAAACTATTTTTGTTCTCAACTATTGGGCTATATTTCAAAATTGATAACCTCAACCATTGGGCTATATTTCAAAACACAAACTTTTGAGGTCACTTTGTAAAAACACAAAAGTCCACTACTTCATGTAATTACAACTAGAACCCAAAAATTTCAACAAATGCAAAAACTTCATTAAAGGAGCAAAACAATTTGTCCTTTAGTGATTTTAGGCCTTTACGTAAAAACATAAACTTTTGAATCAAAGTACAAATACACAAAATTATCAAAACTTTATGTAATTGCATAAAAGCCCGTAAAGTTTCCTACTTTAATAAGGTGGCCGGTCATGGTAGTGTGAGGGAGTGGTTTTTTATGAAAGACAAAGTCAAGTAAGTTGAAAAATATGTAAGGTGTTGAAATAAAATAGGTATGGGTGTGAAAGCAAAGTGAAGGGAAATCTATGAGATTCATGGATGGGATTTCTAAATGACTATCATGCATATACAAATCAAATTTAATATACGAAAGCAGCGGAAGCATTTATAACAAATTATCAAAGCTATAGTCATGCAAATCCCCTTCAAGGTTCATAGGTTTATATATAATGCATCAAATAAAAATTTAGAGAAAAGAACAAAGTGAAGGTTTAGTCTTATACCTCTTGATCTAGACTTGAGACCAAGGATGGACCACCTCCAAGCCCTTTGTTCCTTGAACTCCTTGAGCCTAGCTTCCCTCCTTGCCTCCTCCACTTTGATAGAATGAGTGCTCCTAGGTTCTCTTCAATTTTCCAAAGTAGGAAACCTCTAAAGATCCTCACCCACTAGAGTAGTGAGAAGGATGAAGGAATAACCAAAAGGGTGTAAGATATGTTAGTAAAAACACCCCTAAGGTGGCCGGCCTTTGTGGTTCAAGAGAGCTATTTTCTTTTGCCTCTTTGTTGTTCAAAATTCACAAAAACCCTAATGAACAATATCTCTATAAAGTTCCTTAAATAGACAAAAGAAACCTAGTCAACTACTTAACTAAATATCTCTCCTCTCCACTTGTATATGGCCGGCCTCTTTGTTGTTTGTTTGGGCTTTGGGCTTTTATTATTTCAAGTCATCCAATGCTTGAATAAAAGCCCAATGGGTTTAGGCCCAATGGGCCCAATTAAACCCGAACGTTTCTTTAAGCCCAAAACGATCTTTATCGCTTTTATGATTTCTTTAGACTTTCTAAATTAATCACAACACTTAATTAATCCAATTAATTGTTTCCATCATCCATTAATTACTCACTACAATAGTGTATTGGTGAACAACCTTTTAGGTTCTAATTAGGAAGGCAGTGAGGTGATTGGCATCAATCCAATTGATTATATTTAATTCAATCACTTAGTGAATTAAAACTTCATTTTAATTCACCTTTCTTCTTTGACGACTACATTTAATCGTCTAGAAGAACTCACAAGCTATGAGTGACATCTAACCATATGTCATAGCTACCCAAGCTAATGTAGAAGTTTATTCGGAGAACCTATTCAGTTGGAATTACAATGTAATTCGATCCTTCTCTAAAACAATACTCTCAATCACATCATTAGGGTATGGATATATTATGTCAAACCCCTAATGTGATTATTCCTTCTTATATGATTCAATTGAGTCGTATAGGAACGCTTTCCTTTATTACGCTCGATACTTCGGCCGAAGATTCCCGAATCATATCTTAGAGTATTCTTCCTCTCTTATCGAGGATTAGAGATTCCTTGTTGCGCATACACTTGCCTTCATGACTAAGTGGCTTAACCCCAACTATGCCATTGACATTCTGATAGAGTGACTTTTGACATAATCAAAGATCAAGTACTTAACCACAAGACAACGACGATGCCTCAAGTCAAAGGACTACTTACATTATTCCAACCATTAGAGTTACTTGCTTGACATGTGAGTAGACCTCCATGCAAGTACTCTCGTTCGATTGTATTCAGTGAACTCATTCCCTTAATGAGCACCTACATACTTGTCTTAGTGTCACAACACGAATGGGATGAGACTTTCCATCCTTCCAATTGAAGCGGACACAGTATGTACCGGTCTACGTATTGTCAGTATCCCTCCGACAATCCAATGACCAGGAACCTTTTTGGACATTTGGTTATGTGAAGAAGGTCTCTGTAGTCTAACATCATTAGATTACTTCTTCAATCGATCCATTGTCCATGGATACACTATTTAGGACATATATCGTTTATTGAGATAGTCCTAATTAGTATCTTTGCCATTTGATGTATAAGAGTCATCCATACATCGATTCAATTGTCCTGAAAGGTTTCTTCCAAAGATTGACTTTCAGGGCATATTTCCAACACAAAGTACACATCAACTATGACTAACATAATTTCAAACACTCAACCTTCCAATCACTTTTTTTGTTCTTTAAATGTCTTGTTGATTGAAAAGTCACACCAACCAACACAAAACAAAGACTTTATGTAATCAACCAAAACTTTGAATCAAATCACCAAACTTTTTGTTCTTGGTATGATCAAAGCAAGAACATTGAAGAACATCCATGAAAACCCATAAGAGCTCCATGAATGTTTTCACTTAATAAAACTCAAATTTTCACTACTCAAAAGGGGGTTAACATCCTAGGATACTTAGGGGTTCCAAAAGTCACTTTAAACCACTTTTATCAAGACAAACATGAACCCAAAAAATCACCCTTTGGATTTGGTCGAATTTCCCCATAAACATGGAACCAAATTTTAGCTCCAAAATTCATGCTCATATGAACTACATCTACAACATTTGAGATGGCAAATTTTCTAGCAAAATTTACATTCAAAGAAGCAAGAATAAAGCTTGTAACAATTACAACATTCAAATCAAAGACTATGAACTACAAAACCCAAAAGGATTCACCAACTACTAGACCTAGGCTCTGATACCACTTGAAGGTAATATTTGTGAAAACTAGTTCATTTGAGCAACATCTATGCATGCTATTAACAATTAAAAGGCGGAATTGTGCTTGTATGCACTCAAAAACAAAACTTAACCCATGAAATTCAAAGCCTAGTAGTTGTGATGAACCAAGACTCAACTCAAGAACAAAGTGAGTTGAGAAATATTATACCTTTGTTGATTCCTCTTTGCATAAGCAAAGGCTAATCACCCAAGAGATAGGGTCTTCATTCCTTACTTCTTAGCTCCATGGATTTCTTGGATGAGGATCATAGAATGGATTCTCCAAGTTCCCAAAATAGAGAATCTCTAAGTCTCCACACCAAGGAGAGCATTGATGAAGAGATGAGTGACCTAAGAAGAATTAGATGCTAGTAAAACCTTCCTAGGGTGGCCGGCCTCTTAGAGAGAAAAGGGAGCTTGTGTTCTCATCTTTTCTCCAAAAGAAACCCTAAGGATGAAATAGCTATAAAGTTGCATTTATACCACATCACAACGGAGTGGCAAACTTGTAATTAAGCCAAGTTCACTACCTCTCACTCTTATGGCCGGCCATATTGGGTTCTTTGGGCTTTGAGGCCCTTTGTTTTTCAAGTTGTCATACAACTTGAGTTAATGGGCTTGACATTCAAATCCCATTGGGCCTTGCGGCCTAAAACTAACCTGAGGTGTATAACGAACATATTCGTTTCATTAATTAACATATTAATTAATCCTAGCCATAAATAATTAAACCATTTAATTATCTTTACTCATCTCCGTTGTTTCTTCAATCTCTACCTTACTTGGTGTATGATCCATTAGGTTCATTTTGGCGAGGCAGTGGGCGATTGCTACTCTTAACGATCGATTGTGAATTGAAACATACTTTCAATTCTCCCTTTAAGGCTCCCACAAACCATGAGTGACACCTAACAGTATGTCATGGCTACCCAAGCTAATCAAACAAGGTGGAGAACCTATTCAGTTTAGGATTACAATGCAATACGGTCTTTCTCTAATACAGTACTCTTGACCACATTGTTTAGTTTGATAGTTTATTCATGTCTACTATCCAATGTGCTTCTCTTACTTATATGATTACCTTGAATGTGAATTGGAATGATTTCCTAAATCTCATTCATATTCTAGCCAGAGATTCTTAATCATATCATAGAGTATTCTCCCTCAAACGGTTTGAAGGTTAGAAATCCCTTGTTGCGCATTCACTTGCCTCCATGGCTAAGTGGCTTAACCCCAACTATGTCGTGGACACCCTCTGATTGAGTGACTTTGACATAGTCAAAGATCAAGGACCTAACCACAAGACAACTATGATGCCTCAGGTTAAAGGACTACTTCCCATTATCCCAACCATGAGTTCTCATGTGACATGAGTATGAGAACTCCTTGTGGATCGTGTTCAGTGGACATATTCTCTATTAAGCACCTACATGCTTGTCTTGGTGTCAGTCACACCAATGACTCGAGACTAGTCACTCTCCCTAATAGAAGACATAACACGTACTGATCTTAACGGACTGTCAATGCCCAATTGGCAATCCTATGATCAGGAACGTTTAGGATAGGTATACGAAAGAGAATGGTCTCATGAATCCAACTTCTTTAGATCACATTCTTCCAATTACATATTCCTTATACTTATCGTTTAAGCATATAACATTTATATGAGACGGCTTCAAACAATAATATTTGCCCTTTATATTAAATTAGATTAGTTTAACTTGTGAAATGTCTGTAAAGTATCATCATATGATTTGTTTTAGGGCACATTTCCACCACCACCACCATGAATCAACTCAAAGACCTCTCATCTTTAAGTCTCCATCAAACCTAAGTTAATTTGGCCAAGAAAGGAAGAACACGTACTGTGGCGCCGAGGGTCTCATGGCGGCGATTTGCCATTCCTGAAGCAAACTCTGTCAACCACCACCATGGGTTGACTCCTTTTGAACCCAAGAACAAGTCTCAAGCTTTGGTTGGAGCAGCGGAGCATAGGAGAAGTCGAATCAAATGCCACCCAACTTAAGGTTTTCGGCGGGTTCTAGACGAGTTGGAGCCTTTCCAGGCCAAATTAGACTTGAACACAGGCGAAATGCATCACAACAACTCTCAATGCCATGAGGCATGATTGACTCTACGACATGATATGTGGGTTTTTTCCTTTTTATAGTGTGTATATATATGTATATGTCGGTGAGTGGGTCTTTTCCTTTTTATAATGTGTGTGTGTGTGTGTGTGTGTGTGTGTGTGTGTGTGTGATTGATAGTTTCCATTTATACATTTGAAAAAGAATCCTCTCCGTGTGCCTGGATCAAACTAAAGTTTATAAGAATTAGTGAAATGGCGGAACTTATGAAATATGCTACATCCTACGGGATGCACAGGTATGGTATGATTATTGATGTCATAATTATATTTATGAGTATGAATGACAGTATGTTGATTAGAACTATCGAATCACTATGGCATGACTATATTTGTGTTTTATGCTCATCGTTTACTGGACCTGGTATTAGTGCTCGCCCAAGGCCAGGGCCAGTCTTTCATGTGTATGTTCACATCTGCACCACAAGCTCGCCTTAGATCCAAGTAGGTGCCAGTTTTGTCGTACGGGTTGAAATAGGCAACTCTGACTTGTATATGACCGCGAATAATGCCAGTCTTCACGTAATTGTAGCACTAGAACATATATTATGATTACACACAGTCATGTTCATGTCAGAATATCTCTGCATGAACTCGTGTGTCAACATGTGTCGATGAGGACTCGTTATGATATGTTTGCCTATGCGAGATTATATGATTACGGACATAATATGTTTACGTACGAGATACTGTACCGTATTGATATTTTGATATATTGCAGGCTATGGTAGGCATATTCATACTATACATAGGTTTTTAAAAGGTTTTTATTAAAGGTTCATTTTCAGGCCCACTCACCCTTGTTTTTCGCCCTTCTAGGTTTTAGTAGCTGAACTTTTGTATCAACAAGGATTCTTGGCAAATCTCAGTATAAGTGACTACCTTTGATGGTATAACTCTTACTTTACCTTACTGTACTTTACATACGCTCTGTCATCACGTGTGAAATGGGTTCATTCCCGCTCACAAGCGCACTCTTGTATTTAGGCACTTTAGGTTTAAATTTATACACATTTTCCACGTCACTACACTTTATGGCTTCATCACCTTCCAGGTGTTGACCAGTACAACTTGATTCGGGGTCCTAGTGGACATTCTGGGTCGGGGTGTGTCAATTTGGTATCAAAGTATAAGTTTGGCAGTATTGCGTTCATCACACGTGTGATGTAAGCATTCTATGTTCTTGAACCTAAGTGTAGAATCATGCCACCTCGTCAAATACAAAAAAAGTGTGTTAGCTTTTCTCCAAAGTTATGGGTTATTTAGACAAGCTATCGACCTCCTAGAAGGACATTTTTGGCGGATGCCTCTAAACTTAAATAAAGAACCTCCCTGCCAAGGAAAAATCTCGAATTGAAACAAGCTAATGGCCCCAAAGTAGGGCTAATGTGTCGGTAACTGTGTGCCACCAGAGATCTATCGATCAATTCCACTACCATCTGGTCATTTATACCAACCCTTTCGAGAATGGAAACAAGAAATGGTTTTGATTCCTTGGCAGCATTCGTTAGTACAACATTTATTAGAATTCCTACGAAGTTTACTTCATCAAGATTCCAGAAATGTCTTGAGCGACAACATAGTGCTAAAGTGGTAGCATTTGATGGAAGAACATCTGGGGGACAGTCACTTTTGGTCCCAGATAGAAATATCTTTTCAAACGCATTAAGGATTATTCTAAATCTTCGGGAAGAAAAGTTTACTTCATTAAATCCCATTTCCAAGTAGATTATTAGTAAATTCCATTCATGACCTTGGAACATTTCAACCAACACTGGTTCCAGAGCTTCTTTTGGTGTTATACTCGTCATTTTAATGAGTATAGGTAAAGGAGTACGAATTGTTATGCCTACGGTCAGTAGAAATCCCTGAAGTAGTAAGCATTTTGCCTTGAATTACTGAAACCACTTCACAGGACCAGTTCCTTACCAATCATCTGAAACCATCTACTCGAGTGAGCTTTAACCTGTAATCAGTCTACAATGGGGCTACTAATTGACGATATTGTCTGATATCCAGGAACTGTCAACCAGTATTTAGGCGGTATGATTTCTGATATCAAACACATGTACTAATATCTAGGAGTGATACATATATACCAAAACATCGGTTCACAATTTTAAGGTAACGAACAATATTAAAAATATCAAAAGTATCATATATGCGTTATTAGCAACTCGACTAATAGACTGATTAGTAATGACTACCTGAGCCGAATGAACTTAGGAGCAAGCCTTGTCTTAGGACAGTAAATTCATGGTTGTGTTAACCATATTACCCAGTTAGGTAAACCGAAACATTCTCGACAAGTCATTCTTGTGGTCACATCCACCGACAAACATTAGAATTAGGGCATGAGTTAATTCCCGCTATAGAAGCAATTGAGTATCAAAAAAGTTATGAAGACCTAGTAGCACATGGCGTATTGAAAGCAAGTAATGTGATACGTTTTGAGGACGTATACCTTTGGCGTTAATCCTCAAACTTTACCTAAGATATCATCAAGTGGAGAAGTGAAGTACACTATTGATCCACTTTCTCGTACTACATTAGTTTCCTTGCATCTTTTTGAAGGATGATTTTGTGAAAACATGTTCATTTGAGCAACATCATATAGCATGCAATTAACAATTAAAGGCGGAATCATCCTTGCATGCACTCAAAAACAAAACATTACCCATGAAATTCAAAGCCTAGTAGATTGGTGAACCAAGACTCAACTCAAAACAAAGTCAGTTGAGAAATTATACCTTTGTAGATACCTCTTTGCATAAGCAAAGGCTAATCACCCAAAGAGAGGGCCTTCATTCCTTGCACCTTAGATCTATGGATTTGGATGGATGAAATGGTTCTCCAAGTTCCCAAAATTGAGAATCTCTAAGTCTCCACACCAAGGTAAGATTGATGAAGAAATGAGTGACCTTGGAGGAGAAAGATTACTAGCTAATCCCCTCCAAGGGGGCCGGCCTCTTTAGAGATAAAGGAGAGCTTTGTGTTCTCTCCAATTTCTTAAAAAGAAAACCCTTAATGAATTTTGGCTATAAAGTCATATTTATACCTTAATTCATTGGAGTGGCAAACTTGTAAATAAATCCAAAACCCATTCCTTTAACTAAATGGTCAGCCATAGGGTTTCATTGGGCTTTTAAGGCCTTTGTGAATTATTTGTCATTAAGTTGTCATACAACTTAAGTCAATGGGCTTGACGTTCGAAGCCCATTGGCCCTTGAGGCCCAAAACTAACCTGTGGTCTTTTAACGAACTTATTCGTTTGATTAATTAACATATTAATTAATCCTTTCCATAAATAATTAAACCATTTAATTATTCTTACTCATCTCCGTTGTTTCTTCAATCTCTACCTTACACGGTGTGCGATCTATTAGGTTCCTTTTAGCGAGGCAGTGGGCGATTAAAACCATTTCAAATCGATTGTGAATTGAAACTTACTTTCAATTCTCCCTTTAGTGATTATACACGTTTAGGGCTTCCACAAACCATGAGTGACACCTAGCAGCATATCATGGTTACCCAAACTAATCAGAAGAGGTGGAGAACCTATTCAGTTTAAGATTACAAATGCAATACGGTCTTTCTCTAATACAATACTCTTGACCACATTGTTTGGTTTGATAGTTTATTCATGTCTACTATCCAATGTGATTCGTGTGCTTATATGATTACCTTGAATGTGATTTGGAACGACTTCCTAAATCTCATTCATACTCTGGCCAGAGATTCTTAATCATATCATAGAGTATTCTCCCTCAAACAGTTTGAAGGTTAGAGATCCCTTGTTGCGCATTCACTTGCCTCCATGGCTAAGTGGCTTAACCCCAACTATGCCGTGGACACCTCCTTTTGGAGTGACTTTTGACATAATCAAAGATCAAAGACTTAACCACAAGACAACTATGATGCCTCAGGTCAAAGGAATACTTTGCATTATCCCAACCATGAGTTCTCATGTGACATGAATATGAGAACTCTTCGTTGATCGTGTTCAGTGAACTCATTCTCTATTGAGCACCTACGTACTTGTCTTGATGTCACACACACCAATGACTCGAGACTAGTTACTCTCCCTGAGAGAAGACACATCAATGACTCGAGACTAGTCACTCTCCCTGAGAGAAGACACAGCACGTACTGATCTTAACGGACTGTCAATGCCCAATTGGCAATCCTATGATCAGGAACGTTTAGGATATGTATACGAAAGAATGGTCTCATGAATCTAACTTCTTTAGATTGCATTCTCCCAATCACATATTCTTTGGACATATCGTTTAAGCATATAACATTTATATGAGACGGCTTAAAACAATAATCTTTGCCCTTTATATTTAAACTACATTAGTTTAACTTGTGAAATGTCCGTAAAGTATCATCATATGATTGGTTTTAGGGCACATTTCCAACACTTTTCAAGCAACTCCTACACCATTGGAAGAATTTAGCTACTAAAGCTTACCGATTAGGGAATTACCTAGCCAAACATTTTATCTAAAGAACCTCAAACCTATCTATGAAGGCGAAAGATTGGGCCTTAGGATCGTACCTCGATTTTAGCAACTCAGCTGGGTGACGAATAAAAATCGCTAACCCTTGTTTCAATTTGATGGCCACTCTGACAAACTTTTGGAACTTAGAGTTTTCTCCCGAAGCTTGTTAAATTCATAGTAGTCTTACCGATGACTTTCTCATCCATTTCGGTAATGAGACTAAATTTCTCAAACGTTGGTTTTGTTTAGATTGATACTTTTCTCTGGAGACATGATCTCCGCAGACGATATTCTTTTCTTTTTCCAAAAAGGCTTAGTGGAAGAAGGTTGAAATTCTCACAAAGTATTGTGAGATACGAGATATCCTTAGTCTCGTTGAGTTTATCGACAAATGGGCTAGCGATTTTTCGACTATAGTATTTTTCCTCACTTATCGGCTGAGGAAAGTTAGTTAGGTTGGGGTGTTGAATATGAATAAAGTTTCTGACAACCGAACTGTTGTCTTATCACACCTTTGTTTTACACCTTTCGATGACGTTGATCATTTTGGAAATCCACGATGACATGTTCTTTGGATGTTCCGACCGCGTAGAGGTAGCATGACGGAGTATCGCATATATTTTCCAATGGTTAGAACCGTTCGAAATGAGTCATCATATACATGACCTAGAGTCAATAGTTATCCTCTTCGTTCGAGAACCGGATGACACTTCTCTGTGGAGAAATGTATCCAAAATCTTCACCAACCTCACAAACTTCTCAACTACACTTTCTCTTGGAAAGAGATAAATTTCTGACAACAACGATGGAGGAACTAAACCAAATCGTGTATCACCTCGGTTATGCAAAAAGACGTATCTACCCTTGAACGTCTTCATCCTTTCCTATCCTATCCCAGTTGGAGTTCACGAGCATAGATTCGACGTTATTTCTTAATCATCAAGAAATCGTTCGAGTTATCATAATCACTTCCTGTATCCAAATGCAGATGGAGGAAATATCACCATAAGCTCCAAGTACGAGGTACCTCATGTATGTGGAGATTATGATGATGTTTTGGTGATTATAGATTGACTTGACAAGTCAACCCACTTTCCATTGGTCCAAAAGGACTACATTGTCGATCACTTGAGAGAATTTCTCATTCTTGAATCTACCGAATTTTATGATGTCTCGATCAACATCTACATTGGTCGCGATGCCATAGCCACCTCTGTGTGCTGGAAAACATTCTAGTTAACTTTGGGTACGTGGCTATTCTATTGTAGTTCATGTTATTTCGGAGGCAATTAGACTATTCAGAAGAATTGCACAGGCATTGAAGTTTAGAGGTGATTGTTAACTCTTCAATCACCCAACAAGTAACTTGGTGAGCGAACCATTACCGTTGGTGAATGAATATTCCGAAAACTACCGTTGTAGTGAGATGTCATGCATTAATTCCAGATGCCGTGTATTCTAGATTTGATGGACTTGTTTGACCCTCAAATTCTTGGGTGTTCTTTTAGCCTTCTTGACGTAACTTTTCGCTAAATTCGAGAGAAATTCAATGTGAATCTATTCACTATGGCGTTGTGGACTACATGGTTCTGCTATATGAGGTGCAGGTCACTACTGTACCTCAGAATGACACGTGTTTCATTTTCAGGTTTAGGGAAGTCTTCTTGAAGGCTGTGCATACTAAGTTTTTGGTATAATACCATGTTTCATCCTCAAATTAATGGCCAGTCGGAATGAATTATCTCTACCTTGGTGGACATGTTGTGTTTATTCGTGCTACAGTTTTAGTATGATTATGACTAACACCTATCCCTACTAGAGTTATGTGTAACTACAGTTACAATTTTCGATTTTGGGTACAGCACTGTTTGAAACACTGCATGGAGACTTTATACATAGTATATGATTGACAGAGGAGTATTACTAAAAGGTATTTGTATGATTGAGATCGAGATGTAGCAAAGTTGCGCACTATTGACGATATCACCCGAGAGTGTAGTTCGTGAGCGCAGTCGAGGCACTAATTAGACGATTTATGTGTATCTCCCAATGGAGGGCATGATGGTAATATTACACCCTTGGGAATTTGTTACTTACTTATCGGGACAACAGTAAGTTGTTGGTATTGCAGGCTGCAGACCGTAATATTAAGAATTTAATTGTTAAACTCGTTAAGCAAGTGGACATCTAGGTCCGTCTACGTTTAGTTGTTTACTAGATATTTATGCCCGATATTGTCCGTTTTGGTCCTGACCACGGCCTCACGGTTTTGTTTCTGAAAACTCACATGAGAACTTCCCAGTGGGTCACCCATCATGGGATTCCTCTCACGAACTCACTTAACTTTGGAGTTCCAATGAAACCTGAAGCCAGTGGGCTCTCAAAATGTCTTGTGCTAGGTAGAGATGAGAATATATATATAAGACTTACATGATCCACACCACTGGGCAATGTGGGATGTTACTTTTGTTCTTCTTAACAACTTGTTAGTTGTAAATTCGAAGATGAACATAGCATAGTAAGATTGTTAATTCATAACACAAACCAAATGGTGTTACTGGTACAAAATATAATCACCTAAACCTAATCATCTTATGCTAAGAAGACAACATTCAATAAGAATGGATGTCTTGCACTGCCAATTGAGCAGAGCTTTTCATTTGTCAATTTCTCAAGCGACAATGCAACCTGCATTGCTGAATCAAAAATAGGACTTAGAAAACATCAAATCTGATATAGAGAGCAGATAAAATTGAACCCAAAAGGCAAAAACTTTTTCTAACAAATAGATAAATATTAATAGTTGTTTGGGATATAGATATGGGTGTACCTGGAAAGATCAAAAAATGATTTCTGAGTTCCCAAGCAGGAGCCTTCAAACCTTTTCAATTCAACAAATATTACAGTAAAACAAAAAAAGCTCTATAAGACAATTAACAACTAAAACATGGACAAAAAATATTAATAAAATCATCAAATCCAATTTTCAATCACTTAAAATTAGATCGAGAAAGAGAGAGAGTACTGTCGAGATAAAAAATAAACAATTATTTTTTTCTTTCAAAGCAATCAAGAAGAGACTACAATCAGCAAGAGCCCTAATTTAATAAAACCCCAAACAAACACAAAAAATGAGAGAGAAAACCCCAAAAAAGGAAATTCAAGGAATTCAAGATATCGTAATCAAGGAATTCAAACTAAAAAAATAGGAAATTCAAGGAATCAAAATTCAAAAGCCTAGATTATGAATCCAAACCAAACTAAATCATTCATTTATATTATATCATCCAATGAAATAAACAGGAACTACCTCAAAAGCAAACAAATCAACGTTCAAGCACCTAAAAACCACAACCCACAAACAATTACAGCAGAAAAAATGTGAAGATCAAAACTTTGAGAGCAAAACCTGAGTTTAAAAAGATCTTTCAAAGTTGTTGTTTTTATATGCTTTATAAGTATGGCAACTATAATTCGGTTCAGCGGATAAATTAACAAAGAAACGAACCAATCAAATAATAGTAATTAACATTTCACAGCAGCAAAAAACAGTGAAATTAAAAACCAAATTGAATCAAATGAAGAATTTTCTAGAGTGCAAAAAGTTAGTGTTATCAGCAAGAAGAAGCTTTACACCTTAAAATACAATAGTATGTGCCCAAAATGCAATCCCACAAAACATGTAACATCAACCATCAGAGAACTGAAAATTTATTAATAAAATGAATCAAAGACCAATCTGAATAATCAATGATGACGTTTTCACATTTGCAGAGAGTATGTTTCTGTATGTGAGAGAGAGAGAGATGGAAATAGAGTTAGAGTCGATCTCTAACTTTGATATGTTGATCCTACCATTACCCTGCATGCTTGATCTCTTTTAAGCCCACCTACTGGGAAAAAAAATAAACACAAAACTTGTAACACTATTTAAACAAAAAGAGATTTCTCAATCAGATAACGCTTCAATTTCATGTAATTTACTTTGTTAACAATGCAATATTGGAACTTGCATTTGGTTCAAAGAAATAAGGTAAATTGATAAAACAAAAGGACACTAAAAACATAATCTATACCAATTTGATCATCCGTTTAGGTTCAAAAAGAAAAAAACAAAGAACATTTTTGAGCATCCAAACAGCCATTAAACAAACAATAGACAATCTCACATTTAAAAGAAAGTAATAAGGAAAAAAATTAGTGGTTTAGCCTATACTCGATGTGAGGAAAAAAACAAGTGCTCAAATTCAAGTTCAAGGGATCATATGTGCAACCAAAAACAATAACAGAGTAACCCAATAAGTAATAAAGCCAATCCTAAGTAGTCGAAATTATGTAACAGTGTTTACCTTGCACTTCAGAAAATACAGAACTATTAAATTTTATTAATTACCAACTAAAATATGCAATTTTTTACTGGTTTATAAGAACCTATTTTGAAAACTCACTAAAAAAAGGATTAAATTCATAAAAGAAAAAATAGAAAATGTCAGTTGTGACACTGCCACCACCCAATTCAAAACCAACCTAGAATGTTAATCCCATCAAATTAAAATCCCTTGAATTTCAAATTTAAGAATCCCAATTAAACAAAAACGGTCTAACTTGACAATAGCAATCATCACTGAACAATCTTTCACAAAGAAAAAACAAAAAAAGCAATACTTTTGAAGATGCATTTCCCAAAAAATTTGTTGCCAATCCAGCGGTTCAATCCCAATGTCAAGCTTTGGCCACCACAACTTCAACAAATTCATCCACGCATCATTAAAATTCCAACTCCTGCAACAAAATGTAAGCACTTTCATCATTCTTCCAATTCCTTTCTACATTCACCCAAACAAAACAAAAAAACTCAATTCTTGCACACCTTCAACGCTTTCTAGCATTCCAGAGCCCTTCATCCGCAAACTCACGTCATCCGGTCATCATAAGCCTTGTTCGAACACAAAACCGGATAAAAATTAAAACATAATCAGAATTTTGAATACCAAATCATCAAAAAAATTCAAAGTTTCTAAAACCTTTCAATCAGTTTTCGACTTACATTGCAATATGTAGCTTTTCCAACCCTAGCGGAGGCAACCGGGAAGAGAGAAGATAGAGCATGTCCCATGAAACCTCCTTGACAATCGATAAAAGGTCATCGCCTACAAAACTTAAAAGAGAACAATTTGAACTCAAATATAAGAGAACAGACATAACATTGTGTTATTAGCTTAAACTATAAATTGAGTTTCCTTTCCCGGCCAAATTGGACTTGGCCACAGACGAAACACATCGCAAGGACTCTCGATACCACGAGGTAGGATCCACTCGACGACATAACACGTACTGATCTTAACGGACTGTCAATGCCCAATTGGCAATCCTATGTCAGGACCTTTAGGATATGTATACGAAAGAGAATGGTCTCATGAATCTAACTTCTTTAGATCACATTCTCCCAATTACATATTCCTTGGACTTATCGTTTAAGCATATAACATTTATATGAGACGGTTTCAAACAATAATCTTTGCCCTTTATATTAAACTAGATTAGTTTAACATGTGAAATGTCCGTAAAGTATCATCATATGATTTGTTTTAGGGCACATTTCCAACACCACCACCATGAATCAACTCAAAGACCTCTCATCTTCATTTCTCCATCAAACCCAAGTTAATTTGGCTAAGAAATTAGGAAGAACACACATTGTGGCGCCAAGGGTCTCATGGCGGCGATCTGCCATTCCTGAAGCAAACTCCGTCGATCACCACCATGGGTCGACTCCTCTTGAACCCAAGAACAAGTCTCAAGCCTTGGTTGGAGCGGCGGAGCACTGGAGAAGTCGAATCAAAGGCCACCCAACTTAAGGTTTCCGGCGGGTTCAACACGAGTTTGAGCCTTTCCCGGCCAAATTGGACTTGAACAGGTATGGTATGATTATTGATGTCATAATTATGTTTACGGCTATGAATGATAGTATGTTGATTAGAACTATCGAATCATTATGGCATGACTATATTTGTGTTTTATGCTCATCGTTTGCTGCACCCGATGTTACTGCTCACCCAGGGTCAGAGCCAATCTTTCACGTGTGTGTTCACATCCACACCGCACGCTCACCTTGGATCAATGTAGTTGTTAGTCCTGTCATACAAGTTGCAATAGGCAACTCTGACTCGTATGTGATCGTAAATAGCGCTAGTCTTAACGTGATTGTAGCAATAGAGCGTATATTATAATTACACCCAATCATGTTCATGCCAGAATATCTCTACATGAACTGGTGTGTCGGCAAGTGTCGATGAGCACTCGTTATGATATGTTTGCCTTTGCGAGATTATATGATTACGAACATAATATGTTTACGTATGGGATACTATGCTATATTGATATTTTGATATATTGCAGGCTACGGTAGGTATTTTCATACTATACACAGTATGTATATTTTGGAAACTATACTTTTTACGGGGAGGGGTCGATTATAACATTTTCAAAAGGTTTTTATTAAAGCTTTATTTTCGGGCCCACTCACCCTTGTTTTTCGCCCTTCCAAGTTTTAGCAACTGAACTATTGTATCGACAAGAATTCTTGGCAAATCTTAGTATAGGGGGCTACCTTTGATGGTATAACTCTTACTTTACCTTACTGTACTTTACATATGCTCTGTCATCACGTGTGAAATGGGTTCATTCCCGCTCACAATTGTACTCTTGTATTTAGGCACTTTAGGTTTAAATTTATACACATTTTCCATGACACTACACTTTATGGCTTCGTCACCTTCCATGTGTTAGCCAACACATCTCGATTCAGGGTCTTAGTGGACATTTCAGGTCGGGGTGTGTCAAGATTTGTATTGGAAGATTTTGGTGAATTTTGAACTGAAGCAACTCCATTGCATTGTGATATGCAATTTCAATCACCAAGAATCTCATATTCCACCAGAAGACCACGCATATAAATAGAAGGTATCAGTTTATTAAAAAAGCTTTGCAGTAAGGGATAATTGATTTGAAGTATTGTTGAACCAAGGAGCAATTGGCAGACATCTTCACAAAAGCACTTGTAAAGGATCAATTCTTCAAACTTAGAGAGATACTTGGAGTGAAATCAATTCATCATTTAAAGGGGATTGTTGAAGTATAAACGGTAAATGTGATTTTTATTTTGAATTACCTTAGCTTAGAAATCTAGGATTTACTTCTGTAAAATTTCTTATACTCTAAGGGTGCGTTTGTTGCACCGGACTATCTTGGACTGGACTAACTTCAGGGACTAAACTGGACTGACTTTAACTTAGTGAAGCGTTTGGTGCAGTGTCAGACTAAGAAGTAGGATAAGAAAATTTTCAACACGCAATTCACAAATCTGACACCAAATTAGCACAAATGACTCAAATTGGGTCCAAACAGGGACTCTTTCTTCTTCTTTTTCGCTGGAAATTACAAGCAGGGACTCTTTCTTCTTCTTCTTTGTTGGAAATTACAAGCAGCAACAGCCAATTGCAATTTTCTTCCCACAATCTCAAACAATCCCAAACATCTGCTTCTTCAATTGTGAGAAA
Organism: Malus domestica; assembly: GCF_042453785.1. Lineage (NCBI taxonomy): Eukaryota > Viridiplantae > Streptophyta > Magnoliopsida > Rosales > Rosaceae > Malus > Malus domestica. The sequence continues at coordinate 16,968,592 of NC_091663.1, forward strand.
ATCGCAATTTTCTCCCTAATCTAATCCCCAAATTCGAGTTAACTCTTAATGCTTGACCAGAAAATTCTAAAACTTGACAAGAAATGCAGATCCTAATTTTCTATTTTCTTAATGAAAATTTGGGATAAATTGTGAATTAGATTTAAGAAATTGAAAATTGGAGACAGAGATGGATGAACCCAGCCGTCGAAAATCAAGGTCGACGTCGATGCCATCAAAAATTGGAGAAAGAGATGGATGAACCCAGCCGTCAAAAATCGAGGTCGAGGTTGATGCTGTCGAAAATTGGAGACAGAGATGGATGAACCTAACCATCGAAAAAAATTTCTATCATCCAAGTTCCAGCTTTCATTGAAGCCCATGCCGTCGAAAATCGAGGTCAATGAACCTAGGGTAGCGAAGCAGACGAAGGTGATAAAGGATGCAGCGAGAATGGACGAAGGCAAGAGAGGACGATGGAAGGTCTTAGCTAGTCCAGTGGGTTTCGGGGTCTCTCGCTAAGACCGGCTAGTGAAGCCTTTTGTGAAAGTGAGTCCCACCTAGTGCCATTAATGTTCATCTCACAAGCCACCAAACACAAGACTACATTAATACTTAATCCAATCCAATAAAGTGAAGGCTAAGAAGGGTAAACAAACGCCCCCTAACAGACTATCATTTTCTATGCACAAGCAAGCGTCTGGTTCATCATGGCTCAAAGAAACCGGTTTGTTGAATTGCTTGGATGTTAATGAGAGGTTGATAGTAGATGCGAATCTCAGAGTCAAAGGTCGAAATAACACCTTTGCAGTTGGAGACATTACTAATATTACGGTAAGTGCTAGCTACAATCTTGTTATATGAACTTTTTTTTATTAACTAGGATAGTTTGTGTAGAATTTTCATAGAGACACTGTCCCCAATTTCGTAATTACCACCAGCTCAAATCGTCATATGTGAGATTTTATCACAAAAAGCTTCAGTGTTAGTTGAAGTGGAGTAATTATATTTAAACTCTTCTTCCTTTCTTTCTTTCCCTCATATACCTAACAGTTTGATTCTATATATCATGTATAAAAGAACTTAATCAGTTTTCGGTGAAGTCAGGCTTTCACTTTTGAAAAACCTAGTGTATTACTTCAATGAATCACTATCTAATTCTGACCGGAATTTCGGCTCGAGATATTTTTTGATGAAACGATGACAACTTACCTTTTCTTTAATTATAAGTAATTTACTTATCGACTGAGTTACATTTAATTTAATCGAGTCCAGAAATTAAGAAAGTGTTAGGACTTGACTTTTTTAATTACAATATATAATTAATTAATTCTTGTTGACATGAGTTCTAAAACGTGTTTTCCATCTCATGTTGTTCTACTGGATTTAGGCGAGATTTTACTATAAACTGTTAGAATGAGTATGAGATAGAGAAGTTCTAGGGACTAGCTATGGGTATTTAGTTTGGTAGAAAAGTCTTGTTGATGAGAGGAATGCTGAGCCTTGGTCTAAAAGGATTTTGTATAGCATTCGGATCTTTTGGAACAAGGAAACAAGTATATGTTTCCTATGAGGATTTTAATAGGGAATCCTATCTAATTATGGAAAGGACTATATGTATATATATAGTGGCCTCTCTTCTCACAGAAATATGCTCATATTCAGGACTGAAACTTATTTGTAAGTCGAGCTTGGATCATCTGCGAGAGAAGAGAAGGTTCACTGGAAAGCTTGCTGTCATGGCCTCTAGTTCTGGAGTCGCTGCAGATATGCCTTTCTTCTTGCTCCTCATGTGATTTATGCTTAAGTCTTGTATGTCAATTCACTGCCAACATGAGGTATCAGAGCCAAAAGACACACAAAGCATGAGTTCAATATGAAAAGATCAAATGTTTGTGTTTTCATTCTATTAAAAAAAAAAAAAAAGGGTGATCTCATGGAGAATCGAAGTCGGATTCTGGAGGTTGTAAAAGAAGTGATGGTAGAAAAAGCAAAATAACTCTATGAGATTAAAATTAAAAAAAAAAAAATTGACAATTGGAAAACCCAAACCATTGCTGAATGAGGGTTTTTCCCAGATTAGAGTCAATTTTTTATTCCATTCTTGAATTACGATCTGGGTTTTTCCTTTAAGCATTAAGACCTTGTATTTTCAAATCCTAAATCGCTTCCGCTATTCCTTTTGTGAATTTGAAATCAATGATTAAAAGGTATGTTGTTAATTGCTTTTGATTCCCTCGAATGTCCGTGTATGTTTCATTGCATATGACTGTGTTTTGTCGCTGCAGTTTGATTGCTGCAGAAAATTGTTGCAGTGAGAAACATATTTGAGATATAAGTTTTAAATACAAATTTTGGTTCTTGATTCAATCTTGATAACTTTGAAACTGTTTTATCACATGTATGAGAGACCATTAATACATTCGGTGTCTAAGGATGTATGATTGCTGCAGAATATTGGCTAAGTTATTGTTATATCACTGACTCTGTGTATGCTTATCAACAAACCGTTGTTAAGTCTATATGTATGGGTCTGTGATTATAGTCATGACGTGCAAAAGGATGTTGAGATGAAATCTGGAACTAATAAGTTCATGTTTGTGATTTCATGGTCGCTGCAGCATCTGCAATATCATTAAGGACTATGAACTTGGCAAATATTCTCATTCTCACTGGAGGGGGCAACTACAAGAAGTGGAGACGAGAGATTGGACTCTTGTTGACACTTAATGAATTCGACATAGCCCTTGACACTCCCAAGCCGGTTTTGACTAATCAAAGTACTCGAGCTGAGAAAGCTGATGCGGAGAGATATGGACAAGAGCTAATAAAGTGGCACTTTCTATACTTGAAAGTGCCATGACTGACACTGTTCGAGGCGGGATCAAGAAGCATGAATTAGCTATTGACTATTTACAAGCAATTGAGAAGAAGTTCAAAGAGTCTCAAAAGGCAAAAATTAGTCGATATATGGCAATGCTTACCACTTACAAGATTAAGGGCACATGTTCAATTAGAGACCACATCATGACAATGACTAATGCAGCTGAGAAATTGAATTCTCTAGATGTCAACATTGGTGAGAAACAACTGGTGTTCATGCTCCTTCAAGCTCTTCCAAGCAAATATAGCCAGTTGAAGGTGTCTTATAATACTCAAGACAAGAACTGGGATGTCAATGAGCTAATAGCACAATGTGTTCAAGAAAAGACTAGACAAGAGCAAGAAAGAGGAAAAGATGCTGAGATAGTGAACTTTGTTTAACCAGACAAGGCGAAAAGGTCAATCAATTCATTCTCTGGAAACTTTGGTAAGAATTCTAATACCAAGATAACCTTTTTTAAGTCTAATGCATATGCTAAAGTAAATGACTCTATTAAAGGATCTAGCAATCTTAAGGTCAAAACCAAAAATATTTCTAAGCTTAGATGTTTTTTTTTGCAAAACTAAGGGACACTTAAGGAAAGACTGTCAAGTTTTCAAGGACTATCTTAAAAGTAAGGGTGTTGAACAAGTTAATGTTTGTATCAAGTCCAATTTAATTGAAATACTTGTGAATTCATGATGGCTTGATACTGGCTGCTCAGTCCACATTACTAATTCTTTGGAGGGTTTCATGATATCAAAACAAATTGGTTTTAAGAACTATAATGTCTTTATGGGTGAAGGAAAACTAAGGTTGCAGTAGAAGTTATTGGAATTGTTCATTTAAGATTGTCATCTGGGTATATACTAAAACTAAGTGATGTGCTGTATGTGCCAAAGATGAGGAGAAATTTGATCTTTGCTTCAAAAATTGTAAAAAATGGTTTTGCTTTTCTAGGAGATGATGAATGTTTAAAGGACCATCTAGATAGTGTTTTGGGAACCGCATACTTGAGTGACAACTTATGGTGTTTAAATTGTACTGTGGAGTTTATTAATCAACATGTTTTAAACACAAGCACTAAGAGGATGCATGCAGTGATGATTCATTCATTCTTTGGCACAAAAGGTTAGGACACATATCCAAAGAAAGAGTTTTAAAGCTGTCAAAAACTAACTTGATCCCTGAATTGAATTTTGCTACTGCAACTGAGTGTTTGATTGTGTCAAGGGAAAAATGACTAATTTTAGGAAATTAGATGCTAAGAGGAGTCATGATTTGCTAGAAATTATACACACTAATATTTGTGGTCCTTTTCCAACTAAAACCATTTGTGGTAACTCTTATTTTGTCAACTTCATTGATGACTTCTCAAGGTTTAGTTATACTTATTTAATTAGTGAGAAGTCATATGTCCTTGATTGTTTCAAAGTTTATAAAACTGAGGTAGAAAAACAATTGGGAAAGACCATTAAGATTGTTAGATCGGATAGAGGAGGAGAGTACTTTGGCAGGTACACTGAGGCTAGACAACACAAGGGTCTGTTTGCTCTCTATCTTGAACAACAAGGAATTGTGGCTTAATACACCACACCTGGAATGCCACAACAAAATGGAGTTTCATAGAGAAGGAATAGAACTTTGTTTGGAATGGTAAGGAGTATGATGACAAGATCAAAGTTACCAGGATTTCTATGGGAATAAGCATTGAAGACAACAACTTATATATTGAATAGAGTCCCAAGCAAAGTAGTTTCATCTACACCTTTCGAAATTTGGAATGGTAGGAAGCCTAGTTTTGATCACTTCCATGTTTAGGGATGTAAAGCTGAGGCTCGAATTTACAATCCAAATGAGAAGAAACTAGACTCAAAGACTGAATCATGCTACTTCATTGGCTACTTAGAGAAATCTAAAGGCTTCAAGTTTTATTGTCCTCAAGCTCACACTAGGATTCAAGAAACTCACAATGCCACATTCTTTGAAGATCAAGATGTTGCAGAATTGTCACAAGCAAATTCCTTTTTGAAGAACCTCATCAAATTGAGAATCCTTCTTGGAATGATACTTATAAGAAGATTTTGATAACTCCTTCTTCTATAGTTGAGTAGGAGGGAGATCAAATGGAAATTTATCCTAATGTAGATAGAATGGAAGTTGATTTTGGGTCTCAATTACAGCCACAAGGGGATCAAACTTCAAATTCTGAAGTACAATTGAATCCGAGTATTGAAGTTCTTAATGAACCAGCAGTTACATTGAGACAGTCAATGAGAATCAGGAAGACCACCATGTCAAATGACTATGTGTATTTGCAAGAAAGTGAATTTGATTTCAGTGATATAGATGACCCTCTCACTTATTTTCAGGCCATGAACAGTCCCCAACAAGCTTTATGGAACACTGCAATGAAGGAGGAATTAGAATCAATGTCACAGAACAATGTATGGACATTAATGGCTTCTAATCCTCAAACCAAGGCTATAGGATGCAAATGGGTCTATAAGACCAAGAGGGATGCTTAGGGAAAAATTGAAGGTTACAAGGCCAGATTGGTTGCTAAAGGTTTCACTCAAAGAGAATGAGTTAACTACAATGACACGTTTTCACTTGTCTCTTCCAAGGATTCTATGAGAGTTATAATGGCACTTATTGTGCATTTTGATTTAGAACTACATCAAATGGATGTGAAGACTGCTTTTCTCAATGGTGAATTGCAGGAAACCATTTACATGAAGCAACCTCCTAGATTTGTTGAAAGGGGGAAAGAGGACATGGTCTGCAAACTCAACAATTCTATTTATGGATTGAAGCAAGCATCAAGACAGTGGTTTTTGAAATTTGATCAAGCTGTTACAAGACATGGCTTCGTGGAAAACAAGTTAGATTATTGCATTTATATTAAGTGGTCAGGTTCAAGCTTTATAACTTTAGTATTATATGTTGATGACATTCTACTTGCGAGCTCTAACTTGAATCTCCTTAAGGACACCAAGCACATACTCAACAAGAACTTTAAGATGAAAGACCTTGGAGAGGCACACTTTGTACTTGGCATTGAGATTGTCCGTGATAGGTCCAAAAAGCTTCTTGGATTATCACAGAAGGGATATATTGAGAGAGTTTTTTTAAGGTTTAACATGGAAAACTGTAACAATGGTGAAGTACCTGTGAATAAGGGAGACAAATTTTCTAAGGCTCGGTGTCCTAAAACGAAATTGGTGTTGGAAATGTGCCCTAAAACCAATCATATGATGATACTTTACGGACATTTCACATGTTAAACTAATCTAGTTTAATATCAAGGGCAAAGATTATTGTTTTAAGCCGTCTCATATAAATGTTATATGCTTAAACGATAAGTCCAAGGAATATGTAATTAGGAGAATGTAATTTAAACAAGTTAGATTCATGAGACCATTCTTTTTCGTATACATATCCTAAACGTTCGTGATCATAGGATTGCCAATTGGGCATTGACAGTCCGTTAAGATCAGTACGTGATGTGTCTTCTTTCAGGGAGAGCGACTGGACTCGAGTCATTGGTGTGATTGATACCAAGACAAGCATGTAGGTGCTCAATAGCGAATGAGTCCACTGAACACGATTAACGAGGAGTTCTCATACTCATGTCACATGAGAACTCATGGTTTGGATAATGCAAAGTAGTCCTTTGACCTGAGGCATCATAGTTGTCTTGTGGTTAGGTCCTTGATCTTTGACTATGTCAAAGTCACTCCGTCAGAGGGTGTCCATGGCATAGTTGGGGTTAAGCCACTTAGCCATAGAGGCAAGTGAATGCGCAACAAGGGATCTCTAACCTTCAAACTGTTTGAGGGAGAATACTCTATGATATGATTAAGAATCTCTGGCCAGAGTATGAATAAGATTTAGGAAGTCGTTCTAAATCACATTCAAGGTAATCATATAAGTAAGATAATCACATTGGATAGTAGACATGAATAAACTATTAAACTAAACAATGTGGTCAAGAGTATTGCATTAGAGAAAGACCGTATTGCATTGTAATCCTAAACTGAATAGGTTCTCCACCTCTTCTGATTAGCTTAGGTAACCATGAAATGCTGCTAGGTGTCACTCATGGTTTGTGGAGCCCTAAACGTGTATAATCACTAAAGGGAGAATTGAAAGTAAGTTTCAATTCACAATCGATTTGAAAGAGTTCTAATCGTCCACTGCCTCGCTAAAAGGAACCTAATGGATTGTACACCGTGTAAGGTAGAGATTGAAGAAACAAAGGAGATGAGTAAGGACAATTAAATGGTTTAATTGTTTATGGCAAGAATTAATTAATATGTTAATTAATCAAACGAATAAGTTCATTTTAAACCTTGAGTTAGTTTTGGGCCTTAAAGCCCAAATTGGGCTTCGAATCGTCAAGCCCATTAGCTTAAGTTGTATGACAACTTAACAAACAAAATTCAAGAAGCCCAAAACAGCCCAAAGGCTTGGGAAAACCGGCCATATAGAAAGGGATAGTGAACTTGGCTTAATTGCAAGTTTGCCACTCCATTGTGAGGTGGTATAAAGGCAACTTTATAGCCATTTCATCCTTAGGGTTTCTTTTAGAGAAAAGATGAGAACACAAGCTCCATTTTTGTCTCTAAGAGGTCGGCCACCCTAGAGGATTTTAGCTAGCAATCTTACTTCCTCTAGGTCACTCATCTCTTCTTCAAGTCCTACCTTGGTGTGGAGACTTAGCGGTTCTCAACTTTGGGAACTTGGAGAATCCTTTCAACCATCCTCATCCAAGAAATTCTGGAGCTAAGAAGCAAGAATGAAGGCCCTCTCCTTGGGTGATTAGCCTTTGCTTATGCAAAGAAGAATCAACAAAGGTATAATGTTTCTCAACTCACTTTGTTTTGAGTTGAGTCTTGGTTCACCCTTCTACTAGGCTTTGAATTTCATGGGTAATGTTTTATTTTTGAGTGCATACAAGCATGATTCCGCCTTTAATTGTTAATTGCATGTCATAGATGTTGCTCAAATAAACATGTTTTTCACCAATTTTCCTTCAATTGGAGCTGGATAAAATGCAAAACAAGCCTTATGCTTCATTGGTTGGGAGTATGATGTATACAACTATTTGCACTAGACCTGACATTGATTTCATAGTAGGAATGTTGGGTAGGTTTCAAGCAAATCCGGGAGAGTCTCATTGGGTTGTTGCGAAGAAAGTTTTAAGGTACTTGCAAAGAACCAAGAATTACATGTTGGTTTATGGCAAAGAGGAACTTTTGGAGCTAGTTGGCTACACAGATTCTGATTTGGCCGGGGATGTGGATGACAAAAAATCCACTGGAAGGTATATTTTTATGCTTGGTGATGGTGCAGTCTCTTAGAAAAGTGCGAAGCAGACTATCATAGCAACATCTACAATGGAGGTAGAATTTGTAGCCTGCTTTAAAGGAATGAAACAATCTGTATGGTTAAAGAATTTTGTGACAGATCTGAAGGTTGTCAATTCTGTGCAAAGGCCTATTAAAAAGTACTGTGACAACAATTCTGCAGTATTCTTTGCCAAGAACAATAGGAGAACTTCAGCTTCAAGATTGATGGATGTAAAGTTTCTTAAGGTCCAAGAAAAGGTGAGAGAAGAAGCAATTTAGGTGGAGCACTTGAGACTAATGCAATGATTGCAGATCCTTTGACCAAGGCATTGCCAATTGGAGTGTTTAAAGCTCATGTCTCTCGGATGGGAATACTTGAATCATTTGATCAGTGGGAGTGATCCGTTACAAAGTGACTATTAGATTGCTGCTGTGCAGTTCAGAGAGCTGGTGCAGCAATATAGATAGGTTTTATGTTTAAATTTTAAAGATTATGGCTGAATAAAGATAGTATTAGGTTAGCTAGTCTTGTTTTTAGTTTATTTTATTTTTCAAATTGAGATCAGTTATTTTGGTCTATTGTTTTGAGAAATAAAGTTTGAAATAATTCATTTGATGCTTTAATAATGGTTAGTCTGTTTAAAGCACTTGTTGAATTATTGATTCATACGTTGTTTTGGAGCAATGGTTTGTCTTAAAATCTTGTTGTCAATGGTATGAAATAGTGGGAGCAAATTATTACATGTTTGCTTATAAAGATCAGGTTCACAATGATAAGAATACAGATTGAATATATGTAATTTTGGAAAACTGTTTTGCATTATGGTTGCAATTTGAGTTACAAAGTTCTATATTTTGAAATGTATGTAAGTGGTTTGTGATTGAATACTCTTGATATAAGACTTGGTGATCACTTTTATCTGAGAATTTGAATAAGTCAGGTACTTGAAACTGTTCTCATACTCAAGTGGGAGAACGTTAGAATGAGTATGAGATAGAGAAGTTTTAGGGACTGGCTATGGGTATTTAGTTTGGTAAAAAAGTCTTGTTGATAAGAGGAATGCTGATCCTTGGTTTAAAAGGATTTTGTATAGCATTCGGATCTTTTGGAACAAGGAAACAAGTATCTGTTTCCTATCAGGATTTTAATAGGGAATCCTATCTAATTATGGAAATGACTACATGTATATATATAGTGGCATCTCTTCTCACAGAAATATGTTCATATTCGGGACTGAAACCTATTTGTAAGTCGAGCTTGGATCACCTGCGAGAGAAGAGAAGGTTCACTGGAAAGCTTGCTGTCATGACCTCTAGTTCTGGAGTCGCTGCAGGTATGCCCTTCTTCTTGCTCCTCTTGTACATGAATTTTGGTTAGGTCTTTTAGGTTGTGATTTATGCTTAAGTCTTGTATGTCAATTCACTGCCAACATAAACATCATATAGTTCTGGTTCCTTTCGAGCAGTCTATTTTACCATTTTCAATCTGCCTAACTTTTAGAGTAAAGAATATTTCGATAATATTGTCCAATCTCGATTTTGGATCTGCTTAACGATGCCTTATGCATATAGTTAGATATTTTGTATACGAATGTATCTCTTGCACTAAAACAAAATGGTAGAAAAAGAAATGAGGCCATGTGCAACAGCCCTTCAAATTTGAGGTCCTGTGCGACTGCATCTTTCACTCCACCCCCAACGCCCCTTCCTGTGTTAAAATGCACATGACAGGAAATCAAGCAAGGGTATTTGGCAGGCACAAAAACAGGCATTAGTGACCGCAAAGACATAAAGCTATTGCTAGCAGGCGGAAGAGAGAGAGTAAAATGGAAGCTTACGAACCTCATTCGATAATGGCAATTGTTACACTTGGGAGGAAGTATGGGGGTTGCACAGTTCCCATTCACAACGATTAGCGGACGCATTGCGGGACTGATCAAATCTAAATATCTTTTTCTGGGGAAGACGAGGAGGCAGCTGGGCCCAGAACCTTACATTGTGGATGATTAATGTGGTTTGGTGTGTGGGTGTATGTGTGTATATCATATGTGTATGCAGGTAGGCGTTTTAATTACGTGCATGATTGGAATGCAACCTCCGTATGCTTTCATGGCTGGTCAGCTTTTTTTTCTTCCTTTTCATAAAAGCATATGGAAAGGGGTGTTGCCTTGCACCACAGTATGGATTCAAATCCCGACCCCTTCCTAATCTAATAAATCGATTGTTTGACAAAAAAAAAAAAAAAAAAAAAGAGTCTAAAACTATGAAGATGTCGTGTAACATTTTATAATTTCATGATCCGACCAAATCATTTTTAGAATTTTCATTTTAGTTTTGTAAGAATTACCTTGTTTTCTATTCATTTGATAACATTTAGATGCCTACTGCATTTCAGATACGAAAGATTTTTGGGAATAATCTTTTATGGTTGTTCTAAATAATAGATGGTGGTTTGGAATATGAGACTACAGTATGGGTTGAGTCTAAGAGTCAGTTTGAGATTGTGGTGCTTTTAGAAAAAATAGCTTATTAAAAAATTTGGGACATTAAGGGCTAGTTTGGTATTGCTGTGTTTCTAAAAAAAATGGTTTCTGTTATGCGGTGAGAATAAATAGTTGTAAAATAAAGTTGTTAAGTGTTTGGTAAACTTTTTTTGTTAAAGTGCTTTTAACAAAAAAAAAAAAAGCAATGTCTAAGTGTTTAATAAACTTTTATATAAATTGTTGTGACATGTTATATGACTAAAAATGATATGGTATTTAATGTGATATAATAATTGTCAAAGACAATAATTTAGGAGCAAAAATTGTAAATTTGTAAAATACGTGAGGGCTTGTCATTTGAAAAGTTTATTAAATGAGCACTTATTTCTATGCTTTGAAAAAAAACAAAAACACTTTCTTTAGAAGCATGTTAGGCACTGCTTCTGCTTTTCTATGCTTTTTTTATTGTCATTGACAACAATTTTTTTAAAAAACACTTTTTTTATGTTTTACCAAGCACATTTAATATCATAGATTTTTTTAATAGGTTGATTTTTTTAAAAGCACCACAATCCCAAACTGGCCTTAAATGTGTTTGGTAACACATAAAAGAAAAGTGTTTTGTTTTTTTTTTAAATATTGATGTCAATGACAGTAGAAAAGTATAGAAAAGTAGAAGCAGGGTTTACCATGCTTCTAAAAAAATGTTTTTTTTAAAAGCATAGTAATAGTGCTCATTTAATAAACTTTTCAGATGGCAAGTATACTCCCACATATTTTACAAGTTTACAATCTTTGCCCCTACATTATTGTCTTTGACAGTTATCATATCACATTAAATACCATATCATGTTTGGTCATTTAACATGTTCACAACAATTTATATAAAAATTTATATAAAAGCACTTTTACAAAAAAAAAAAAAAAAAAAAAAAATTTACCAAACACTCAGTAACTTTATTTTACAGTTGTTTATTCTTACAACACAATTAAAATTGTTTTTTTTTTAAAGCACAGCAATACCAAACTAACCCTAAATGGCTTGCTGTATTAAGTTATACCCAAAGAGTTAGTTCAGTGGAAACTAAGGAAAGATTTGAAAAACTAACTTAAGTTTGAACTCTCACGGATGCATTCGTTGCACTTATTGGCTATACTATGATATACTATTTGACCCGGAGATCAAAAGTAGGATGTCGCCTCAGTGGCACTTGGACCGCATAATGAGGAAGATTAGTTTGTTATTAAAATACATACTATTATAGAACATTTTATATATGTATCTCAAAATTTATAGATGATATAGCACAATACAAATCAAACGCAAACTATGTACAACAAACTAACTAGACCTGTAAACGGATCGGGTTCAATCCGACCCATTAAGTTAACGGGTCACCCGAACTCGACCCGTTAAGCTAATGGGTCACCCGTACCCGACCCATTAAGTTAACGAGTCACCCGAACTCGACCCGTTAAGCTAATGGGTCACCCGTTAACAATTATTATTATTATTTTTCTGCATAGATTTTATTTTTTGTTGTTAAGACTTTACTGAAATTAATAAAACATCCTCAACTAACGGGTGCTAACGGGTTGACCCAAAGTGACCCGTTATTTAACGGGTTGTTAACGGGTTCACCCGTTAGCGACTCAACATGTTAAGCATCCATCCAAATACTAATATTAACCGGTCGAGTCGAATCGGATCGGGTTACCGAGTTGGGTCCAAAATGCCAGGTCTAAAACTAACTGCTTGTGTAGTGATACTCTTTCTCCATTGCAAGAAGTCTCAAGTTCAAATAAACAACTCATCAACAAATTAACCTAACTCAAGTTCGCTCAGGTTAGTTAACATTTTGGAAAATAGTTTTCCGTTTGCAAATACAAAAATAGATGGAAAATTCGTTTGACAAATTGTTTGTAAAAACAAACTAAGAAAATGAAAAATGAATAAACAACATTTTGAACATCAAATTGATGTTTCCTTCGTTTCAAGAACAATTTTTAAAATAATAAAAAATAAAAGACACATTATAAAACAATGTTAGAGTTTTATAAAAGTAAAATAAAATTGTGTATGCTATCACCACCGTCTCAATCATGATCACGATCACAACCACCACCACCAACATTCTACACTACCATCACCGACACCACTATGGCCACCATTACCTCTCCACAGTCTCATCGTCTCACCACCATTGTCGCTATCACTAGCGCCATCATGGCCACTACCACCTTACCATCTCACTGTCGCCACTGCAGCTGCTATCGTCCTCGTCTCACCATGAACACCACCACTTGCACTTCCCTTACCACCACCACAACATTCTTTACCGCCATTACCCCCACCCCCACAACCTTCTCCACCACAATCACCCACACCTCCATGGCAACAACCACCTCCACCATCTCACCACCGCCACCACCACTATCTTTGACACCACTACCTCCCACCACCATTGACGTCACTAACACCACCTTTGCTATTACCACCACTGTCTCAGCAAACACCACCATCTTCATATCTATTTCCATCACCACTAGCAGCAAATTATCCATCTCCATCACCCCCACCACAAAGGCGGCCACCACCACCACCATCTTAGTTACACTACAAAAACATTAATACCAAGCACGAATTTATTATTATTTTATAGACATTTTAGATATTAATACCAGACAGTTTTGCTTTTTTCATTTAAAAAAAATTATTCTCGGATTAAACTACTAAACATACAAAATCCTATTTCTCGTAATCTCTTGGAAACATTTTGCAAAACATTATTAAATGGACCTTAATTTGCCTTTAATCGGGTCATGGGTTTATTTCTCGCATTCGGGTTTTAAAACCCCAGTTAAATCTCAGAAACCCATCCAATCCTATGGCTCATATCACTTTCCCAAAACCCCGTACTCTTTCGCAAGAGAGAGAAGGTTTAAATAAGGCCGGTGCACAGCACCACAAAACCGAGAGCAACAAAAGCTACCAGCCGCACACCACTGCGGAAGCCATTGCCGCAGCTCGAAGCACACAACCACTGTACATCTGTTCCGCGACCTCTAGGGTTTCTCAATCAGGTCGCCATGGCGATAGACAGCGGAACCAAGGAGCAGCCGCACAAGGAGCACAGGTCCCGGCAGTCGGGCGCCAAGGCCGACAAGAAGAAGAAGCCGGACGCCTCCCAAAACGGCAAGAAGCCAAACCCAAAGGCTTTCGCTTGCCAATCAGCCGGGAAAGCCAAGCGTCTTCAGTCTCGCACCGTCGAGAAGCAGCAGCGCAGCCTTCACGTCCCCACCATCGACCGTTCGTATGGCGAGCCGGCTCCGTATGTCGTTCTAGTTCATGGACCCCCGAAGGTATATATAATCACTGCAATAGATTTTCTGCATTGAGTAATTCTCGTTCGAACTGCAGTTAATTTGTTCGAATTGATAATTTTTTATTGAATTTCTTATTGTTTATTTGTAGGTTGGGAAGTCTTTGTTGATTAAGTCGCTTGTGAAGCATTATACTAAGCATAATTTACCGGATGTTCGAGGCCCGATTACCATTGTTTCAGGTGCCAAGTTTCAACCTTTACTTCTGATATTGCATTGTTTTTTTATATAATTTGATGTTGGATTGAGGACTGTTGGTTAAACGCTTGATTAATTGATTGTGTTAGGGAAGCAAAGGCGGGTACAGTTCGTGGAGTGCCCTAATGATATCAATGGTATGATTGATGCCGCAAAGTTTGCTGATTTGGCACTACTACTTATAGACGGAAGCTACGGTTTTGAAATGGTGAGACTCGAGACAATTAATCTTCTTATGTTTTCTTATCGCCTCCACTTGGATGCTTTAAATTCAATGGAAATCCCAACACCGATGGAAATATATAACTTTTTTTATTAGAATATTTATGAGTTTAACTCGTTTTTTGCTATTGAACAAGCGCACATGTGTGCGGGTGCACACACACACACTCATAGATGTCATTAATATGTATACGGACATGGCTCTGCTTCAATGTTGATTCAGTGGATGTTCTTGGTTTTGTGATACCTCTCATTTGTTACTCAGGGATTCATTTAGCTGATCGTTTTATCCATCAATATACTGTGAAGATATTTATATTATAATATTGTATTGCCTTCACTTATTTTTGCAGGAAACATTTGAATTCCTGAATATATTACAAGTTCATGGTTTCCCAAAGGTTATGGGAGTTCTTACACACCTCGACAAGTTTAAAGATGTAAAGAAATTAAGGAAAACAAAGCAGCACCTCAAACATCGTTTCTGGACTGAAATATATGATGGAGCTAAATTGTTTTATTTATCTGGTCTCATTCATGGAAAGTAAGTAGTAACTCTCTGCTCCCGAGGATCCAGTCAATATGTGAAAGTTGACAACTATTATGAATTCAATTCATATTTCATAATTATCTTCCCCCTGCTTTAAAATAGGTATGTCAAGCGTGAAGTTCACAACCTGGCGCGTTTCATATCCGTTATGAAGTTTCATCCTTTATCTTGGAGAACTGCTCATCCTTATGTTTTGGTAGATCGTTTTGAAGATGTCACTCCACCTGAAAAAGTGCGTTTGAATAATAAATGCGATAGAAATGTCACATTGTATGGGTATTTGCGGGGATGTAACATGAGAAAAGGAACAAAGGTACGTGCTTGACTTATAGAGCTCATCTTATTACCTTTACAAATTTATGTAAATTAATTTAGAGTTTTACTGGGAATAAAAGGAGCCTATAACTAGGTCAAGAGAGGTTCTTTAATGCTATACTTGAATTCCAAATGAAGGGATGGAGCCAGGAAGTCATTTTCGTTGTGACAACTTTTAAATGAAAAGCTCCTTTGTTTTGTTCAAACTTAGCAGTCTAGATTATTGTCCCCCAGCACACATTTTTGGGTTGGTTACTTGGTGCTCCTGTAACAGGCCCGTCTCAGCCAAAAAAGATAACAGAGAATACATTGGGTTATATGAGTATTTGGATAACTTAGGATTGATTGCTGGAATGCCACTGAATAAGCACCCATTTGGGTTAAGTTATAGGCTTATAGAATTATAAACAAACTCAAACAACAGTAGGGCTCACTTGATTGAATCAGGTCAGATCAGCTGGGGCAAGCATTAAGTGGATAATGTTACCCATTAAAAATGCATCTTAGGGGTCCGCTTTTTGGGATGTGTTAGGATCCTAGTTATCGGGCTTCAATGGGTGTCTACTCTCCTTGTCTAATGCCAGCCCAATTAATGTTGTCTAAAGCCCGTAATACTTTTCTAATGAAAATGATACCCATCAAAAAGGCATCGTAGGGGTTCAGCTTTTTGGGATGTGTTAGGATATTGGGCTTCGACGGGCTTCTACTCTCCTTGTCTAATGCCGACCCAATTAATGTTGTCAAATATAAAAGTACTACGGGGCTTTAGACAACATTAATTAGGCTGGCATTAGACAAGGAGAGTACGTTGAAGCCCAATAACTAGGATCCTAACAGGATGATATACAAAATCAGTAGCGCACACTAGTAACTACAGTGTTTTGAGGCTTTTTAAGCGGTTCTATTTTTCTACTTGAAAATATCTTTCAAGAGTGCATTTGAAAATTAATGGTTGTGTAATCTGATGCTTGGGAAAGTTAATTGTTTCAACTAAATACTGATGCATATGATTGTGTAACTTGATACCTTCTTTTTTCTTGTTGGATTTTTAAGGTTTCCTTTTCTCCTAGTGAGAATCCCAAAAATCACAAGAATATTTTTTATACTCACTGTAATATCTAGTATAACATTTTCTTTTTATACTAAGAAGCTCCGGATATAAGTAAATATGATTGTGCATTGTTTATATGTGTTTCAAAATTCTAGGAACTTTGCAAATTTTTTTTTGGCATTTTTGCTTAAGAATTAATTGAAATTGGAGTCAGTCTCACAGGAAAGACAACACTCTGAAAATATAATTCATACGCTTTTTGTTTTTTATCGATATATAGTTGTCTGATGTACATTGTGTATCAGATTCATATTGCAGGTGTTGGGGATCACAGTTTAGCTGGCATGACAGTATTAGCTGATCCTTGTCCTTTACCCTCAGCTGCCAAAAAGAAGGGACTGCGTGATAAGGAAAAACTGTTTTATGCACCTATGTCTGGACTTGGGGATCTCCTGTATGATAAAGATGCTGTCTATATAAACATAAATGACCACTTTGTCCAGTTTTCAAACCTTGATGAAAAAGGCGAAGCAACAAAACAAGGTTTTTATATGTTTTGTTATTATTTTCGTATGCATGTTAGTGCATGTGGTTGAGCGTTTCAAAGATACATTTATTTAGTTTGATTCCATTCTATATATATGTCTGTCACAATCACTTCCTAGTTCATTTTTGAAGAAGAGAATCTCTTTCTTACAATGACACCTTTGATTTTTATTTTTGAAGGAAAAGTCATGTTTCTTTTTCTCCTTTTGCTTCAATCAATTTCCTCCCTTGACGCTCGTGTTCTCTTGTAACAGGAAACCCCCAAGATGTGGGTGTGGCTTTGGTAAAATCTCTTCAGAACACAAAATATTCGGTTGATGAAAAGTTAGAGGAGAGCTTCATTAATCTATTTAGCCGGAAGCCCAATTTATTATTGAGTGCTCATAGTGATGGAATAGATATTGATGAATCACGAGAACAGAATCATATGATAGAGCCTGTAGAGGAATATCAGTCTGGGGAAGCTGTCAAAGGTGATGGTTCTGCTGAAGAAAGCGATGCGGAGGATTCTGATGGTTCAGAATCAGAATCTTTATATAAGAATGAAGCAGCTCCTAAAGATGCATCAGATCAAGATGCTACTCTTAAAGATCACTTGAAGGAACATGTTGAGATTCATGATGGAAGGTCAAGGCGAAAAGTTATCTTTAGAAATGACCTTGATCATTACAATATGGAGGTGAACGGAGTTAAACTTATCATGCCTGCTGAATAGAAATCAATGTTTTAAGCAACTAGTTTTAAGATTCGCCAAGGTGGTTTTTAGGGCGTGGCTATGAAGAAAACACCTATGCCAAGTGGGAGTGGGCCTAGGCTATTGCCTAGACGTGATTTGGGCAGGGTTTTTTATAAATTCATGCTAATTTTATGTTTCTAACTTAGTTTCTATTAGTTTATTATGACTTTATGACGTGAATTAGAGAAATGATAATAATAGTCAAATATTTGATTGCTTGACATGCTTGCTTGATTGTTTACAAAGTATTATAATAATTTTATGTACCATGAGGCTATCGCTTCATGCCTCGAGGCAATCACCTAGATGAGGCTATCCATGAAACGCCTTGGCCTCACCTTCGCCTTTTAAAACATTGGAATTCACCATTTGAGAAGAAAATATGATGTTTTGTGTGTGTGTGTGTGTGTGTGTGTGTGTGTGTGTTTGTCCACAGGCAAAAACTTGAAGTTCACTTCTGGAGGTCCTACACATCAAAAAGCTTTTATTTGTATTTACCACTTTGGTGTTTGCATGGTTATGTTATTGCTCAATTGGCCTTTCAGTTTGTTAGATAACTTCCATTATTATTGAATATAAACAATCTAATATTTTTTTTCTTCTCATTTACTTTATTAATGTCAAATCGTGGTCATAGTTCTATGAAACTAGCAATATAATGTTGTTTCTGGTGGACTCTACCATCACGTAAATTGTGGATTGAGCGTTGGATATATATGCATGATAGATGTAAATTCTTTTAAAAACCAATTTTTCTGATTATGGATGTGAAGAAATCTATATATGGATGAAACCAGAAATCTTATGCTCATGTTCTCTACATTATTCCATTATAGGATTCAGCTGAAGAGGCTGACGAAGAAGGTGAAGATGGTGATGACGACGATGATGACAACAGTAATGATGTTGATAATCAGGGATCTTCTGGTTCAGATTCATCAGCAGAAGATGGAGATGTTCGTGAAACAGATGGTAAATTTACTCCTAATTTGCAAATTTGTTCTATGGTGTGAGATTCTTATTTTCTATGCAAGAGCTATGCTTATGTTTTGAATATCAGATACAATACAAACATACAACATTTTTGGGTGAACGGTTTGTGATGCCAAACCCTATATTATGTATGTTGATAAAAGTTGAAAAAAAAAAAAAAGAAACTGGTATATAACTGAAAATGTTATCCATCATTTTCCTACATATTGTAATGTTTCTATTTGTTAGATTCCACAATGTATTTCTGTTCTCTAATTCCATCTACCCCTTTTTTCACCTCATACTAGATGAAACAGGGAACATTGCAAAGTGGAAAGAATCTTTGGTAGAAAGGGCTTCTTCAAGGCAAACTATTAATCTTATGCAACTTGTATATGGGAAATCAACATCAATGCCAACAACTTGTAGCAATGAAGATCACGATAGCAGTAGTGCAGATGATGACTTTTTTGTGCCAAAAGGAGAAGGAAACAAGGTTTGTTCTGGAAACTACTAGTTTATATCTCACTGTAACAGGTGCATGCTTTTTTTACATAAGACGGAATCATATATCTTTCCATTCTGAGGTAACTTATTGGGATAACCTTCATAACTGAAGAGTGCGTGTTTCATATTATTGTTTTTGTTTTGTTTATGCAGAAACATAGAGGAATAGACAGTGGAAACTGGGATGTTGAGGACTGTTCCAAATTCACAAATTATCTCAAAGACTGGAAAGAGGAAAATGTTAGAGAGGATATTTGTGATCGTTTTGTCACTGGTGATTGGTCGAAAGCTTCTCAAAGAAATCAACCCACAGAAGCTAAAGTTGAAGATGATGATGATCTTTATGGTGACTTTGAAGATTTAGAAACAGGTGAGAAGCATGGCGGTAATAATTCAGATGACACAGGTGCAGACCACAAGGAAGATTCGGCCAAAGAGGAGAGAAGGCTGAAAAAGCTAGCTCTTCGTGCAAAGTTTGATGCTCAATATCCTTTTCACTTGAAATATCTTCTTAATGTATTTTTCAAAAAATTACATATTGCTCTTCCACCACTAAAAACCAAGGAACGTTTTTAATGATTGTTATATGATGTTCTATTAGCAATTCTCTGTGCGTGAACGTTTCTGTTTTGTGTTTGGTCATATTTTGTGTATATTTGTACAGAAATTACTTTTGTGTCCTTAATTTAACCAACGTTTGATGGAGCTGAGGCATCTGAAGAGGAGCTTGATAATAAACCTGAAGGCAAGTTCGGTCGAGACCGACCCAAAGAAAGTGACTACTTTGACAAGGTAAACTTCCTGCATATATTTAAGATTGTTTAGCACAACACGGTTGTGGGAGCTCATGCCTAGTTCTTCCAGTTGAAGGATGAGATTGAACTTCAGAAGCAAATGAATATTGCTGAACTCAATGAACTGGATGAGGCCACCCAATTAGAAGTAGAGGGTTTTCGGACAGGGACATACCTACGGTTGGAGGTTCATGATGTCCCTTATGAGATGGTTGAATATTTTGATCCCTGTCATCCTATTTTGGTTGGAGGAATTGGTCTTGGTGAAGAAAATGTCGGACACATGCAGGTTAGTGCACATTAAAATATGTAATTTTACTGCTTTTGTTTTTCCTTTTATACTAGCCCTCCCCGCTTGCATGTGTATGATAGCTTCTCTATTTCATGCTCATGAAGAATCAATGTGTGGTTGTATTTTAATTAAACTATTATGTTATTTATTGGTGGTTTTAGACAAATAGATGATAACCAAGTGATTTACACATAGAAAGAGGCACGAAAAAAATGATTTACAGAGAGTCGTATTAGAATTTTTTTGCCTCGTTTACTTAACATGAATTGCTAAGAGACAGTGTAAAACGTTAAAAGGGAAAATTGTGAATGCCACTCAAACTAAAAATCTTGTCACCTCCTAGACTCATGTATTAGTGCAAATGTACTTCCATTATTTTCTATGAAAGTTTAGTCGAAACGTATCATCTGCAACACATGCGAGCCATTTTTCCAGGTTATTACCACTTCAAGACAACTAGATGACTTAGGGTAAAAATTTAATTGATTAAAGCTTGTGGAACATATCTTTGCTTCCTCGAAGACAAGCTGTAGTCAAAGAAATTCTTACCCCAACACGGCAACACGTGATGAATTTTGATGGGATTTCTAGCAGAGTTTGACAGAGGTGGTACATACAAGTTAAAAGTGGTATTTACGCACGCCCATAAGTCCAGGTGGCATTGGTGCAAATTTCCCAAGTTAAAATATGTCAAGGTCTTAATAGGCAGTCACTCTTAGTGATTGCTTACTTGCACAGCCCCTTATGAGTTCAATGTTCGCATATATATATGAAGAATTTTAATCTCATCAGATGATGTCTTCCATTTCTTTCAGGTCAGGTTAAAGCGTCATAGGTGGCACAAGAAAGTACTTAAGAATAACGATCCCCTTATTGTTTCTATTGGGTGGAGGAGATACCAAACAATACCAGTTTATGCTATTGAGGATCGCAATGGAAGGCATCGCATGCTTAAGTACACTCCTGAACACATGCATTGCCTTGCAATGTTTTGGGGCCCTCTTGCCCCTCCCAATACTGGTGTGGTTGCTTTCCAGAATTTATCAAACAATCAGGTTTGACAAGTTTCTTTTCTTTTCGTTTTTGTCTTATTTTTATGTTTCTTTCATCTCTTTGAAATTCGTAGCTCGCAACGGTACTTTAAATATATATTTCATTTAAAATTCATCTAATTAGGACTAGGTTGAGGATTAAACTTGAGGATCGAATGTGAAGACCAACTTTCAATGTGGTCCCATGAGTTGAACCTACACTCAATCTTTCTTTTTTTTGTAAAATAGTTACATGCACCGAATATTATCCCGACTTTTTTACTACGTGATGTGGCACGTAACGTGGTATTTGCTTAATATTATTATTATTATTTTTTTTTATAATTGAGGTTCAAAGTGAGTCCATATCAGTGTTTTAAAAAGCACACCCGAGGTGCGCCTAGGCGGCTTTGGAGGCGGGGTGGGAGTGATAAACGCCTCTGCCCAGTGGGAGTAGGCAAAAACTCACCTAGACGTGGTTGATGCACGCCTAGGCAGCTAAGGTGCTCTTGAAGGCGGTTGATTGGGCATTCCTAGATCCATCACCGATCCGAATTCGAAGTCTTCTGGGTTTAGGGTTGCAGTGTGCCGCATCATCTTCACGAAGAAGACGATCATGAAGTAGAAATATTTTTTTTTCAAAAACTTGGTCCAAACAACGTCGTTTGGCCAAATCTTTAATTTTTTTTTTTTAAAATGACTTGGCCCAAAACAACGTCGTTTTGGCCAAGTCTTTTTATTTTTTATAACCCACAGTAGTTCCCTGTATGTGTTTTTAAATAACCTGCAGCAGTCCCCAATTATTTAGATCTTGTAAGGCTTTTGTCTCACGCCTCACGACTTTCGCCTCACGCCTCAAGGCTTTCGCCTAGGCGGGCTATTCATGAAACGCCTCGCCTATGGCTTCGCCTTTTAAAACATTGGTCCATATATAAGAAAATGAATGTTGCCACATTAGGTGAGATTTGAAAAGTTCGAATAACAGTTGTTGCCTCTAGTTATGTGCCAAATAAAACAACCGTCCTCTTAATTTATAAGTAATAAACAACTACCATTGGGTTGATAGAATTTTTCAAAGTCTCTCATTATTCAGAACAGTGGAGATTTCGATCAATGTGTTTTCGCCTCTCCCATTCAGGCTCTCTCGAATTGAAACCATTATGCATGGGTAACGTTTCAACTCTGCCACATCTGTTGGTAATGGAGAGTTTGGAACTTGGGAAGTACTACTGAAACTTTATTAATCAGACAATAAGATGGCGACATCGTCAACTCCTAATAAACCAATAAGAAAATAAGCTGCAAGGTCATGTAGTAGAGGCTAGCTTACTACAGCTTTGCGATTTGATGATTTTGGACAGAGTCGCTCGAAGTTCGACTATCTCCCAGTGCTACTCTCTCTTAAACCTCATGCGTCTTCATGGATTCTTGTGTTTCTTTTGCACCATAGACATATTTGTTTCTTAGGAATCTAAACCTGTTTTCTGCCCTTTGGTGAGCTACAGTACCAATCGAGTACGTAATTTCAATGCACAACACACTGGTCTATGTCTTGGTCTTGCACTTAAGTGCTGGTTATGCTATTTTCTCTCCTTTAAGACCATTTTTATTTAACCAACCTAGACCTGGAACACAAGTTGATTTTGTTATTTCACAGGCTACCTGTATAAGGTGTCCTTGAATCTCTAGGTTTAATTTCATATAAATAGATTTTATGGAATGACGTTGATTTGGAAAGGAAGTAAATGGTGTTTGAATATGATATCCAGGCCACATTGACCTGTTTGGTTTGAACATTGTGTTTACTTACCTTTCATGAACTCTTCCTGTGGATTTTCTTGCTTAGTGGGTCTACTAAACCTTTTGTCAATTAGCCTATTTATAAGGTTCCTCCTCTCTCATTCTACCCACTGAAATAAAAAGAAAACACACAAGATGAAAAATGACAAAACTAATCATTCATAAACCTTTGTGCCGCATTATTATTTTCCCAATTTTCTCTTTTCATTTGAATTTTCGAATTTTAAGGGTACACTGTGTTTCTTTGTTCCTAAGCTACTTTATTTGATTTGGCAGGCACAATTTAGGATCACAGCAACTGCAGTTGTGCTTGAGTTCAACCATGCATCACGAATAGTGAAGAAACTCAAACTAGTTGGTCACCCCTGCAAGATTTTCAAGAACACTGCCCTTGTAAAGGATATGTTCACCTCGGATCTTGAAATAGCTCGATTTGAAGGTGCTGCTGTTCGAACTGTCAGTGGAATCCGGGGGCAGGTCAAAAAGGTATGAACTCAGCTGTATTTTTAACTGGAATGATATTCGTTTTTGTTATTGTTGAGCTGGCATTGAGACCAAGTATGCGCGCACACGTGTGTGTGTGTGTGTGTGTGTATTCACAAGTAAGACACATAAGCTCTTTACAGATTGTAAATAAATTTGTGAGCGCATTTCGTCATATGGCCCACGATGCTCATATAATTTACTTTTATTAATATTAACCTTGACAGGCTGCGAAAGAAGAAATTGGTAACCAACCAAAAAAGATGGGTGGACAACCAAAAGAAGGGATTGCTAGGTGCACCTTTGAGGACAAAATTAAGATGAGTGACATTGTTTTTTTGCGTGCTTGGACTCAAGTTGAAGTTCCTAGATTTTACAACCCATTGACGACGTCCCTGCAACCTCGTGACAAGACCTGGCAAGGGATGAAAACTACTACGGAATTGAGGAGAGAACATAATATTCCTATTCCTGTCAATAAGGATTCACTTTACAAGGTAATATTTGATGATGTGAAGCTACTTATTGCAGCAGCACATGGTTTCTCACTCTAAATTCTGCCCCGGCAGTACTTCCGCTTCTCTTTCTTTAGTTTTTCTTTGTCCTGTTCTTGTCAATTGTAATTTTCTTTTCTTTGTGTCAACAGAAAATTGAAAGGAAGTTGAAGAAGTTCAATCCGTTGGTGATTCCTAAGTCACTGCAAGCTGTGCTGCCATTTGGAACAAAGCCAAAGGATATTCCCAGTAGGAAAAGGCCACTCCTTGAAAATAGAAGAGCTGTTGTCATGGAGCCTCACGAACGTAAAGTTCATACTCTTGTTCAACATCTCGGATTAATACAAAACGAGAAGGTATGCACCTTAAGACATATTGTGTTTGAACCCTCGTCCTTAGTGCAACACTAATACACAGTCACAACTTGCCAGAGTGGCAGGTTTATATCTGTTTGAGTAACCGAATGTAATAGATGATTACTTTTTTGAGTTTTGACACATGGAGCTTGCGTATCACCTTGAAAGCAAACCTCAGAATATGCCTGAAGTGTGACCAGTTTAATATTCCCGCTATCTTGACTTGTTTTAAAGTTATCGACCGTTTGCTAACCATCTTGTATTTGGCTTTTTCACTTTTGGGGTAGAAAGAGTATAAGAAGGGGGTGTCCCCTATCTGAAGAAACTGTTATGTCATTTTATGTTTTGTCTTTGTTTTGAAGACTCTTTTATGCAGTTCAATAATTTTTTAAGGTATTTCAACTTCTCATCTGCTTTTGCAGATGAAGAAGCGCAAGCTAAAAGATGATAAAAAGAGGAAAGAAATTGAAGTCCAGAAAGCCAAAGAAGAACAAGTGTCTAAAAAGCGCCAGAGGGAAGAACGACGGGAGAGATACCGGGCACAAGATAAAATGAAGAAGAAAACTAGGAGAAGCGCAGAGGACTGATGGATGCACAAATGTTTTAACATACTATGTTGCTTGGGGAAACTGGGTGGGTGAGCTGACTGAAAAGAAAGATAAGTGGTACGCGGATCACGTCTACAAATACAGTGAGACTAGGGATATCTTTTGCAATTCGCTGCATTCGAGGATTTGATACTGTCTCAGAAACACGACCCGGATCGGGGGTTCCGACACTCCCCTTTGGAAAGAAAAAACGACGTGTGAGAATTTTTAATGTGCATTTTTGTGCCTTGAATGTGTTTGTTCTTGGCTCCCTGAATTAACTTTTAGGAAGCGATACAGATGTGAGTGATTTGTGAGTAATGAGACTTGAATTCGGGTACAACGTTTTTGTCAAATGCAGGATCAAGTTGGATTGAAAATTTTGATTTTAATTTCAATCCGCTTTCAATTATAAAATTTTTGAGTTTTGGAGCACCCCAATCGAGTACTAGATTCGCTGAATACTGAGCACTTGAAAAAATTTCGTCAATTCAACTTAAATAATTGTACCTGTGATAGGAGCATATTTATGCGACTTAGTTAACATATTTTCTTGCATGTACTTAGTTAGTTATTGTTTATAAGAGTGTTTTAAGCTATTTTCGTGTGTTTATAGGTCCTAATAGCAAAGTTGGAAAGAAAGTGCATTTTGGTGCAATTTGGAGCAATTTTGGGCCAAAATGGATTGCATGCATATGGAGCAAGTGGGATGGATGTTTTTGGTGTTTTAAAAAGGGTTTCAACACATGCAAAAATCTGAATAATGAAGTTGAAGTGTGGAAGTGTGCAGATACATACACTTAAGGAACAATTTGAAAGGAAAAGAAGTGAAAGATGTCATTTGTTGGATTGCTTTACAAGTTGTATTCACATTTTCAGCAACTACAAACATTATTGCAAGCTGAAATGATGCATAGCATGTGTGTAGAGGTGTAAAGTGGCCAAAAGTTGATGTTTGCAAGATGAAATGATGCAAAACATGTGTGTGAAAGTTGTCTAACAGCTAGTACATGTGGAAAAGGGATGGAATACAAGGCAAATGCATCAGAAATTGAAGAATGAAGGCACATGGACAGCTACAAAGCAGTTGAATTAGCAAGAGAAGAATGATTGCCTTTTGTTAAAGGCAAGACACAATGATAAAAGAGCATGTAAACTAGCTGTTTTTGCATCATTTTGGTCTTTGTTTGTATTGTTTATTGAAGCCACTTGAGTGATTCTTTGCTTTGGAGCTTCTATAAATAGGGAGTGAAGGGAAGAACACAAAATACATCAAAAATACCCCCTTTCATCTCAGAAATTCGTCCAGCCACATTCCACACCATTCTACACTCCCAAATCACCATACATCCATAATTCCTTACCTTTGCTGCACCCTCCACCTATCCTAAACACTACTATACCATCTCATATCCATTCCTCCTTAAAAATATCACCCAAAACCTGTCCCTAAGTCTTGTGCCGCAGCAAGAGGAAGGAGGACAGTCCATAGGCGTGCTTGTTGTTCAAAGTGGATCGTTGGAGCATCTAGGTGTTTTCTTTCTTTTGTTTTCAATGTCTAAATTTGTCTATCTTTGCTTTGTGAGTATGAGAAACTAAACCCCTCTTAGTTAGGGGGTGATTCGAAACTATGTTCATGCTTGCAATATGATTTGATTACATCCAGTTGTGATTCATAAGTTGTGAATTCAATTTACTTATCCGTTCGTATAAAAACTGATTTGTGTATGTTGGTTGAAAGTGCACGCTTAATTTTCATGCATGAATTTGACGCTAGAATATAAGGGAGTTTCACCTAATCGTTATGAACTTATATTCACAAGTAGTGAAGGTTGTTGGTCACAATCACGTTAAGTAAATTCTTGGCATAAGTTTCATGCAAATCATAGTAACGAGTGCCTCGTCAATACTTATGTTTTTCATAGAACTTAATGATTCTTGCTTGTATATCTATTATGCAATTCATGTAGGGAACTTGTAAGGAATGTTTTGGGTTGTCGTATGCAATCATCCAACCCAATAACTTGTGGAAAAACTGAGGGTTAATTAGTGCAATTCACGGTTAATTTGGGGAGTTGAGTATTCATAGTTTATCGAAAAGCAACTGGAAATCGTTTTGTATGCAAGTGTGACATGTGTGGAGAAGAACCTCCTAGCTAGCCTTCCATCCATAAGTTTCATTCAAATTCGTTCTACAATCTGTTTTAATTACAAAGTTTTGTCTTGTTTTCAATTTCGTCAAAACCAAATCCCCCTTTATTTTAAAGTGTTAGATTAGTTAGAAATCCATTTAGTTTGTGTTTTTAAGTGTTTTGATTCAAGTTGTAACCCAATTTCGTCCAAATTTGTGTTTGTGCTCTAAACTGCCTAGAAAGTGTTTTTAAGGCAGTTTTGAGTCTTTTGGTTGCTGTTTTGAGTCTTTTGCATTGTTTTAGTGTTTTAAATTTTAGTTTTGCATTCTTTGAGTCTAGTTTAGTGTTTTAAACTTTGTTTTTACGTTTCTAAGTCAGTTTTCAAGTGTTTAGCAATCCCTCCTAATCCCCGGTTCAGAACGATCCCTACTTACATACTTTACTACATTTGATAAAAAGAGGGTTTAATTTGTGTGTTAAGTTAATTTTCGCATCAAATTTTTGGCGCCGTTGCCGGGGAATTGATTTTATGGGTCCCTTTCCTTCCTCGTATGGTTTCATGTATATTTTGCTTGCGATTGATTATGTGTCGAAGTGGGTGGAAGCTAAAGCCACCCGGACTAATGACTCTAAAGTGGTTGCAGATTTTATTAGAACTAACATTTTTGCAAGGTTTGGCATGCCACGTGTCATCATAAGTGATGGAGGATCGCACTTTTGCAACCGGACCATAGAGGCGTTATTGAGGAAATACAATGTCAACCATAGGGTTTCTACACCTTACCATCCTCAAACGAATGGCCAAGCCGAGGTTTCCAACTGTGAGATCAAACAAATTCTAGAGAAGACCGTTGGGCGTACAAGGAAGGATTGAAGCTTACGGTTAGATGATGCACTTTGGGCATATTGTACGGCGTACAAGACACCCATTGGAATGTCCCCATTTTGGCTCATCTATGGCAAGCCGTGCCATCTCCCTGTTGAATTGGAACACAAAGCTCATTGGGCCGTCAAGAAGTTCAATATGGACCTAAATGCCGCAGGGAGTCATAGGAAGTTGCAACTAAATGAACTTGATGAGATAAGGCAAGAAGCGTACGAGAATGCTAGCATTTACGAGGGGAAGACCAAAATTTTCCATGATAAGATGATTCGAGGCAAAACATTCTCCGTAGGGCAGAAAGTGCTATTGTTCAATTCCCGTCTACGGTTATTTCCCGGTAAGTTACGTTCTAAGTGGATTGGACCGTTTGTAATTACTAATGTTTTTGTTCATGGTGCAGTCCAGATCCAAAGCTTGAAAACGGGACATGAATTCAAGGTGAATGTGCATCGATTGAAGCCCTATTATGAGCATTTTGAGGAGCATGCCGTGGAGGACATTCCCTTGCATGCCGTGGGCTCCAATGGGGAGTAATTGCATTCTTCGTCCAGCTGCACGACGTTAAAGCAAGCGCTTCTTGGGAGGCAACCCATGTATTCAAATAAGGAAGATTATTGAATCGCTCCACAATCAGTTTTGCGTTTCTAAAAATCTTCCCTTTTCTGCAGTTTTATTTTGCCTTGATTATCATTTTTATTTGGTTCTTGTTTAATTGTTTTTTTGTGTGGGTTTATTTTTGAAACACTGACAGTTATGCAAGGTAATTTTACATTCATAAAAAAAGAAAGGAATATTAAGCAGATAAATACAAGAGGGAGCCTTCACAAAGGCTGCTTAGGAGAAGTCTCAGTAGTCGGCGGAGCCTTAGCAGTCGGCGGAGCCACAGAAGGAGGAGGTATCAGAGGTTGATCATTTGGAGCTTCACTACGCGGTACAGCCCCAGAAGACGAAGGCAAATGCTGTTGGAACAAACCCACAAACCTCCGATGATCAAGTAAAATCTGACCATCAGATTCCTGCATCTGGTCAATTTTCCTCTTCATGTTGGTGGCATAGTTGTGTGCGAGCTTGTGCAACTGTTTATTCTCATGCTTGAGTCCTCTAATCTCTTGTTTGAGACTCATTACTTCAGCCGCCAACGATTCAACTTGACGGGTTCGAGCAAATAGGCGTTGGGCCATGTTAGACACAGAACCCGCACACTGCACACTAAGAGCCAGAGACTCCTTAACAGCCAACTCATCAGACCGTCTGGAAAACAGTCTGTTATCTTTAGGAGTGACAAGGTTCCGGGCCACCACCGCAGCAGTCATGTCATTCTTCATCACCGAATCCCCAACGGTAAGAGGGCCAGTAGGGGATATGAAGGATGGGCGCCATATCTTGTCTGGAGAAGGCGGGACTGCCTCTTCACCAAGGTTCAAGTCAAAACGACGGTCGGAAGGGCCAGACATTTTCAGAGGTGTTAAAGAAAGAAGAGGTCGGACAGGTCAAGATCGTAGAAGTGCAAGAATGGAGTTTTTACAGGTTGAAATTCAAGTGTGCTTTGAACGTCCTGCGTACCTCTATAAAAATCAACATGTGATGGGATTTCAGAGATTGAAGAGGTGAGCTCAGAATTCAAAGAAGCCAATTCAAAAATTGAAGAGGCGCCAGCTTTCTCAAAAGTTGGGCTTACTCACAAACCACCGATTCTAGATATCGAAGAGTGTCAGCTTTCTCAGCCTCGTCAGCACCCGTCACACGCAAACTCAGCTTTGCGGAAATCATGGAAAATTTGTCGAAGCATCAATCTCAGATAGCGAAGATGCGCCTGTCTCTCTCAGCCTCGTCAGCACCCGTCACACGCAAACTCAGCTTTGCGGAAATCACGGGCAGTTTGTCAAAGCGCCGATTCCAACCATCTGTCTTTCTCAGCCTCGTCAGCTTTGAGGAAATCACGGGCAATCTGTCGACGATTTTTGTTGAAGTAGAAAACACGTGAAGTTTACTGTTCAATCATCCAACGGTTGCCGACAGGAGTGAAAGAACAGTACCGGTTATTATTTCCTATAAATGTCGACCTTCACCCTCAATTGCAAGGCAGACATACATAACCCTTCTTCTCAGAGAATGCCTTTCCAACAAACCCTCTCGAGTCACTCAGTGTTCCTTATTCCTTGGGGTACCTCTGCAAACAACCCATCCAAAGCAAAAGTATTTCATATCATGAAGGTTGAAAGCAAGAGTATCTCATATCATGCTTTCTCCTTGTCCTTCTCCTTGTCGTTGTTTTAGGACAAGGAGAAAGTGAGTAATCAGCCAGCACTTGGTATCAATCTTCCGATCTAGAACCGACTGCCTAGAACCCCTTCCTGATTGCTTACCTAGCCTTGCTCTCGAGTACTCATCTTCATCATCTTATGCTTTCGCTTCGTCTACCACATCTTCCTGGGGAACAGATAAGGGAAGTGAAAATGATACCTTGAAGCATGTGGAGACAACGTGCTGATTCATCCTCAACTAGAGACAAGGAGAAAGAAAGCAAGAGGTGGGCACTTGGAAAGATTGAAGGAAGAAACAGACCACCACCTCTACCTCGTGACTACCTGCCATGCAGAAGAAACAAGCAGAGAAGAATGCAGACTGTGCAACTCTCGCTCAGAATTCCAAACCAGTTCGAGATCAAAGCTGTGGAAAGTCAACAAGATCATCTATCTCCAAAACCAGATTTGCGTTCTTAAACTCTACTCTGTCTGGTTTTTACTTTGCCATATTTGTCATGTTTATTCGTTAATTGTTTGTTTGCTTGTTTTTGTGTGAGTTTATGCTTAAAACATTGAGGACAATGTTTGATTTAAGTGTGGGGGGGGGGGGGTAACCAAGTTGTTTTGCATGAAATTCGTAGGAGTTTATCACCCATTACTTCTAGTGTTGTTCCTTGCTGTTTTAAGTGTTTTTAAGCTATTTTGGAGTATTTTAGTGTGTTTTGACATAAAAATCCAAAAATCTCATAAAAATTTGAAAAACTGTTTTGAAAAAAACCAAAAAGAGTTGTTTTTGTATGTGTCTTAGGGTACCTTCCAACACAATGATGAGGATTTGGTTTTTAATTACATGACTGTTAAAGAGAGTTATAAACATGGATGAACATTTAATTTACTCTTTGGTGTATGCTTGGTTGTGGTTATAATTTATGAATTCACATGCAATCATAAAGGAAAAATCAGTTTTGTAACATGCTTGAAAGAAGGAACTCAAATGTTCGCTACAACCTTGTGAGACTTGAGCCTAAACGTTTATTTGGAGAGTTAATAAACTGTGCATCATTGTTTTCTAAAGTCGTTGCATGATCTCATTATTCTTTGCTTGGTTGCTACTTAGAAGGCGTTTCATCATTTAGTTCCAAATGCTAGAACTCATGCCTATTTCATTCAAAGCATGTTATTGATTTGCATAACACATATTCAAGATGAAGTTGTTTAGTGATCCAAGAGCCAAAAAGCCTATCCCATTCATTATATGTTTAAGTTTAACCCCGTTGAGCCTTGTTTAGCCTACGTTCTCTGTTAACCCACACTATCCTCACCTAGCCTAGATTAGGACCATCCATACCCTTGTTCTTGAAGCATAGTAAAGTATGACTCAAAATGAATTCCTTTTGATTAATGTATTGCAGAAAACAAGTGTGGGGGAAGTGATTCTTGTGTGTGTGTGTGTGTGCCAAAGTCCTTAATAAGGCACGGGTTGGAAAAAAAAAAAAAAAAAAGAAGAAGAAAAAGAAAAGTTGTGAAAATGTTTGAAAAAGAGTTCTAAAGTGTTGTTTGTTGAAGAAAGGGTCCAAAACATTGAATTCGGCCCTAAGTGTTGCTCAAATCTTCCCTTTGTGTTAAAAGTTGATTTCTGCATTCTAAAGTGAATTCTAAGTTTTGATTTCATTACTTTGCTTGCTATTGCCTTAGGAACGTTTTTTATCCCTATCTTTCCTTTGTTAACCATTACCCAAAGCCCTGTTACAACCCTTGACTTCTATCTTGAGTGTTATGTGTTTCAATTTGTGGAGTTTGAATTTGGTATGAGCATATGGTGTCACTGGTTCTCACATCTAAGTAGTAGCATTCCATTCATGAGATCATATCTAAACATGCTTAATAACTCCAGAAATTGCTTTCTTTGTAACACATATATGTGAGTGTTCGTTTTCATGTTTACATCAATCTTCTCACATATAACTAGTGTAGGGTGTGTAGTCAGAAAATGTGTGAAAATAGAGAGTATCTTGTAAGCAATTGAGCAAATTCTCTAAGGCATGTTACTACATTCAAAACATCATTTTAATTGGTTAAATGTGAACTAGTAAGTGGAGATTGTGATTAAGTATGTGCTCAAATGTGAAGATAACTAAAACCTGTGGGAATAATGATTTTTAACATGTCATGTGCATTGGAAATCCCTGAGGCAAATGTTGGAAGGATTAGAATGTGTTTTGTCTACTTTGTTTTGTTTGTTTGTTTCGTTTGCTCGAGGACTAGCAAAAGCTAAGCGTGGGGGAATTTGATAGGAGCATATTTATGCGACTTAGTTAACATGTTTTCTTGCATTTACTTAGTTAGTTATTGCTTATAAGAGTGTTTTAAGCTATTTTCGTGTGTTTATAGGTCCTAATAGCAAAGTTGGAAAGAAAGTGCATTTTGGTGCAATTTGGAGCAATTTTGGGCCAAAATGGATTGCATGCATATGGAGCAAGTGGGATGGACGTTTTTGGTGTTTTAAAAAGGGTTTCAACACATGCAAAAATCTGAATAATGAAGTTGAAGTGTGGAAGTGTGCAGATACATACATTTAAGGAACAATTTGAAAGGAAAAGAAGTGAAAGATGCCATTTGTTGGATTGCTTTACAAGTTGTATTCACATTTTCAGCAACTACAAACATTATTGCAAGCTGAAATGATGCATAGCATGTGTGTAGAGGTGTAAAGTGGCCAAAAGTTGATGTTTGCAAGATGAAATGATGCAAAACATGTGTGTGAAAGTTGTCTAATAGCTAGTACATGTGGAAAAGGGATGGAATACAAGGCAAATGCATCAGAAATTGAAGAATGAAGGCACATGGACAACTACAAATGAGTTGAATTAGCAAGAGATGAATGATTGCCTTTTGTTAAAGGCAAGACACAATATAAAAGAGCATGTAAACTAGCTGTTTTTGCATCATTTTGGTCTTTGTTTGTATTGTTTATTGAAGCCACTTGAGTGATTCTTTACTTTGGAGCTTCTATAAATAGGGAGTGAAGGGAAGAACACAAAATACATCAAAAATACCCCCTTTCATCTCAGAAATTCGTCCAGCCACATTCCACACCATTCTACATTCCCAAATCACCATACATCCATAATTCCTTACCTTTGCCGCACCCTCCACCTATCCTAAACACTACTATACCATCTCACATCCATTCCTCCTTAAAAATATCACCCAAAACCTGTCCCCAAGTCTTGTGCCGCAGCAAGAGGAAGGAGGACAGTCCATAGACGTGCTTGTTGTTCAAAGTGGATCGTTGGAGCATCTAGGTGTTTTCTTTCTTTTGTTTTCAATGTCTAAATTTGTCTATCTTTGCTTTGTGAGTATGAGAAACTAAACCCCTCTTAGTTAGGGGGTGATTCGAAACTATGTTCATGCTTGCAATATGATTTGATTACATCCAGTTGTGATTCATAAGTTGTGAATTCAATTTACTTATCCGTTCGTATAAAAACTAATTTGTGTATGTTGGTTGAGAGTGCACGCTTAATTTCCATGCATGAATTTGACGCTAGAATATAAGGGAGTTTCACCTAATCGTTATGAACTTATATTCACAAGTAGTGAAGGTTGCAGGTCACAATCATGTTAAGTAAATTCTTGGCATAAGTTTCATGCAAATCATAGTAACAAGTGCCTCGTCAATGCTTATGTTTTTCATAGAACTTAATGATTCTTGCTTGTATCTCTATTATGCAATTCATGTAGGGAACTTGTAGGGAATGTTTTGGGTTGTCGTATGCAATCATCCAACCCAATAACTTGTGAAAAAACTGAGGGTTAATTAGTGCAATTCACGATTAATTTGGGGCATTGAGTATTCATAGTTTTTCGAAAAGCAACTGGAAATCGTTTTGTATGCAAGTGTGACATGTGTGGAGAAGAACCTCCTAGCTAGCCTTCCATCCATAAGTTTCATTCAAATTCGTTCTACAATCTGTTTTAATTACAAAGTTTTGTCTTGTTTTCAATTTCGTCAAAACCAAATCCCCCTTTATTTTAAAGTGTTAGATTAGTTAGAAATCCATTTAGTTTGTGTTTTTAAGTGTTTTGATTCAAGTTGTAACCCAATTTCGTCCAAATTTGTGTTTGTGCTCTAAACTGCCCAGAAAGTGTTTTTAAGGTAGTTTTGAGTCTTTTGGTTGCTGTTTTGAGTCTTTTGCATTGTTTTAGTGTTTTAAATTTTAGTTTTGCATTCTTTGAGTCTAGTTTAGTGTTTTAAACTTTGTTTTTACGTTTCTAAGTCAGTTTTCAAGTGTTTAGCAATCCCTCCTAATCCCCGGTTCAGAATGATCCCTACTTACATACTTTACTACATTTGATAAAAAGAGGGTTTAATTTGTGTGTTAAGTTAATTTTCGCATCAACCTGTCCTTATTTTTTTAGGGAATTTTAACGAAAAGTTTCTAGTACTATTCACTTTAACGAAAAATCATATTTTTACACCAAAAAGTCAATCTTGGTACTATTCATTTTACCTTTTATTTTATTCTTATCGTTAAAATTCAAACTTTTCAAGTTCTTTTCATTAGTTTTTTTTTAGTGGTTGATATATTGGAGTGAGGATCCTCGTCGGATTCTCTTTGTGAGGATCCTGGGGATCCTCAAATCACAAATCACATTTGTTCATCGTACATCGTGCGATTAGAAATTATGGTAAATTCTTTTATTTAAAATTGAATATAAACAGTACCTAACGAAAACTGACCGCACGATGTACGATGAACGAATGTGATTGAAGGGTCTCCAGAATCTTCACAAAGAGGATCTGGCAAGGGTCCTCACTCAAGATACTGTACTGGTCTTTTCAGTCAGTCCTTGCTATGGAAGAGGATCCTCTCCTGAGCTCAGGATGGGGATCCTTCTGACCAGCCCATCTGGGCCGTTCAAATTTAATCCAACGGCTTCAAATATGATGTCCTCTAAAAGTTATAATAATTGCAACTGTTGAATTAAATTTGAACGACCCAGATGGACTCGTCAGGAAGATCCCTATCCTGAACTCAAGAAAGGATCCTCACAGCCTTGCTATTTATTTATCTGTTTCCAGGCGTCGATTTACTCGAAGAATAATTACATCATATATCAATATATTTTATTATTTTTTGGGGCAACTTAGTGTATATCCCATCACCCTGTAATGTTATTTAAATTTAGGAGGCATTTTTTGCCTGATGCCTATTTGTGGGGTGAGTGGGTGGGTGGGGGAATAAGACCATCTTTAAAAGAAATGTCAAATTATAAGAGTTAAATTACAATTGATGATTGATGTGACAATTTGAAGTCTTATGTTAAATTTTATACTTCTCCAATGAAATTGTCAAAATGTTATTTTATTATTTAAATAGATCGAGTGACACACCCCGACTTAAATCAGGGCGTGCTGGCTGTCACGTGAGAGTGACATAACCATGTGCACGATGCGGAAACAATAAAGATATAAGGGAAATACGAATAAATAAAAACCAAACTACTAGTAGTACTTGCTAAGATAAAGTGCTAGTGCGAGGTTAAATGTGAAATACACAACCAAAGCATAAATATCCTAGATGTAGTTAAGCAGGACAATTACTAATTATACAACACCTAAAGGTGATCCTACATTAATGATATTTTGTCAGAACCCTCGTCGAAATCCTTGTGATCTACCAAACACTTCTAACTAAAACCTAGATGGGTGAAAAACAGAAAGTGTGAGTGGGCAAAAACAAAACTTTTCAAAATCATTTCATTTCTCAAAAGTTCTAACCCCTCATCGTAAAACCTATATAATTTCCTAGAAAATAATAGTAATAATATGCTGTATCAGAAATCATACTCAAGATGAAAATCCATAGAAGTATACCATGCTAGAGTATCTCAATGCAATGCCATGAGTAATCTAGACAAATATATCAATGTTAGATATCGCATCAGCCAAATCCCTCTAACTCATTCTGTACGGCTGAGTCTATAGCTCATAATCAATCTCAATCATATCAAATCAAATCTTGCACACGAGTCAGAACCACATAAAGTGGTATGTACCACAAGACTAGGTGTGAAATAAATATGCTCTAATGCTACGATCACGTGAAGATTGTGCAAATAATCGCGGGTCACCTACGATTTGGAACCACTTAAAGTGGTTTGTATGACAAGCTTGTGCACCTAACTTGGATCCAAGGCAAGCATATGGTGCGGGAGGTGAACATCATGTGAAGGACTGTGCCCTAACTCTGGGCGGGAACACTAACACCAGGATGCAGGTTTATGAGCTCCTAATACATCACATCATATTTCGCATAATTGAAGCAATCTCATATCTTTAATTTATGAACTTTCCTGGCACTTATCTGTGCGTCTGCAACACCAATCATAAATATATGCAACTACTAATGCATAAATAAAATAGGCAGTACTTTGCATGGCATTTCAAAACGTATAATAATTTAAATTCATTTTCTGGGAAAAATTTCAAGTATATAGGTATATACGGAAAACCAAAAGTCTACTCACTGATATGTCGAAGGGTCGTAGCCCTTGAGCCTCGATTGATGGCGCTTGTTCTCAGGATAGGTCTCACCTATATGCGAAATAACTGAATAAACGTTATTTTAAGCACATACATAAAACTAGGAAATAACTTCTCATACAATGCTCAAATGGGGTATTTGAATACACCACCATGACCTACTCAACCTCAGGAACATCCCCATGTTTTTAGAAAAAAATTTCATAACCCCACGCGCCGGCCAAGGCACAGTCAGATGCGCGGCCCACGCGCAGGCACGTGCCTAGCACACCAAACGGATTCCCTAACGGCGTTAGGGAATATTCCGTAAAAAATCAGAATATGCCGTTAATTATACCTGACGGCGTCAGAATATTTCGTCACTTTGACGGAATATTCTTCTCCTTTCTTGGATCGTCGAAGCCCGGCGCCGGTACCGCTGCTATCGTCGGAAACTAAGAAAAAAAATCAAACCTTCAAATCTTCCTCATTTCTCAACCAAAACTCACGAAATTATACCAAATTGAAGCTTACAACGAGTAGAACAAAACCTTACCAACTTAAACATGCCAAACTCAACTTCTCGACGTCCAAAACACTTCGTTTTTCTTCTCTGAGCTTTGTGAAGACTTTCTTCTCTGAGCTTTGTGAAGATTTTCTTCTCTGAGCTTTGTGAAGACGTTCTTAAGGCTCACTAGCAGCTTAAAATCTCCTAAAAACTTTACATTCACAATCACATGAATAGTGCCTCAAAACTGAGATTTCTGGTTCTCGGGAAAATGAGGTCTTCACATCAAACTAAGGGCATGGATGAGCTTATGAGTTCACAAGGATCACAAAGACCACCTTAACAGCCTTGATCCGTGACTAGAAGGGAGGGCTTGAAGTTTGTTCGTACGCTTGTATGGAAAATGGAAGAAATCCGAGAGAGAAGGAGGAGAAAGAGTTAACGGGTAAGGGAATGGGTTGGTGTGAGTGAGCGGTCCAATTTACAGCCAATCACAACAAACAACAACCATAAATTTTAAGTTCCAAAAACTTAGGAACTAATTAAATTAGTCTAAAACCCAAACTCAAACCACAACATCACACACAATGTACTCAACATCCAAGGGTATTCTAGACATTTCACATAATGAAGGAATATCTTTCGGGACGGGCTGTCACAACCTACCCCTATTAAGAAAATTTCATCCCTGAAATTCACGCAATAAATATAATCCACTAATAATCATAAAACAACCTTGGATACATATCCCTCATCCGGTCTTTAGTCTCCCAAGTGGCTTCTTCCACCGAGTGATTTCTCCACAAAACCTTCACTAGGCGCACTGTCTTATTCCTCAGAATCTTATCTTTCCAATCCAAAATAGTCACTGGCTCCTCATCATAAGTCAAATCCGGATTAATTTCCAAAGGTTGAAGATGTATCACATGAGAAGGATCTGAGATGTAATGACAAAGCATAGAGACATGAAAGACATCATGCACTTTTGATAACTCTGGAGGCAACTCAAGCCTGTAAGCAACCTCACCGACTCGCTCAATGATCATATACGGTCCAATGTACCTAGGACTCAGCTTGCCTTTCTTTCCAAACCGCACTACACATTTCCATGGTGTTAGCTTTAGAAATACCCAATCACCTACATTATGCATTCGGTCAGTGGCATGTCTGTCTGCTAGACTCTTCTGTCGATCCTGGGCCATTTTCAGGTTAGACTTAATCACCTGAACATTTTGCGTAGTCTCATCCACGATCTCAGGGCCCGTCAAAACTCTTTCGCCCACCTCTGACCAACATAGAGGTGTACAACAAGATTTGCCATAAAGTTCCTCGAAAGGTGACATACCAATACTTGAATGAAAGCTATTGTTGTAGGAAAATTCCATCAAATCCAACCGCTTATGCCAAGCGTCGCCAAACTACAATACTGAAGATCTCAGCATATCTTCCAACGTCTGAATAGTCCTATCTGATTGTCCATTTGTTTAAGGATGATATGCTGTACTATAAAGTAATCTCGAACCAAGAGCTTCCTGGAATGCTATCCAGAATTTAGAAGTAAATCTTGGATCCTGATCCGAGATAATACTAACTGGAATCCCATGGTACTGCACGATCTTCGATATAAATAATTCAGCTAATCGGCTTAAAGGATATTTCTCCCTCATAGGAATAAAATGTGCTGACTTAGTAAGCCGATCAACTATCACTCAGATGCCATCATAACCGTTTTGTGTACGAGGTAGTTTGTACACAAAATCCATAGTAATATTTTCCCATTTCCATTGCGGAACGGGAAATGGTTGCATCAATCCAAAAGGCTTCTTTCTTTCTGCTTTGACTTGCTGACAAATTATACACCTACTCACATATTCAACAATTTTGCTTTTCATACCTAGCCAATAATAAAATGGTCGAATGGTATGATACCTTTTTGTACCTCCTGGATGCATTGCATAAGCTGAAATATGTGCTTCATCAAGAATTGCTTTCTTTAATTCCATATTATTCGGCACATACATCCTACTCTCCTGCATAAGCATGCCACCAGTCTCCTGAATTTTGAAGTCTTTCTTTTTCCCCTGATTCCTTGATTGAATTATTTCCTGGGTCTCACCATCATTCATCTGGGCTTCAAGTACACGATTAATTAAAATTGGCCTGACTTGAAAATTAGCAAGTAAGGCTTCCTCTCGATCTTCCACTCTTAACTCCACTCAGTGGACCTTAAATCCGCAAGAAGAGGAACATGACAATCATAAATGGCATTAAGTCTAGCTGGAGTCTTTCTACTAAGAGCATCAGCCACTACATTCACACGACCAGGGTGATACTTAATCGTGCAATCGTAATCACTAAGCAACTCAATCCACCTTCGTTGCTGAAGATTAAGATTCCTCTGAGTAAAAAGATACTGAAGACTTTTATGATCTGTGAAGATCTTACATTTCTCACCATATAGATAATGTCTCCAAATCTTCAAAGCAAAGATAATAGCTGCTAACTCCAGATCATGAGTAGAATAATTCATCTCATGAGGCTTCAATTGTCTTGAAGCATAAGCAATCACCCTACCATGTTGCATCAACACACATCCCAAACCATTCAAGGAAGCATCACTGTAGACCTCAAAATTACCACTATCATCTAGGAGTGCCAAAACAGGTGCATGAGTGAGATAATACTTTAACTACTGAAAACTTTGCTCACAATTATCATCCCACTCAAACTTAACTTCTTTTCTAGTCAACCTCGTTAATGGCAAAGCAATGACTAAAAAATCCTTAACAAACCATCTATAATAACCTGTTAGACCAAGAAAACTTCATACCTCGGTGACGGTTCGAGGTTGCTCCTAATTTTCAACAGCTGCCACTTTTTTAGAATCCACCTGAATACCTTGAGCAGAAATGACATGTCCCAAAAATGCCACTTGATTTAACCAAAATTGGCATTTGCTAAACTTAGCATACAACTAATGTTCCCCTAATTTCTTCAACACCAAAGTAAGATGTCGAACATGTTTTGCTTTAGACTTAGAATATGCCAAAATGTCATCAATAAAAAGAATGATAAACCTGTCTATATATGGCTGGAATACCCGATTCATCAAATCCATGAAAGCTGCTGGCGCATTCGTTAATTCGAATGGCATCACAAGAAACTCATAATGACCATAACAAGTCCTGAAGGCAGTCTTAGTGACATCCTCACTACTGATCTTCAATTGGTAATAACCAGACCTCAAACCAATCTTAGAAAACACACAGGCACCTCAAAGCTGATCAAACAAATCATCTATACGTGGCAACGGATAACAGTTTTTAATTGTTACCCGATTCAATTGCCTATAATCAATACATAGCCTCAAAGTCTCGTCTTTCTTCCTTACAAACAAAACTGGAGCTCCCTAGGGTGAAGTACTAAGCTGAATAAAACCTTTATCGATTAATTCCTACAACTGGACTTTCAATTCCCTCAATTCAGCATGAGCCATTCTATATGAAGTCAAAGATATAGGATTCGTACCTGGAAGTAAATCAATAATGAACTCCACATCTCGGTCTGGCGGCAATCCAGGTATATCATCAGGGAATACATCGGGAAAATGCCTAACTACTCGAACATCCTCCACACTACTAGAAGCAACATCATTCAGCACTACATGAGCTACATATCCCTGACAACCTTTTGATAACAACCTTTTTACTCTTACAGCAGAAATAACACCATGCCTCACCCCATTACATTCACCCACGAAAGTAACTACAGGTAATCCAGGACGATGGAAAGTAACTGTTTTCCTGTAGCAATCTATGTTGGCACGATTATAATGCAGCCAATCTGTGCCTAAAATCATATCAAAATCAACAATATCTAATGGGATAAAATTAGCTGGCATAACCACATCTTCTACCATCACTGGACATCCTGGATATGCATAATCAACATAACATCTCTCCCCTCTAGGCATAGCAAACTCTAAATCATACCTTAGAGGTGTAGGATGAGGTTGCGTCACTTGAGCAAATGTATGAGAAATGACGGAATGCATAGCACCACAATCAATTAAAACTCTAGCAAAGTGACCAAGAATGTTTAATGTACCCATGATCAAGTCCGGATGATTATGAGCATCTTGCAGAGATATATTGTTAATACGTCCTTGGGCTTGTTGTCGTCCCCCACGAGCTCTATTAGCTTGATTTCTTGCCCCTGCACACTTCGCCCCTAATTTGGTTGACTAGATTGCCTTAAAGATCCTCAACTGCTGGAGGCAATCTCTACCTGCTAGGGTTGTCCTCCCTGGTACCATTAAGATCCACCAGTTGGAATGGGAGGATACGGTGTATACCTTCCAGGATATTGAGAATACCCACTTTAGTAATAAGGATCTTGCGAATACTGATATGATCCTAGAGCATAAAGAGCGGCATCGCCCTGATAATGGTAAGCACCACCTCGTCCCATATGACCATAACTACCAGACCCTGGAACTTGCTGGATCAGCGTTGGTGGTGGCATAAAAGGCTGCTAAGGCCTTTGCTGACTCTGGGGCCAATTTATAGCTCTATGTCCAATCTGTCCATAAGTAAAATATCCATTGCTACCTCTCCTACCTCCGGATGATAGCGAGACAAGTCAGTGAATCTCCTACAATATTCATTTGCCGTCATCTTCCCCTGCTTTAATTGAGTAAACTCTTGCTTTTGGCGATCAATATACTCAGGGGGAATAAACCTTTTCTGAAACAATTGTTTAAACACTTCCCAATCAGTTGCTTCCTATGGTGACAACTGATAAGACTCTTGTCTCCACTAGGATGCAGGCTTCAGACCCAGAAACCAGGTAGTCATCTCGACCCACTTATCAGGAGGAAGATTCCCCTGACTCTGCATTACATGGAAAGTCTTCTCAAGATGATTGATCCATTTCTCCGCTCCTTCATGTCCTTCATTCCCCTTAAAATGATTCAGCTTCAGATTATACACAGTCTTAAGAGGTGTTCTTTGGGGAAGACAAAGCAAAGACTGAATGGCATTAGCTATAGCTTCCCCTAATTGAGCTATATCGGGGAAACTAGGCTCAACAGAAGGACGTGGATCTGTACAAGGTGGCATAGTTCTGACAGAAGCCATAAAAATAATTCGAAGATTCACAAGATATGCAGGATTGCAAACCTAATGCTCATATACCAAACTGACACACCCCAACCTAAATCAGGGCGTGTTGGCCGTCACGTGAGAGTGACGTAACCATGTGCACAGTGCAGAAGCAATAAAGATATAAGGGAAATACGAATGAATAAAAACCAAACTACTAGCAGTACTAGCTAAGATAAAGTTCTAGTGCGAGGTTAAATGTGAAATACACAACCAGAGCATAAATATCCTAGATGCAGTCAAGCAGGACAAGTACTAATTATACAACACCTGAATGTGATCCTACATTAATGATATTCTGTCAGAACCCCCGTCGAAATCCTCGTGATCCACCAAGCACTTCTACCTAAAACCTGGAGGGGCGCAAAACATAAAGAGTGAGTGGGCAAAAACAAAGCTTTTCAAAATTATTTCATTTCTCAAAAGTTCTAACCCTTCGCCGTAAAACCTGTATAATTTCCCAGAAAATAATAGTAATAAAATGCTGTATCATAAATCATACTCAAGATGAAAATCCATAGAAGTATACCATGCCAGAGTATCTCAATGCAATGCCATGAGTAATCTAGACAAATATATAAATGTCAGATATCGCATCAGCCAAATCCCTCTAACTCAATCTGTACAGCTGAGTCTATAGCTCATAATCAATCTTAATCATATCAAATCAAATCCTGCACATGAGTTGGAACCACCTAAAGTAGTCTGTACGACAAGACTAGGTGTGAAACAAATATGCTTTAGTGCTACGATCACATGAAGACTATGCCAATAATCGCGGGTCACCTATGAGTCAGAACCACCTAAAGTGATCTATACGACAAACCTGTGCACCTAACTTGGATCCAAGGCGAGCATATGGTGCGTGAGGTGAACATCACGTGAAGGACTGTGCCCTAACTCTAGGCAAGAGAACTAACACCGAGGTGTAGGTTTATGAGCTCTCAATACATCCCATCATATTTCGCATAACTAAAGCAATCTCATATCTTTACTTTATGAACTTACTTGGCACTTACCTGTGCGTCTGCAGCACCAATCATAAATATATGCAACTACTAATGCATAAATAAAATAGGCAGATACTTTGCATGGCATTTCAAAACGTATAATCATTTAAATTCATTTTCTGGGAAAAATCTCTAGTATATAGGTATATAAGGAAAACCAAAACTTCACTCACTGATATGTTGAAGGGTCGTAGCCCCTGAGCCTTGATTGATGGCGCTCGTCCTTAGGATAGGTCTCACCTATGTGCGAAATAACCGACTAAACGTTATTTTAAGCACATACACAAAACTAGGAAATAACTTCTCATACAATGCTCAAATGGGGTATTTGAATATACCACCATGACCTACTCAACCTCAGGAACATCCCCATGTTTTTAGAAAAAAAATTCATGACCCCACGCACCCTCACGCGTCGGCCAAGGCATAGCCAAACACGCGGCCCATGCGTAGGCACGTGCCTGGCACACCAGATGAATTCCGTCAAAAATCAGAATATGCCGTTAATTATACCTGACGGCATCAAAATATTTCGTCAACTTTGACGGAATATTCTTCTCCTTCTTCCTTGGATCGCCGGAGCCCGGCGCCAGTGCCGCTGCTATCGCAGGAAACTGGGAGAAAAATCAAACCTTCATATCTTCCTCATTTCTCAACCAAAACTCACGAAATTTATACCAAATTGAAGCTTACAATGAGTAGAACAAAACCTTACCAATTTAAAGCCCTAAAATCCACGGGATTTCGCCAAAGAAGCCTTGATAATCGTGCCAAAATTGAAACTTGCCAAACTCAACTTCTCGACG
Organism: Malus domestica; assembly: GCF_042453785.1. Classification (NCBI taxonomy): domain Eukaryota; kingdom Viridiplantae; phylum Streptophyta; class Magnoliopsida; order Rosales; family Rosaceae; genus Malus; species Malus domestica. The sequence continues at coordinate 17,012,865 of NC_091663.1, forward strand.
TCTAAAACACTTCGTTTTTTTTTCTCTGAGCTTCGCGAAGATGTGCATAGCTCACTAGTAGCTTAAAATCTCCTAAAAACTTTACATTCATGATCACATGAACAGTGGCTCAAAACTGGGATTTCTGGTTCTTGTGAAAATGAGGTTTTCACATCAAACTAAAGGCATGGATGAGCTCTTGAGTTCATAAGGATCACAAAGACCACCTTCACATCCTTGATCTGTGACTGGAATGGAGGGTTTGAAGTTTGTCTGTATGCTTGTACGGAAAATGGAAGAAATCGAAGAGAGAGGGAGAAGAGAGAGTCAACAGGTAAGGGAATGGGTTGGTGTGTGTGTGTGGTCCAGTTTACAGCCAATCACAACAAACAACAGCCATAAATTTTAAGTTCCAAAAACTTAGGAACTAATTAAATTAGTCTAAAACCCAAACTCAAACCACAACATCACACACAATGTACTCAACATCCAAGGGTATTCTAGACATTTCACATAATCAAGGAATATCTTTCGAGACGGGCTGTCACATTGAGCTTTATATGGTTGTAGATATAAAAAAAATGTTGAAACAAAATTTTTATTTGTTGAAATGTTAGTGAAATAAAGACCCACCATTAAAATGAATTAAAAATAAATTTGACATTGATGTCAAATTTGATTCCAAATTACAAAGCCTCAAATCCAATCAACAAGTAATACTTCAATTGGAGAGACTTTTGATGTCAAATATGCACAATGGCATTCTATCTAAGATTTTAAAATTTCCTTTGAAGATGCTCTAATAGATGCACAACCATGTGTTATTGCCTGATGTCAGTCAGTTAGGTCCCAAAAAAAATTCCTTTTGCAACAACATCTTGCGCTTTAATGTATACATGGAATAATTATTATGTTGAACAAAAATAAAAAATAAAAAAAATTAGTTAAGGGAGACTTTAAATTCGGTCTTTAGTCATTAACACTCTTTGACTAAAATCTTAATGGTATTTAAATTTTGGTCAAAGAGTCTTGACTTTGTACATCTCATTATATTACTATTAATATGACACACCACGACCCGGAATGTCCACCTGGATTCCGAATTGAGCTGTGCTGGCTGACACCATAAGAATGATGAAGCCATAAAATGTAGTGATTTGGAAAATGTGAAGGAATTTAAATCTAAAAGTGCCTAAATATAAGAGTGCGCTTCACACGTGATGTCAGAGCATAAGTAAAGTATAAGAGAAGTAGGATGAGAATTATACCATCAAAGGTAATCTCCTAAACCATGATTTGCCAAGAATACTAGTCGACATGCAAACACTTCCATTAAAACCTGGAGGGGCGAAAATAAGGGTAAGTGGGCCTAAAAATAAAGTTTTATAAAAACCTTTTCAAAAACATAATAACCTCTCGCCGTAAAACAAATAGAGTCTAAAAAATATACATACCACGTATAGTATAAAAATACTTACTGTAGAGAATGCAATACTTCACAATATTTCGTAAATAAACACCTAACATCCGGTAATCACAAAATCTCGCATAAACAAACATATCATATCGAGTGCTCATTGACATATGCTGATACACGAGTTCATGCAGAGGTAATCTGACATGAACATGACTTAGTGTAATAATGATTTACACTCTAGTACTACAATCACGTGAAGACTGGAACTATGCACATCACATACGAGTCCTAATTGCCTATAGCAATCCAGGACATGACTGACACCTACAATGGACCCAAAGTGAGTCTACAATGCCATGTGAACATTGTTGTTGATAATTGCAAGTGTACAATATCGTCCAAGTAATATAGTGATAAGTAGAGTGTCGTTTAAACAAGGATTGGATTAACCTAAATTTACTATTGAGATTGACTCCAAACTAAACATAAATAAAAGAAGGATTATGTTGACAAATTCAACTATGCTAAGAAACCAAACGAATGTGAAAATAACAATTGATCGAACACGAAGTAAAATTGTATGAATTATGAAAGATTAATATATTGAAGCACTAGGACATCAAGTTCCTCATTCTCAATCCCATCTATTCCCGTTATTCATATTAACATCAAATTATTCCCATGTTGCTAGCAATTATTCCTTGATTCGTCAATACTTCTTGTCAAAATATACTAACCGTGTTTCTAACTATCTACCCATGCTATGTCTAGCCACAGATATAGATAATCGAAACCCTTTATGCTAAATGGATAATTACACAATACTACACAAATCATAACTAGTATGTGTACTCAATTATGTAATTCATGGTAATTGTTATGAGAAGCAATCTACTAAACTCAGCCTATCGGTCACAATTTAGATCTCCATGCAAATAATGGCCAGTTATTTGATAACAATAAAGCACAATAACAATTACTCAACATGGAAATTAACTGAGATTAATATAAAATAACAAGAATTAGATGTTCATGATAAGAGTACACCCTAGTCCTAGCAAAAGGACTTAGTTCATGATTAAACTAATGACAAACATGGATGAATTCGATGACATAAAAAAACCCAAAACTCCAATTCTGTATCTGTGTGCGATAAGCCCTGAGAATCTGCAACCTTTTGTGAAGTTGTCCCTCTCCAAGTCTATGAGTGTGCGTGATATGTCCCCTTTTTTTTTTTTTCTCCTTTCTTATGGCTCTGGGCTCCTCCCTTTTATATGTGCCCTCTTTCTTTTATTTTCTTTAAAAATCCCTCTGCTCTTCACGTGCCTTTTGGACTCTCAAAACCCCATTTCTTTTGGGAACAACATCCCCGCATACTTGGACCGCCTAAATATCTTGGGCTTGCTTAATGATCCAATTTCCTATATGATATATTGTTCCATTCTGTGCTCCATATATTGTTCCATTCTTTACTCCAGCCCATCAGTTTACATCCCACTTGGTAATTCTTTGTGTTTCTCTAATTTAAGCTTCTAATTCACTGCTTTATTCACAAAACATGTTTTCTACAAAAACTCACACAAGACACATTAAACTCACCAATTTAATATAAAATCACGTCTAAATAATATGTGTAAGAGGTATAAAAGCTACATATAAAATCAACCTAACAAATACCCCCAAACCTATCTTTTGCCAGTCCTCGAGCAAAACATAAAACAAAAATAAGAAACTGACTAAAATAAATCTAACTAAGCCCACTTTTGTTGGCGAAACGATTGCACTGAGCATGTGCAACAAGCCTTTAAACCCCTAGGTGTCACTAGTGATGCGTAAAATAACTAAACACACAAATTAAACCCTCTTTTTATCAATTGTAGTAAAGTATGTAAGTAGGGATCGTTCTAGGCCGGGGATTAGGAGGGATTGCTAAATCACTTGGAAACTGACTTGAAAACGTGAAAACAAAGTTTAAAACACTAACTAGACTCAAAGAATGCAAAACTATACTTTAAAACACTAAAACAAACCAAAAGACTCAAAACAGCCCCTAAACACTCAAAACTACCTTAAAAACACAATCTGGGCAATTTTGGGACTCTCACACAAACTTGGACAAATTTTGGTTTTCTAATGAACTAAAACACTTAAAAACATAATCTAAGACAAGTTCTAATTAATATGACTCAAAGAAATAAGATGGGGTTGATTTTTGACGAAAATAATTAAATTAAGACAAGAACAAAGTAAACAAATTCTTAGACAAATTTGGGTGAATCAAAACACTCTAACACACAACCTAAACAGAAATTAAACACTTTGAAACAATAAAGTAAAAGGGGGATTTTGGTTTTAATGAATTTGAAAACAAAACAAACTTTGTAAAACAAAACAGATTGTAAGTGAATTTGAATGAAACTTATGGATGGAAGATTAGCTAGGAGGTTCTTCTCTACATATGTCACACTTGCATACAAAACGATTTCCAGTTGCTTTTCGATAAGCTATGAATACTCAACGCCCCAAATTAACCGTGAATTGCACTAATTAACCCTTAGTTTTTTCCACAAGTTATTAGGTTGGATGATTGCATACGACAACCCAAAACATTCCCTACAAGTTCCCTACATGAATTGCATAATAGAGATACAAGCAAGAATCATTAAGTTCTATGAAAAACATAAGCATTGACGAGGCACTCGTTACTATGATTTGCATGAAACTTATGCCAAGAGTTTACTTAACGTGATTGTGACTAGCAACCTTCACTACTTGTGAATATAAGTTTATAACGATTAGGTGAAACTCCCTTATATTCTAGCGTCAAATTCATGCATGAAAATTAAGCGTGCACTCTTAACCAACATACACAAATTAGTTTTTATATGAACGGATAAGTAAATTGAATTCACAACTTATGAATCACAACTGGATGTAATCAAATCATATTGCAAGTATGAACATAGTTTCGAATCACCCCCTAACTAAGAGGGGTTTAGTTCCTCATACTCACAAAGCAAAGATACATAAAATTAGACATTAAAATCAAAGGAAAGAAAACACCTAAAATGCTCCAACTTGGTAGCAAGTGCATCCAAGATTCCTCCTTTCCCTTGCTTGCGGCAGATTGGGTTATGGACATATTTTGGGTAGTTTTATGATGTAGAATGGATGGGGAATGGTATGGAAGGGTTTAGGGTGAGTGTGGAGGAGTGTTTGATGGTTGGAGGGTGGTGGAGAACTAGGCAAAGAGGGTGGAAGAAGGTGGAGTGGCTGTTATGTTTTCTAGGCACTAGAATGATGTTTTTGGGGTGTTTTGCTTCCTAGGGTGTGTATGGACGAATTTTTGTGATAAAATGATGAATATGGGGGATTGTCCTTTGGCCAAGGGGTGTAAACATGTATTTATAGGCCCCAAAAACCTTAGAAAATCAGGTTAGGTTAAGGATGAAATGCATGGCAATTTGTGTGTGTGGTGTGCAATGGTCCAAGGGTGAAAATGAAGTAATGATGCAAAGTGTGAAGGGTAAAATGGAGTGGTGTTGTAGCTAGGGAGCATGAATGATTGTGTACATTGCATAGAGATGGAAAGGGAGGTGAAATGTGTCAACAAATGGGTCAAAGGTGCAACAACATGTGTTGCACATGGCATTGGATTCCAAATGTGAATGATGGAGCATCAATTGGTGCATGTAATGGATGTAAATGTTGTCTAAAATCTAATGAGTGAAGGGAACAAGAGGTATCAAGCAATTGAGTGTAATAATTAAATGAATTGAAGCATGAAATTAGAAATTATGTAGGGGACAAGAGTGATCAAGCATGGCATGGAATCCAAAGGGAATTCTATGTGGTTTGCATAGCAAGGAATGCAAGTTGGGGTGACAGATTTTTGGGCTGTTTTCTTCATCTTTTGGACCATAATTCTTCATATTCTTGGCCTCTTTAGTTCTCAAATTCGTTCATCCACTTGGCCCATGCATTTGCTATCCATTCCAAGCCCGAAACATGCTCCAAAGGCCTCCAAAATGCATCATCTTGCATACTTTGTACTTAGAGTCTGAAAACACACAAAAATAACTTTGAACAATAAAATAACTAAGGAAATACAACGTAAATGCACAAGAACAAGCTAACTAAGTCGCATAAATATGCTCCTATCACATGAGAAACACGTAAGACGAGTGTGGTTTTGCACGACAACATATCTTTGTCGCGCAAGTGTAATTTTTAATAAAAAAAAAGAATTTAATAAATAGAATGTTATTAAAATACAATTGACGAAAAAAAGTAATGAATAGAAAAAAAATTTATTCATAATATAAATAAAAATGTACGTACAAATACAAAGTTGAAAAAGAAAGCGGGAAAAAAAACTACGAAAAAAATAAGGCATAATCTATGGGTAAATCGTTCTGAGGTGCTTGGTAATCTTGCTGTTGGAAGGGGGTGGGGTTGGGGACGGGATCGGAGGTTGACAAGTCTAATTGCTATGTATGCCTAACGTGGAGGGGTTCTAATGGCGGTGGTGTAGAAAAATAGGGGAGACGGATCCCGAAGGAACTGAGGGCCTGTATAATCAATGACATATGAGTCTTGTATGATGTGAGCGCATTCCTCAGGCCAGCGACTTCATCTGTCAAAGCTATAACGTCGCCCTTTGACTGCGAGGATGAAGAAGCTCCATTTTCCTGCTACCTGGTATTTCCCATCCCCCGACAATATGTCCCTGGCCTCCGACCAAAAGTCTGGTCCAACGTCTCTGTAAAGATGTAAAACCCCACATCCTCAAGGGGATCCACATACTCGATCGGCGTGTCCGGAGGAAGCTGGGAGGCAGACACCTGAAGGACCGACTGACCCTTCTCCACCATAATCGCTTGTGAAATAAAACATGAAATATTAATAGCAAACAATTTGAAATAATTAGTATAAATCTTTAATGCATAAGAGATTAATTACATGAAGGGACTCGATCAACTCATCCTCGGGCCGAACATAAAAGTCAGCAAAGATGTCGATCTCCAGGAATTTTGAACCCCCTTGAAATAGAATAAAAATAAAGAAAATGTTAGTATGGAAACAAAAAATATAATAAAAATTGTTAGTGACATTTTAAAATTGGAAGCTTTAATATATACCTTCCGTTGCGCCTTCATCCTATATGAGAAAGGCCTCGAATCCGAATGGAAAGTATGTAACCAACATCCCAAGCACTCGGGCTTAAAAAACATCCACACTTGGCATGTGTACAAATTCGCCTCGACTCTAAGCCTCACTAGATATCACTCAATTTTCTCACAAAACCTAAGCTTTCTCTCTTAACAAGCATATGTGATGATTTTATGCAAAAGGAATCAATATATAATCACATATGATCAACATTGAAAAACAACAAATTCTAATGTGATCCATGGCGTCCAGGACTCACGTTCTAATGAATGGTACAATTTCCTTTTTTTTTAAAGCCTCCCAACAAGCGCTTTTTTTTTCTTTCTTTTTCTTTCTTTTGCTAAGTGTTTGACTTCAATGGGGTTAATGGAGCACACAAAAGTGTAGGAAATAGGCCTTTTAGTAATGGAAAACACGCATAGCCTAACATCGTTTCTATAGTTTTGTCTAACTCAATGGCAAAAATACCCAACATATATTAAAGTTCTTTAGTACCCAATGCAAAATAATGTTAATGAGATCATAAAAATTAAAGAAAGGAATTGAAAAGTGTTTAAGAGTAGAAACAAATAAACCCTCTCAAGAAAAGCATAGGCTCAACAACTCACATGGGTAGTCTTCACTATTTCTCCACATCATCCAAACATGGACAGTTTGTCCACCAAAGTACTTGAGACATGGAAAAATGAATGGTAAAAAGAATGTGATGCAAAAACTTTCTAGGCAACCCTTTAGCAACTTATGCTTCCAAGCTCTTATTGTTTCCAACAAATTCTAACACCCAATCCCAAAAATTTTAATTCCTACCTCATACTTTAAATTTTAACAACACAATTCATCACATAAAGATGTATAAATATAAGCATGGAAGAAAATGAGATAATAGGAAAAGAATACACCTATTTTTGGGTATCATGGAAGAAGGAATGGCTTTAAAAACAATGAATTCCGAGCCAAAATTGTTGTCTTCATCATAGGATAAAAATCTGCAAAAATAAGCAAAACTAACTTTTAGTGACAAAAACAATTCCCAGAAACTGTTGCTAAAAGTATGAACAAGCCTTTTGTGACAGAGAAAATCTTTGAAGATCGTCACTAAATCTTTTTTATAACAGAAAATCTGCAGAAATTATGCAGCAATTTTACATGTTTATTTTCACTTTTTGAGCTTCTAAACCTCCCAATTCACAATGTAGGTCGAATTTCTATCCCAACACTATTCCAACACAGCATATTAAACATTCTAAGGGCTGGTTTGGTATTGCTGTGCTTTGAAAAAAAGCTGCTGTGAGAATAAGCGGCTGTTCTGTGAAAATAAGCAGCTGTGAAATAAATCAGCAAAGTGTTTGGTAAACTTTTTTGTAAAAGTGCTTTTGGAAAAAAAAGTAGTCTGATAGTGGATCTTTTCATTAAAGGAGCACTGTAGCTCCATGTGCTTTGAAAAAAAGCCATTTTTCCAAAGCTGCAAATAGCAGCTTCATCTTTTTCCTTTGATTTCAGCTTATTCTCACAGCAGCTTCCAAAATAAGCCTTTTTTTTTTTCAGTTTACCAAACACCTAAAACCCTCACAGCTTTTTTTCATGGGTGCTTTTTTTTTTAAGCATCTCACTCCCAAACCACCCCTAAACATGTTGGCATCATCAAATTAACTTGAAAAACATCCAAAATTAATTTAGGTAGCTAAGTTGATTATGACCAAAACATGAACTCAAAGTGCAATTTGTAATTTCTTTGGCATATAACAACAAAACCAATCCAAACACATTTGAAATGACAAACTAAACATGTTCAAATCATCATGTGGGTGAAGAAATCAATATTATTAAACTTGGAACATAAAAACTTTAGTTGTTACTTAAAAACAAAAATTCAAATGAATCAACCAAACTAAAAAAAAAAAAAAAAAACTATTCTCTCCCCCCCAAACCTAAACTAAACATTGTCCTCAATGTAAAATCACAACATAAAGATGCAATGAGTAGTATGGGACAAAAAGGAAGAAAATGAAAAATTAATAAACAAGGAAAGGAACGATTGAACCTGGCTGGGTTGCCTCCCAACAAACACTTAGTTTAAAGTCCTCAACCCAACTTGGCATTACAATCACTTTGGAGAAGCAAGGGTCACAACATTCGTGTTTCACTCAAAATTGGCAGAAAGATACGGCTTCAATTGCTGTCCATTAACCTTGAATGTAGTATTTGTTGTATGATCACGAATTTCAATCGTTCCATATGGAAAAACTTGAACAACTGTAAAAGGACCAAACCATCGTGTTCGCAACTTCCCAAAGAAGAGTTTCAGCCGAGAATTAAACAAAAGAACTTGCCGGCCAGTATAAAACTCACGACAAAGAATATGTTGATCATGCCACTTTTTGGTACGTTCCTTGTAGATTTTAGCATTTTCATATGCATCATTCCGAAATTCTTTCATCTCGTTCAATTGAAGATCTTTTTTTTCTCCCACTGCATCCATCTCAAAATTAAGCTTCTTCACTGCCCAAAAAAGCTTTATGCTCCAATTCCACAGGTAGATGACATGCTTTTCCAAACACCAATCGATACGGAGACATGCCAATTGGAGTCTTGAATGCAGTCCGATAAGCCCACAATGCATCATCCAACTTTACAGCCCAATCCTTGCATGAAAGTCTTACAGTCTTCTCTAAAATCTGTTTGATCTCTCGATTAGAAATCTCAGCCTGCCCACTAGTTTGTGGATGATAGGGTGTAGTAACTTTATGAATGATTCCATATTTCGCCAAGAGAGCATTGAAGTGACGATTACAAAAGTGGTTGCGTCCATCACTAACAATGGCACGCGGGGTGCCAAAGCGAGTAAAAATATGCTTCCGGAGAAAATGAACAACAACCTTAGCATCATTAGTGCGTAGAGGGATTGCTTCAACCCATTTTGAAACATAATCTACATCTACCAAGATATATTGATTGCCATAAGATTATGGAAATGGTCCCATGAAGTCAATACCCCATACATAAAAAAGTTTGACTTCTAAAATATCATTCAACGACATTTGATGTCTACTTGAGATATTTCCAACACGGTGGCAGCGATCACATACATAAACAAAAGTATGGGCATCCTTAACCAATGTAGGCCACCAAAAACCAGATTGTAGTACCTTGGCAGCAGTCTTTGTAGCACCAAAATGACCACCACATGCTAGAGAATGGCAATGTCACAGGATTTCCTCCATCTCGTCATCAAGAAAACACCGTCTTATACATTGATCTGGACAATGCTTCCACAAATACGGCTCATCCCAATAGTAATGTCTGACTAACGAAATGGATCTTTTCTTTTGTTGCCAAGTCAAATCAGGAGGCATGATATCACTAACTAAATAATTGACATAATTTGCATACCAAGGTGTGACTGAAGATTTAATGGTAAAGAGTTGCTCATTAAGGAATGTTTCAGAAATCAGAACTAAATCATTGTCACCTTCATGATGCACAATTCGAGAAAGATGATCTGCCACCACATTTTTAGACCCCTTTTTATCTCGTATCTCTAAATCAAACTCTTGTAGTAATAACACCCATCGAATCAACCGAGGCTTTGCATCTTTCTTGGATAATAAATACTTCAAAGTTGAATGATCGGTGTAGATAATTACCCTTGAACTAATGAGATAAGAACAGAATTTTTCTAAAGCAAAGACAACGGCTAGAGGCTCTTTCTTGGTAGTGGCATAATTTAGTTGTGCATCATTGAGAGTTCGACTAGCATAATAAATCACATGCAAGAGCTTGTCTCTTCGTTGACCCAAGACTTCTCCAATATCATAGTCACTTGCATCACACATAATCTCAAAAGGTAATTCCTAATCCAGTGCAACTATCACAGGGACTGTCGTGAGCTTCATTTTCAACACATTGAATGACTCAAGACATGATGAATTGAAACAAACTTTGCTTCTTTAAGGAGCAAGTTACACAACGGTTTTGTAATCTTCGAGAAATCCTTAATAAAACGTTGATAAAAACCAGCACGACCAAGGAAACTTCAAACTTCTTTGTTGGAAGTGGGTGGCGGTAACTTTGAAATTGTCTCAATTTTCGCCTTGTCTACCTTAATGCCTTTGACTCAAACTTTATGACCCAAAACAATCCCTTCATGCACCATAAAGTGACATTTTTTCCAATTTAGAACTAAATTGGTTTCTTCACATCGTTGCAACACCGAGGACAAATTATCCAGACAAGAATCAAACGATGAGCAAAAAACAGAGAAGTCATCCATGAATACCTCAATACAACGCTCTACCAAGTCAGAAAAAATACTAATCATACACCTTTGAAAAGTAGCAGGCGCATTACACAACCCAAAAGGCATACGCCTATACGCAAAAGTACCGAAAGGTCATGTGAATGTCGTCTTTTCTTGGTCTTCCGGTGCAATCGGAATTTGATTATAACCAGAATACCCATCTAAAAAACAATAGTAAGCACATCCAGCAAGTCTATCCAACATCAAATCAATGAACAAAAAAAGAAAATGATCTTTTCGAGTCTCATTGTTCAATTTCCTATAATCAGTGCATACTCTCCATCCTGTTGTAGTCCTCGTCGGAATTAACTCATTCTTGTTATTCTTCACCACTGTAACTCCACCCTTTTTCGGTACCAAATGCAAAGCACTCACCCATTTACTGTCTGGAATTAGATATATTATTCCAGCGTCTAATAACTTCAAAATCTCAGCTCGAACCACCTCCTTCATATTTGGATTTAATTTGCATTGATGCTCAACTGAAGGCTTGTAATTGTCTTCCAACAAGATCCGATGCATACAAACGGGCAGACTATTTCCTTTAATATCAGCAATACTCCACCCAATTGCTATTCTATGCCTTCTTAACACTCTCAATAATTTTTCTTCTTCAACTTCACTCAAATTAGCAGAAATTATAACAGGTAAAGTCTCAGCAGCTTCCAAGAAAGCATACTTTAAATGTGACGACAATGGTTTCAAATTTAAGGTAGGTGTGGCTATGATACTTGGCTGCGATTTTGAAGGTGCAGGTCCAAGGTCTTCGAACTCCAACCATCCATTCTTTGCAACCAATTTAAAAGCATCCAAGTAAATAGCACATTTCGCTAAAAGTTGATTTTCATCTTCTGAAGTAGCAACATGAACTAGTGCAGCTTCCATAGGATCATTAGGTTTCTCAACTTTGAATTTTTTTGAAATAGCGGTATCAACTAGATCGACACAAGAACAATCCTCCGCTTCTCTTGGAAATTTTCCAGCCTCGAACACTTTGAATGTTGCTTTCTCCTCCCCAATTCTCAATGTCAAAACCCATTGTTCCACATCAATTAAAGTCCTTGCTGTGATAAGAAATGGCCGACCCAAAATTAACCGAGTCTCAAAATCTTATTCCATATCCAACACTAAGAAATCTGCTAGGAAAATCAGCTTGTTAACCTTCACTAACACATCTTCGATAATTCCCTCTAGATATGCAATTGATCTATCCGCCATCTGCAAAGAAACAGTAGTGGGTTTAATTTCACATATTCCAATGTTCTTAGCAACAGATAACGGTAATAATTTAATACTAGAACCCAAATCACATAACGTTTTTTTAAATAAATTAATGCCAATAATGCATGGAATTTTGAAACTCCCTTTATCTTTTTGCTTGAGCAGAAGCTTCCTTTGAAGGATTGCATTGCATTCTTCTGTCAACTGAATCTTCTCATTATCACTAAATTTTCTTTTCTTTGAGATGATATCCTTCATGAATTTGGCATAGTTCGGCATTTGCTCCAGAGCATCGGCAAATGGAATGTTAATCTCCAATTTCTTAAACATCTCTAAGAATTTGAAATACTTCTCATCTAACTTATTCTTCTTGAGCCGTTGAGGAAAAGGAATAGGAGGCATATATGGCTTCACAGGTGAGACAACAGGCTTAGCTAGCGGCACAACGACAATGACAGATTTCGGAGAAGTGTCGGTAGTGGTTCCCGTGGTGGTTGATGGTTGTAAGATAGCTGACAATGGTTGCTACTCTTGTGCAGTTTCTTTGACCTCTTCCTCCTCAATATTTGGTCCCAAATCCACTCTAGTCTTCACTTGTTTTCCATTCCGAAGAATTATTGCTTTAGCTTGCTCATGATTTCTCGGGTTAACTTCAGTTTGGCTTGGAAAAGAACCTTTTTCTCTAACTACCAATGATTGAGCTAACTACCCCATTTGGACCTTCAAATTTTTTATAGAAGCAACCTGGTTCTAAAGAGTTGTCTCAGTTTTGCTCATAAACTAATTTGTATTGACAGAAAGAGTATTCACATTATCGGCAAGCTGAGTAATGACATCTTCCAAATTATTCTTCTTCTCTTGAGGTTGGAAACCTGATGGTGGCTTTTGCACATTCTGATTGTTGACCCATGAGAGATTTGGATGGTTTCTCCATCCTTGATTATAAGTGTTGGAGAGTACGAATTGTTACCAGGACGTCTATAAACATTCACCACGTTCGCTTGCTCTTGAACAAATTCTGGAAAATCAACTTCATACGAACAACCAACTGTGGCATGTCCAAGAACTGCACATATGGAACAAACCTCTTGAACTAGTGCTCTCCTATTCATAGAAAGCAAAGTGTGCAGTTTACTAGCAATCGCATCAACTTGTGCCTTTGAAGCAAAAGCATTAGCATCAACATTATTAATCTCAAAAACTCCTACACGTCTTCCTCTTGCTTCACAATGTTGCATTTCGAGTGCTAGAGTATCAAAAAGTGCTTGACATTCGGCTAATGTCTTGTTCTTAATTGATCCCCCTACATTGTTGTTCACTGTAGCTTTGCTTGAAACTGTTAATCCTTTATAAAATATCTGCATGAGAACGAGAGTAGGCAAACCATGGTGCGGACATTGAATCAATAAATTATTGAATCTCTCCCATGCCTAAAAAAAAGTCTCATCTGTATGTTGAGTGAAATGCATGATATTATCTCTTAAAGTATCAGTCTTCTGGGTCGAGAAGAATTTCTCCAAAAATTTATTTTGAATATCGTTCCAACTCGTCAAGGTTCTAGGCCTCAAAGAATTCAATGTCTTTCAAAGTGTATGGAAAGACCTTCATCCTGAGGTTTTCCTCGTTGACTCCTTCTACCAATGCCATGTTTGACACCGTATTGAAGATATCTCTAATATGTGCCAATGGATCTTCAGTGCTCATGCCATGAAAAGAAGGCATCATATTAAAGTGGATAGTCTTCAATTCATAATTCCTTGTAGCTGTAGGAAGAGCTATGCTTGACGGTGATTCCAGAATGGTTGGAATATCAAGATCTCCCATCGTCTCATTATGAACTAACGCCATCTTGCTCTCTTGCTGCTTTTCTTTCTCATTGACTTCTCTTTGTTCTCTTTGGGTTTCACAGAGTCTTTTCTCAATTTCTGGTTCAAACTCAAGTAATACACAATCCGATGAACGAGTACCAAGCATTCACCTTCAAGAAACAATGAAAAAAAAAAGTGAGAATGGACCGAGAAAAATTGATCAAAATAAAAAAAAAGAAAATAAAAATTAAATAGATTGAAAAATCACAAAAGTAAAATTATCTTAAATTTGATCCGAGGCAGCGGCGCCAAAAACTTTTTGTTGATAATTGTAAGTGTACAATATCGTCCAAGTAATATAGTGATAAGTAGAGTATTGTTCAAACAAGGATCGGATTAACATAAATTTACTATTGAGATTGACTCCAAGCTAAACATAAATAAAAGAAGGATTATGATGACAAATTCAACTATGCAAAGAAACCAAACGAAAGTGAAAATAACAATTGATCAAACATGAAGTAAAAGTGTATGAATTATGAAAGATTAATATATTGAAGCACTAGGACATCAGGTTCCTCATTCTCAATCCCATCTATTCGCATTATTCATATTAACATCAAATTATTCCCATGTTGCTAACAATTATCCCTTGATTCATCAATACTTCCTGTCAGAATATACTAACCGTGTTTCTAACTATCTACCCATGCTATGTCTAGCCACAGATATAGATAATTGAAACCCTTTACGCTAAATGGATAATTACACAATACTACACAAATCATAACCAGTATGTCTACTCAATTATGTAATCCATGGTAATTGTTATGAGAAGCAATCTACTAAACTTAGCCTATAAGTCATGATTTAGATCTCCATGCAAATAATGGCCAGTTATTTGATAACAAGAATTAGATGTTCATGATAAGAGTACACCCTAGTCCTAGCAAAAGGACTTAGTTCATGATTAAACTAATGACAAACATGGATGAATTCGATGACATAAAGAAACCCAAAACTCCAATTTTGTATCTGTGTGCAATAAGGCCTGGGAATTTACAACCTTCTGTGAAGTTGTCCCTCTCCGAGTCAGTGAGTGTGCGTGAGGGTATTTCATCCTTACCTCATGGGAAAAGTTAACAGATCACCAGAGTTCATCGGGCCTTTGCCACTGCATGACTTCCATGTCATTGGCTTGGGTTTGAGATGGGAAAAGAAATGATGATGGTGGTCTGGTATGGTTCAATGGCTTATGTGGAGCTCGTTGGAGTGGGGGAGAGGTGTGGTGGCCTTCTTGGCTTCAATGGATGCATATAAGATGAGGGATGAGAGAGTAGATAGAGAACGAGTCTGAGGGAGAGAGATGAGGTGAGGTGAGAGAGAAATGGGGAGAGTCCAAGAGAGTCCCCAATGGGGGACCAAATATGTATTTTCTGTATATTTGACGGGTAATGCTAGGGAGACCAAATTTTTTAAACGAAATTTGCAAACCAAAAGATGTGGTTGTAGATGATTGAATTATTGATTAAGTGTTCATTAACGTGTTTGTTTCTTATTAGGGCCACATTAGTTGATTTAAAAAATTTGGTTCTCTAGCATTACCCATATTTAACATTAATTGTTTGACTTTTCTTGAGATTTATAATCCCATGTGTGTGTGTACATATATATATATATATATGGCATATACATGTGAAATTTACAATAAAAAATTCTAACATTTTGATTGAAGAAATGGATAAAAACAATGTAACAATATGAAATAATAAATGGAAAATGAATGTATCCATAGTGTTAAAAAATTGGTACATTTTACATATGACAAAAGTGATATATTTATAAAAAAGAATGGATACATTATTAATACGGGTACAAAACAAAAAGAATAAAAAAGTCACGAATAAAAATGAAATTTCAAAAAATATGGGCACAAAAGTAAATAATATATGGGTACAAATTAAAATAAAAAATAAAATTAATACAAATTTAAGAAAAATGGTTGCAAATGAAAATTGGGTACAAACTGAAAATAGAAATATATGATACAAACTTTAACCATAAATATAAATATACTAAATATAATCTTTCTAATGCTAATTAAATAATGACCGTCATTAAAATCTAAAGACTTTTGTAAAAAATTATAAAGAAATAAGATTTTAATTAATAGAATAAAAAAATAAATGAAAACTTAATTTCTCTATTAATGAATTAAAGCAGAGCCACTAACAGTTAGGCAACTTTAGCTGAAAAACCCCCATCAAAAATATCAATCACTCTTCACTAGTCCTTGATGGCTTCCAATTTCCATGATTCAAGATAATCACAGTGCATGCATATACAAATAAATCCACAACCTCATAATTGAGAGAAATTTTTCACTGTCTGAAATAAAGGTAATATAGTACATGTTATGTAAAGGAGGGTAAATTTTATTTTCAAATGTCTCTTTACTTATATAATATCATGTGATAAACTATTTGTATTCTGACCATACTAAAAAATCTTATTCATAAATTATACAGGACCATCAGCACTACAGAAAGCATATATAGGATGATCGTACGGTTGGCATTTCACAACATTGTTGGTACATGTTATGACATCATCTTCCTAAAGAAGATACCTAGTTTGGGAAAGGGATCCTCTCCGGATCCCTTTTTTCTAATCTACCAAATTAAGAATAAGTGCTGTTGAAATTTAATCCAACGGTTAAAATTATTATAACTTTTAAAGTGGACATCTGTTTATGTTGTTTGATCAAATTTCAACAGTGCGAGTTCCTAGATTTGGTGGTTATGAGAAAGGGATCCAAGAGGATCCCTTTCCCCTAGTTTGCTGGTGCATGCAGAGAATACTATTTGTGGCAGATTATTTTTATATTGATGAAAACTTAATTATTTTTCCATATTACATGATGCAAAATCGTACTTTCGGTTTCTCGATTAAGTAGGTACGTCAAATCTGTGTTTGCATTTTACTAGACTAATCTCTTGGAGTAGTTCTTCATTTAAATAAGAATGCTAATAATCTTTCTTTTTTTGGACTTTTTCGTTTTAGCTTTTCAGCTCTCCTTCTCATTCGTGATGTTGTACAATAATTTGAATTGTTTTTTTTTTATATATATATTGTTCTTTAAAGATTATCTTTGCAAAAATTAATTAAGTCTAAAATTCTATAGTTATCTAACAATTATTTAATAAAAGAGGAACCATGTTTGTCACTAAGACAGTGAAATTTTATCAATGTTTAATCGAAGGTTTAAACCATGTTTAATTTGGTTAATATTTTGGCAGCATTGATCTTTAAATGGCGACCTAAAAATAAGAAGGTTTCAAGGGAAATACTCTAAAATTCGACAATTTCATAATCTTGGAACAGAAATAGGACAAACCAGCCATGCATAAAACCAAAATTACTAAAATACCCACATATAAATACTAAAACTCAGAAGCTTATTGCATCACTGCTCTCATTTGGAAGAGAGGGATGTCGGGAGAGCTCTGTGAGGTCTAGGTTTCTAGATTGAGCTCAGATCTCTGAACTTCGATTTCGAAGAGACAAAGTCCAAAGAGAAGTGAGAAGAGTGAGCTAGGTTTTGGGTTGATCTCATACCTCTAATTTCAAACAAATGCATGCGAGGGAGAGGTGAGAACAGTGAGCTGGGTTTTGTACCATATTTTATGTTTTGGCTATAAAGTTCCATTTTTCCGGCGACTAAAGCTTCGGCATGCATAGTAAGGTAGGGTGTTTAGTTCCAAGTTCCTTTATCAATGATTTATGGAATAAATGAGTTGTTTGTAAGATAAATTAAAACTTAGAAGTTAAATTAGGATTTGTGTTTCATGTTGGGCCTATGGGTTGTGGAATAAATTTCAGGTTTTGACATGCTACAAAACTAGGATGGAACAATTTCTTATTCAAGTGTTCAATTGCATAAATTTGTGAAATTTTTTCTGTAATGTGCATGTGGTGTGCATATAGTATGCATGGCTACATCTTAATATGAGAAGCAAGAATGTTCACTAGTTATGATGCACGTATGTTGTGCTCCAGAATTTAGCGAGTATGACCACAACCTAGTTGGCCTCGGTGAAAAACAAAATTAAGAAAAAGCTTAGAGGACGTTGAGGATCATGCATATCCATGAAATAATGACTATAAGTATCATGTTTTCTACGTGCACGATTTAGTGGTTATTGATATACGTAACAAGACTTTTCAAACTGCCACTGTAACCTTATATACGTAACAATTATGTTTTAATTGTATCCACTATACCAATAGGTTGTCGTTAAAGTTTCTTATTAATGCAAAAAGCAGCTTGTTGCTCAATCTTTAGCTCTGTGCATATCATGTGCATGTATTATACATATGGTGTGCATGTGGTGTATATATAGTGTATATAGACATGTGATGCCATCATTTTTCTGATTTCAAAGAGCGAGCTGTGAACTCTGGGTTTTTGGGTTGGCAGATTTGTGAGCATGTCATGTGCATGTCGTGCACATACAATGAGCAAATCCTGAAAAATTAATCCAACAAAACACCAGCATTTAATGACTGGGCTTTGTTCCCACCCTCGATGCGAGTCTAGTGGTGATGGTCTCGAGCCTCGATTGTTTGCTGTGTTGCCAGAAATGGCCAGAAAACTTGCAGCCTGCTTGAGTTTTGATCCCAATGATCGGGGATGAGATTCGTGACAGGGCTAGGTGTTTTGGACTCATGAGGACAAGATGAAATTGGTGATGGCTTCAATTTGGACGGTGTTGGTTGGGACTATTGTGCACCATGTTTGCATAATGAGAAGGGGAGAGAGAGTGTGTGAGAGAGAAAGTGAGAGAAGAGAGAGAAGGAAGGAGAGAGAGAGAGAGTAGAGAGAGAAATTAGAAAATTGGAGGAAATAACTTATTTATATACGAGGGCAATTAAGTCATTTCATAGTGTAGAAGAAATATATTTATGTCCGATTGTTGTGCATAGCGTGTGAATATTCGAAATTTCTATTTCTGTCCCAAGATTAAGAAATTGTCCTATAGAATTCTTACTTTCAATCATTTAACTACATTGTAAAATTAAAAAAAAAAAAGAACCGCAATTCAAAGATAAAATGAGAAAGTTCGGGCAAGAAGGTTCCTAGCATTCACATTAATTTTTTTTCGTGTGAATTGTGGAGTGACGTGGTCATGATGGATACGATTGAAGACGGCTCTGTCATACGTCACAGGGAGAGGATCTTATTAGCTACCAAAGCTAGTTAATCATTGATTTCTAGAGAAATGGCTGCATGAGCAATTATTTCAGATTTTACAATCTCTATAAATTGAGACTTTGCTCCAGCAAAACTATAAATTGAGTAATGCCCATCTCCAAAACTACACATTTTATATTTCCTTTTTCCTCTCACTAGCTATTCTGCTGCAGATCTAATATAACTCTCGGTCTACAACTGCTTGCTCTAGCTAGGAAATAAAAAATGGCATCAAGATCTTCAGTAGTTTTCTGTTTGGTTTTGCTTGTGGCTTCGTGCTTGGTCAAGATAGAGGAAGCTGCTAGCACTGGTCTCTCTCTCTCTCTCTCTCATGCACACAACGCTAGTTCTATTAACTACATTGTAAAAGATGAAATTGGTACAGAGGAAGAGAAAGAATTGGTAGAGAGAAACAAGAAAGATTGTATTGATTGAATAGAGAAAATGTATACAAAATGAACTTAATGAAATGATAGCTATACAATCCCTTATATAGCCATATAACCTAATTACAATAATACCCCTCTAACTATATTTCTGTTATATCAGTTATTACTCCCCCCTCAAACTAAACTTGGAGTATCCAAGTGAAGTTTGAACTAGCCAGGGATTTGAGACTGATCTGCAATTACTGGTCTCCAACTGTCTGCCCAGTTCCGTGGCTGCTCCCAATGCCTGTAACATCACCAAAATCATCTAAAGTCTCGCTCTCAAGATGTAAAATGTCATCCTTGCGCATTGCAACCATCTTGGACAACAAAGCAGTGAACTTGCTTAGTAGAGTCCAAATTAGCACTAAATCCATTAGAATTGTCGTTTCTTTAAGCAGAACCCAATACAAGCTCCCCAACAGGTAGATCAATGAGCTTAGCAATACAATCAAATCTGGTCTTGGTCTGAACGTACCCAACAAGTTGTCAACTGTGAACTGAGAAGCCATAGTAACACACTCACTGTTTATGCAAATTATCCCTCCTAAATCTTGACAGAAACTGGCACCAAATCAACAATGGAGAATGACACTCCAAGAAACTAAATCTACCAAGGAGAATGACACTCCAAGAAACTAAATCTACCAAGGAGAATGACACTCCTGAAATCTTCCGAACACCAAAATTAACCAAGGAGAATGACACTCCATATCAACTGAATGACTCCATATATCAACAATTTGCATAGGCAAGAAACATATATGGCTTTGTATCTCAACAATATTCCAAACACTTCAACACTTTTCAACAACTACAGAGACTGGAAATGACCTGATTTCACGATTGTCTGCTATGGTTGCTGAAAGGTTGGGCAGCGATGAGTGCACACCACAATCGACAACATCTGGGCTATTCATGTGTGCTATTAACCTTGCATCGAGCGAGGGCATATTGGTTCACGGAGTTAGAGTTAACCAGCAAAGAGGAAAGAATCTCCAGCACTGACAAACACCACCATCTCGAATCTTCAAGAATTACAGAATCGCAGAAATTCGCAGCTCCATCAGATCATCAAAGTAATAGAATAGAGAACAGAACATGGATCAAATAACACCAAAGAAGCACAGAGAGCTGATATACAAACTACACCAAGAATGTAGAGCAAATACCACCTTAGAAGATCCCATATCACAAGGCAGACACAACAGAGAATCAAGAAACTGACAACATCCCAAATCTACAAGAGCTTTCCACACTAGAGAAGGGAACACGGAGCAGTGGCAAATATAGAATTCAGAGAGCTAATCTGCGAACACTACTAAGAAGAAAGAAATAGACCAATAATCTTGAAATCACTCTTTGACATTTCGTCAAACAAATAATGTGCAAGAATGCACTTGCCAATTGAGGATGACATTTGAAGAATCGGTGATGTCAAATTTGAGGAGGACATAACTTCACATGAAAATTCTGAGTTGGGCAATATGTCAAACACCTGGACTGCAGCGAACAAGAAGCATACGATTTTGGGAAACACCAAGAAGTCCAGAATCCAACCCATACAACTCTAGCTCCGACTAAATCCTTGTTGTCACCGACCAAAACCCACCTGACTGGTATACTGTTCTTCAAATATCCCGACCCAGATCTGCAAACCCAACTGTCATCCAGACCCAGTTGAAATCGACGAGGTCAGTGACGACGTTTTTCAGGGTGGTGATCACAGAGTCGCCTGGAACACGTTGGTGGCACCAAGGATCTCCAAAAGAACGCTCATTCTCAGTCGATTCGCATCCACAAAAACTAAGTAAGAAATTGATTCTGCTTCTTTCTCCGATTCAGGGATTAGAGAGAAGAAGGAAACACCAAAGAACTTAGACGAAAAATTCAAGAAAATCTGAAGAGAAAATAAAACTCGAAAAAGAAATCTAAAAAAAAAAAAAATACGGAACCACCAGAATCAATGGCGTAAGCCTGGTGGCTCTGATACCATATTAACTACATTGTAAAAGATGAAATTGGTACAGAGGAAGAGAAAGAATTGGTAGAGAGAAACAAGAAAGATTGTATTGATTGAATAGAGAAAATGTATACAAAATGAACTTAATGAAATGATAGCTATACAATCCCTTATATAGCCATATAACCTAATTACAATAATACCCCTCTAACTATATTTCTGTTATATCAGTTATTAAGTTCGTTATACATAAATATATAGATAATAAGTATCTGATTTTCTGTAAATTAAGTGAATTGTTGTAGTGATAAGTTTTGGTTTTCTTTCTGTTAACATAATGCAGGCGCATTGGCCATGGGTGCTTTGATGGCAAGGAAGCTGTTTTCCAGGGGAGACACAACAGAAGGTGCGCGCGCGCGCACACACACACACACATATATATCTACATTTTTATTATATATATTTATTTATTTTGAAACAATTCTACATAAGTTTTCTGCTTGCATGCATGCGCAGATGTTTGTTGGTGGCAGTGGCAATGACATCAAAAACAAGGAAATGAACAAGGAGGTTGGTAAGAGCCAGGTTCTAAAAATCGCTAGGCTCTAGTCAGGGTCTAGGCAGGCACATAGACGGTCTAGGCGGATTTGTATTTTTTTAAAATAAATTTATTATATAACATATTAACATATAAATATACATATATTCACACTTATAAAAACCATACTTGTATAGAGAAATTAGAAGAAAAAAAATGTAAATTGAAAAAATACAAAAAAAATATTTATTATAAAGAATAGTGGGCTTAGTTTTAAATCAAAATGGATCTAACTTGAAAGAAATGCCTATTTTCAATTAAACCTCCTCGATTCCTTCTCCACAGCTTTCTCCAAGGCCAAGGCCAGTCCCGACTCCCAAGTTCCCAACCATCATTTGGTTAGTGGAAAAGTGGCTCTAGCATTTATGCCTTTTTTGCTCCTTTTTCCTTCGACTCTCTCTCTCTCCTCTTCTCTGCAGCACATGTCACAGCCCGTCCCGGAATTTTAATTCCGAGAACGTGAAAGTACTAAATTATCCCTAAACGTGACAAGGTGAGTAAAAATAATGTTGGATCTTATCTAAGTCATAGTTTTTGGTTAATTATTTTGTTATGTAGCTTAAGAACTTAGGCTTAGATTTTATTTTAGGTGTTAATATTATTGTATGGGTTGAGGTGGGATCCTCATACCCTCAAAACATTCCCTAAAACCCGTAACCTTTCCTTCTCTCTCTTCTTCTTCCATTTCAGACTTTCACTCTCTCTCTCTTACTCTCGAACATACGGACTCACACACAACCTCAATCAAACCTCCACGAACGTCCAATTTAAGACTACCATCGTGATCCTGAGGACTTCACGAACACGGGGATACCAAATTCAGGTGAGTTTCATTTCGAAAAACCCTAGTTTTTAAAGCACCGTGAAATGGTACTATTCATGATCTTCTAAATGACTACGTTTTAGGCTAAAACAAGCTCACAGTGAGCTTAGTGAGGTTCCAAGGAAGCTCGGAGTGCTTCGTTGGAAGTTTTTGGACGTAAGAACACGGAGATCGATAAGTTCAAAGTTTGGCCGGAGCTTTCGAGGCTTTTTCCGGAGAATATCCGGCGATTTAGGGGTCGAGGTAGGTATCAATCTCTTCGTCTCGTCAATTACTACAACTTTCCTTTTTGTTTCACTCAATTTTGTTGAGTATTGAAGAAGTTATACTCATTTGAAAAATACCCAGTTTCCGGCGACCTCCGAGGCTTTCGAAGCAGTTTTCGGCCAAACCACGGCGAACTAGGTGTTTTGCAAGGTACCATTCTCTTTGTCTCTTCAAGGGCTACAACTTTCGTTTTTGAATCACTTGATTTCGTTGAGAAATGACAAAGTTATGGCAATTTGAAAAACGGCCGCCGGAAAAACCAGTCCGGCGACCCAAGGAAGAAGAAGGTGCGCGTGGGGGCGCGTAGGTCCGTGCCTTCCTTGGCGCGTGGGGGCGCGTGCTACAGTAAACAATTATTTTAAAAATATGTCGACGTCCGTGACGTCGAGTAGATCACTGTGGTATATTTATATACCCAAATTGAACACCGTATGAGAAAGTTATTAAGGATTGTTGGTTAGGTGTTCGAATAACGTTTTATAGTTTTCGCATTAGGTGAAAATGTGAATTGATGATCCGACCGTTGGATCGTTACAAAACTTTGATACATTGTAATACGTAATATTTGAGGATTATTGGAACTTACGGATTGGGAATCCGAGTTACGGATCTTCCGGAATTGGAATTGTAAGTTCATAAAATAAAATGTTAACCGTCACTTAGTTTTGGAAATTGACGGAGATCCGACCGTTGGATGGTAATGAAATTTTAGGATGTTGTCCTAGAGGTATAATGTGGACCTCTGGATGTTATGGATTTAAAATCTGAGTGGCAGATCTTCCGGATCGATCAACGTAGTGACGTATTTTATATAAGTTATATATTCTATCGATATGAATTCTGAGCCTGGATTTGATTACTATTCTAGGCGGCGATCGTCATGACGCCTTGATGTGTGGTGCTAGGGAGTTGTTGGACGAACTCCAGGTGAGTGGGCAGTTTTGTTTTCCGTATATATATATACTTGACGTTTCCCAGAAATTGAATTGAAATGAAAATATGTTTAAAATGAAATGCATATGAGTTATGTGGAAAAACGGGAAGTGAAATACCATGCATAGAATTGATATGAAAAGTATATAGAAATGTGAGTTGAAATGCCATGCATGAATTAATATATGATGCATATGTATGAATTGGTGCGGTGGACGCACAGGTAAGAATTGATTTATGATGCATATGTATGAATTGGTGCGGTGGATGATGCATATGTATGAATTGGTGCGATGGACGCACATGTAAGAATTGATTTATGATGCATATGTATGAAATGGTGCGGTGGACGCACAGGTGAGTATTTATTTATGTTATGATGATGTTGATGTATATTGAGCTCAAATCCTGCACCATAGTTTAGTGCTTATAGTATTCACCGCATCGCACGCTCGCCTTGGATCCAAGTAGATGCTAGTCGTACAGTCCACGCGGAGTGGGTACGACAGGCCAGTCGCGAGAGTGTTAGTGAGATTCCGACTAGTGGGTGACCTTAGATTATGTGCACAGATGATTTATGAGAAGCACTAGAGCGTAACTTGTGTGCAGAAGGCCGGACGGGTCACAGAGGTGACTCCGGCAGAGTGAGAGTGATAGATTTTGAGCTCTAGGTTCAACCGTACAGGGCTATTAGAGGGCCTCCGGTTGATTACTTTCTTGCACCTGATATGATTATTGTTGATGCATCCATACTTAACTGTTGAATTCCGACATGGCATGGCATGATTGATAAAGAAAAATGTTGAGATAGTAAAAATGAAGTTTTGAGAATATATATGTATATTTATATTTTACATTTCTGGGAAAGTATACAAGTTTTACGGAGAGGGGTTACAACGTTTTGAGAAATGTTTGGATTTGGAAAAGAATTGTTTTACTGACCCACTCAATTTTGGTTTTGCGCCCCTCCAGGTTCAGGAATCACAAAGGTGTGGTGACTACGAGGAATTCGACGGTGTTCTGACAGATTGGACAAAATTAGGACTCACCTTCGGGTGTATCAACTTATAAATTGTATCTTAAAGCTTCCGTACTGTGCAAATGGTTACGTCACTCTCACATGACGGCCAGCATGCCCTCCTTCGGGACGGGGTGTGTCAGCACATCCCCTTTTTCTGCAGCAAAACCCATCATCTTCTTAATCTACTTGAGGCGTCGTGAATTCTAGTTTTGTTCTACAGTTTTTTTATTTTTTTATTCTTTATTCTTTATTTTTTAATTTATGTGGGTTTATCGATTGATGTTGGGTGTTGGAGTGCTGGTTTGAAGATTTGGGTTGTCGGTGGTGGATCGTGCAGATGTGAGGCAAGATTTGCAGCGAGATTGGGAGTTGCTTCGACTGCCGCCTAGGCCACCGCCTAGCGCTGCCTAGACATCATTGAGCGCCTAGGCGGCCGCCTAAATTCACCCCACCTCACCTGAACGCCTTAGCCTAAATTGGGTTGGGACTCCACCGCCAAGCACCTAGGTGGTCGTCTAGGCCAATTTTTAGAACATTGGGTAAGAGTGGGAAGCTGTTGCAGGATGAAGAAGCTGACGATGATACTATGAATGGAAAGAGCAAGTTGGAGGTTGGGTAGAAGTTAAGAAAAGCTCCCTCTGGTCCTGACCCGCTGCACCACAATGGAAATGCCCCCAAAAAGCCTCGCACTGATCCTTAAAAAATTAGGGTTTTCCCATCGACCGGTCGAGCAAGAGCTAGCTAGTTAATGTACTTGTACTTGATCTTTAGCTAGGTTACTTCATGCACTGGTTAGCTACCAATGGAGGAGACTTTTGTATTCAGGATAGGACATGGAGGGCATTATGTAAAATCTGTTTTATTGTATGGAACATATATATCAATGTTTGCATATTTTGGTCTATTTATTTAGTCCTTAGTCTTCAATTTTATGCTCAAATTCTTGTTACTCTCCTTTCTCAATAGGTCCCTTATGATTTGTTTGGTTAATCATCAAACAAATTATAGTTTTGTATCAAAACATTAAAATCAGGGAAATTTTACTTGGACTCATTTATTCTCTTTCTACACTCAATTTATTATTTGTTATCTTGAGATTTCAAATGTGCTAAATAATTCTTTTTCTACACCACACAAGGACAAAATAAATAAAAATAATTCAGAAATAGGCAACTCCAGCCACCTTATCTCTCCAAACCTCAACCACCTAGTTTCTAGCCCTCTCCAACCCCTCACTGCCACCTCCCCTACCACCACAACAATTTGGAAATTAGGAGAACCTTATCCCCTAACAACCCACCATTAAAAACACCCAAAAGAAATTTATATCAATATTGCTTTAGAAAAAATCATGATAATATTAAAATTGTGATTTTTCACATATATCGTACATTCAATGGTCCAACACAGTCAAATTTGACTCATCGACAATTTTCGGTGAAATTCGAACATGTTAGAAGGACTGCATGGAAGAGGGAGCTATTGTGTGATTGGAAAAAGGTCAGATCTTTGAGATTTTCATTGTGGGTGGTAATGGAGGTGGCAGTGGGGTGTTGGGTAGGTGTAGAAATTGAGGGCGGCTAGAGTTTGGAGAGATGGGGTGGGCGAAGTTTCCTAGTGCTGAAATTTTATTTTTTATTTATTTATTTATTTTGTTCTTTTTCATTTTAGGTGTAGAAAGAGAATTTTTTTTCGTATATTCGAAATTTTAAGATTAAAAATAATAAGTATGGGTGTAGAAAGAGAATAAATGGATATGAATAAAATTTTCCTTAAAATTAATAAGTTAACCACTGATTTAATAAAGCACCCAATTAGAAAAAATAATTATAACAACTAGTTTCATAATGCTAGGGAGACCAATTTTTAAATCAAATTTTGTAAACCATATGTTGTTGTTGTTAATGATTGGAATTGATTAACGTGCTTATTTTGTGTTGGTGACAAATGGTTTGCAAATTTGATCTACCTAGTATTACTCAAATTTTATATAATGTTATTGAGTATACGGTACTTTCATTTTTCAGCCAATAAATCTTTGATTGTGTTTTTAATTAAAAATCTAACACATAAAAATATTCAAAATATCAAATACTCTAGATGTGACGACCCGTCCCAAATAAATATATATTTTCTCCCCAAATGTGTGAAAATGACGATTATGCCCTCGTTGGCTTGGTGACGTGGATGTACGTATATAGTTTTAAATTATTTTCTCGCTCGCATAATTAAATGGTGCTTGACGTCACGGGCACGTCGACCTAACTTAAGAACGAGAATGGATGAAATTCTATTTTTGGATTGGTTTATTTCTTCTTTGGACCCATTTTTTTAGGGCTTAAACTTTACGGCCCAATCAAGGGCCTTATTATTTTTCCCTTCCTACCCGTGCCTCCCTTCACTCCAGAAACTTTCCCTCTCTCGATGCTCTCGTCCCTGACACAACACACACGCACATACTGCAACTATCAAGACTTCTGTAATACCCTGAAAATTTAAATATATGAATTATATATTCATAATTATGAAATGTGGAGAAAATCGGAAATGAATCAATTTATGGTTATGAAGAAATTAATTGAGAACTCCTAAGTTTTGGTTTTCGGAAATTATTAAAATTTAAGTATATTTATGATTGAGATTTTATCTTAGTTTTGAGAATTTATATTAAGTTATTAGAGTTTAGTTTTAAATTAAACTAGTTACGAGGTTTAAAGTTTGGACCTTAATTATTTAAAATACGTAGACCTTTTGAGGTCAAAATTTTTATTTTTGAATAGAGCTCGACCTCATGAACACGTAGGAGCAAACCGTTCGTGAAACGGAGTTAGAACGAATAAGTTATAAACGTTTAAAGTCGGGGATAAATTGGTAATTTTAAACATGTATAGAAGGCTCCAGAAAATCTAGAGCCATTTGACATGCCACATGTGTGGCTGAGATGAAAAGAAGAAACAAAAATGGACGGTTGAGATTGAAAGAAAAGCATAGAAAGGAGAGAAGGGGGAAGGAATCAAGGGAGGATGGCCAATGAGGGTTGAGAGAAAGGAGATGAAAGGAGAGAAGGGGAGAAGGAGGGAATCCTTCGACCCGGTTATACTTACGAGCCGACCTGGTTGGATCTTTTGATTCCGGCCACCTTAGACGACGGGAAGGGTGCCAAATTGATCCTTACTTCAAACCCAATCATTCCCTCTTCCTAGTTCACCCCAAAAATAACATATTTGGCGTTGAAATTAAGAAAAGCGCACCGGTGGGTGGGGCGGCCATTACTCTGGATTCCCCAAAGTTTGAAATGTTTCCATCCAATTACAACCACCAAAACACTCTCCTTAAACCCAGGAACAAAGCCCATGATTTGGTTAGGGTGTCAGAGTGGTTTTGGAGTCTAATCAAGAACACCCAAAAATAAGGGTTCTGATGGTTCGTGGACAATTTGAGGTGTTTCCAGGCCAAATTGGCTTTGTCCACAGGTATGAAAGTTGTTCTACTCATTAAGATCTACTTGATTGTAAAATTTTGAAATTTTTGGAAAAAGTTGAATTTTCCGGCGAGTCGGGGCGGCCGACCGCCACCCGCGGCAGCGCCTGGCCAGTGGGCTAACTCTGCCATTTTTCATGCTAATTTTGATGTTCTGAATCCATATTTTATATTTATATGGTGTGATGAAAATGTTTGGACTGAATTTGTGATTGTTGGTTACTAAAATGTTAAAGTTAATGAATTACGAAGTGTATGTGAACTACGGGAGGCTTGATCCCGCTCAAGGGTACGTAGGCAGTCTAATAGTGTTAGATGCAGCCTTAAATAATCGAGAATTTTATTTTAGTTGAGAATTATTCTTAGATCCTAAATTTATTTAAGTGCAGTAAAGGTAGTAAATTGATAAATATAATTGTTATGCTTTGGTAAGAGAATTAAGGTTATAGAACGTGTGGAATTAAGGAACTTAGTTAAAGAGTCGTGAATATTGGCAGCTAAATAAACGAGAGTTTAAATTTTGGGCCTATCATCGATAATTATTGCCGAAAATAAATAATTTCAGGGGCGGGGTGTTACAAATGGTATCAGAGCAAATGATCCTACTCTGTAATATGCAATGTCCTTGAATTCTTGTTGGTATGAATGATGATATGCATTGTGGTTGCATTTCACAATTTTTGTGAATAAAGTGGCATGCATGTGATATATATATATATATATATATATATATATATATATATATATATATATATATATATATGTGTGTGTGTGTGTGTGTGTGTGTGTGTGATACATATATGATTGGCCTCGTGTTGTGGTGCAATTTCCATGGTGATTATGAAATTCCTAAAGTAGAAATTATTATTAGCATTGCTATTGCATTACCCTCCAAGTTCTTTGTATAATGAGGAAGTTATATGGTGTATATATACATACATATCTACATTGTGAATTATCCTGAAATGAAGTGGCTTGGATTGTTATTGTGTTATGCACTAGGAAAATTTAAATTCAAAGATGATGATGAAGGGGTGACAAGTAGGTGGAAAGGTTGTATTGTACCTGGACAATTGAAAATTTAAGTTGGGCACAATGACCCGTGGATGTAAATTGGGCACAATGACCCGTGTATGTGAATTGGACACAATGACCCGTGGATATGTGAATTGGGAGAAAAGGCCCATGGATGTGAAATTGGGCGAAAAAGGCCAGTGTATGTGAAATTGGGCGAAAAAGTCCCATGGATGTGAAATTGGGCAAAAAAGGCCCGTGGATGTGAAATTGGGCGGAAAAAGGCCCGTAGATGTGGAATTGAAAAAAAAAAGAGAAAAAAAAAAGAAAAGGAAGTGTGTTGTGGATTGGTCAAGTATATTACAATCTTTTTCAGCCTACTAGTTACTGTTGGAGATAAAAGAAAATGGTGGTGGAATCATTGTGTTGACAATGGTAAGTGTGGCTAGAAATGTAAAATGTTTGGCAAATGATAATTGTAGTTGGAAATTTGGTATTTATTAAAGTCATGACAATTTATCGAATGAAAATAAAAAGTATATGTTGTAGTTAGGGATGAACATGAATGAAAATTTTTGGAATGAGACTTTGAGTTCGTTTAATATAAACGACTTCCCAGTTGTTTTTTTTTTTAGTCCTATGGAAATGATTGATGGAGAAGTTTGTAATAACTCATGAAATTGTATGGATGGAATATATGGGAAGTGTTTGTGGAATTTTCCACCGTGGAGATCGTTATATGGTATAATGTAATCAGGCAATTGATTGCTACTATAAAATGTACATGCCTTATTATTTTGGGTCACTTCACCTTAAGAAAAGTTTTAGGTCGAAGTTATAATAGGCAAAAGTATATATATGGTATTGTCTAGTGCAAGTGTTTTGAATTTAATGTATTATGTATACTAATAATTGTTGGAACATGATCTTAACTTTCTTCAAAAAAAAAAAAAAAAGAAAAAGAAAAGAAGAAAAGAAAGAGATCTTGATTATCTCATTTTAATCGAGATATATTTTGACAACATCTAGACATCATTAAAGTTTTGGTTGGTTTGTGTGATGTATAATAAACCAGTTCGAACCAATAAATAAATAAATAAAATAAAAATTATGTGATTGATATTCTGATTTTGGTCGTCGTTGGAACTGGTGATTTTGGGTTTATGTTAGATAAGCTAGTCCTTGATTGAGACTATCTTTAAATTGATACATAAACTGGTTGCATAATGGTGTAAAGTTTATATGATTAAATTAAGATTATGCAATAGCTGTTTTGGTGAGAAATCGGGAACCCATTGGTTGAATTATTACTTTCTTATTCATCGTGTTAGAATATGTGAAAGTAATAAAATTTGTTGTTGACTGAAGTTTAACCTTATAGCTATTAAGTTTGGCCAGATAAGTTGGAGCAAATTATATTGAGTTTTCTTCATTAGTTTGATCACAACATGGATTATACAAATTGGACTAGTTCGGTTACCATAGTCATGAGTTGTCATTGTTACATTCGTTTTCCTGAACAGAGTTGATGAAGAGCACATATTTTCATGACTATGTGATTAATAAGGGTTAATTTCTTTAGCCGATAGAGTCGTGATATATAAATTTCTCTCATTTGGTTGATGGAACGTGAATAGTGCTCTAGAAGTGTGAGAACTTAATTCAGGCAATCTGCAGCGGCCTTTAGAAACAATTTAAAAGAGAATCAATTAAAAGAAAGATTTAAAAAAGGTTTTAAAGATTACTAAGGGTAATTTAGTTTAATTGTCGATATGAATGAAATCATAGAACGGGATTTGATTTCGTTCAGTGTGAACAGTATTGTGGTTTTGGTTTTAAATTTCTTCCATTAGCTAGTAGTGGGATTGGAAATTCCAATAATTTTGGTTGAAATTTTGGTATTTGAATTGCCAATTCTAATGGTTTGGCTTGAAAATTTTGAGATTTACTTAGCTATTACTGATCATGGCTTGAAATTTATGATATTTGTTTTGTCAATATTGAGTATGGTAAAAAAAAAAAAAAAAACAAAACAAAAAAAAAAAAAATTGATGTTGGTATCGCCAATGCTTGTGGTTAGAAATTTTGAGAAAGAATTGTGGTAATGGATGTGTGTAGCCAATTAGAATTATGACTTAATGGTTGACATTATTTTTGCCAAAAGTAATGGTAAGTGGTAATACCCATAATTATGATTTAAAATTTAAATTAGTGCGACTGGGATTTCTGATATCTATCTTGCCAATGTGTGTGGCTAGAAGTTCTGATATTTTCCTTGCCCAAGAATGTGATTGTGAGAATCATGATGAATTATTCATTGAGTTATTTATTTTCATTTTGAATAAAATTGTAGACGGAGATTTTAATTGTATTCACCATCAAAGAAATGATGGAAATAGTTTTAGTTCCTTCTCGTAACGCGACAGTTGAAATCTCGGGGACCAGATTTATTTTAATGGGGGGTGAATGTAATACCCTGAAAATTTAAATATATGAATTATATATTCATAATTATGAAATGTGGAGAAAATCGGAAATGAATCGATTTATGGTTATGAAGAAATTGATTTAGAACTTCTAAGTTTTGGTTTTCAGAAATTATTAAAATTTAAGTATTTTTATGATTGAGATTTTATCTTAGTTTTGAGAATTTATATTAAGTTATTTGAGTTTAGTTTTAAATTAAACTAGTTACGAGGTTTAAAGTTTGGACCTTAATTATTTAAAATACGTAGACCTTTTGAGGTCAAAATTTATATTTTTGAATAGAGCTCGACCTCACGAACGCTGAGGCGTAAACCGTTCGTGAAACGGAGTTAGAACGAATAAGTTATTAACTTTTAAATCAGGGATAAATTGGTAATTTTAAACATGTATAGAAGGCTCCAGAAAATTGGGAGCCATGTGACATGCCACATGTGTGGCTGAGATGAAAGGAAGAAACAAAAATGGACAGTTGAGATTGAAAGAAAAGCATAGAAAGGAGAGAAGGGGGAAGGAATCAAGGGAGGATGGCCAATGGGGGTAGAGAGAAAGGAGAGGAAAGGATAGAGGGGAGAAGGAGAGAATCCTTCGACCCGGTTATACTTAGGACCCGATCCGGTCGAATCTTTTGATTTCGGCCACCTTAGACGACGGGAAGGGTGCCAAATTGATCCTTACTTCAAACCCAATCATTCCCTCTTCCTAGTACACCCCAAAAATAACATATTTGGCCTTGAAATTAGGAAAAGCGCACTGGTGGGTGCGGCAGCCATTGCTCGGGATTCCCCAAAGTTTGGAATGTTTCCATCCAATTACTACCACCAAAACACTCTCCTTAAACCCAAGAACAAAGCCCATGATTTGGTTAGGGCATCAGAGTGGTTTTGGAGTCAAATCAAGAACACCCAAAAATAAGGGTTCCGACGGTTCGTGGACCATTTGAGGTGTTTCCAGGGAAAATTCGCTTTGGCCACAGGTATCAAAGTTGTTCTACTCATTAAGATCTACTTGACTGTAAAATTTGGAAATTTTTGGAAAACGTTGAATTTTTTGACGAGTTAGGGCGGCCGACCGCCACTCACGACGGTGCCTGGCCAGTGTGCCGACTCTGCCATTTTTCATGCTAATTTTGATGTTCTGAATCCATATTTTGTATTCATATGGTGTGATGAAAATGTTTGGACTGAATTTGTGATTGTTGGTCACTAAAATGATAAAGTTAATGAATTAGGAAGTGTATGTGAACTACAAGAGGCTTGATCCCGCTCAAGGGTATGTAGGCAGTCTAACAGTGTTAGATGCAGCCTTAAATAATCGAGAATTTTATTTTAGTTGAGAATTATTCCTAGATCGTAAATTTATTTAAGTGCAGTAAAGGTAGTAAATTGATAAATATAATTGTTATGCTTTGGTAAGAGAATTAAGGTTATAAAAGGTGTGGAATTAAGGAACTTAATTAAAGAGTCATGAATATTGGCAGCTAAATAAACGAGAGTTTAAATTTTGGGCCTATCACCGATAATTATTGTCAAAAATAAATAATTTCGGGGACGGGGTTGTAACATCCCACATCGCCCAGGGGAGTGATCCTTAATTGTATATTTCCATCCCTACCTAGCACGAGGCCTTTTGGGAGCTCACTGGCTTCGGGTTTCGTCAGAACTCCGAAGTTAAGCGAGAAAGAGGCCAAAGCACTCCCAAGATAATTAACCTATTGGGAAGTTGCTCGTGAATTCCCAAAAATAAAACCGTGAGGGAATGGTAAGCCCAAAGTGGACAATATCGTGCTACGGTGGTGGAACGGGCCCGAGATGTGGTGGACCCGGGTTGGGATGTGACCAAATGGTATCAGAGCCAATCCCTTGCCGGAAGTGTGCTGACGAGGACGTCGGGCCCCTAAGGGGGTGGATTGTAACATCCCATATCGCCCAGCGGAGTGATCCTTAAATGTAAATTCTCATCCCTACCTAGCACGAGGCCTTTTGGGAGATCACTGGCTTCGAGTTCCGTCGGAACTCCGAAGTTAAGCGAGAAAGAGGCCAGAGCATTCCCAGGATAGGTGACCCACTGGGAAGTTGCTCGTCAGTT
This sequence comes from Malus domestica, assembly GCF_042453785.1. Classification (NCBI taxonomy): domain Eukaryota; kingdom Viridiplantae; phylum Streptophyta; class Magnoliopsida; order Rosales; family Rosaceae; genus Malus; species Malus domestica. Next base: position 17,047,112 of record NC_091663.1, read on the forward strand.
CCCAAAAACAAAACCGTGAGGGAATGGTTAGCCCAAAGCGAACAATATCGTGCTACGGTGGTGGAACGGGCTCGGGATGTGGTGGACCCGGGCCGAGATGTGACAACTTCTCATTTTCTCCTTCAAATCCCATACTCACCCTTCCTCTCCCTTTAATATTATGTAGTCTCCGTGTAGTAACTCCGGCGAGATCTCGAACCCTTTGACTAAGGTAAGCACCTTAGACTGTTATAAAATTTTGTTAGGTTAGATAAGGGTGTCTTGAGACATTTTGGAATGGTGTGGATGCAGAATCCTTGGGGAAAATACATTTCTTAAATTTTCTGGAGAGTGACCGTGAGTTTTAGGGATTTTTCCGACCGATCTCAATGGCAACGCCACTCCATCTTGGTAAGGCTCGAATCCTTACTCCTTGATCTTTATTTTGGCTTTTGAATGAAGGTTTTTGATTGAGTTATGACCCCAAATCGGAACCAGGGAAGTTTTCCGACAAGAACACCCAAAATTCGGTATTCTTCTTATTTTTCCGGCGGGCCACAATATGTTTTGGGCCAATTGGTCCTAGCCCAATGAGGAGCCCATTGTTTTAGCTTTGTAAATTAGAACCCAGATTTTAAGACCCAATTTCGTGGGCTGTGTAGTCAGCCCAAACCCAACCCCATTTCGAAAAAAATAAAAATAAATAAATAAATAAATAAATTTAAATAATCTGTTGGGCCAACCCAACCTTTAAGTTCATTTCAATTTGGACCTCAGCCATTTAATTCGTTTAGGCCTTATGTTTAAAATGAATTAAGTCCATTTAGCTATAATTTAGGCTTCATACTTAAATTAGATTAAGTCCAAAAATTATTCTAAAAATATGGGAATGCTCGTGGGGTTGAGTATGCCATGATGGTATATTCAAATACCCTAATTGAGCAACGTATGAAAAGTTATTTACAGAGTTGAGTATGTGTTTAAAATTAACGTTAAATTAATTGTTTCACATTTAGGTGAGACGTTTCCGGAGGATGAGCGTAGCTAGGCGAGACTCGGGGGTTACGACCCTGCTACATACTAGTGAGTGGGCTTTTGGTTTTCTATATATATACGTATATATGTTTTCCATTTTCCCAGAAATGGTTTTAAATGGATTTACATTTTTAAATGCCATGTCAATTGCATTACATTTTAGTATATGCATTAGTAAATATATGCATATTATTGCTTGACGCTGCGAATGCCCAGGTAAGCTTCAGGTGAGTACATATTGATGATAGTGATTGCAATATGTATGGTTATGTTTAGATGCATTTAGTGCTCATTATCCTGCACCTCGGTGTTAGTGCTCCGCCTGAGGCCAGGGCTTAACCTGCACATGATCGTTCACCTCCCGCACCACACGCTCACCTTAGATCTAAGGCAGGTGCCAGCCTGTCGTACAGACCACATTAGGTGGTTCTGACACATAGGTGACTTGCGATACTTCGCACAACCTTCACGTGATCGTAGCACTTGAGCGTATCTATTTACACCTAGCATGTCGTATAGACCACATTAGGTGGTTCTGACTCGTGTGAAAGAATTAGTAGATGAGCTATAGGCTCAGCCTTACAGGTCACGTTAGGTGACTTTGGCTGACATATCATTTTACATTGATTTATTTCACCTGGCTTACTTATTTCATTACTGAGATACTTGACATGGCATATAGTTGGTTTTCACTACTCTCGAGCATGATTTCCACATACGTATGTATTACTACTTTCTAGGAAATTATACGGGTTTTATGGTGAGGGGTTATTATTTTTGGAAAGAGAAATGGTTTTAAAAAGCTTTGTTTTTGGCTACTCACGTTTTCTGTTTTGCACCCCTCCAAGTTCTAGTTAGACGTTCATGTTGGTGGCTTACAAGGACTCTGCGGCGGTTCTAACAAACTTCAAATAATGTAGGGATTTGTTTCATGTCTTTTATAATTAATACTTAGCCTGCTAGACTACACTTAGGTTACCTATGCTCTCAATACTTGCATTACTACTTTAAACACCTGATGCGAAAATTAACTTAACATACAAATTAAACCCTCTTGTTGTCAAATTGTAGTATAAATACAAGTAGGGATCGTTCTAAACCGGGGATTAGGAGGGCTTGCTAAAACCTCTAAACTGACTTAAAAACATATAAACAAAGTTAAAAACACTAAACTAGACTCAAAGAACTTAAAACAAACTCAAAGGACTCAAAACAAGCTAAAAACGCTCAAATCTGCCTAAAAACACAAACTGGGCAAATTTGGACTCTAACACACTTTTGGGATACCTAAAAACACAAATCAAAACAGATTTTGACTAATAAAACAATTTAAAGTAAAGGGGGTTTTGGTTTTGACGAATTTGAAAACAAAACAAGTAAATTAAAGAACTAATGAAATCTGCACGAATTTGAGTAAATTGAATGGATGGAAGGCTAGCTAGGAGGTTCTTCTCCACACATGACATACTTGCACATAAACCAATTTTCAGTTGTTCTTTCGATCAATCATGAAACTCAACACCCCAGGTTAATTAAGTCCGCTTAAATTAACCTTCAAGTTCTCCTTAAGTTATTGAATTGGATGGGAAAGCGCATACAACAATTCAAGCATTCTTCAAAAGTTCTTTATGTGAACAACACAATAAAGATACAATCAAAGATCATTAAGTATTATGAAAACTATAAGTATTGACGAGGCATTCGTTACTATGATGAGCATGAAACTCATGCCAAGAATTTATTTAACGCGATCGTTTATATGCGACCTCCACTACTTGTGAATATAAGTTTCTAACTATTAGGTGAAACTCCCTTATACTCTAGCATCATATTCATGCATGCAAACTAAGTGTGCACTCTTAATAAACATACACGAATAAGTTATCAATCAAGCAGTTAAGCAAATTGAATTCACAACTTATGAAATCACAACTGAAGGTAATTAAATCATATTGCAAGCATGAACATGGTTTCGAATTCCCCCCTAGCTAATGGGGGGTTTAGTTCCTCATACTCACAAAGCAAAGATAAAAAAATTTAGACATTGAAAACAAAAGTATGAAAACACCTAAAAACGCTCCAACAATCCAACTTGAATGGCAAGCATGTCCAAAGGTCCTCATTCTTCTCTTTGTTGCGGCACAAGGTGTGGTTTGATGGATTAGTGGTAAATTATGGTGGTGGATGGATATAGGTGAGTTATGGTGAAGGGTGGATGGGTGGATTGTGTTCTATTTTTGGTTGGATGAGTGCCACAGCAAGGGAATGGAATTGTATGTGTTTGTGGGATGTGGGAATATATGGATGAATGTAAGGTCTTTTCTAATCGATCCTAGTTATGGTGAAGGGTGGATGTATTTATAGGCTAGGGAGAAGAGTGTATGGAGTTGTAATGAGTGGATGTAGTGGTAGGTGAATGTGTTGGGTGGAATGAGTGGATGTAGTGGTAGGTGAATGGATGTGTTGGGTGAAATGAGTGGATGTAGTGGTAGGTGAATGGATGTGTTGGGTGGATGTAGTGGTAGGTGAATGTGTTGGGTGAAATGAGTGTGCTAAAATGGTTATTTATAGGGAGAGGATGATGCACAAACTTCAAATTTCGTCCATTCCTTTTGCTCCAAGCATATGCTATCCATTCCATGCCCAAAAATGCTCCAAAATGCACTTCTTTGCCACATTAACCCTTTGGACCTACAAACACACGAAAATAGCTTAAAATACTAAAATAACTACAAACTAACAACATAAATGCCAAGAAACAAGCTAACTAAGTCGCATAAATATGCTCCTATCAACACCTATGCACACTTTTATAGTTATCTTAGTGTAAATTAGTTAGTTTTGGTTTTTAATTACTCACATTTTCGTATCACTTCCGCTCTGCGCTCATGGCTACGTCACCCTCACGTGATAGCCAGCTTGCCTCGATTACGGTCGGCCTGCATATTTGGTGAGTATTCTAATCATTTTGATGTCTTATGTCAGAACCATGCCGCCTCGTAGAGAGCCACATACTTATTCTGAGTCTAATTTCCCAAATATTGCCTAACTTGGTGAAGCTATTGCTAATGTTATTCAGTCATCGCTACGTCCTCCCCAGAGAACCCCTTTGGAGACTGTATATAACTTAAAGTTAAATAATTTTGTTGGTACTCAGGGAGCTGAGCGTTAGCTCAATCATGTTGAGAAAACCTATCGAGTGATACAGCGACATAGGAATTTCCCTGAGGATATATAGGTCGAGACGACCACTTGGTTTTTGGGTAAGGAGGCTGCATCCTGGTGGAGGCAGGAATCTTTTCAGTTGTCATCAGAAAAAGCTGCAGATTGAGAGGTTTTTAAGCATCTATTCCAGAAGAGATTTGTACCTCCAGAGTATTTGGATCGTAAGAAGGAAGAATTCTCACATTTGAAACAGGGGAAAATGTTAGCTAATGAGTACCATAGAAAGTTTACTGATTTGTCCTGATATTGTCCAGAGATTGTTGAAAATCCTGCTGAAATGCTTGACGATTTAAGTGGGGTACTCGAAAGAAATGGCGTTCTATGGCGACTATAACTCCCTTTTCTACATATCAGGAGTTTTATAAGTTCTACTTCGAGTTGAAGACTCTGAGGATGCTCCAGATAACAGTGAGGAGGAAGAAGAAAAAGATAATAGCCAGAAGAAAAATAATAATAAAGATAAAAGCCAATCATCACAAGGACCTTGCAAGACGCAGAGTTTTAAGAGAAGTGGTACTAGTTCTAGTTCTTCTAGTGGGGGCTCGAGTTCCACTGTGCCTCGGAGGGGCGGCCGTTCATGAGGTTCCCTCTTTCAGAGGCAGAGAGATTTTAGTGGTTTTGGTAGTCCATTTGCCGTAGATGTAATAGTCGACATTTTGGGGAATGTAGACAGGGTAACAGAGGATGTTTTGCTTGTGGTCAGACGGGACACCGGGCTAATCACTGCCCACAGAGCCAGCAGAAGCCCCAGCCACCTGCCTTGCCACCACCAGTTCCTATTCAGCAAGTCTCACGGTCTAGTGGTTATACCCTGATGGGTAATGGGGGTGCATATCATTATCAGAAAATATAGCTCCATATCATGGAGGACCTTATCAGTACCCACATGATTCATATCACCAGGGTGGTTACGCTCTGCACCTAGGAGGTTACACACCATATCCACCATATCCAGGTGGTGGATCATAGTGGTATCCGGAAGGGTAGTCCTAGAACGTTGAGGTTGCTTCTAGCAGTGCTGGGTCAACTAGGCAGCCTAATCAGCTTGGTCAAGGATGTGGTTTGCAGAGACGTGGAAATCAAGCTAACAGAGGTCATGGAGGACGGCAACAGCCATAATTTCATGTTCATCACATTACTCTGCAGGATGCGCAGAGTAATCCTGATCTTATTATGGGTACGTTGAATATTCTTGGCCATTTTGCTAGAGTATTAATTGATTCTGGTGCCACACAGTCTGTTATTTCTCATACGTTTGCTCAAAAGATGCAACCCTACCCTACACTTCTTGGTTATGAATTAGAATTTTCTATGCTTAGGGGTGAGACATGTTATGTTAGCTGGGCATATCAAGGATGTCCTATTCTGGTAGAGGACATCATTATGCCAGCTAATCTTGTTCCATTAGATATTGTTGATTTCGATGTTATTCTAGGCATGGATTGGTTACATTACAATCGTGCCAAATTGGATTGTTATGAGAAGACATTCACTTTCCATCGGTCGGGCTTGCCTGTGGTTACCTTTGTGAGTGTTCGTAATGGACTGAAACATGACGCTATTTCTGCCGTGAGGGCTAGATGGCTAATGAAAAGGTTGTCAGGTTTATTTGGCTCACGTGGTATTAAATTAGGATACTCCTATCCGTGTGAAGGATGTACAGGTAGTTAGGCACTTCCCTGATGTTTTCCCTAACGATTTACTTGGATTACCACCAGATAGAGAAGTAGAGTTCACTATTGATTTACTTCTAGGTACATATCCTATTTCCTTAACTCCTTATCAAATGGCTCCTATTGAGTTGAGGGAATTGACCCAGTTGCAGGAATTAGTTGATAAGGGTTTCATTTAGCCTAGTACTTTACCTTGGGGAGCTCCAGTTTTATTTGTACGGAAGAAGGACGGGACTTTGAGGCTGTGTCTCGATTATCAACAGTTGAATCAGGTAACGATTAAAAACCATTATTGCCTCGTATTGACGATCTTTTTTACTAGCTTTGAGGTGCTTGCGTGTTCTCCAAGATTGATTTGAGATCTGGGTATTATCAGTTGAAGATCAGGTGTGAGGATGTCTCGAAGATAGCGTTTCATACTCGTTATGGTCATTATGAGTTCCTCGTGATGCCATTTGGGTTAACGAATGCTCCAATAGCCTTTATGGATTTGATGAATCGGGTATTTCACCCGTATCTTGACAGGTTTGTTATTGTTTTCATTGATGATATTTTGGTATATTCTAAATCTAAGGCGGAGCATACTAGACATCTCACTCTGGTTTTGAAAAAATTGAGGGAACACCAGCTATATGCTAAGTTTAGTAAATGCCAATTCTGGCTGAATCAAGCGTCGTTCTTAAGGCATGTGATAACAACTCAGGGTATTCTGGTGGAACCACAGAAAGTAACTGCAGTTCAAAATTAGGAGCAACCACGAACCGTCACCGAGGTACGGAGTTTTCTCTACTTAGCAGATTATTACCAACAATTTGTTAAAGATTTTTCAACCATAGCTTTACCACTGACGAGGTTGACCAGAAAAGACGTTAAATTCGAGTGGGATGATGATTATGAGTGGAGTTTCCAGCAGCTAAAGTATTGTCTCACTCATGCACTTGTTTTGGCACTTCCAGACGACATTGGTAATTTTGAGATTTACAATGATGCTTCTTTGAATGGTTTAGGCTGTGTGTTAATGTAGCATGGCAGGGTAATCGCGTATGCTTCTTGACAGTTGAAACCTCACGAGATGAATTACCCCACACATGATCTTGAGCTAGCAACTAATATTTTTGCCCTGAAGATTTGGAGGCATTATTTATATGGAGAAAAGTGCAAGATTTTCACAGATCATAAAAGCTTCAAGTACATTTTCGCCCAGAAAGATCTTAACCTTTGGCAACGAAGGTGGATAGAATTGCTCAGTGATTATGATTGCACAATTGAGTATCACCTTGGTCGTGGAAACACAGTGGAAAACGCACTTAGTAGGAAATCACATGGATGTATCCCTCTTCTCACAAAATTAGGATCTACTGGAGTTGATTTGGGAGTGGAGGATCGGGAGGTAGCATTACTCGCAAGTTTTTGAGTTAGACCAATTTTGATAGATCGTGTACTCGAGGATCAAATGAATGATGAGGAATCTCAGGAGTTTATTCAGGCAGTTTCAGAAGGGAAAAAGAAAGATCTTAGAATTCGGGAATTTGATGGCATGTTTATGCAGGGAAGTCGGATGTACGTGCGAAATATTGCAGAACTAAAGAAAGATATACTCGATTAGGCACATATATCGGCCTATGCGATGCATCATGGGAGTACCAAGATGTATCACACTATTCGACCTTTCTACTATTAGCCTAGCATGAAAAGAAAGATTGCTGAATATATGAGTCAATGTGCAATTTGTCAGCAAGTCAAAGCTGAGAGGAAGAAGCCTTTTGGATTAATGTAGCCACTTCCTGTTCCCCAATGAAAATGGTAAAATATTACCATGGATTTCGTATAAAAGCTTCCTCGTACGTGAAATGGCTACAATGGCATCTGGGTGATAGTGGATCGGCTTACCAAGTCAACATATTTTATACCAGTTCGAGAAAACTATTCTTTAAGTCGATTAATTGAGCTATTTATATCAGAGATTGTTAAATACCATGGGGTTTCGGTTAATATTATTTCTGATCGGGATCCTAGGTTTACTTCTAAGTTTTGGGTGGCTTTCCAGGAAGTTCTTGGTTTGAGATTGCTTTATAGTACGACGTATCATCCACAGACAGATGGGCAATCCGAGAGAACTATCCAGACACTAGAAGTTGAGATCTTCAGTACTACAGTTTGGCGACGCTTGGCATAAGCGTTTGGATTTGATGGAGTTTGCCTACAATAACAGCTACCATTCTAGCATCGATATGTCACCTTTCGAGGCACTTTATGGTAAGTCCTGTCGTACTCCTCTATGTTGGTCAGAAGTTGGTGAGTTGGTGTTAGTGGGCCCTGAGATTGTTGATGACACTACCCAAAATATTCATGTAATTAAAGCTAACTTGAAAGTGGCCCAATATCGACATAAGGGTCTTGCCGATAAAGATGCCACTGATAGAGTATATAACGTTGGAGAGTGGGTATTTCTGAAGCTATCTCCGTGGAAAGGCATGTTTGAAATGTGCCCTAAAACCAATCATATGATGATACTTTACGGACATTTCACATGTTAAACTAATCTAGTTTAATATCAAGGGCAAAGATTATTGTTTGAGCCGTCTCATATAAATGTTATATGCTTAAACGATAAGTCCAAGGAATATGTGATTGAGAGAATGCAATCTAAAGAAGTTAGATTCATGAGACCATTCTTTCGTAGACACATCCTAAACGTTCCTGATCATAGGATTGCCAATGGGGCATTGACAGTCCGTTAAGATCAGTACGTGCTGTGTCTTCTCTCAGGGAGAGTGACTAGTCTCGAGTCATTAGTGTGTATGACATCAAGACAAGTACGTAGGTGCTCAATAGAGAATGAGTTCACTGAACACGATCAACGAAGAGTTCTCATATTCATGTCACATGAGAACTCATGGTTGGGATAATGCAAAGTAGTCCTTTGACCTGAGGCATCATAGTTGTCTTGTGGTTAAGTCCTTGATCTTTGATTATGTCAAAAGTCACTCCAAAAGGAGGGTGTCCACGGCATAGTTGGGGTTAAGCCACTTAGCTATGGAGGCAAGTGAATGTGCAACAAGGGATCTCTAACCTTCAAACCGTTTGGGGGAGAATACTCTATGATATGATTAAGAATCTCTGGCCAGAGTATGAATGAGATTTAGGAAAGTCGTTCCAAATCACATTCAAGGTAATCATATAAGCACACGAATCACATTGGATAGTAGACATGAATAAACTATCAAACCAAACAATGTGGTCAAGAGTATTGTATTAGAGAAAGACCGTATTGCATTTGTAATCCTAAACTGAATAGGTTCTCTACCTCTTCTGATTAGCTTGGGTAACCATGATATGCTGCTAGGTGTCACTCTTGGTTTGTGGAAGCCCTAAACGTGTATAAACACTAAAGGGAGAATTGAAAGTAAGTTTCAATTCACAATCGATTTGAAAGAGTTTTAATCGCCCACTGCCTCTCTAAAAGGAACCTACTGGATCGTACACCGTGTAAGGTGGAGATTGAAGAAACAATGGAGATGAGTAAGAATAATTAAATGGTTTAATTATTTATGGCAAGGATTAATTAATATGTTAATTAATCAAACGAATAAGTTCGTTAAAGACCTCGGGATAGTTTTGGACCTTAAGGCCCAATGGGCTTCGAACGTCAAGCCCATTGACTTAAGTTGTATGACAATTTAATGAATAAAGATTCACAAAGGCCCAAAAGCCCAAATCCCTTATGTGGCCGGCCATGTGTGTGTTGAATTAGGGTTTTTGGTTCTTTAGGTCATTTAAAGAAGTGACTATATAAAGAACTTTATAGCCTAAAATTTATTAAGGGTTTCTTTTAGGAAATTGGAGAGAACACAAAGCTCTCATTTCTCTCTAAAGAGGCCGGCCCCCTTGGAGGGATTAGCTAGCAATCCCACTCCTCCAAGGCCACTCATTTCTTCTCCAATCTAACCTTGGTGTAGACACTTAGAGGTTCTCAATTTTGGGAACTTGGAGAACCATATTCTTCCATCCAAATCCTTGGATCTAAGAAGCAAGGAATGAAGGCCCTCTCTTTGGGTGATTAGCCTTTGCTTATGCAAAGAGGAATCTACAAAGGTATAAATTTCAACTCACTTTGTTTTGAGTTGAGTCTTGGTTCACCAATCTACTAGGCTTTGAATTTCATGGGTAATGTTTTGTTTTTGAGTGCATGCAAGCATGATTCCGCCTTTAATTGTTAATTGCATGCTTATAGATGTTGCTCAAATGAACATGTTTTCTCAAAATCATCCTTCAAGGCGTAGTACGGTTCGGTAAGAAAGGTAAGTTAAGTTCTCGCTACCGTAATAGATCACCAAACGAATCGGTGAAGTTTCCTACAAACTTAAGTTACCCCCAGAGCTATCAAAGGTGCACGGCATTTTTCATGTCTCAATGCTTTATCATTATGTCTCTTACCCATCACATGTGATACCTCCTCAACCACTAGAAATTAATCCAGACTTGACATATGACGAGGAGCCAGTGACGATTTTAGATTGGAATGATGAGGTTCTTAGGAACAAAACTATGCGCATGTTGAAAGTTTTGTGGAGGAACCATTCAGTGGAGGAAGCCACTTAGGAGATGGAGGATGGTATGCAAGATTTATATCCACACCTATTTTATGGATATTAATATCTATTATGCTAGTATACAGAAATTTCGGGGACGAAATTTTCTTAAGGGGGTAAGTTGTGACTGACTTGTCTCGAATAAATATATATTTTCTCCCCGTATGTGTGAAAGTGACGATTATGCCCTTGTTGGCTTGGTGACGTGGATGTACGTACATAGTTTTAAATTATTTTCTCGCTCACGAAATTAAATGGTGCTCGACGTCATGGGCACATCGACCTAAATTAAGAACGAGAATGGGCAAAATTCTATTTTTGGATTGGTTTATTTCTTCTTTGGACCTATTTTTTTAGGGCTTAAACTCTATGACCCAATCAAGGGCCTTATTATTTTTCCCTTCCTACCCGTGCCTCCCCTCACTCCAGAAACTTCCTTTCTCTCACTCACACTCTCCCGCACTTCTCCCTCTCTCGGTGCTCTCGTCCCCGACACAACACACACGCACATACATACTTGCACACACTGCAACTATCAAGACTTTTCCTTTTCTCCCTCATATCCCATACTCACCCCTCCTCACCCTTTAATATTTTGTAGTCTCCATGTGGTAACTCCGGCGAGATCTCTAAGCACCTTAGGCTGTTATAAAATTGTGTTAGGTTAGATAAGGGTGTCTTAAGACATTTTGGAATGGTGTGGATGCAGAATCCTTGGGGAAAATACATTTCTTAAATTTTCCGATGAGTGATCATGAGTTTTAAGGATTTTCCGACCGATCGCGACGGCAACGCCACTCCACCTTGGTAAGGCTGAAATCCTTACTCCTTGGTCTTCATTTTGGCTTTTGAATGAAGGTTTTTGTTTGAGTTATGACCCCAAATCGGAACCGAGGAAGTTTTCCGACAAGAACACCCAAAATCCGGTGTTCTTCTTCATATATTTTCCGGCGGGCCACAATATGTTTTGGGCCAATTCGTCCTAGCCCAATGAAGAGCCCATTGTTTTAGCTTTGTAAATTAGAACCCAAATTTTAAGACCCAATTTAGTGGGCTGTGTGGTCAGCCCAAACCCAAGCCCATTTCGAAAAAGATAAAAAAAAAAAAAAAAAAATTTAAATAATCTGTTAGGCCAACCCAACCTTTAAGTGCCTTTCAATTTGGACCTAAGCCATTTAATTGGTTTAGGCCTTATGTTTAAAATGAATTAAGTCCATTTAGTTGTAATTTAGGCTTCATACTTAAATTAGATTAACTCCAAAAATTAATCTAAAAATATGGGAATGCTCGTGGTGTTGAGTAGGCCACAATGGTATATTCAAATACCACAATTGAGCAACATATGAGAAGTTATTTAAAAAGTTGAGTATGTGTTTAAAATTAATGTTAAATTAGTTGTTTCACATTTAGGTGAGACGTTTCCAAAGGATGAGCGTAGCCACCCTAGACTTGGGGGTTACGATCCTGCTACATACTAGTGAGTGGGCTTTTGGTTTTCTATATATATACGTATATATGCTTTCCATTTTCCTAGAAATGGTTTTAAATGGATTTACGTTTTTAATGCCATGTCAATTGCATTACATTTTAGTATATGCATTAGTATAGATATGCATATTATTGCATGACGCTGCGGAAGCCCAGGTAAGCTTCAGGTGAGTACATATTGATGATAGTGATTGCAGTATGTATGGTTATGTTTAGATGCATTTAGTGCTCATTATCCTGTACCCTGATGTTAGTGCTCCGCCCGAGGCTAAAGCCTAGCCTTCATGTGATCGTTCACCTCCCGCACCACACGGTCACCTTGGATCTAAGGCAAGTGCCAGCCTGTCGTATAGACCACATTAGGTGGTTCTAAATCGTAGGTGACTTGCCATACTTCGCATAGCCTTCACGTGATCGTAGCACTTGAGCGTATCTATTTACACCCAGCCTGTCGTACAGACCACATTAGGTGATTCTGACTTGTGTGAGGAATTAGTAGATGTGCTATAGGCTCAACCGTACAAGTCACGTTAAGTGACTCTGACTGACATATAATTTTACATTGATTTATTTCACATGGCTGACTTATTTCATTGTTGAGATACTTGACATGGCATATAGTTGGTTTTCACTACTCTCAAGCATGATTTCTACATACATATGTATTACTACTTTCTGGGAAATTATATGGGTTTTATGATGAGAGGTTATTATTTTTGGAAAGAGAAATGGTTTTAAAAAGCTTTATTTTTTCCCACTCACGTTTTCTGTTTTGCGCCTCTCCAGGTTCTAGTTAGACGTTCGTGTTGGTGGATTATGAGGACTCTACGGCGGTTCTGACAGACTTTAAATAATGTACGGATTTCTTTCATGTCTTGTATAATTAATACTTAGCTTGCTGGATTGCACTTAGGTTACCTACGCTCTGAATACTTGCATTACTACTTTAAACACCTATTCACACTTTTATAGTTATCTTAGTGTAAATTAGTTAGTTTTGGTTTTTAATTACTCACATTTTCGTATCACTTCCGCTCTGCACTCATGGCTACGCCACCCTCACGTGATAGCCAGCATGCTTCCATTCCGGTTAGGGTGTGCCAGTAGAGAATCGTAGAAAATTTAACTCACTCACTTTTGTCCTTGTACAAACTAAAGAACAGGACTTGGCTATTGAAGATTCAGCAGCATCCCTTGCTGATAACCAATCACGGCTGGACACGTGTTCAAGTTATAAATTTTTTAATCACAACTTTGATACATATTCAACCGTGATTGGTCACCAGAGAGTGTTGCTGGTTCTTTGAGTAGCCAAGTTCTATCCCAAACTAAATATAGTCCCGCAGAGGAAAATTCCAAAGGTTCTTACCAGAAGAATCATTCGGTGACGTCACATGGTGTAGGGCATGTCACATTTTCAGATTTTCTGCCCTTATTGGCTTCTGCGGCTGACCCCTGGTGGAGCAATTGTCACAGTCAAAACTGACCATTGTTCTTGAGGCGTATATACCGGATTGTAATAGGATCCTAGGATGGGGACATATGTGGGTGCATGTCATCCCAACCTGATGTATATTAATTATTTTTTTTCACCTGCAGGACTTTTCTAATCCCATATATTTGAAATCTTATTCACGTTGCTGTCATATTTATATCAATACTACAATATTGTATATAAACTTACGCATGTCTTGTATTATTGCACACAATGTCACAACGACGATATACTTATGCTATAAAAATTATTCTCCTGGTTTTGACATTGCTATTTCCTAAACAATTAGTGATAATTTACACAATAAAAAAGACAAAAAAAATTGAGAAAAAAATTCATTTCTGTAATTTTATATAAAGAAGATTTAATAAGATGAAATTAATTATCGCATATGCATACATCTCTATTTCCTCTTGTCATGTTTTTCAAACTAGTTAGGTGCAACTATAATAACAAAAAAAAGGTTGAATTGTGGGTACAAAAAAAAAAGATGAGTTTTTTTTTTAACAAAAGAAAACCAAACGGTGATATTTAAAGTGTATCAATGTACTCTAAATGATATTACATACATATATATATACTAAGTTACTGATACGTTTATATTATCAACTTTAGTATATAAAAAGCTAACAACAAGTTATGTGTAACCCTAAACCCTATTGGTACGTTTCAAGCCAATAATTGTACATTTCAATACAGCTTGGGAAATTGCAATTTAGTAAGCATACATTTTAGTTAGGTATATGAATAAGTTTTAATTTAGCATAGGTACGTTTTAATTTGAGAATAAGTTGTGTTGGTAAAAGAATGATGGTACATTTCAATTAAATCATACTCGAATTTCTAGAGACAAAAATAAAGAATGAGACTTAACCATTAACGACAATATTTACAGTAATGAAGAACAAAGTATGACACGACCAATTAGCTTTAATTTTAATTTTCTCTTTTCTTAACGGTTCTTAAAGGATTAGGTTATTTTACCTATTAATTTTAACGGTAAAATGATACGACCTGTTAAGATAATGGGTATGACCCGTTAAGATAACAAGTATTATACAAAATGACACAAACACGACAAACATGACTCATTCGCCATACCTATTTACGATCCATGACATCAGCGAGCAGACAAAGTCAACAACATGTTGACTCATGACATGGGAGCCATCATTGACACTAAGTTCCCTATGGAACACTAGTAGAAAAAATAGCTTGTGTCTCAATATTTTGCGCAAAGAAGAAGATTTCATCACATAAGTGTAACTTACGCAACAAAAACACACGACACACTTAGGTCGTGCGAACAATTTCTTCGTGCAAGAGGACTTCACACGACGATTACTATTGTTTGTTGCGCACGAAAAGGCAGGTAAATAAAATATGGGGCCAAAAGTTTGCGCGACGAGTTTTCAACGGTCAGCTGCGCATTAAACCTCTCATTTATAGTGCGCATATATAACACACTTTGCACGACTAAGGATTTGTCGCGCAAAGTGTGTTGGGTTTACATTGTTTCGAAACCCTATTTTGCAAAGGTTTTGTTTCAAACGATGGCTGATTCAGTTTCAGATTCAACGAAAAGTTGGGAAGGAGAAGGCTCTCGTGAAGTGAAAGGTAAAAAAAATTAATTGTTTTACATTTGATATGGTTGAAATTATTGTTTTAATAGGCTATTATAATTAGATCTTTGTGGTAGGAAACAAAATGAGGAAAGTTGTGTTGACAATAGAGAGGTACCGACGTAAGCGTTTGCCCTCGTTTGATGACAAAAGTTCGGCTTAAGAGTTTATCGAACTTATGTTCGATATAGGAGGATTGGTGCTGAAGCAGTGTTCTACTGAGTTTAAGTCTTGGAAAATGGTGCTTGTGGACTTGAAGAACTCCATGGTGCAGGAGTTATCGGTAAGTTTGTATTAAAGAATGTGTAATTGTTTTTGTTTAAAAATGATATTTTTGCGATAACTAATTTAATTTTATTGCCATTATAGGTTGTTTGGGATGTTGATGAAACTGATGAGAAATAGCAAAAGTATGTGGATGACCTTTTCAAGATGCAGTTCCGGCAATGGAAGTTCGATGTACAACGGGCTGATATTGCTACCGATGCCCTTGCTAATGACCCAGAGGAAGAGTGAACTTAATTTGTTTTCTTTTTAATCTTTTTTGTTTATGAAATAAGATTTATTTGAACGTTATGTTGGACTTTATTTTTAAAATTTATGTTACATGGACGGCTTAAAGTTTACATTAGTTATAATATATATTTTTGTTAATAAATTATTTTTAATAAATATATTGGTAATATATAATTTGGTTTGATAATTTTAATTCGATAACAACAATTTACATTAGATAGAAAGAAAACGGAAAAAAAATAATGCAACTTGCATGATGAATATAGTGTTCATCATGCAAATAGTTTACATTATTAAATTATAAAGAAAACGAAAAAGAGAATTTTGCAAAAAAAAAAAAAAAAAAAAAAAAGTCACTTGCACGACGAAGTTATATTTCGCCTCACAAAGTGATTCTCCCAAAAGTAATTATAACGTGACTTTTGTTGCAGAGGTAGAAAATTGTTGAAAAACTACATATTTTGCCTCTACACCTTCCTTCTCTTCGTTTTTTCTTCAATTCAGGATCCATCGTTCCTATTTTCTCTCAATTTCTTCCTCTAATACTTTGTCCATCTAAATCTCAATCTTCTCTAGGTTGATGGAGCTATTTTGGTGTGTTTGGTAACGGTTTTTGTTATGTTCATTTAAAAGTATCAATGTCAATACATTCTAACACTGTAAAATTCGTTGTGTATAGGGATATTGTGTGTGACTAGCACTCGGTGGATAACGATTTGGAAGGTATTTTCTTCATTTTATTTAAAAAATATATAAATTAGTTAAATTATATTGAAATTATGTTGTTATGTTTATATTAAGTTGTTAAATTATATTTATTACAAAAAAAATTATGTTATAATTATGTACAATGTTGAGTTGTATATGTACAAATTTGTGTTGTGATGTAAGAAGTTAATTGTAATTAACTTCGTACTTTTTTTTTTTTTTGTAGTAAAACTTAGTTTCCCGTTTGAGGATTAGTTGGATGTAGCGCATGGATGCGAAAGCATGACTACGGTCCAATTGATTCTTGAATTGTCCCATTATTTGAACAGTTTGGGAATGCAAAGTTATGACGCATAGTTTATGGTTAAAGGATTAGGTTTTCGGTCATGGGGATTTCAATGTCATCTATGTACGTTCTTCGGGTGGCACATAGGTATTTCATATCTATGTCATGCACTTGAAAAACTGTACAGAGATGTTGCCAAAATTTCTCTACGTCGAAATCTAATCTAAAGTAGCCATAAATTACGTGACATAATTTTGCATTCCCGAATGGGATAGGGCCCTTACTGGAGGCATAAGGTGACAAGATCATGTTGAAGTTGTTGTGATTGTTGTACTGTTATTGTGGTTGCAGGAATGATGGACAGAACGTGGATGCAAAACCTGAATAGATGTGCCAACGAATACTTGAATGGAATCGAGAATTTTATTGACTTTGCACTTACATACAACCCGGGTGCAACTAGAATCCGATGTCCTTGTAGGAGGTGTAATAACACGTTAAGGGAAACTATTGAAAATGTTTGAATTCATTTAGTAAGAAATGGAATGGTAGAGACCTATGGTATTGGAACCATCGCGGGGAACAATTAGACAATACTTCGTCTTCAAACGTGACAAGAGTAGGCAATGTTTAACCTAATATGGATTTGTTTGGACCCGATTTTACATCATCGGCTCGAGCAATCGAGGTCATTGGATAAGTAGAGTTTTGAACCATTGGATGACAAAGTGGTTGAGATGATTTTCAATTATTATTGAGGAATAATATTGTGGTTTTAATCATAATATTATCTATATCCAGCTGATTGTTTAAAGATAAATGATGAGGCAGATCATATTTCCAACTTGGATGTACAGTTCAAACGAGTTTAGGATGTTTGGTACGATTCTCGCTGCAATACAATGGATTAATTTAAAATCAATGCATGTGTTGGATAATATGAAATGGTGCAATGATGGTGATCAAGATCAGCAACAATTTGTGATAATGGCAGAGGATGATTTGATTTGCAAATGGTTTGCATGGATGAGATGGCATGAAAAAATGAGCTTTTTATGGTCTCCACGTGGAAGTTTAATGAAGATTATTTGGAATGGTAATTCCAAATGCATGCACTTGGACGTGAATATGGGTCTAAACATTGCAGGATTATTTAGAATGCTATAGGAAAAGTTCCATGTGCTTGTAAATTGATCTGATTGCATGATTATCATAAGTGGACGACAGTTATCAAAGTGTGGCTTTGCTCCTTTGGAATAATATTAATAGGAATATTATTTATTTCGATTGGATACTCCAAGTCACGAATAACAACTTCATAGTGTGTTCATCAAGGCATGTCCCAATTAATACAGAGGTCGAGGGACATGGAAAAGCCCCTCCAATTCAACACACAAACTGCCCTGCGCAAACTCTCGCTCTACACGAAACCTCTCAACAACCTTGAGATTTTTATTTTCTTTTTCACCGACACATCTTCAGTTTAGATGCCCTGTGAAGGCAACCGGCGAACATCTTCAGTTTGGATAAACAACACTGTCACCGTAGAATCAGTAGACCGCGAAGCACCTTCAATTTAGATAAACAGCACTGCGTTAAGGCCGACTGGTTATCTATCCAAGTCTCGGTCGAGAAGGGTTTTCGAATCCTTATTGGCAGAGGTCATCTCACGAGCCTTCTTGGCAAAACATCCCTACATCAAGGCCGACTAGTTAGACTCAGCGCCTTGAACGCTAAGTTATTTTATGATTGGATAATCACAAGTTGGATTTAGAGTTCAGCATTCTAACGGCCGAACCACATTTACAATTAAGACGTACATCTGCTTTGAATACTTGTGTCCATATAGTCCGGTGTTGATTCGGCGTGCTTATACTCTTACGAATATAATCACTGTGATCGAATCCGAAGCCGACGATTTGTGAACTTCGTAGAACTAGCAACCTTGTCTTCAGGCTCTAGAACCCAAAGGCCGAGATGTGTTCCTTCCTTGGCCGCAATCGCGAGATTCAAAGCGCACCCAATGCAACATCAACAAATTTTACTCACCCGTCGAGTTGGCACACCTCGCACACAACCAAAAGATGTAGTTAGCTCATTAATTACTCAGTTTGCATGCCATGTAGGTTTGGTAGTTTTTAGGGTCAACATTTTGGCACGCCCGATAGGACCAAGTGCTAAAACTATGAAGTTCAAATGATATATCAAGATCACAATCATGATGAGATTCGGCGCCTATTCAAGGAAATTGTCGAGCAACAAAAACTCATTGACCGGATCCTTGAAGCAAATGAAGAAAGGCAAAAATCTTTCTCTCAAATGATGCAGGTGAAGGTTCATCACAACTTACAAGATCAATGGTTAAATGAAGATAGAGCTCGATTTTATGAGTGGCTCGATAAAAAAAACGCCATTTGGGTACAAATCAATTCCATTTGAAGAATGGTTGGATCAAAAGGCCAGGGGGTAATTTTTCGCTCCGGCCACAACCAACATTCGACCTAAGAAGATTGTTGAGACGGCCGAAGAAGAACCTAGGCCACTTGTTTTTTCAGTCAAGACTGAAATTGTGGTAGGCCTAGAAGCAAAAGTTCAAGTTTCTAAGCCACAAATCGACTTAGAAAATGATTCCTCAGAAGAGTGTTCCAATGATGAACAAGGCCGTTACACAACTTCGGACGAAAAAGCCATATCAATTGATATGGTAATTGGAGACATAGTCTTAGATGTCGAAACTACACTGATCAACATGATTATTGGCGATAAAGCCGATATGGAGAAATCCCGTTCGGCTAAGTTGTTTGAGTTAAAAGCCGAAATTGACAAAATTATTATGCCCAGGGGGCTTCATAATTGTTCAACATATTCGGCGGCCGAAAATGAAAAATATTTTGTCCAGTAAAAAATATTTGGAGAAAATTCTTTATTCGGCCTAGAGCGAAATCAATTTGAAAATTTTGTTATTACAAGATCTCAACTTGGAATAAAGCATCATTGGCCTCCTCCTGATTATGGTTCGGCTATTTTCATTTTCTTTTGCTAAAAATTATTCGGCCTTTCAGGCCAATACATAAGAATAACGGGGTGGACACTGTATGCTCAACGATTAGGTGATTAAAATTTAATCTTGCCAAGACTACATATTGCCGAGACTACATATTATATAGAGTTTTGATGTTGAACAGATACCATGCAGCGTTTGTCGGTTTGTGTGGCGGTGTCGACGAAAACAAATTATTTTCTTAATCATTCGATCGTGTAGGCTGATGCTTAAGAACATAAAAGGGGGCCGAGAAACATCTCATGGGGCACACTTAGAGTCCTCGAGGCTTTGACTTCATTTGGTTTTTCTCAGCCTTCAACCCTCGTTGGTTTTCCTCAGCCCAAATTTTCCCGGTGTCATTTGCAAGCTCTATCCTTCAAGATGGTCGAAATAATTACAAGGCTATTTATTAGAGCTGCCGAGCCTTGTATAGATTTGTGGCAGCCGAGGAAGACCATAGCGTTGGCAACACAGAGATGTTATTGCCGAGGAACAAAGTTTCTTTTTCGGCGATACGGGATTTTGCTAGCTACAAAATAATTAATTTCCTTGACCATTCGGCTTGCTAGCTGAAGTTCAAGGAAACTGGGGGGCAATGTTTGGACCCGATTTTACAATAAGTGTGCTAGCAAGATGTTCACTTTGCAGGCAGTGGTGATGTGGACTGTGAACGATTTTCCCGCATATGAAATGTTTTCCGGGTGGAGCACTAGGGGTTATATGGCATGCCCTGTATGCAAGGAAGACTTAACATCTAGTTGGCACGCCGGAAAAGTTTGTTACTTTGGTCATTGGAGATGGTTGCCATGGGACCACGAGTGGCAAGAATAGGATAAAGAGTTTGACGGGAAAAAAAGAGCCTCGCCTTGGACCTAGAGAATGGTCTGGTGGTCCGATTTTGGAACAACTTAACTGTTTGGATGTTGCTCTGTTCGGGAAAAATGTCAGTAAGACCAAACCTTCTACACATATGAACTGGACACACAAGTCTATGTTTTTTGAGCTCTTGTATTGGTCAAAACTAAAATTGAGACACAACCTCGATGTTATGCATGTTGAGAAAAATGTATTTGACACATTGGTCGGTACAATTCTAGATATCGAGGCAAGACAAAGGACACGATCAAAGCTCGTCTTGATTTAGAATGAGTGGGAATATGACGGGTTTTATGGATGAATACGGATAATGATAAAGCTAGAAGGGATCTTACGTTTTTTCCATGAAACTGAATGAGAAAAAAGAATTTTTAAAGTTTTTATTGTGTGTAAAGTTTCTTGATATGTACGCTTCAAATATCACGCACCGCTTGAACATTGACGAGGGTAAATTAGCTGGACTAAAGAGTCATGACTGCTATGTGGTTCTGCAACGCCTACTTCCTGTTGGTATTCAACATCTTTTGCCAGCCGATGTAGTAAAACTAATCGTGTTGTTATCCAGCTTTTTGTCGCAATTGACATCAAGATTGTTGCGAAAGACCGACGTTAATTAGTTGCGCCATGACATTGTGCAAGTTTTATGCAAGTTTGAGATGATATTTCCTCTAGCTTTCTTCACAAGTATGATCCACATGGTGGTTCACTTATTGGATGAGGCATTGCTTGCTGGACCAGTCAACTTTCAATGGATGTATCCAATAGAAAGGTATATAATTCTTGTCATTTTTATTAATCAATATCTTACAATTAGTAAAATTTGTATCCTATCATTTTATTTTGGCAGGTTTCTCGGAGACTTGAAAAAAGGTGTACGAAACAAAGCAAAGCCCAAAGGATCAATTATACAAGCTTGGGTGGCATATGAGGCGTTTATATTTTGTGGAATGTATTTAAAGGATGTGGAGACAACTTTCAATCGTCCTTCTCGCAATAATGATGGGGGTGTGAGAAAGGAGAAACTTTCCGTTTTTGCCCAAATTGCTCGACCCTTCGGAGATCAGATATGAGGCAAGTCGTTTACCAAAAAGGACATAGAGATAACACATTGGTTCGTACTCAACAATTGTGATGAGACACTGTCATACCTAGACAAGCATGAAGATATGATGAAGCAAGCACATCTTTCACATTTGTATGCCAAGAAACACCGTGAATTATTTCCGTTGTGGTTTCTCGAATATGTAAGTTTGAAGTGTTTTATATTGGACATATATATTGTAGGGGTGGGCAAACGGGTATAGGAACCGCGGGTAGGGGCGGGTAATTCAGGTTCGGGATGGGTACGGGGCGGTTCCAACTTTTTGAGAATAGAAACGGGGCGGGGCGGGACGGGTCGATAGTATTTACGGGGAGGGACAAGTCCTAGTATTTGGAATTATGGGCCCTTGGACGGCCCGTTTCTAACTATAACAGTCTCTAACCTAGTCCATTATCCATCCCACTCTCCCGCAAAACCCACTCCCAAATTTCATTCCTTCAAAATCCCAAACAAGGTCGCCGAGATTCCCACACTCGAGTCCTCAACTTGAGGCTTCCTCCCACCTGCACTCTTCTTCCCCTCGACAATGACGACACCACATCACCTTACCATCGGAGAAGACGAAGATTGCGCGGTGCTGACCACCTAATCCGGTTCGAATCGGCCAATTCCTGGCACTTGTTCGATTCTGCCTCTGCTTCCTCACTCACAGAATCCCAGCTGAAACTCTAAATCCGGTCTGAATCGGTTGACAAAGAAGCACTTGTAATTTCTTTTTTCCCTAAAAAGTCTATGTATCTTTGAGTTCTATTGCAATTAGGTTTTTGTGAATAATGTTGCTAATCTGTGGATTGTTGTTGAGAGGAATAAAATATTGAAGGCAAGGCATAAAGAAGAAGAGAGGAAGCCTACAAATTAAATTCACTGATTCTCTTATGTCATGAGGAAGACGACCTCAACGAGGTCATCCCTTTGTTTATTTTTTTTAATTTTTTTTTTTTTTTTGTGAATTTGTTGTGAGTTGTTAGAAAATTTGAGTTTTCATTAACCATACCCTTTGTCTTTTATGAATTCGTAGCCACTGCCACCGCCACTTCCTCCTACATCTACTTCAATCTCAGTATGCCTAAAACCAAACAAAAAAAAAAAGACCCGTGGACCCACCCCAAACCAGCCCGTTTGAAAAGGGCAGGGTTAGGTCCGGTTCCCAAACTCAAAATTCCTTTACCCGACCGGGCCCGCCTAGTAACATTTTAAAACGGGTAGGTCTGGTTCCTTCAAATTTCGGCCCGGCCCGGCCCGTGCCTAGCCCTAATATATTGTACCAATTATTTTGCTTAAACTAACAAATTTAAGTGTTTGTGTAATATACTAATATTAGGTGAATCAATTGAAAGCATTGAATTCCCCAGCATACAGTGAAAAGTTATATAACTTGATGTTCGGACCAATTCGGGTTGAATTGTTCTTGGGTTGCCTTGTTAACGGCATCAAGTTCTTAGGGGCTGCATGAGATGACAAGTTGTGTACGCAAAACAGCGGTGTTCAAGTGCCAAGTGGAGGTGAAAGTACAAACATTGAATTCTATAGAAAACTAACAAGTGTCATGTAATTACTTTACAAAGACCGATGCCAAGTGATCCTATTTAAGTGCCGATGGTTTGATACAAACCCAAATAGGCAGGGAAGTGTTAAAAGAGATCATGGATTACTATTAGTGAACACTACCAAATTTTGGTACGATGACGGCCCTTACATCTTAGCAAACATGGCAAAACAAATTTTGTATCTTGAAAACCCTAAAGCCGAGAGGGGTTGGAAAGTTGTTCAGAAGATGGATCATAGGAAAGTGTATGCTATACCAGAACAAGACCCAACTGACGATGACATCGACAAAGTAACTGACCAACGACTAGAATCTTCGATGGAAATTGGTGCAAAAACACTCCAAGATACTAATCTTATCCAAGAACTATTTCAGATAGAAGGAGTATCTTCAATCGAAATACCGATTCAATCAATCACAATTGACCTCGGTAATCTTTCGCACTACGATGGTCCAGTGTGCACAAATGACGATGGTGACGTACATATCGATGATAATGAGGAATGGGACATTGAAAATGATGATATCAACAAAAGTGAAAGTTATTATAGTTCGGATGAAGATTAATGCAATTTATTTGTAATTTTTATTGTAAAATACATTAAATGGTTAATGCATTTTATATGTGAATTACTTTGTAAATACATTTGTTTTATTAGTATTTTACAATAAATTGTAATCAAAATTCTGCCAAAAAAAAAGTCTATCTTTTGACCAAAAAAAGAAGAAAAACAAAATTCAGACATTTGCGGGATGAATATCTATATTTCGTCTCGCAAAGGATATTTGCGTAACGAAACCTAGTATTCGTCGTACAAGTGTCTGAAAATAAAGGCGCCTTTTTTCGTGAAAATTTTTGAAAAATCCCGACAAAGCATCTTCTTCCTCCCCTCACTTCTCTCTTCTTCCTCCGATACCCTTTCTCTCCCGACGCCACTGTAGCCCCTCTTTCCATCGCTGACCTCACCTCGCCTGCAATTGCACTCCGGCCATCATGTCTTCATCTCAAGAGGTAATTTCGTCTTAATTTGCATTCACTTTTCTTCGAATTTTAGGTTTTGTTTGCTTCCAATTTTAAATTAGGGTTCTTGATTTTAAATTAGGCGTTAGAATTGGGCAGTGGGTTGCAATTAGGGTTCTTAAATTAGGGTTCTTGAAAATCATACTGATACACGGATGAAGAATTCGGAGCTGAGCAAGTATTGCCTTTGTTTTGTATCTTCATAAATTAGAACTATAAATTGTTTTGGTTGATATTTATGTTCATAGTTCTTCTCTAAAGTACATGATTTGGAGAATTCTTTTGCAAACATCACACACACACACACACACTCACTCTCTCTCTCTCTCTCTCTCTCTCTCTCTGTGAGCTCCTACTCAGATCCAGGTATGTGTCTGCTTCAATCTCTAAAGCTTCTACTTCATCTGTTTGAAGTAGCTTAGGGTTTCGAGATGAAGCTTTTACTTGAGTTTGGTCTCTCAAAAATGAAGAGAAAAGCTTAAAATATGAAACAATATGTACATATTTCTGGGTTTAATGGCTTTTACTATAGTTTTTAGCTAATGATTCTATGTTTAAGGCTTAAGCTGGAGAGCAAAATTTGGTTGGTGAGAAAACTAAAGAAAGAAGGAAACAGATTGTAGTTTTATGATTGGTTTCAAACTTGACGTGTATGTTCGTGTTTCCATTTCCGATTAATCTTAGAATAAATGAATATAATCGAGAAAAAGAATTTACCAAGATTAACTTTTGATGACAAAATGGCTATCTTGGGCAGGTTTTTTGAAACAGCAGTTAAAATGTTCCACTAAAGCAGTTACCTGTGTAGTTTTTCAATATTTCAGCTCCATTATTCTGCAAGTGGTTAGGATTAGGATAGGTCCAAGGTTCAATTCCCTCCAATGAAAACGGTAAAAAAAAATTCCATTTCAGCCTTAAGTATAAATGGCAACTGATGGGGGTGACTTTATTTTCTGACGGTTTGGATATAACAGACAGTGATTATGGTGGTGGTTCATAGTTGTTCTCCAAAGTACATGGTTTATAGGTCAAGTGTTAGTGATAGTTGTTCAGTTAGCATGCCTTATACATGAACTCTTTCTTTCTATTGTTGGTTTATGGGTGCTCCTCTCAATGTCTATGTGTATATTTATTTGTTTGTGCCTTATAGAGCCAAGTACGGGGGATGTAATGTAATGCTTATTAACTATTGAAGAAGTTGTAGTTAGTAGCCGGACTTGCACCAATAAACATATGCTAAGATATGCTCTCCGTGTATGGATTTTACATATTTCATTTATGTCTAATTGTATAAGTATGATTTTAACTCCGTCTGTGTAAGTTTATCTTACATTGCCGGTCCTAAGCCTGGATAAAGGAGGAGGGGGAGGGCGTCAGGTAGTCGACAGCTGGCACTCCTAGTTTACGTCGAATCCTTATGAAAATGAATCCATAACGAAATCGCGCTAAAGCTAGGGCGTCAGCCGTAAGTGGCGCGCTGTGTGGCCCAAGCACAGTGATAAGTGAGCAAGGGTCGCTGTATCTCCATCGGCACCCGGATGCAGTGTTAAATGAGCAAGGGGGCCATAGAAACTTCTTTTCGAACGACTCCACTCAAAACTGTTTAGGAGCATATGCTCCTATCAACTTTACACAGGACACACAAAAGAAGTACTTTGATCCTATTAGACGGGGGAGGTTGAAGAAGCTAGGACAGAAGGGTAGAGTTCAAGAGAGTAGAATGCGTTTAGGAACGTGAAATATAGGAACCCTAACGGGAAAATCCATGGAAGTAGTGGAAGTTATGGTGAGGAGAAGGATAAATATTATATGCCTACAAGAAACTAAGTGGGTTGGTCTTAAGGCAAAGGATCTAGAAAACTCAGGGTTTAAACTCTGGTATTCGGGCACAAATAGAACGAGAAACGGTGTTGGCATCATCGTGGACAAGACCTTGACACAAGATGTTGTAGATGTCAAGAGGGTAGGAGATAGAATCATGGCAATCAAGATTGTAATAGGACAAGAACTCATCAATGTGATTAGTGCGTACGCACCTTAAGTAGGGTTGGATATGAGTTCGAAGGAGAAATTTTGGAAAAACCTTGGAGACTTGGTGCAAGGAATTGCTCAGACGGAGAAGTTATTTATAGGAGGAGATTTAAATGGACACGTGGGCAAGGAGACAGGCAACTATAGAGGTTTTCATGGTGGCCATGGTTTTGGGGAGAGAAACGAGGATGGGGAAGCTATCTTGGATTTTGCAATGGCATATGATCTCTTCTTAGCCAACACTTTCTTTAAGAAGAGAGAAGAACATGTGATCACCTACAAGAGTGGGTCGTCAAAAACACAAATAGATTTTCTTCTAATGAGGAAAGGGGATCGTATAACTTGTAAGGATTGCAAAGTTATACCGGGAGAGAGCTTGGCTAATCAACATCGCTTGTTGGTGATGGATGTACATATCAAAAGAGAGAAAAAAGAACAAGACTTGGAAGTGCCCAAGGACTAGATGGTGGAATCTAAAAGGAGAAAAACAAGCAATTTTCAAAGAGAAAGTAATCACCCAGTGTGTGTGGGATAGAGAGGGGGAAGCTAGCCAAAGGTGGGATTCCATGGCTAGTTGTATCTGAAATGTAGCAAAAGAGGTATTATGAGAGTCCAAGGGCTTTGCTCACCAAAAGGAATCTTGGTGGTGGAATGAGGAGGTACAAACAAAGGTGAAGGCTAAGAAGGAATGTTGTAAAGCCTTATACAAGAATAGGACCGATGAAAATGGTGAAAGGTATAGAAGAGCGAAGCAAGAGGCGAAGAAAGTTGTGAGAGAAGCTAAGTTAGTGGCTTATGACGATATGTATAAGCGACTAGATACCAAAGAAGGAGAGTTGGATATTTATAAACTAGCTAGAGCAAGGGAAAAGAAGAAAAGGGATCTAAACCAAGTGAGGTGCATCAAGGATGAGGATAGAAATGTTCTTGTTACAGAGAACGCGGTCAAAGACAGATG
Source organism: Malus domestica (assembly GCF_042453785.1). NCBI lineage: Eukaryota > Viridiplantae > Streptophyta > Magnoliopsida > Rosales > Rosaceae > Malus > Malus domestica. The sequence continues at coordinate 17,074,308 of NC_091663.1, forward strand.
GATAGGTTATTTTCATAATCTTTTCAATGAAGGACATGAAATAAGTACTTCTTTAGGGGAGTTGAGTAACTCAGAAGAGTGTAGAAACTACTCCTTTTATCGTCGAATCAGGAAGGAAGAAGTGGTTGTAGCTTTGAAGAAGATGAATCATAGAAAAGCAGTGGGCCCAGATGATATACCGATCAAAGTGTGGAAAGTCTTGGGAGAGACAGGTATAGCATGGCTTACTGACCTTTTCAATAGGATTTTGAAAACGAAGAAGATGCCAAATGAGTGGCGAAAGAGTACTTTGGTGCCTATCTACAAGAATAAGGGCGACGTACAAAATTGCATGAACTATAGGGGTATTAAGCTAATGAGTCATACAATGAAGCTCTGGGAGAGCGTCATTGAGCATAGATTGAGGCAAGAGACACGGGTTTCAGACAACCAATTTGGGTTCATGCCAAGACGCTCAACCATGGAGGCAACCTATCTCTTACGAAGATTGATAGAAAGATATAGAGAGGGGAAAAAGGATTTATACATGGTCTTTATAGATTTGGAAAAAGCGTATGATAGGGTCCCAAGAGACATTCTCTGAAGGATTTTAGAGAAGAAATGAGTACGAGTAGCATATATCCAAGCTATAAAGGATATGTATGAAGGAGCAAAAACTGCCGTAAGAACTTATGAAGAACAAACCGAAAGCTTCCCCATAACTATAGGATTACCTCAAGGCTCATCCTTAAGTCCTTACCTTTTTGTGTTGGTAATGGATGAGTTAACAGGACATATTCAAGATGATATTCCTTGGTGTATGCTTTTCGCAGACGATATAGTGTTGATAGATGAAACTCATGAAGGGGTAAATGTGAAGCTTAACCTTTGGAGAGAAGTGTTAGAATCTAAAGGTCTTCGCCTAAGCCGATCAAAGACAGAATATATGGAGTGCAAGTTCAGTGCAAATGGAGGCCAAAATGAGTTAGGGGTGAGGATCGGAGATCAGGAAATACCAAAGAGCGACTGCTTTCGCTACCTAGGATCTATCTTGCAAAAGAACGGAGAATTAGATGGAGATCTCAACCATAGAATACAAGCTGGATGGATGAAGTGAAAGAGTGCATCCGGCGTGTTGTGTGACCGCCGTATGCCACTGAAGCTCAAGGGAAAATTTTATAGGACGGCAATAAGGTCGGCGATGCTGTATGGCACAGAATGTTGAGCGGTGAAGCATCAACACGTACACAAAATGGGTGTAGCGGAGATAAAGATGCTTCGTTGGATGTGTGGGCACATGAGAAAGGATAAGATTAGGAATGAGGATATCCAAGGTAAAGTAGGAGTAGCCGAAATTGTAGGAAAGCTGAGAGAAAATCGGTTACGGTGGTTTGGACATGTGCAAAGAAAGCCCACTGACGCTCGACTACGGGATAGAGGTTCAGGGCCGAAGGGGTAGAGGAAGACCTAGGAAAATTTTGGAAGAGACTCTAACGGAGGACATGACACAAGACCGAGCACAATGGCGTTCTAAGATTCATATAGCCGACCCCACTCAGTGACTTGGATTTTTCAAGTCTCTAACCGAGAAGTTTTCCTCACTCGAGAAATTAAGGGAACACTACCTCAACCTACATGCTTCACTCATAAAGCTTCAACAAAAGAAAAATTTTAATAACTTAGTGAAGAAGGCTTTGGTGTATTTAACACAATACGTTGAAATGAAGCAAAGCTTATTTATTGATATCTCCGATAAGTTACAAATATGTACATATACATGAGTCAAAATAAACAAACAAGAGGGGGCCTTCATAAAGGTTGCTTAGGAGAAGTCTCAGCAGTCGGTAGAGCCCCAGAAAGAGAAGGCACCGGAGGGTGATCACTCGGAGCCTCAGTACTGGATAGAACCCTAGAAGGAAGAGGCATCGGAGGCTGATCATTTGAAGCTTCATTACGCGGTACAGCCCCAGAAGACGAAGGCAATAAATGCCTTTGGAACAAACCCACAAACCTCTGATGATCAAGTAAAATCTAACCATCAGATTCCTTCACCTGGTCAAGCTTCCTCTTCATGTTTGTAGCATAGTCATGTGCGAGGCTGTGCAACTGTTTATTCTCATGCTTGAGCCTTCTAATCTCCTGCTTGAGACTCATCACTTCAGCCACCAATGATTCAACTTGGCGGGTTCGAGCAAATGGCGTTGGGCCATATTCGACACAGAACCTGCACACTGAACACTGAGAGCCAGAGAATCCTTAACAGCCAACTCATCAGACCATTTGGAAAGAAGTCTGTTATCTTTGGGAGTGGGAATGTTCCTGGCTACCACCGCAGTGGTCATATCATTCCTCATCACGGAATCCCCAACGGTAAGAGGACTAGTAGGGGATAAGAAGGATGGGCACCATATGTTGTCTGGAGAGGGCACGGTTGCCTCTTCACCAAGGTTCAAGTCAAAACGACGGTTGGAAGGGCCAGACATTTTCAAAGGTGTTGAAGAGAGAAGAGGTCGAACAAATCAAGATCTTAGAAGTGCAAGAATAGAGCTTCTACTGGTGGAGATTCAAGTGTGCTTTGGAACTTAATGCCAGCCTCTATAAAAATCTGCACTCAATGGAGCTTCAGAAATCGAAGAGGCGCCTGCTCAAAAATCGATGAGGCGTTTGCTTTCTCAAAAGCTGGGCTGCTCAAAGACCACGAGGGCCGATCTTAGAGATCGAATAGGCGTTTGCTTTCTCAAAAGCTGGGCTACTCAAAGACCACGAAGGCTGATCTCAAAAATCGAAGAGGCGCTTGCTTTCTCAAAAGCTAGGCTGCTCAGAAACCACGATCTCAGAAATCGAAGAGGCACCTGCTTTCTCAGCCTTGTCAGCACCTGTCACATGCACACTCAGCTTTGTGGAAATTACGGGCAATCTGTCGAACATTTCTGGTGAAGTACACATGAATCTTTCTGTTCAATCATCCACTTTCCACACGCAACATCAGCTCATGGATACCACAGATAACTTTGCCAAAGATCTCTGACAAAGTTTAGACACGTGAAGCTTGCAGCTCCCACTACATCGCTATGACCAAGAAGGGAAAAGAATAGCAAAGAAATAGCACTAACAAAGTTTAGATACATAAAGTTTGAAGGTTTAACTACCATATTATTACCCACAAGGGTAAAGAAACAGCACCACTGCTGGATAATTGGAAAGTCTCTGTGTGTCAACCTCTATGCTCCGTGGCAAGGTAGACTAGCAAAAATACCCAACCTTTACTCACATTCGAGAAAACACTCCCAACAAGATTGCTTGCTCCAAAATTGAAGAGGCACCGCCCTCTGAATCTCAAGAGCCAGACTCCCAATAGGATTACTTTCTCAAAAATCAAAAAGACACCGCTCTCCGAATTTCAAGAGCCAGACTCCCAGCAAGATTGCTTTCTCAAAAATCGAAGAGGCACCGTTCTCCGAATCTCGAGAGCCAAATCCCCAACAGGATCGCTTGTTCGAAAACTGAAGAGGTATCGCTTTCTCAACTTCGAGAGCCAGATCTCATTGGATAAAGCTTGTCTGTAATCTTCACACGCAACATTAGCTTTCCAGATGCCACAGACCACTTTTTCAAAGTGCTCTGACAGAGTTAAAACACGTGAAGCTGGCAGCTCCCACTACAGTGCTATGACCAAGAAGGGTAAAGGAATAGCATTACTACTTGTTGTTAGGGAGACTCCTACATATGTCGACCTCCATCCTTAACGAACATGCAGACCTGCAGAAATGCTCAACCCTTCCTCATATTTGAGAGGGCACTCCCAACGAAGCCTCTCGAAATACTCAGCTTTCTTTCCCCCCGATAATACCTCTGCAAACAAGCTACACCAGAGCAAGAATATCTCATATCATCATGGTAAAAAGCAAGAGCATCCCATATCATGCTTTTTCCTTGTCTTTTCCTTTGGCCTTGTTCTTACCTACAAGACAAAGAGAAAGAAAGCAATCAGTCAGCACTTGGAATCAAGTTTCCAGTCAGGAACTGACTGCCTGGAACCCCTTACCTGATTACTTACCTGGCATTGCTTTCGAGTACTCATCTTCAACATCTTATGCTTCCAGAGAAGATACCACATCTGCCTGAGGAATAGATAGGGCAAGTGAGAAGGATACAAGGAAGCATGTGGAGACAAGCGTAACAGAACACGTGCCGATACTTCCACTACTTTGTCAACAACAAAAGTATCCCATATCAGCAGGGTCGAACGTACTCTAGATTTGATGGACTTGTTTTGACCCTCAAATTCTTCAGTCAGCCTTATACTCTTGAGGTAACCAGAAAACCCTTCAGCCCAGTTCAAGAATAAGCCTGTGGAAAGTTACTTCTTCAAAAGAAAAAGTATCTCATATCATCTTTTCTCCTATTCTTCTCTTTATCCTTCATGCTACCTGCAAGATAAGGAAAATGAGAACAATCAGCCGGAACTCGAAATCAAACTTCTGATCTGGGACTGATTGCTTGGAGCTCTGATTGCTTACCTTGTATGTCACCTCTTTCAGCAGATCCCCTAGCTCGGCGACTTGGGGGACTCCTACTACATGGTTTGTATCGCGCTTGACCAAGCCTGAAACTACAAGTAAGCTTCAAGTGAAATTGATACATTACCTTGTGCATCTCCACTAGTTAAAGATACCACCCATGGACGGAGGAAGAGTACTTCTAGAGAAGATGCCATATCTACCTATGAGACAGATAAGGCAAGTGAAGACGATACCACACTTCGGTACTTAGAAGTTTCGTGATTACTCAGCGGCTTGGATCTTGCAAGTCCCCAACCGAGGAGCTTCCCCTCCAACCAAAAGGCCAATCACTGAGCGACACGTGTCGACATCAAAAGCCAATCATAGCGCGACACGTGTCAACATTGGAAGCCAATCACAACACGACACGTGTCAATGTCAGAACAAGGCTAGAAACTCTCTTCTATAAAAGGAGATCATTCTCCCAAAATATTTCCTAATGTCATTTGTACTAGATCATTCACTTGTACCCATTAAAGGAGAGCTTGAACCTATGTACTTGTGTAAACCCTTCACAATTAATGAGAACTCTACTCCGCGGACGTAGCCAATCTGGGTAAACCACATACATCTTGTGTTTGCTCTCCTGTCTCCATCCTTTTACATACTTATCCACACTAATGACCGAAGCAATCTAGCGAAGGTCACAAACTTAATACTTTCTGTTGTACCAAAGTCCTCACTAATTTTGTGCATCAACAATCCTTAAGTCCTTACCTTTTTGCATTGGTAATGGATGAGTTAACAAGACATATTCAAGATGTTATTCCTTGGTGTATGCTTTATGCAGACGATATAGGGTTGATAGATGAAACTCAGAAAGGGGTAAATGTGAAGCTTAACCTTTGGAGAGAAGTGTTGGAATCTAAAGGTCTTCGCCTAAGCCGATCAAAGAGAGAATATATGGAATTCAAGCGGGATGGATGAAGTGGAAGAGTGCATCCGGCGTGTTGTGTGACCGTCGTATGCCACTGAAGCTCAAGGGAAAATTTTATAGGACGGCAATAAGGTCGGCGATGCTGTATGGCACAGAATGTTAGGCGGTGAAGCATCAACACGTACACAAAATGGGTGTAGCGGAGATGAGGATGCTTCGTTGGAGGTGTGGGCTCACGAGAAAGGATAAGATTAGGAATGAGTGGGTTGGACATGTGCAAAAAAGGCCTACTGACGCTCCAGTTCAAAGATGTGACTACGGGACAGAGGTTCAGGGCCAAAAGGGTAAAGGAAGACCCAGGAAAACTTTGGAAGAGACCCTAAGAAAAGACTTAGAGTACTTGGATCTAACGGAGGACATGACATAAAACTGAGCGCAATGGCGTTCTAGGATTCACATAGCCGACCCCACTTAGTGGGAAAAGGCTTTGTTGTTGTTGTATAAGTATGATTTTCATACGCCATTGTTTTACATATTTCATTGCTTACCGAATTAGGATAGTGAGTTAGATTTAGGGTTGTAATGGTTTATTTCCAATTTTGTAGATGTCACAGCTCATTAGAAGCCAGAAGGCGATGACGACTACACCTCGTCCGACGATTACACCTACTACTGACGCCACTGCTCCGGCAGAAATGGACCATAGACCGGTGAATCCGGTTGACCCAGTAGGTACTCCAATCCCACAGGCACCGGCATCTTCAACTTCTTCGATGGCATTACCTATTAGATCTCGACGTGCTCACCGGCGCCTCTGCACTCCGGAACAGATGTCGCCATCGGGATCCACAACCGATGCCTCAGGTCCACAACCAGGTATACTATCCTAATTCACTCCCTCATTCCCATGTTAACTTAGTTTTGTTATTTTAGGTTCAGTTTGTTAAGTTATGTCATTTAAGTATTATAAAGTTATTTTATATATTTTGTTTGTTGTTGTCATCGTTTGTGATCATTGTGTTAGATATATATATTGTTTATGTTATTTTCAGGGTTTTGGGAAATGTTTTAATTATAGGGAGGTTCTGCCAAAATGTTGGTAGGATTTATTATTAGTTTTGGGTTAACGTTAATTTTTCATTTGTTTGCAGCCAAGAAAAACACCTAGGGACCTTGTCGGCAATTGAAGACAGCGAAGGTCACCTGGGTGACCAACGATCGTATCACAATCGGATACGATGAGCAACATCGGGCAGCACCAACGGTGGAGCAGCATAGTGCATTGGTCCACGACATTGGGCACGTCGTGCAGACCTTGTACCCTATGCGGTGGAAGTCTTGGAAGGCGATGTCGGAGGAGGTGAAGAACACAGTGCACAATCATTTGTCGGCAAGTATCATTGCCTTTTTAATGCTTTTCATGTAAAATTTATATATTTATATTTATTAATGTCTTTTATTACTAATACTTTCGTAATATTTGTTACATTGCAGACAACCTACAATTTCGATAACATCAACGAGGAAATGTTGGCGTACCTCAATCAACTCTTCTCTGAACGTTACAAGCACTAGAAGAGTGACCTGCACCAGTATTTCGAGTTGTTTGATGATCCGCATGTCGCTCTCAAGGAAGGTTGCTCGAAGGAGTTCGAGGACCGAGAAGATAGTTGGGTTTGGCTCTTTGGTCATTTTCAGGAGCTAGGTTATGTGGTGCGTTTTTAAATAGGATTTCTTTCTTCTTCTTTTTTTAATTTTTACTAATGTTTATTACTTTTTTTTTATTTTCTTTAAATATTATAGCTAATACGTTTATTTTGTGTATAACAGAAGAAGGCGAAGGCAAACAAGATCAATCAGGAGAAGAAGACTATTCTCCACCATTCGGATTCGAGGCCTTTCTCATATAGGATGAAGGCGCAACGGAAGGTATATATTAAAGCTTCCAATTTTAAAATGTCACTAACAATTTTTATTATATTTTTTGTTTCCATACTAACATTTTCTTTATTTTTATTCTATTTCAAGGGGGTTCAAAATTCCTGGAGATCGACATCTTTGCTGACTTTTATGTTCGGCCCGAGGATGAGTTGATCGAGTCCCTTCATGTAATTAATTTCTTATGCATTAAAGATTTATACTAATTATTTCAAATTGTTTGCTATTAATATTTCATGTTTTATTTCACAAGCGATTATGGTGGAGAAGGGTCAGTCGGTCCTTCAGGTGTCTGCCTCCCAGCTTCCTCCGGACACGCCGATCGATTATGTGGATCCCCTTGAGGATGTGGGGTTTTACATCTTTACAGAGACGTTGGACCAGACTTTTGGTCGGAGGCCAGGGACATATTGTCGGGGGATGGGAAATACCAGGTAGCAGGAAAATGGAGCTTCTTCATCCTCGCAGTCAAAGGGCGACGTTATAGCTTTGACAGATGAAGTCGCTGGCCTGAGGAGTGCGCTCACATCATACAAGACTCATATGTCATTGATTATACAGGCCCTCAGTTCCTTCGGGATCCGTCTCCCCTATTTTTCTACACCACCGCCATTAGAACCCCTCCACGTTAGGCATACATAGCAATTAGACTTGTCAACCTCCGATCCCGTCCCCAACCCCACCCCCTTCCAACAGCAAGATTACCAAGCACCTCAGAACGATTTACCCATAGATTATGCCTTATTTTTTTCGTAGTTTTTTTTCCCGCTTTCTTTTTCAACTTTGTATTTGTACGTACATTTTTATTTATATTATGAATAAATTTTTTTTCTATTCATTACTTTTTTTCGTCAATTGTATTTTAATAACATTCTATTTATTAAATTCTTTTTTTTATTAAAAATTACACTTGCGCGACAAAGATATGTTGTCGTGCAAAACCACACTCGTCTTACGTGTTTCTCATGTGATAGGAGCATATTTATGCGACTTAGTTAGCTTGTTCTTGTGCATTTACGTTGTATTTCCTTAGTTATTTTACTGTTCAAAGTTATTTTTGTGTGTTTTCAGACTCTAAGTACAAAGTATGCAAGATGATGCATTTTGGAGGCCTTTGGAGCATGTTTCGGGCTTGGAATGGATAGCAAATGCATGGGCCAAGTGGATGAACGAATTTGAGAACTAAAGAGGCCAAAAATATGAAGAATTATAGTCCAAAAGATGAAGAAAACAGCCCAAAAATCTGTCACCCCAACTTGCATTCCTTGCCATGCAAACCACATAGAATTCCCTTTGGATTCCATGCCATGCTTGATCACTCTTGTCCCCTACATAATTTCTAATTTCATGCTTCAATTCATTTAATTATTACACTCAATTGCTTGATACCTCTTGTTCCCTTCACTCATTAGATTTTAGACAACATTTACATCCATTACATGCACCAATTGATGCTCCATCATTCACATTTGGAATCCAATGCCATGTGCAACACATGTTGTTGCACCTTTGACCCATTTGTTGACACATTTCACCTCCCTTTCCATCTCTATGCAATGTACACAATCATTCATGCTCCCTAGCTACAACACCACTCCATTTTACCCTTCACACTTTGCATCATTACTTCATTTTCACCCTTGGACCATTGCACACCACACACACAAATTGCCATGCATTTCATCCTTAACCTAACCTGATTTTCTAAGGTTTTTGGGGCCTATAAATACATGTTTACACCCCTTGGCCAAAGGACAATCCCCCATATTCATCATTTTATCACAAAAATTCGTCCATACACACCCTAGGAAGCAAAACACCCCAAAAACACCATTCTAGTGCCTAGAAAACATAACAGCCACTCCACCTTCTTCCACCCTCTTTGCCTAGTTCTCCACCACCCTCCAACCATCAAACACTCCTCCACACTCACCCTAAACCCTTCCATACCATTCCCCATCCATTCTACATCATAAAACTACCCAAAATCTGTCCATAACCCAATCTGCCGCAAGCAAGGGAAAGGAGGAATCTTGGATGCACTTGCTACCAAGTTGGAGCATTTTAGGTGTTTTCTTTCCTTTGATTTTAATGTCTAATTTTATGTATCTTTGCTTTGTGAGTATGAGGAACTAAACCCCTCTTAGTTAGGGGGTGATTCGAAACTATGTTCATACTTGCAATATGATTTGATTACATCCAGTTGTGATTCATAAGTTGTGAATTCAATTTACTTATCCGTTCATATAAAAACTAATTTGTGTATGTTGGTTAAGAGTGCACGCTTAATTTTCATGCATGAATTTGACGCTAGAATATAAGGGAGTTTCACCTAATCGTTATAAACTTATATTCACAAGTAGTGAAGGTTGCTAGTCACAATCACGTTAAGTAAACTCTTGGCATAAGTTTCATGCAAATCATAGTAACGAGTGCCTCGTCAATGCTTATGTTTTTCATAGAACTTAATGATTCTTGCTTGTATCTCTATTATGCAATTCATGTAGGGAACTTGTAGGGAATGTTTTGGGTTGTCGTATGCAATCATCCAACCTAATAACTTGTGGAAAAAACTGAGGGTTAATTAGTGCAATTCACGGTTAATTTGGGGCGTTGAGTATTCATAGCTTATCGAAAAGCAACTGGAAATCGTTTTGTATGCAAGTGTGACATAAGAACCTCCTAGCTAATCTTCCATCCATAAGTTTCATTCAAATTCACTTACAATCTGTTTTGTTTTCAAATTCATTAAAACCAAAATCCCCCTTTTACTTTATTGTTTCAAAGTGTTTAATTTCTGTTTTGGTTGTGTGTTAGAGTGTTTTGATTCACCCAAATTTGTCTAAGAATTTGTTTACTTTGTTCTTGTCTTAATTTAATTATTTTCAAAAATCAACCCCATCTTATTTCTTTGAGTCATATTAATTAGAACTTGTCTTAGATTATGTTTTTAAGTGTTTTAGTTCATTAGAAAACCAAAATTTGTCCAAGTTTGTGTGAGAGTCCCAAAATTGCCCAGATTGTGTTTTTAAGGTAGTTTTGAGTGTTTAGGGGCTGTTTTGAGTCTTTTGGTTGTTTTAGTGTTTTAAAGTATAGTTTTGCATTCTTTGAGTCTAGTTAGTGTTTTAAACTTTGTTTTCACGTTTTCAAGTCAGTTTCCAAGTGATTTAGCAATCCCTCCTAATCCCCGGCCTAGAACGATCCCTACTTACATACTTTACTACAATTGATAAAAAGAGGGTTTAATTTGTGTGTTTAGTTATTTTACGCATCATCATGCAGACATTTTCGAGACAAATTATAAACGTCCCAAGAAATTTCTAGTACAAAGCACACTTGTAACCTTTTATATCGTGCGACGAAAACCTTTGTCCGTATACCTTTCTTGCGACGAGCAATAAAGCATCGCGCAATCATTTTAATGCGCGACGAAACTGCACTTTTTGTTGCGCAAGGTCTTTCTTCATGACCTTTGCACAACAAATTATGCATGACGATTTCTGTGTCGCCCCCGAGGTGAAGAAGGAATCTCGGTAAGTGTGCTTTTTTAAAATTTATTAATTTTGATCATTTATTGTATATTGTTTTTAAACTAACACTTGTATTTTTGTCTATTTCAAGTCAACTTCATGGAAGATTCGAGCATGTCCGAGTACATAACTCGTGCGTGGACTAATCGATTCAAGGCGTGGCAGTACAAGCTATGGATGCAAATTTTCACTCTCTTTTCCTTTGACGAAAATGCACTTGCAAAATAATAACACCTAAGATTAAAGCCAAAAGCCTCACGCGCCCACGATGAATGAGAGGGGCTTTGGCCGAAGAATCTCTGATGCCAAAGTTAGAATTTGAGAGAGAAAGTGTTTAGGAATTTTTTTGGAGAGAATCAATTAACATTTTAGTATAGGGGAGTGACTGACCCTATTTGAAGAATAGGGGCAGGCCATATATGGTCAAATTATGAGTGTAATTGCAAGATATTATGTGAAATAATATCTTGCAATTAACTTGGCAATTAATCCCAAATTGAATAGGAAAATTAGTGTATCCTCTCGCACTGGAGAGCAATTAGTTTACCCTCTCGCACTATAAAGCAATTAGTTTATCCTTTCGCACTAGAAAGCAAACTGAGATGGGTGTTGGGGAATTGGTTTACCCTCTCACACTAGAAAGCAATTAGTTTATCCTCTCACACTTGAGAGCTTACCCAGATGGGTGTTGGGGGATTGGTTTACCCTTTCACACTGGAGAGTTTACCCAGATGGGTGTTGGGGAATTGGTTTACCCTCTCGTACTAGAGAGCATGGAAGTCGTTGTTATGAGCCCATCTGAGGCAAACTGAACTGCTAGACAATTGAAATAATCCTCAGCCTCTGCAGTCTTGTTCGGTGATCTGCTTGAGACTTCGAACTGCTTGTGGAACCCACGTAAAGGTGTACATGGGAAGCGCGATAAGTTGCTCCCAGACTTTCTTCAAGTATTGTGCCATCGTTAAATGTTTCGTCGTGTGCCATTTTGAGGCTTGGTTAGTGACCAGCTAAGAATCTGAATGGATTGCAAGCTTTTTCACCGTTAAGTCTTTCGCTAGCATGGGCTGCTAATAAAGCCTTGTCTTCTGGTTCGGCGTTGGATGCTTTGAAGTTTGGAGTTCAATGGGCTTAGTCGGCACGATTAAGAGCCACAGGGCAAGATTGCCAGGGCTGGGAGTCGTGATGCAAGATCAACACGGTTAGGAACCATGGTGACTGATCAAGGGTTGTTGGGTGTCGTGCAGCTGGTAGACACAGCTGTGAGCACAGAGCTGGGGTTGGCTTAGGCCAAGTTGTTTGCAGCAGAAGGAATTAGACCACTAGGTTCCTAATGCTTGGATACTGGTGATGTGTTGCTTCAATATTGAATCGTCTGGTGTATTGAGAATAAGACCTGCCCCCGGTTTTTTGTAGTTGGGCTGGTGTGTCCTTATGGTACTCGTCTGTCCTCAGTGCATCATTAGGCTGAGCTGATGCGTTGTCAGAACAAAAGTAATCTTTGTATCCGATAATCTAGTGGGATAGTCTCGTCTGCTCGATCTTGTCAACGAAAGGTGACCCGCTTATGTTAGTCATGTCTCATCAAAACATCTAGTCAGTAGCTTTGTTGCCATGGAAATCGCGCAATCGTTCGATTAAGAGCCTTTCAACTTCTTCCTGAATTTTCTTCTAATAGGGCATCAGAGCTTCCGGCTACCTCTGATCGTGACCTTTTGGTCTAGGTTTCTCTTCCATGTGCTCATTTCTTCTACGTCTCGGCTACGGTGTATATGGTGCGCTACTAGCAGACGAGCGGGTTACTTGCAGGCTGCTGGTTGAACTTGAGCCTGATTAAGTGACTGCTTTTCTCCATCCGTTGTGCTACCTACTCCAATGTGAGGTGAATGATGTTCCTTACGGGCCTAGCCTCGAATGAACACTTCGCCTGGAAGGTTGCTCATGTGGATTATCAGAGTTGGGATATGTCAAATATATGGAGGAATAGGGTGAAAATACCCTCGGTTGGGATTGTTTGGTGGGCCACAAGAGTGGGTTGGGCCACGGAAGTGGGCTGGACCGTAAAAAAGGGTCGGGTCGTGGTAGCGGGTAAGACCATTGGCATGGGCTGGGCCACGAAAACGCACATGCATTAGGCCTCATCTTTCTTCGGCGCAACTTGGGCTAACTGTTGTGCAGCGCGAGCCTAGGCTTGGAGTTGCTTTGTGGCGTTGGCCTGGGCGTGCCAAGCTACTGCTGCTGGTAGACTTAGGCTTGCTCTTGGGCCTGGGTTGCTGAAGTGGCAGCAAGCTGGGTTGCCTCTAGGGCTTGTGCCTCTTGGGCCGTGGCCTGATGGTCTCGCTACCATGGAGCTGGCCCACTCCTCACTACCACAGTGGTCCCTGTGGCTGCCATGGTGGTGGTGCTCAGTAGTGGCAAAGTTGCTCCTTTTGCTATTACGTTGAGCCTCGTGGATCGTCGTGGTGGGGCTACGTCTCATCTTCCATCATTTGATCAGGATCTTTAAACGAAAGAAGTTCTGTTTGTCGTGGTTTCTGAATTTCCCGTCATTTTATTTTTCCCTTACCTCTATTCAAAGAATTAAAAAATTCTAGGAATAAGAAAGTACGAAAAATTTACGAACGAATGAGAAATGAGAAACTTTGAATGCGAGAGTCTTCTTCGAGTGTGTGAATTAAACTCTTAATGAAAGCACCAATTTGTGGATGCAAATTTTTGCCATCTTCTCCTTTGACGAAAATGCACTTGCAAAATAATAACACCTAAGATTAAGGCCAAAAGCCTCACGCACCCACGATGAATTGGGGCGGGGGGGCAGGGCTTTGGTCGAAGAATCTCCGATGCCGAAGTTAGAATTTGAGAGAGAAAATGTTTAGGAATTTTTGGGGAAAGAATCAACTAGCATTTTAGTGGGAAAGCATTGCTATTTATAGGGGAGTAACTGTCCCTATTTGGAGAATAGGGGTATATGGTCAAATTGTGAGTGTAATTGCAAGATATTATGTAAAATAATATATTGCAATTAACTTGGCAATTAATCCCAAATTGAATAGGAAAATAGGGAGTTACATTTTGAGTGAGGATTTGATGAGGAATGATGAAAGGGTTTTGGATAAATACCATTTTGATCACCTTTGACTCTTCCTTGATTGAGCCATTATTGTCCGTTGCATGCGCATGGGAATCCCAGTATGCCTCGAGGGTATTTTTGTCATTTTATCTAAAAGTACACGTGTCACCTCCATAATTTCCATGATTATTTTTTGCTCCACAAATAATTTGTGGATGTAAATTTCCACCATCTTTTCCCTTGACGAAAATGCACCTGCAAAATAATAACACCTAAGATTAAGGCCAAAAGCCTCACGTGCCCACGATGAATGGCAGGGGCTTTGACGAAGAATCTTTTATGCCAGAGTTAGAATTTGAGAGATAAAGTGTTTAGGAATTTTTTGGGAGAGAATGGCCTTGCAGTTTTGGTGTAAAGATGGGGCTATATATAGGGTTATGGCCGACTCTATTTGGAGAAATAGGGACCGGCCCCTTATGGTGGTATTTTGAATATAATTGCAAGATATTATCTCAAATAATATCTTGCAATTAATTTGGTAATTAATCCCAATTTGAAAAGAGTAATTGGGAGGTACCTTGTGGGTAAGGATTTGATGAGGAGTGATGAGAGGGTTTTAAATAAATACCATTTTGATCACCTTTGACTCTTCCTTGATTGAGTTGTTATTATCCGCTGCATGTGCGCAGGAATCCTGATGTGTCTCGAGGGTAATTTTGTCCCTTTTCACCCTAAAATACACGTGTCGCCTCCATAATTTTTTTGATTATTTATGCCCCCACACCTGATGGGCTGCTCGCAAGAAAGGGCAGAAGGTATAGAGATCTCCAACTTTGATGCAGATTCCCACTTCGACTTGGAATTAGATTCTTCTAGGAAAGGGAAATAAATCGCCTCCAAAGCCTATTTAAGCCTACCTTAAGTAAGGTATTAAATCAACTTCGAAGGGCAATTATTTATCCCTACAAGAAAGAGAGAAAGCTAGAGGATATTTGTTCCCTCTCCCCCTAACACTCTTCTTTGCTTGCCCGTGCAAAAAACCGTCTTCCATTGATTTCTTTGTCTTCTTCTTACCGCACCAATGTAAGAAAAACTTAATTTTCTTTGTCTTATTCTTAGGAGGTGCTGCCACGGGGCAGTCGTCGGGGTGGTGCTGCACGTCTGTTGGCAGAGGCCGGGAGTCGGTTTGGCATGGGTCGAGGAGATGGTGTGGCAGGGGCCACAACTTGTGCTGCTCGGCTTGACTGAAGCCAAAGGCTGGCTAGACATGGGGTGAGGAAATGGCGTGGTATGGGCTATGGTTTGGGCTGCCACGTCTAGGCTGCTTGCCAAGAATGAAGAAACTGCTTAAGTTTGATTTCTCAGCTGCCATAGATGGACCAATCAAGGACGGACCTGCCAAGATCGAAGCTATTGAAGATGAAGTGTCGGATAAGCGAGATGGTTGCTGCTCCCTGGCCATTTCCTACTTAGCTGGTCTTCGAGTATACGATTTTTTAAGCTCTGTGGCCTTCTCGCACTGGAAAGCAATTAGTTTATCCTCCTGCATTGGAGAGCAAACCTAAATGGGTGTCAGAGAATTAGTTTACCCTCTCGCACTGAAGAGCAATTAGTTTATCGTTTCGCATTAGCGAGTAGACCTAGATGGGTGTTGGGGACTTGGTTTACCCTCTCGCACTTGAGAGTAATTAATTTATCTTCTCGCATTGGAAAGCAGACCCAAATGGGTGTCGGAGAATTAGTTTACCCTCTCGTATTGGAGAACAATTAGTTTATCCTTTTGCACTGAAGAGCAGAACCAGATGGGTGTTGGAGAATTGGTTTACCCTCTCGCACTAGAGAGCAATTAGTTTATCCTCTCGCACTAGAGAGCAGACCCAAATGGGTATCGGGGAATTGGTTTACCCTCTCGTACTAGAGAGCAATTAGTTTATCATCTCACATCGAAGAGCAAACTTGATGGTTGTCCGGGAATTAGTTTACCCTCTCACACTGGAAAGCAATTAGTTTATCCTTTCGAACTGGAAAGCAGACCTAAATGGGTGTCTGGGAATTAGCTTACCCTCTCACAGTGGAGAACAATTAGTTTATCTTCTCGCATTGGAGAGCAGACCAGATAGGTGTCGGGGAATTAGTATACCCTCTAGCACTAGAAAGCAATTAATTTATCTAATCTTGGCAGCTCCGTCCTTGATTGGTCCATCTACGACAGCTGAGAAAACAAACTCAAGCAGTTTCTTCATTCTTGGCAAGCAGCCCAGACGTGGCAGCCTAAACTATGGCCCATACCACGCCACTTCCTCGGCCTATGCCGAGCCATCCCTTGGCTTCAGTCAAGTTGAGCAACACAAACTGTGGCCCTTACCAGCTGACATGCTGCACCACCCCGACAGCTGCTCTATGGTAGCACCACCCAAGAAAAAGACAAAGAAAATTAAGTTTTTCTTACATTGGTGTGGTGCGGAGAAGACAAAGACATCAACAAAAGATGGTTCTTTGCACGGGCAAGCAAAGCAGAGTGCTAGGGAAGGGGGAACAAATATCCTCTAGTTTTCGCTCTTTCTTGTAGGGATAAATAATTGTCCTCCGAAGTTGATTTAATCCCCTACTTAGATAGACTTAAATAGGCTTTAGAGGCAATTTATTTCCCTTTCCATCTAATTCCAAGTCCAAGTGGGAATCTGCATCAAAGTTAAAGATCTCTACACCTTTTGCCCTTTCCTGCGAATAGCCCAGCACGTGTAGGGGCATTTGTGGTGCCAAATATAATCAAGAAAGTTATGGAGGCGACACGTCTACTTTAGGGTGAAAAGGACAAAATTACCCTCGAGGCACAGCGGGATTCTCACGTGCATGCAACGGACAATAACGGCTCAAACAAGGAAGAGTCAAATGTGATCAAAATAGTATTTTTCAAAACCCTCTCATCACTCCTCATCATATCCTCACCCACAAGGTAACTCCCAATTATTCTTTTGCAAATTGGGATTAATTACCAAATTAATTGCAAGATATTATTTGAGATAATACCTTGCAATTGTATTCAAAATACCACCATAAGTGGACGGTCCCTATTTCTCCAAATAGGGCCGGCCACACCCCTATATATAGCCCCATCTTCACACCAAAATGCAAGTTCATTCTCTCCCTAAAATTCTCTAAACACTTTCTCTCTCAAATTCTACCTTTGGCATTGGAGATTCTTCAGCCAAAGCCCCCCCCCCAAATTCATTGTGGGCGCGTGAGGCTCGTGGCCTTGATCTTAGGTGTTATTATTTTGCAGTTGCATTTTCGTCAAATGAGAAGAAGATGGAAATTTGCATCTACACAAGCGACACAAATACTACGTGACTTGTGCATCTCCTGCTGAAGATAAACAACGCATTCCCAGAATTTGTGGAAAGGATGGACGAGTTGAACTAGCTTTGAGGTCATTTTCATATCACAAAATTTCTAGTAAGTCTTTTTTTTATTAATTTTCATTTTAAGTTTAATTTTTTTTATTTTAATCAATTTTTTTTTAAGGAAAACTAATGAAAATGGCTTGAAAACTTTGAGTTTTAATGATAAGGACAAAATAAAGGGTAAAGTGAATAGTACCAGGATTGACTTTTTAGTGTAAAAATGTGGTTTTTCGTTAAAGTGAACAGTACTAGGTGCTTTTCGTTAAAGTTCCCTTTTTTTTATTCACAGTAAAAATCAACGGCAAATAAGGCTAATTGGGAAGCGAAGCAGTACCTCCATCGCTCTGGTGCTCGACCACTCACTTGCCAGGTCGAAGAACGGCTTGCACAAGGTTCGTTTTTCCCAAAAGTAGATGCATGTGGAGATACACATGCCAACTACGGCATCTAGGTGTTGATGGCATTTATGTAAGTACTCTATTCAAATTTAATTACACCTAAAATTTTAAAATTGTGATTAGTAATCTTAATTGGTTTCTCTTTTATTTTTTTGTAGGCTTCTATGTCGCAAAAGAATGACGAGTGTCTCATCAACCTCTCCCAGCTGCAACCAGACATGCCAATGGAGCAGCTGAGACTTGATTCACATGTGTCTCTACAGATGTTGATGGAAGGGAAGGTTGGTCGATGGAAAGGCTAAGAGATCTACGACCTATGAGCAGGTCGAGTTTGGGACCTCAGGAATCTTCTTCATCTAGCTCTCAACATGGAAGCGGGGACTTCTTCCAGACTGCAGTAATTGGAGATGGAGTTACATGCCATGTGTAAGGGAGAAGAAGTTGCACTAGCGCGAAGCAACTAAAGAAAAAGTTGTGCGCCAATAGGATAAGTTTCGGTTGTACATGCAATTGATGGCGTAGGCAATGGCAGCCTCTGGCATTCGCCTCACCGATCCTCCTAGCAACCTTATGCCGCCATCCTAGCAGCCACCCTAGGAATGGTTAGTCAGTTTAGGATATTCTACATACATTTGCACGAATATATTTAAAACTAATTAATTAATTTAATCATATATAATATAAAAAAAATAAAAATAAAAAGTTTGCCCAACGAATACTTTCGTCGAGCATGTATTTTGTATTTTTTTTTAACTTTTTTCTCATTAAACTACTTGCTCGAAGACTTTTTCGTTCAGGTGAAATATTTTTGTATTCTTTTATTTTCAGAATATAACTTTGCCCGATGAAATAGTGTAAAATTTGTCAAGCAAAATTGTACGATTGTCGTTGTTTAGGATGTTATTCCAGCTCAGCAATGAGTTTTGGCAATGAAATCTTATCGTTAGGAAATTAGATTCATCGGTTCAAGTTTGTCAACGCACTTGACTCAATGAAATAGTCGTCTGTGATTTTGTGGAGCAAACCTAATTTGCCCAACAAAGTTTTAATATTTGTCGGGCAAACATTTGAGCGATGACTTTTATTCGAGTAAAATTTCCCGACGAATTTCCATTGAGTAAAATATTAGGCGACGAAACCTTATTTGGCCTCACGAAATCCTTTTGTCTGGAAATAGCGTTTTTTTTTTTGGCATTGAAGTGTGATATCTAATTTTACTGACACTTGTGACACGTTTGTGCTTTGAGGAAGTATCCCTCCCCTAGTTTTTAGGAGCTTGGCTTCTTCCAAAGAAATGTTTTTGGAATATATACTTGCATTTGCTTATGCTGAATCGAGATTTTCTTGGTCTTCTTTTACCCTTGATCCTTTTTGGGGATTACCTTATTCTCCCGTTTGCAAATAACGTATCATTACCGTAAAAAAATTTATCTTCAGCATCGTTTAATGACTTAATCTTCATTTGAAGACCATACTTACCGAAAATCATTTGAAACAAAAATTGTCTACTCATCCAAATCTATCAAATAATAGGCAATTCATCATTAATATGTTACTTAGTACCTACACCGTTGATTAGTTAATATGTTTGAATGACTAAACCATCTCAGACTCGAATGTGTTTTTGTCAGGATGATTGAACAATTTCAATTATAACATTTTTAGTGTTAAAATATGTTATTTGTAAGTGAGCGAATGAACTCACCCAAAGACATGCAAGTATAATTCATATTTTTGTAAAGTAATGATTTTGATTTGTTTAAATAGAACGGTCGAATTTGATATCGCATAAACACTCGTGCTCTCAGGAACAAATCCTCCTTGAGTTTGCTACACAGGCAGCCATGGGTGTTCCTCCACCTCGCGGCCTCATACTATTCTACGCCACTCTACTCGACGCCTGCAGTTCGTCGAAGAACCTCCAAACCCTCACGCAGCTCCACGCTAAAACCATCAAACTCGGCATTTCCCGCCACGACTTCATCCGAACCAAGCTCCTCAGCTCCTACGCCGCCGCTGCCCAACTGAAGCAATCCAACCTGCTTTTCTCCTTCTGTACTCGCCGACCCACCTTCCTCTTCAACACCCTCATCAGAGCCCACTCTTCCCAAGGCCTCTTCTCTCAGTCTCTGTCCATTTTTCTCCGTATGCTTGCCGCCAATAAACCCTGGGACCGCCATACCTTGCCTGCGGTTCTCAAATCTTGTGCCGGGTTATCGGCGTTGAGGCTTGGAAAACAAATGCATGGAGCTGTTTTGGTTAATGGGTTTGGCTTCGATTTGGCGAACTCAAATGCGTTGATTAGTATGTATGCGAAGTGTGGTGATTTGGTGGGTGCCCGTAAAGTGTTTGACGGAATGCTGATGAGGAATGAGATTTCTTGGTCGGCAATTATGGCGGGGTATGGGATGCATGGAGTATTTGGCGAGGTGTTTGAGCTGTTTGATAGGATGGTGGAGGCAGGAGAGAGGCCGGATGGAATGACTTTCACTACGATTTTGACAGCGTGTAGTCATGGAGGGCTGACAGAGAAGGGGAGGGAGTATTTTGAAATGATGGAGTGGAGGTTCGGGGTGATGCCCGGGCTGGAGCATTATACCTGTATGGTAGATTTGTTGGGTAGGGTGGGACGGGTAGAGGAAGCAGAGGAGTTGGTTTTGGGGATGGCAGTGGAGCCGGATGAGGCATTATGGGGCGCATTGTTGGGTGCTTGTAGGATTCATGGGCAGGTAGAGGTGGCTGAGAGAGTGGAAGCGATGCTTTATGGAAAGCGACTTGGTGTAGCATCTCTGCGAGGCATTTAACACCGAATTACTTGCAAAAAGTCCATTATTTCCATGCTCATGTGCTAAACTCCCATTTTTGGGGGAAATATTCCCTTCTCTCTTGCAAAGCCAAATATTTTCCCAGTCAGAATGTTGCCTTCTAGTTACTGGGACTTTCACTGCTTATGAATTTATGCAAGGACAGATGGAAGAGACTAGAGAACATAGATGGCTGGAATGCTCTCTCTGCCATTGCTATGGAACACAACTTGTGGGAGAACATATCTCGATGGGGATCGACAGAAATGCTAGAGGCTGCGAGTGTAAGACCACTGGAGGACGCAAGAATTTTCATTCGGCACTTCTGAGGTATCAGATGTTCCCTGTGATAATCGTGTGACTATGCTGGGTGATATGTCTAACTTACCACCAAGAAGATCTGGGGATAAATGCTATTGCTCACGACATTCTAAGCATGAGAGTCTGAGACTGACTTCAAACTGTGTATTTGAGGTCACTTCTTTTCCTTGTTGGTCATTCTGAACATTGCAATTCAACAAAGTATGACCTAGTTTGGTGTTTATTGTATCGAATAAAAAAAATCAGGGAAAAAATAAATGAAGAGGTGTGCAAAAGTAGAACAAGGGTGTGCGCAATCACTTCCGAAATTATATATGGACAAGACTGATTTTGGGGCTTCACAAGTAGTTGCAAAAGTACATTCTATTTTCGAATAACCTATAACAACAGTATCAATCAAACTCATACGATTCTGTCACAAAGTTTTCTGGAACATACCCACGTAATTTGAGCTCGAAGGAGAGAAGCTCTAGGGTTGAATAAATACACTCTGTGTCAACATGGGACTTATCACTGGCCACGAATTCATGAATGTTACAGTCAATCTCAACTGAACTAAATCCCGGTGTCTTATGCACTCTGAGGTCTTTCATCTTCTTTCGAACCTTGTTTGCACCATCCCACCGTCCAACAGCTGCATATATATTGGCTAGGAGCACATAGTTGGAATCAACGCTAGGATCAACCTCATAGAGGTACTTCATTAATCTTTCAGCTAAACTGATGTTCCCAATGGTTCTACAAGCAGCCAACAAAGAACCCAACACCACTTCATTTGGCTTCATCGGCATGTTTTCTATTACACTCAAGGCATCTTCTAACCTCCCTGCACGGCTATAGAGATCGACTATGCACCCATAATGCTCGATTCTGGGTGTTATTCTGTGAACTCTCTTCATGTTACCAAAGTAACGGAGCCCCTCATCGACTAAACCAGCATGGCTGCACGCAGTGAGTGCTCCAGTGAAGCTGACCCCGTCTGGCTTGAACCCTTCCTTCTGCATCAGGTTGAAGAAGTCTAGAGCTTCCTCTGCATGCCCATTGACAGCAAAGCCCACAATCATCGAGTTCCAAGATACCAATGTCCTTTTGGGTATACTCTTGAATACTTGATGAGCAAAACTAATACAACCACATCGAGAATACATATCAACCAACGAGTTATTTATCCTAACATTGTCTTTAAAGTCTTGCTTCATAACAAAACGATTTATCCACAAGCCTAGACCAAGCGTTCCCAAATCTGCACACGCCGCGATTACAGCAATTATAGTCACATAATCTGGTTCCACTCCTGCGAGCTGCATCTCTCGAAACCATTCCAACGCTTGCTCGAACTGACCTTTCTTGACAAACCCGCCAATCAGCACGGTCCAGGAAATAGCATCTCTCTTAGGCATTTTCTCAAACAGGTCAACCGCGTCCCAAACCTTCCCATTTTTCATGTACCCACCAATCATAGTATTCCAAGACATTGAATTCTTCACGTCCAGCCCATCAAAAACCAACCTAGCAGAATCCACACCGCCACACTTGGCATACATATCAATCACCGCCGTGCCCACCATCACATTAGTTATATCCAATCCGAGTTTCCGGGCATAAGCATGAAGCGAAGGCCCAAAAAATACACCCTTGGCCGGAAAATGAGCACAGCCGGAGAGAAGCGTAACGAATGTGACGTGGTTTGGTTCAATGCCAGCTTGTCTCATCTGGATGAAGAGTGCAACGGCTTCAGCTAATTGACCATTTCGGCAGCGGTGAGATATGGAGGAGGTCCATGAAACAGTAGGTTCTATGGGGGTTTTGGTCCTTTCGAGAGCGACGGAGTGCTTCCGGTAGTGGTTTGGATTAGGGGAGGTGGGCTGGGAAGGGTTCGGAAGTGGGAGAAGTGGTGGTGGTTGTTTGGGAAGTTGAGGGAGTTGGATTGGGGTTGCTGTGTACGCGGGGAGGCTCATTGTTTAAAATACCGTTACTCCGAAGAGGAACGATATCTTGTCTAAACTATCATTTTAGTTAGACCTTGAAAAAGAATGTAGGACGTGATAACATGACATAAATGAACACAAAAAAGTTACATGATAAGATACGCTAGTGAACGGTTAATGTTTATTTGTAAATCACGATAACTAAATGACACGTTATTATTTGTATCAGTTGACTATGCTTTTATTTATCTTTTCCTTAGAAAAATCATTTAGCATGTCACTTAGTAATTTTTAATTAATGTGTTGGACATAATTAGTTCTTATGATATTATAACTTATAAGGTGTTTGCTTGATGTTCAACTTGATATTATTTGATGATCTCTCATATTGGGGTGATCGTCGGAAAAAATATAAAGAAATGGATATACTTCATTTTTTGTTCTTTTCTTTGGAGAATTAGACAATGAAATTGAAGAATTGAAATGAAATATTGGTGGGGCTTTTCAGCAAAATCAGTCCTGAGATTGACATAACTCCACACTTGGTCCCTAAGATTTGAAATCGACAGAAGTGGTCTTTAAGTTTGTCCACCATCAATTATTTTGGTCATTTTGTGAAATATTTTGTTAACTAAGGACCAAAATGACTAAAACATCCTCAAAACATTGAGCCAAATTATTTGACAAAAGTTGAGGATATATTTGTCATTTTATCCTTATTTAATAAAGATTTTTAACGGAATAACCAAAATGATTAGTGGTGGACAAATTCAGGAACCAAAATGAAGAGTTATGTCAATCTCAGATATCATTTTGACTAAAAAGCATATTGGTTGTTGACCCACTATTGAAAATATTGAGTCAAAAAGTTGTGAAAACTAAAACATAACTATAAGAAAGAAATGTGTGAATAATAGCATTAATTATGCAAAAAACCTAGAGTAGAGAGGTATTTTATGTTCGATTATCTCCTCAAATTACAAAGTTTCTCTGATTTTATAGAGTATAGAATACTTTAAATTTTTCAACTGTTAAATTTTAATTTTTAGTATTTTTAATAAAAACTCCAACGTTAAGAAACCCAAATTTGTCGATACTATTTGAGTAGTATAGAAATCCCCTCAAATTATGTTTGTTTAAAAGAAAATAAGCAGGTTCTTGTGGTTTGGGAATGCAAGGGGAGCAGGCCTGGCAATTCCTGACACGACCCGATAACCCAACACGACATGACACGAAATTAACAGGTGTTCGGGTCGACACGATAACAAATCGGGTCGTTATCGGGTAACCCGATAAGCATCTGTTAAGATAACGGATTGGTTCGGATATACACTTGGATAACACGATACACAATAAGCAAAATATTATTTTAATAATTTTATAACCCTAAAAAAATACTATAATAATTATATATATTAATTTAACAATTTTATACCCATAAAAACTATAATAATTATATATATATATATATATATATATATTAAATTAAATATTAAAAATTGGTGACCATTGGATCGGCTTAAATATACATACCATTCAATTTCTTAAGTGTTATATGTACAAAATAAATAAATTTAAATCTACTTAATAAATATATATATACCATTGAACTTGATGGGATACAAATTCTACGAAACTAATTTTAACGATCCAACCGTCAAACTTGTTTGTATATACTTCGAGATCACATTAGCCAAAAATTGCAAAAAACAAACATTTAGAGATCAAGTAATTGGACAAAACTTTTCGACGGTTATCAACAAAAAATCACGATTTAATGATTATTTTAACTCCGTTTTTGATGATTTTTTACAGCTACACTCCTTGATCCTATATGAATACAATGAATGAACTTGATCTTCAATTTAAATAATTCACACTAGTGGATACCACAAACTCTTATGTTATACTTAATGAAAGTATGAATAAACACTTAAGTGTTACTTAATCTATTGTTTTGATGGGATACGCATTTTAAGAAACTAGTTTCAACGATCCAACCGTCAAACATGTTTGTATATACTTTGAGATCGCATACGCCAAAAATTGCAAAAAAATAACATTCAGAGATCAAGTAACGAGACAAAACTTTTCAACGGTTATAAACAAAAAAATCACAATTTAACGGTTATTTTAACTCCGATTTTGATGATTTTTTACATCTACACTCCTTGACCCTATATGAATACAATGAATGAATTTGATCTTCAATTTAAAATATTGACACTAGTGGATACCACAAAATCTTATGTTATATTTAATGAAAATATAAATAAATTCTAAGTGTTAGTGAATCTATCGTTTTGATGGGATACGCATTCTACGAAACTAATTTCAATGATCAAACCGTCAAACTTGTTTGTGTATGCTTCAAGATCGCATACGCTAAAAATTGCAAAAAATAAACATTTAGAGATCAAGTAACAAGACAAAACTTTTCGACGGTTATCAACGAAAAATCACGATTTAACGATCATTTTAACTCTGATTTTGATGATTTTTTACAGCTACACTCCTTGATCCTATACGTATACAATGAATGAACTCGATCTTTAATTTAAAATATTTACACTAGTGGATACCACAAAATCTGATGTTATACTTGATGAAAGTATGAATAAACTCTTAAGTGGAAGTGAATCTATTGTTTTGATGGGATACGCATTCTACGAAACTAGTTTCAACGATCAAATCGTCAAACATGTTTGCATATACTTCGAGATCGTATACGCCAAAAATTGCAGAAAACAAACATTCAGAAATCAAGTAATAAGACAAAACTTTTCGACAGTTATCAATGAAAAATCACGATTTAACTGTTTTTTTAACTCCGATTTTGATGATTTTTTACAGTTACACTCTTTGACCCTAATGAATACAATGAATGAACTCGATCTTCAATTTAAAATATTCACACTAGTGGATATCACAAAATATTATATTATACTTAATGAAAGTATGAATAAACTCTAAGTGTTAGTGAATCTATTGTTTTGATAGGATACGCATTCTACGAAACTAATTTCAAAGATCCAACTGTCAAACATGTTTGTATATACTTTGAGATCGCATACGCCAAAAATTGAAAAAAAAAAAAAACATTCAGAGATTAAGTAACGGGACAAAACTTTTCGACGGTTATAAATGAAAAATCACAATTTAACGATTATTTTAACTTCGATTTTGATGATTTTTTTATAGCTACACTCCTTGACCCTATATGAATACAATGAATGAATTCGATCTCCAATTTAAAATATTGACACCATGGATACCACAAAATCTTATGTTATATTTAATGAAAATATCAATAAACTCTAAGTGTTAGTGAATCTATCGTTTTGAGGGGATACGCATTCTATGAAACTAATTTCAATGATCCAACAGTCAAACTTGTTTGTATATGCTTCAAGATCGCATACGCCACAAATCGCAAAAAAAAAAAACATTCAGAGATCAAGTAACGGGACAAAACTTTTCGACAGTTATCAACTAAAAATCACGATGTAATGGTTATTTTAACTCCGATTTTGATGATTTTTTACAGCTACACTCCTTGACCCCTATATGAATACAATGAATGAATTCGATTTTCAATTTAAAATATTGAGACTAGTGGTTACCACAAAATCTTATGTTATATTTAATGAAAGTATAAATAAACTTTAAGTGTTAGTAAATCTATCGTTTTGATGAGATACGCATTCTACGAAACTAATTTCAATGATCCAACTGTCAAACTTGTTTGTATATGCTTCAAGATCGTATACGCCAAAAATCGCAAAAAACAAACATTCAGAGATCAAGTAACGGGACAAAACTTTTCGACGGTTATCAACTAAAAATCACTATTTAACGGTTATTTTAACTCCGATTTTGATGATTTTTTACAGCTATACTCCTTGACCCTATATGAATACAATGAATGAATTCGATCTTCAATTTAAAATATTTACACTAGTGGATACCACAAAATCTTATGTCATGATGATCGATGAAAATTGAGGATTTTGTAAAAGGAATAACATGCAAGCTTTGAGTTCCATTGGCAAGGTTTAAACTTTTGAGAATGGCTTCACAACCTTGAAAACAAAAACTCTTTCATTTTGCATATCCTTGTACATTTAATATTTTGTAATAGACTAGTAGTGTATGGATGTTTGTTTATTAGGCTTTTATTTTTTAGTGTAGATGTAGTACTTAAATGACAAATGTGTTTTAATGTTTTGAAGTAATATTTATGTGGTAATGTGTGGTATGTGTAAATTTAAGGAAAAAAAAATATTTTTCTTAACGGGTCATAATGGGTCATAACGGGTCGGGTTACTTTACCTGTGGGTAAAGTGACCCGACCTGTTAAGGACCCGTTAAGATAACAGGTGTAACACGGCACGACCCGTTAAGATAACAGGTGTTACACAAAAATGATACAAACACGATAAACACAACCCGTTTGCCAGGCCTAATGGGGAGTCCGATTCCCATACAAGAAACTGCATGCATGAGATGACAGATGAGAGTGGGAATTAAGTCGAGTGGACCAACTTCACAACTGCCAACTGTGCAATGTGCATGCATCATATGTCACACCACACTTTAATTCAGGGTTGAATTTATATTCAAGTTGCGTTTCCTTAACTAAATAAGATCCATCCATATCCACCAGCTATTTATTTTAAATCTAAAACCCATAACTAATCAATAGTGGGGCTCATATTCATATATGTTTTATGAAATAAGAACAGCGTCGGGTCACAGGTGGGGGTGGGTAAGGCTATCTCTAATCGAAGGCTGGTTAGAGGGTTTGTTTTAGTCCTTTTGTTCTCTAAGATATTAATATTTTAATAAACAGTACATGAACATATTTGCCTCCATCTCCAACCGAGAGCCAAAGGGCCAGAGGACTCATTTTAGCCCTGTCACAAAAAACCATATCCAACCGAGGGCCAAAGGGCTATAGTATGAAATGTCAAGAATTGAAATAAAATGAGGTAATATCGTATGGAATGTGAAAAAATATGTGAGAAATGATGTAAGAAAAATTTAGAAATTTTAAAAATAAAAAAAAAGTCCAAAAATAATAATAAAAAAAGTGGGTTGTTAAAAAAAAAAATGGGCTAACACCAAAAATTGAAGGCCCTAAAGTGGGCCGAAATAACAAAAACACAAAAAAGGAACCGGGCTGGGCAAGTGAAAAGAAAAGAAAAAAAAAATCAAAGTGGGCTGGCTGGTTGAAGATGGCCAGCCCTCTGGCCCTTCAGATTCCGTGGGGCCCACGAGCCCTATGGCCTAACCCTCGGTTGGAGATGGTTTTCGGGCTATTTTTGGCCCTCTGGTCCTCTAGACCCTTCGGTTGGAGATGGCCTAACATTCTTCAGTCCAAATCGTTCGGAACTGCTTTTTAAAAAAAACGCTATACTCATAAGCACTTTCACTGAAAGCATTTCTATTAGAAGTACATTATAATTTTCTCGTTTAAAAGTGCTTTTAAGATGGGTGAAAACACTTATGGTGAAAATATTTTTGGAACCAACTATTGGTAAATATGCAAGTGAACCTTGAAAAAACACTTGAAGTTCTTTTTATAAGAAACACCAATTAAGTGCTTATTGCAGGAAACACTTCAAGTGCTTTAGAACCAAAATTATATTCTCTAAAAACACTTACAATCATTTTAAAAGTCATTTCAAAAGAGAAATTAAGAATTGATCGAGTCTTAACATATCAAGTTCATAGTAGGTTCACGCATGGGAGCTTCAGTTAAGGGATCACTCAAAAGGCTTATTTGAAAAACACCCTTGTATTGTATCGGCTTGTATTTCAAAGATCTGTACCGTCTATTTTGTAAATTTTCGCTCATATAGATAATTATTGGAAAAAGTTATTCAAATCGGAAATATTTAACCACTCAAATAGATATCACTTAGTATTATGGTCTAGTGATATTTTTCTTTACTTGTAAGTGATAGCTCTTAGTTCGATTCTCTCCAAAAGAAAATTTGAACCACATTATTATTAGCCTATTGTGAGGCAAAGCCCACCTTCTTTCTTTTAGTGTAGAGAATATTGTTTGTTCAAAAAAAAAAAACCACTTAATTAGATGGTTTGTCATTTATTGTGTTCTTGAAATGCCATATTAATGATAAAAACTCGTAACTATTGTATTCTTTTGCCACATTTAAATGTCTTAGTTGTTTTGAATTTGTCTAGTCTTTTATTATGATAATATTTGAGTGATAAAATCAAAAATAAATATTTTGGATCATTGAATTTCAATCTGAAACTAACCCCAAACATGATAGATCACGTCAAATAAACTTGCAAATGGTTGGGCCTGGGTCTATGCATTTGGATATGATAAGTTAATGGATTGGCTTTTAGTTTAGGATAATTTATCGCGACATGAACAAGATAAAACATGACATTATTCTTCAAACTCCAGAACTGAATTGTACCAAAGAGCATAATAGAGATTGCATCCTGCAAAACCAGTAAAGGGAAATTACACTCAACAGGTCTGTTTGTTGATGTTTTTTGACTGCTTCAATCACTAATTGCAAACTAACATGTATATAAAGTAAAAATACATACATAATTCATGAAATACCAAACAAGCAATAAAATGAATCGCACATCCTCTATCTACGTTGATGACATCTACCAGAAAATTCTCAGAGCTGAAGAAAAAAGTCCTGAAAACATCGATGCAAGCGCCTCTGAGCACTAGACTGGATATTAACGAAAAGGAAGTTCTTAATATCATATCCTACATAGAGATTTATTTAAGTATGCCGCTGCAAGAGCCGATAGTTTCTGCGGACATACAAATTATATCTTTACTCATCGCCCATCTGCGGAAGTGAAGGACTCTGCAAATCCATTAGGCCTCGCAGGAATACTGCCCTTGCTGTCCTCGAGACTATTATAGCTGACTCCTTGGCTTTCTGATTCCTTCCAAACCTTTAACATCTGAGGTAGAGGTTGGTTGTAATCAATCCCTGAGAGGTGATCAGATTCGTCTTCAATAGGTTTCCACTTTTCGACAAGTAGGGACAACACATTCACTGCATGCCCCATTTCAGGCCGATGGCTTGGTTCCCTCGCTGTGCAATGACCAGCCAGTTCCGCTATTATTGAGATGCTCTCAAAACTTTCTTCATTTACTTCAAGAGTTGGATCAATTGCAGCCACAAGCTTCTCCTTGCTTGACTTTATTCGCCAAAACCACTCGGCCAAGTACCTGCTTTCCTCTGGCCGGTTCTCATCAAGCGCCGTTAATCCAGTTAAAAGTTCCATTAACACCACTCCAAAGCTGAACACATCTGCTTTTGTTGTAATTTTCCCCATCACTGAAATCAAATATCGTGATTTAGAAAGACAAATTATGTAGATCAGATGTAAAAGTACATAACGATTTGAAAACTAAAATATTCAATCATTTGCAGGATATCACATAGATTCCCACCATTCAGAAGCGATTTATCTCTCTTCAAGGTGAAAAAATAAAAGGAATTTATGTGAAATTACAGCAGTTGTAGACGTGTTACAAGTACAAGACAACAACAATTTATAATCATAACCTGTAAGTACATATCTTAATTTTCTGTTTACGATAGTATATGACACCTGACTTGAGTACTAAACATGAAAATGTAAACGAAAAATGTCAATTTAACAGCCACATTATTTACATATTTATCATCTATTCTTTTGCATGCTCAGCTGTTGAACTTAACTGTTAATTCAATTCCAGAACCAAATTTGACAAGGGATTCAAAAGAAAATCTTACCGGCATATTCAGGTGCGAGGTATCCAAATGTCCCTGCAAGCTTAGTCGCAACAGACTTCTCCCCATCCGGAGCAAGTTTCACCAACCCAAAATCTGAAACTTTTGCATGAAAGTCATCATCCAGAAGAATATTAGAAGATTTGAGATCTCGGTGTATGAATGTCTGGCGGGCTAAATTATGTAGGTATTCCATCGCTCTTGCAACGTCCAACACAATACTGAGTCTCCTTGTCCAAGATAAAGGCTTCAGATTGAAGCTCTTCCAATGAAAAAGATGCCTGCTAAGAGCACCTTGAGACATATACTCGTAGACAAGAAGCCTTTCATTTCCTTCGACAGAGTAACCCAAAAGAGAAACCAAATGTCGATGACGAACCTTGGAAAGAACAGCAATTTCTGACTGAAATTCATCCAATGCTTTGCTACTGATTACCCCACCCTCCATTCTCTTAACTGCTATTTTTGTCCCATCTTCTAGTTCACCCTTGTAAACAGTTCCAAATCCGCCATGGCCTAGCTCATTTTCGGGTGCAAAATCTTTGGTCACCTTTCTAAGAATTTGAACAGATATGACAAGGTTCCCAGCCTCAACCATGTGAGAGTTCCCTATTCCACTGCTGAAGTTACTGGCAGTAGTCCCAGTTTTAGTTGACAAGCTTCCAGTGGTATTACTCGAAACCGCAATCTTATACATATTTTCTGGATCAGATGGGTCTCTAGGGTGAAGCACAACGGAAGTAGGAGCCTCTGAGATTTTTTTCCTATTCTTACAGCAGTAAATAAATAGACAAATCATCAGAAGAGCCACAACAGAAACAACTGCGATTCCAGCCACAATAATAACTGTTTTTGATTTCTTAGAATTTTGGGGCTGAACATCCACTTGGACAGAACCAGATGGATTAGGACTCGAGTGAGTACTTGGTGAGGGTGGACTATGGGATAATGGTGTTTTTCCACCACCAGATAATGGGGTATCTGATGGACTGTCTGATGGAGGTTGTGAACTATTGAGTGGAGGTGGGCTTCTAGATAAAGGAGGAGGGGCAACAGTTTGATTAGCAACTAAAAGAGGATTTCCGTCGATGATGACCTTCAGACTCTCACGGAATTTTGGTAAAGGAGGCTCGATGTTGTTTCCGCTTATATCCAATAATCTCAAGGATTTCAACTCAGTAAAGTTAGTAGGAACTTTACCACTTATGTTGTTTCCTGGAAGCCTTATATCAATCAAAGAATCTAACTTTGCAAGTGAAGGATTCAAAGTACCAATTATCTTGCGTCTAGGCAAATTGATGACGGAAACCTTGGTCTGAGGATTGCAACTCAATCCCAACCAAGGCCCCTCACACGGATTATTACCCGACCACTCAGATGCAAGACTTAATGGATAATTCAAATCACCAAGAAAATCCAAAAGTGCAGTAACTTCTGGGGCACATTGCAGCCCAGGATCAGTCTGACAAAATGGATTAGAGTTATAAGAAACATTACCGGACTTAAACTTCGGTATTGTACCCATTAGCCGGTTATTTCCCAGGTCCAATTTGTCAAGCTTCATGTCCGCCAGTGACTGCGGAATCAGACCAACAAGTTGGTTGCCATTGAGGTTGAGTTCCTTGAGAGAAGAAAGATCTCCAATGTTGGCTGGAATTGTTCCGGTGAATTGGTTTCCATGCAGCCAAACCTGTGTCAACGACGACATTGATGCAATTACGTCAATAGGACCGGTCAGTCCACCTTCTTGATTGTTCAACCACAATATCTGCACCAAAGACTCTCCAAAACTTGTCGGAATCACACCAGTTAATCTATTAAACGAAAGTTGCAGGACTGAGAGAGACGGCAATGCCCCTAAAAACTCCGGCAACGGTCCTGCCAAATTACATTCAATCAAGGACAGATTTTGCAATTGAACAGATTTTGCCAACTCACTAGGCAAAGACCATCCAGTAGACGCATTCAACGGAATGTGATCCAATGCCATAACCCTAAGACTGCTAAGGCCATCAAAGAAATCGAAAGGGATTGTATCGAAATCATTATTATCCAAGTAAGCGAATTCGAGTTCTGATAAGCCTCTAAAGGTAGGCAATTTCCCATTGAAGTTGTTCCTTTGGAGGCCAAGGTTGCTGAGCTTAGAGAGCTGGTTGAAGTTCTGAGGCAAAGGACCTTTGAGTCCCATTTTCTGAACCTGAATCTGTGAGACTCTGTCCCCATTGCAGTACACATGAGGCCATAAAGGAGGGCCACAAGGGTCACTTCCATTGTCTGGCCATTCCAAAAGCTCTGAATTCTCCAACCCTTTTCTGAAATCATTCAGAATTTTCAGGTCACCTGGGAAAGTGGCTCCATAAGCCACCATGGAAACACAAAAAATTACAAAAATGCATATCCTCCTCCTTCTCCATATTTTCTCCATAACCAATCAGTCAGTACAGCAACAAAAACCCAAACACCCAGAAACCCAACTGGATTTTTTATTTTTTTTTATAGAATTCACCAAAACAAAGTATGAAAAACAAAACCCAGATTCTGCAATGCTGAGAAAATATGACCTGGGGAAGAAAATGGAAGGCTTTTTTTTTTAAGGAAATTGGAAAAAACCCAGATGAGAATTCAAAGTTGAGAAACAGAAAAGGTTATTATCTCATACTTTTTCTGGGTTTCTTTTTTTACCTTATACTTCACACCACGAGCTCCATGACAGCCTCTAGCTTTTTCTCCCTTTTTCTTTTACCCTTTTTGCTCGGTTGATTTCCATAGTTGAATTGGAGAAGTTAAAGTGAAAGCAGTGAACTGACTGTTTTGCTGGATATGAGGTTGGCTAGCGAGGCTGAGAATGACAAATCATCATCCAAATGTCGGCAGTCAGCAGCGCCAAAGGTAGAAGGATTTCCTATCTAACTAGGCCTTGTTTGCCGCATGAGACCATCAGATAATATTAATAGTACGAAACAAGGTGTTTGGCAAGTTTTGTATTAAATAAGCACCGAATTATTTAATCTGGTCCCACCTTTTAATACTCCTTCCACCCGCTTGACTATCCCCTCCAAAACCTGTGGGGTGCGTTTGTTGCACTGGACTATTACAGACTGTACTAGCTTCAGGAACTAAGCTGGACTGGCTTATCTTGGACTAAACAGGATAAAACAGTGAAGTGTTTGGTGCAGTTTTGGACTAAACTGCAGACTAAAATATTTTTAAGAACCATAATATTTTTTTTTAATTCACTTTCAAATTATAAAAATAACAAAATAATTATTATATTATAAAAATATCATCTGCCATTACATTCTTTTTAGTCGTGCTTCTGCCATTACCTTCTGGAAGAAAACCGATACCCTTCTTGAAACCCCTTGCCTCTGGCTCTCACAACTTTGTAGAGACACACCTCCCCCTCTTCACTTTCTCTCACATCTTCACTTCATCTTTCTCCCTCCTAGTACAGAAAGTAATGGTGCTCATCCTAGTCGCCGTCGGCAAAAGTTTACCCTTTCACAGCCAAGCAAAACGAACAAATCATACAATCAACAGAGCCCCATGGTGTGATTTGGATTTTGGAGGTGCTGGAACGACTGATGTGCGGTTGATTGAGTGACTGGGTTTCAGAGGCATAACGATTTTGTAATTTTTTTTCTGTTTTTTGTTTCAAATTTTGGGGTTGGATGTTTTGGGTTTTTTGATGTGTGAGGCAGTGGGAACAACTACGCGATCCAGTTGTGGAAGTGAGGAAAAAGTAAATGAGAGCGGCGAAGCAGGAAGAGATGACGTTCGAAGCAATTAAGAAGAGAAAGTGTCAGAGGAAGCCATGATTTACGAGGACGCGACGGTGGTCCTGGGATGGTCCGGTGAGGTTGTCGAGCAGGGTGAGGAGTCGAGCAGAGCAAGGAGTCGAGCGGGACAATGCGAGAGAAAACAAGGGTCTTAGCAATCCGGTGGTATTCGGGGGGTCTCGCTAAGACCATCTAGCGGGCCCCGTAGTCGAGGCGAGTGAGGTTTAATCCCACCAAAGGTAGTCCCTTCCTCTAACAAACATAAGACTACACTAACATCTAGTCCAGTCTAGTCCAATCCCATTTAGTGAGGGTAAACAAATGCCCCCTGTATTATTAGTCGGACTAAGCCAAAGAAAAAACACACCCACTTTTCTCCGACCTACCCCGATGTCTGCTCTGCTCTTGGGCATCGAGACCTCTGATCAACACTAAGCAGATACGAACAAAGATCCATAGATATGAGATCGAACTATCCATACCAAGCAGATACGAACAAAGAACGAAAGGTAGCAGATCGAACCCAGGGCATCATGACCTCCGTTCCCGGGCATGGCGATCTCCGTTCTTGGGCATCATGACCTCCGTTCCTGGTCATCGTGATTTCCGTTTCTGTTTTGACATCTATGGTGGCGGTTCGAATATCTGGGTTTGTGGCTTAATTGCCAATTGATTTTGTTGATGTGAGGGAATTAAATTCAAAATTGGGAGAGATTTCATGTGGGTAAGGTGTAATGGCTACTAGGTTTTCAAGTATTTCTGATGTGGATTAAGGTTTCAATGGATTATAGACCAAAACGGATACGAGGAAGCCGACGGTGGCAGTGCCACCGACTGGGTTTTGTTTTTTTGCAGTTGACAACTTTGTTAATTGTTATGCATCTCCAAGCAAATGACAACTTTGTTTTTTTATTCTTGTTCTTTTTATTTTTAGTTAATCATCAATTTTTCTCTTAAAAAATAAATCATATCCGGTACAGCATAAATAATATGACTATTAGTCCGATACTACACCAAACATTCGATTAATTTAGGTTGTACAATCCGACGGCTAATTATCATATCCGACTGAAATAATCAGTACTGTCCGAACTGCCAAACGAGGAGTTCTATTATTCACATGACAAAGTATCTTTCATCCACTTTTTAATGAAATTTTGAATTATAATTTTACCTATTTACATAATGAGCAATAAAGACATTAAAAGATATAATAATAAGTTTGGCCAAAAAAGATAAAATGAGCCTAGATTTACTTTGGGTTGTGAAAAGAATGAACAATACATAATACGAATTTGCAAAAAAAAGAAATAAAGGATGAGGATAGAAGGCATTCGAGAAAAAAAAAGTGTGGATACCTGCAGCAACCGATGATGATTGAATATTGGTGGTAGTTATTAGAATGCATAAACACACAACAACAGAGCATTTGGAATGTTATTCATTTTCTAGTAGATTATCGTCAAATAAACTTAACTGTTAGGGAAATAACATTTCAATTCTTTGGGAATAATATGGATGTAAAAATAGCATATTAGAGGTTATTTTTAGAATAATAGTGAGCGAGGAAATAACATTTCTATTTTTTTAAAACTTTTTAGTTGGATGAGATTATAATATGAGTGGAGTAGAACCCTGGGTGGGTCTAGCATCTCATTTAATTATATTGAAAAGGAGAAAATTAATACTGGTCCCTGAATTTTGGTTTAATTTAAAATTTGATCGTGTACTTAAAAATTCGTTAATATTTGCTTGTAAACTTGTCATAATGTGGACCAATTATTATTTTGAGTAGTAACGGTGGAATTTCCATAAAAATAACGGGCTTATAGGAGGGAAATAAGGGATGGAAAATTTTCATTAGTAATCTTGAGCAGAAATATTCTGTTGTTTAAAAAAACAAACAAGATATAACTTTTGAAAAATTCGAAACATCTAACAGAGCTACCCAAAAATGCTCGACATTATTTTAACGATCAATATTTACGAATTTTTATTTCAGAAAACAAAGTTTCCATTGGGTAAAATTGAGAAACCAAAGTCTTGCAAGAAGTGATGAGTCTCATGGATTAATGCTGTGATGGCGGCTTGCTTTTAGGAAGGGAGCTCCGCTGATTAGGGATTTTGTACGCACTCTTTG
The DNA here is from genome assembly GCF_042453785.1 of Malus domestica. Lineage (NCBI taxonomy): Eukaryota > Viridiplantae > Streptophyta > Magnoliopsida > Rosales > Rosaceae > Malus > Malus domestica. The sequence goes on from NC_091663.1 coordinate 17,110,822, forward strand.
TCCTTCTTGGTTGGCTGTGGGATTAAAATCATATCTTCTCGGACTAGGAATCATCATGGTGTTTCATATTCCCACCAATATTTCTTTTGCAATATTCTAGAAGAATTATTATTGGAACTCTAAAAATTTTATTGTGCACTCTTCACAAGTAAATTTTTCTTTCTAAATATAAAATATTTGAAGTGCTAATAACAATTCCTATTTTCGGGAAGCAGAGAGTTGTTACACGTTGAAAATTTTGGAAATTTTGCATGAAAAGAAGTTACATGATATCAGAATCTGATTCGCCCACCTATCAAGCTCTAAGACCTATGTGCTCCATGTTACTCAATACGCTTTCTTATGTTTTCTTCATTAACTTTCAAGGCTTTCCTGTTTTTTTTTAAAAGAACGACATATTTCATTTACGAAAAATCCAAATACTTAGTTATCCCCCCCTCTTGGGAACTTAGTCAGATTCATACAAATAACGAAAATGATACGAAGTAATCATTCTTCAATAGTGCGTAATAGTGAGTAATTCAAAAAATGAATGGATGAGATAGAAGATCTAAAAGTTGTGGAAATCAAATCTCCCTCTTGGCAACTTAGTCAGATTCATACAAATAACGAAAATGATACAAAGTAATTATTCTTCAATAGTACGTAAAAGTTAGTAATTCAAAAAATGAATGGATGAGATAGAAGATCTAAAAGTTGTGGAAATCAAATCTAACGGCTAAGTTATCCATAGCATTGAGTGCTATGTAGCATTGAAGCCACAACTGATACTAAAAAAAGAATAGTTGCTAGTGTTGCTCTGGCTCCTTCAATTTTTATTTTTTTATAAATAGTAAAGATATATAACACTGAATGATTGGAGTTTGAGCTAGGCCAGACGATGAGTCAATTATATTCATTTGATGTCAACCTCATTCACAGAAGTTGAGCCAAAGCCCTTTTAATTACAAGTGAAGAAAAATACTACTAAACTTGAGTGCTAATCGACGTATCCTCTAAGTTAAGTAACCGATATGTTTTTCTTTTTTAACAAACGATATTATTTACACTAAAGGGGTGAGGGAGTGGGCTAAGCCTTACAATGAGTTGACAATAATGTGGTTCAAATTCACCTTTAGTGAGAATCGAACCTAAGACCTCTCACTTACAAGTGAAAATGAATATCACTAGATTATAGTACTAAGTGATAAGTAATACATTACATAATCATAATTAACACAATGAATTGTTTCTTTTCATTATTTTCTTTCGCTACTGTGAAAAGTAACAAACTAGAATTTAGAACCTTTTGGAAGTCCACATATTCATATGACATATAACATAACAAGACTCTCTATGTTAGTAAGAAAACCATAAGTTGTAAAGGCTTTCAGAGAGTAAATAAAATGGAACTTTAACGAAAAGCACTCGGTATTGTTCACTTTAACGAAAAACTACACTTTTACACTAAAAAGTCAATCCTGGTACTATTCACTTTACCCTTTATTTTGTCCTTATCATTAAAACTCAAAGTTTTCAAGCCATTTTCATTAGTTTTCCTTAAATAAAAAGTGTACAAAAGAAAAGAAAAGGGTAAACTGCTGTTTGAGGGGTAAAGTTGTCTTCTCATATGTCATATAAAAGCCCTAGATTGTTTGATGTAGATAAAAACACAAGATGGTTTGATGAAAAAGTCCTATATATTATTTTTTCAAATTATCTTTTTCCCTCTATACGATGATAACCTAACAACTCCATTTGGTAAAAAAAAAAACTTTCCCGTTTCCAATGGTACGATCCGTCCATGAACCCTTGATTATGGCATGAATTCCAGGTTTACATTCTTTCCTCATCACAGCTCCAATTGACCTCTGCGAACCCACTGTGAATTACTCCTCTTTATGCGAATTTCTCTTCAATTTAAGGAAGATTCAAGTTTTCTTACACATGCAAGTTGTGAATTGGGGCAAAAAATGGCAAAGGGTTTTGCTGGGAAAAGGATTTAGGGTAGAAGGAATGACAGATGGGAAGACAACTTTATCGGTTTATCCTCAAAAGTGAATCATGTACTAATATTTGATAATAAAGTGGATGAAATTTCTTCTAATATGACGGTAAGAGATTAATTTAGTTGATTTAAACTAGTTCAGATTTCAGAAGTCAATAATAGTTACCCAAAAAAACAATGATGTTTTGGACAAGCAATGAATAGGTAAACGTAACTCGAAACATAATAATAACTTGTACACCTTAAAAAAATTTCATCAACAACAAATCATTATCTTATTAAGTGAGATTGGTTGTATAAATCCTAAAACTTATTGTGCTTGGTTTTGCGCCAAGTCTTTTGTTAGCTTTAAGTACTCCATGTCTTTTCTTAAAGTCTATTTTCAAGTCTTTCTCGGTCTTCCTCTATCTCTTTTTTCCCGAGCCTATTTCATATTCGCATTTCACATTTTCTAATTGGAGCATTTTTAAGTATTTTGTTCACATGTGCAAACCACCTTAACTGATTTTATCTTATCTTCAATTGCGGTCACTCCTATTTTATCTTTTCTTGTGTGCCCACATATCTAACGAAGCATTCTCATCTCCGCTCCACTCATTTTTTCATGTTTTGATGCTTGACCGCCCAACATTTTGTGTCATAAAACATTGTTGGTCTTATTGTCATCCTAGAAATTTTCCCTTAAACTTTAGTGGCATACGACGGTTGCACATTACACTTGATGCACTCTTCCACTTCATTCATTCAGCTTGTATTTTGTGGTTGAGATCTCGATCCAATTCTCTATTCTTTTGCAAGATAGATCCAAAGTAATGAAAACGTTCACTCTTCGGTACTTCCTGATCTCTAATCCTTACCTTATCTCATTTGGACACCCATTCCCATTGAACTTGCACTCCATATACGCTGTCTTTAATCCACTTAGGCGAAGACTTTTAGATTCCAATATTTCCCGCCAAAGGTTAAGCTTCACATTACTCCCTCTTGTGTTTCATCTATTAGCACTATGTCACATGCGAAAAACATATACCAAGGGATATCATCTTCAATATGTCATGGTAGCTCATCCATTACCAATGCAAAAAGGTAAAGATTTAAAGTTGAGCCTTGGTGTAATCCTATGGTTATGGGAAAGCTTTTGATTTGTTCTTCAGGATTACAGCCTTGCTCTGTGATACATGTCCTTTATTGTTTGGATATATGCTACATGTACTCTTTTCTTTTCTAGAATCCTCGAAAAAATTTCTCTTAGGATCCTATGTTACCTTTTTTCCAAATCTATAAAGACTATGTGCAAATGTTTTTGTATATCTCTATATCCTTTCATCGATCTTAATAAGAGATAGATTGCCTCTATAGTCGAGCGTCCTAGCATGAACCCGAATTGATTGTCTGAGACTCGTGTCTCTTGCCTCACTCATTTGAAATTTTCTTCATTTTCAAAATCTTATTGAAAATGTTTGTGAGTCATGTTATCGCCGCCTCTCCTAAAACATTCCACACTTTAACTGAATTACTCAACTCACCAAAGAAGTACTCATTTTGTATCCTTCATTAGAAAGATTTTGAAAATAAGCTATCCATTTGTCTTTAACTGCGTTCTCCATAACTAGAACATTTTCATTCTCATCCTTGATGCACCTTACTTGGTTCAAGTCTCTTGTCTTCTTTTCCCCTGCTCTAGCCAATTTACAGGTATTTATCTTTCCTTCTTTGGTATCTAACTACTTATACATATTGTCAAAAGCCATTAGCTTTGCTTCTCGCATGGCTTTCTTTGCCTCTTTCTTTGCTATTTTATATGTCTCACAGTTTTAATCGGTTTTATCCTTGTATAAAGCTTTACAACATTACTTCTTAGCCTTAACATTTTCCTATACCTCCTCCTTCCACAACTAAGATTCTTTTTTAAGTGGAACAAAATCCTTGGGTTCTCCTAATACCCTCTTGCAACTTTTCAGATATAGTTAGCAATAGAATCCCACATTTGGCTAGCGTTCCCCTTTGTACCAAACGTATTGAGTGAGTACTTTCTCTTTGAAAGTGACTTCTTTTTCTCCTTTTAGATTCCACCATCTAGTTATTGGACACTTGAAGGTCTTGTTCTTTCTTCTCTCTTTTGATATGTACATCCACCACCAACAGGTGATGTTGGTTATCTAGGATCTCTTGTGATTAACTTTGCAATCCTTACAATTTATACGATCCCTCATCCTCATTAAAAAGAAATCTATTTGTGTTTTGGATGACCCACTTTTGTAGGTGATCACATGATATTCTCTCTCCTTAAAGAAGATATTCGCTAGAAAAAGATCGTATGCCATTGCAAAATTTGAAATGGCTTCCCCTCCTCATTCTATCCTCATAACCATGGTTACCATGGAAACCTCTGTAGTTGCCTGTCTTGTTGCCTGCATGTCCATTTAAATCTCCTTCTATGAGTAACTTTTTCGTCTAAGAGATTCCTTGAACTAATTCTCCAAGATCTTCCCAAAATTTCTAATTTAGACTCCTATCCAACCCAACTTGAGGTGCATACGCACCAATAACATTGATGAGTTCTTATCCTATTACAATCTTGGTTGCTATAATTATCTCCTTGACCGTTTTAACATCTACAACGTCTTTTGTTAGAGTCTTATCCACGATGATGCCAACACCATTTCTCGACTTGTTTTGTGCTCGAATGCCAAAGCTTAAAACATGAGTTTTCGAGATCCTTTGCCTTAAGATCAACCCACTTAGTTTTCTTGAGGCACATAATAAGTATCCTTCTCCTCATCATAACTTCCACTACTTCTATAGATTTACTGTTAAGGTTCTTGTATTCCACGCTCCTAAACACATTTTACTCTCTTGAACCCTACCCTCATGTCCTAGCTTCTTAACCTCACCCATCGGTATACTTCTTTTGCGTGTCCTAGGTAAAGTTGATGTTGGCAAATACTCCTAAAAAACTTTGAGTGGAGTCATTAAAAAAGAAGTTTCTACAGCACCCTTGCTCGTTTAGCACTGTATCCGGGCTCGATTGAGAAACAGTGACGCTTGCTCACTTATCATTGTGTTTGGGCCACATAGCGCATCACTTTTGAGTGACGACCTAGTTTTTGCGCAATTTTGTTTAAGATTCATTATCATAGGAATTTGACGTGAAAACGAAGTGCCGACTATCGACTACCTGACGCCCTTCTTCTTTTCCTTTATCTGGAGTCAAGACCAACTGCGTAAGATAGATTTACACATATGAAATTACCACTCAACATAAAAAAAATTTAAAAGTGTTAACATAGTAATTGATTTTTATTTTTATTTTATTTTATTTTTTTCAAAGAACGAAATGAGCTCTAAAAATTGTGCGTTCCTCAATCTTAATCATTTTCGAATAAAAGTTTCATGGATTAGAGTAAGTAATTGATTGTTGTATGAATGACAAAAGCAAAAGGCATACAACCATAAAGTGGAATTGTCATTAATTACTTTTGTTGGGATATAATTTTGTCATTTGGTTTATAAGATGGGGCACACTTGACAATTAAGCATTGGACATACTTCTCACCTCTTGTCTTTATAATAAGAAATTAACCATCTTCAACTTCATCCCAGAAAAAGGATTGGGTGTTGGGGTCGGAGACAGAGACAGGGTTCCACTTGCTAATTGGGAAAGCACAAGCAATCTTCACCTTAACACCTTTTGACCATTTTAACAAAATTATTCTTTTCAACCATATAAACCTACTCGACAATTAGCTAGTCCTTTGACACGACGCAAGATACTGAGGGTATGTTCGTTAATGTATTGCCAAACAATTTTTTATTTTGTAGTTACAGAATCTACACCAGTTAGTGGAAGACAAGGGCATGTAAGTTGCTCATATTATTCACTATAAACAGTACTTGTCGTTGTGCAATTTCATCTATTTGAAAAGGACAACAACAAGGGCAAACAATAAAAAATAAAATTCACAAATACGTATTTTTATTTTTATACTTTGTTGTTCTTATCTAGCAGAATCACAAACCAAATTAACACTCGCACCATAGCTTCTACCAAAGAAATTGAGGTTTCAACATAAAACTAATTAGCAATATAGGTTGAAGCTCTAACATCAAACTGATTGGCAATATAGCGAGTAGTTCAACTACTTATAAACACATGTAAGGTCTCTTCTCTCATCAATGTGGGATTTATTTCAACATATCACCTCACGTGTGACCGTTGGGCTTCACATGTGGGACCAGCTTTGATACTGTGAAGAAAATTGAGGTTCCACCTTAAAACCAGTTGACAATACGGAGAGTAGCCTAACTACTTATAAGCACATGCAATGTCTCTTATTTTATCAATGCGGGATTTATTCTCAACATCTACTACTAGAAAAACACAACCCGCCATCACCATCTTCTTCTAAACTTTTTTATTTAAAAGAAGTAATTTTGACCATGGACTCATCATAAATTGTTGACAAATTAAACATTGGGCTTGAATTTTGACCATGTTCAACGCGCAGCAAAGAAGATTGGAGAGAATTGTCAACTTTAGATTGGAACAACTGCTTTGGGCACTGACTACGTAATCTATCGACCATCAGCACCTAACCACAATAATTTATATGCCTTGCACATGAAAGGGATCCTCTCCAGATTCCTTCTACCTAATCATCCTCATCAAACAATCCGGGCCTTTGAAATTTGATCCGACGGCTAAAATTATTATAACTTTTAAAGTGGGACCTTGTTTTTAGCCATTGGATCAAATATCAAGGGTCCGAATTGTTTGATGAAGAGAATTAGGTGGAATGGATCCGGAGAGGATCCCTTTCTCCTTGCACAAACCTCTCCTATCCACTAACCCCTTAAAACCCACTCGCCGATCAACATTTCAATTGTAGGACTCACTTGTCGGTCACTGAAGTTAGTCAAAATGACGTGGGCCTTGCTAGCGGGCTCAAAGGCCTGGCATCAGGTAGATGGGTAGTAAAGGTGGGCACGGGCCGGGCCGGACCCAAAATTGAAGGAACCGGACTGACCCGTATGTAAATAACGCAGGACGGGACGGGGCGGGGCGGGTTTTGGTTTTTTCAAAATGTGATCCGGACCTAACCCGGCCCTTTTGAAATGAGCTGGTTCCTACGGGTCCTCAACTTTCGGTCCCTCCTTCCTTTCTACAACTCTCACTCCTCCATCACCTACCTCCTCAACTCCCTCCCCACCCAGATTGCCTCCGCCAACGTGTCCAATGTCACCTACCTCCTCAACTCCCTCCCACCCAGATTGCCTCCGCCAACAACGTGTCCGATGTCAACCCCTTCCTCACCAGCACTCCAGTCATCATCCTTGTCAATTGCTCATTTTCTAACAATAATTACAGAGGCGAGTTTCGGCACCTCCACCCAAAATTATAGAAGCCACATTTTTTGGGTCAGCTGGACGACTCAAATGGGGAGCTCTGGTCGAAGACCATCTTCATCTCGGACAAGGAGTGCCAGAAGCCAGACCTGTGATTGAAAATTTCACAACTTTTCATAAATTTTGTCAATCAAAATTAAGAAATTGAAAGAAATGAGGGAAATGAGTTACCTCGGTGTCGAGATTAGAGGAGGAGATAGAGGAGTTGGTGGGGGAGGAGGGTAGCGATAGCATATCATTTCTCAGTGGGGGTGTGGGTGTGGTGTGTCTGTGCTCCGGGAAGGAGAATTGCAGAGATGGGGGGAAAAGAAACAAAAAAGAGGAATTAAGGAGAAGGTTCGAGAGATTAGGGGAGGGGGAAACACGGGGAAGTGGGGTGTATGTGTGTGAAGTGTTCGAGAGTGAGACTCATAATTGTCACGGGGAACAAAAGGAAGTGGGCCTGGGAAACAGTACCCAAACACAGGGGTATTTTTGCAAACAGGCCGGTCCGGGTACTCGTTTTTCTATACTTTTGGAACCAGCACGAACTTAAAATCTTAAAGCCCCACCCCACCTCGCCCCGCCTAGTTTCTCTTTTCTTAAAGCCCCACCCCACCCCACCCTGCCCCAAACCTTGATTACCCGCCCTGACTAGTGGTTCCTGTACCCGTTTGCCCACCTCTAATGGGTAGTTCCATGGCATGTTTGAGCCCACCACTTGCCTCCATAAAAATGTATTGCTGGAGGTGTTTTTTAGACCTAAGGCCATCTCCAACCGAAGGGGTTATGTTTAGCCCCCGTCCAGATTATAGTCCTATAAGTAATTATTTTTTAATGAACACTGTCAGGCCATATTTATATATCATCTTCAACCGAAGAGGCTATTTTTTAGCTTCTCAATAATTTATTATTTAAGTTTGTTCTTTAACTTTATTGGTTAATTGAATTAACTACCATATTTATAAATGAGTAACTCTCCATATTTCTTATTTTTATGTAATCTTAATAATTTTTTGGAATACTATGTTTGTTTTGCTTAAAAAATAAAAAAAATAAAAAAAATTCGGATAGGAGTTTAAAGAATATGAAGAATAGAAATAAAATGAGGTAAGATAGTATGAAATGGTGACAAATATGTGAGAAATGGTGTAGAAATGGCTTAGATACTTGAGTTTAATACTCGTACTTTCTTAAGGTTCATAACTTTATTTTCGTACGGTAGTTTTATACTTGAGTTTAATACTTGCTCTCCCTCTTCATTTTCTGAAAACTCTCTCCCTCTTAGATTTCCTTGCAATCGCAACCCCAAAACCGCATATTTGGAATCACTAAGACCCAAGGAACCTGAATATATCCTTGCATGCATCATCGGACCACTATGGAGTGATTGTTGGAAATGTACCCTAAAGCCAATCATATGATGATACTTTACGGACATTTCACATGTTAAACTAATCAAGTTTAATATAAAGGGAAACGATTATTGTATAAAGCTATCTCATATAAATGTTATATGCTTAAACAATAAGTCCAAGAAATATGTAATTGGGTGAATGTGATCTAAAGAAGTTAGATTCATGAGACCATTCTCTTTCGTATACATACCCTAAGCGTTGGCATTGACAGTCTGTTAAGATCAGTATGTGTTATGTCTTCTCTTAGAAAGAGTGACTGGTCTCAAGTCATTTGTGTGACTGACACCAAGACAAACATGTAGTTGTTCAATAGATAATGAGTCCACTGAACACGATCAACAAGGAGTTCTCATACTCATGTCACATGAGAACTCATGGTTGAGATAATGCAAAATAGTCCTTTGCCTAAGGCATCATAGTTGTCTTGTGGTTAGGTCATTGATCTTTGACTATGTCAAAGTCACTCCATCAAAGGGTGTCCACGGCATAGTTGGGGTTAAGCCACTTAGTCATGGAGGCAAGTGAATGCACAATAAGGCCCATTAGGGGAGAATACTCTAACGTTCAAATCGTTTGAGGGAGAATACTCTATGATATGATTAAGAATCTCTAGCAGAGTATGAATGAGATTTAGGAAGTCATTCCAAATCACATTCAAGGTAATCATATAAGTAAAAGAATCATATTAGATAGTAGACATGAATAAACCATCAAACCAAACAATGTGGTCAATAGTATTGTATTAAAGAAATACCATATTGCATTGTAATCCTAAACTGAATAGGCCCTCCACCTCTTCTGATTAGCTTGGGCAGCCATGATATACTGCTAGGTATCACTCATGGTTTGTGGAAGCCCTAAAGGTCTATAATCACTAAAGGGAGAATTGAAAGTATGTTTCAATTCACAATCGATTTGAAAAGTTCTAATCGCCCACTGCCTCGCTCAAAGGAACCTAATGGATCGCACACTGTGTAAGGTAGAGATTGAAGAAACAATGGAGATGAGTAAGGATAATTAAATGGTTCAATTATTTATGGTTAGGATTAATTAATATGTTAATTAATAAAAAAAAAAGTTCGTTTTAGCTTTTGAGTAATTATTTGACCTCAAGGCCCATTGGGCTTAGAACTATCAAGCCCATTAACTTAAGTTGTATGACAACTTAATGACTACAGACTCAAAAGGGCCCAAACAGCCCAAAGCCTTTAGAAGGCCGACCATATTGTAAATGAATGGGTTTTGGTTCTTTTTGTCACTTCAGTGAAGTGACTATATAAAGGACTTTATAGACAAAAGTTCATAAGGGTTTTCTAGAGAGAAAAGATGAGAACACAAAGCTCTCTCTTCTCTTAGGAGGCTGGCCACCCTAGAGGAAAATAGCTGGCAATCTTTCTTCCTCTATGTCACTCATCTCTTTCTCAACCCTCTCCTTGGTGTGGAGACTTAGAGGTTCCATATTTTGGGAACTTTGAGAATCCATTCCTTCATCCACCCAAGAAGTCATGGAGCCAAGAAGCAAAGTTCCTCCATCCACATCCATGGAGTCAAGGAGCAAGGAGACTAAGGAAAGAAGGCCCTCACATGGGTGAATATCCTTTGCTAAGGAAAGAGGTGCTTCAAAGGTATAAAAGTTTCTCAACTCTTTTCTTTAAGATTTGAGTTGAGTCTTGGTTCACCACAATTACTAGGCCTTGAATTTCATTGGTAAAGTTTTGTTTTTGAGTGCATACAAGCATGATTCTGTCTTTTAATTGTTAATTGCATGTATATATGTTGTTCAAATGAGCTAGTTTTCAACAAATATTTCCTTCAGTGATCCACCATTGAAGCCGAGAGTTTCAAACCTTTGTAACTCGAACTCAAGTAAGGCTAATTGCCCTATTTCGTTTGTTTGAGTTATTTCCTGGTCCTTGGCGTGTTTTTGAGGTGAAAATCTTGGGTTTAGACTTTACCACTTCTTTGATAGTGTATCACAACCCCTGCGACGAACTTTGGTGAAAGCCGTTAGGTTGGAAGCTAACTGGAAGTCTCTCTCTCTCTCTCTCTCTCTCTCTCTCTGTATGTGTGTGTGATCTTAATTAGTATGTATTGGGGAAGAATTATGATTGGTTCTTGACCAAAATGGAAGACTCTAACCTGTGCATGCATCTTATTTCTATTTCCCAGAATCAGGTGAGTGTGCTAGAAGAAAATATGTCGAATTCAAGGTGGATTTGAACCCCATTTCACCCAAATCCTTTTTTTGGTAAGTTCCCACTATTATATGTGGTGTTTCCTTTAAATTTAGCTGTTAAAATCGTGAAATTTGGATTGATTTCACCCTTGCAACTCTCGGGGAAACTTTTTGCAGTTTTTGCCCAAGTTCCAGCATCAGTGAGCTGCAGCAAACGGCGGCCACTAGGAGGGTTAAAGGTGGTATCATTCCCTCCGTCAGATTTAACAAAATCTTGTGACGGTGAATGCGATGACGCATTTGCCGGCGATGGCGGTCCACAATGGCACGTGTTTCCCGACGTGTGATACCACTGCGGCGACGTGTGGTGCATGGCTGGAGCAGGGCTACCGGGGCGGAGCGTGCGGCAGCACGTGACAGACATGAGACCTAACCCTAGGTTTTTCAGTGTTCTAAATTTCCTGGCACCTTCCATTCGTGCAAAGTCAATACCTAAATGGTAGTTTTGGGCAATGCCCCATAAATTGATGATTAAAGCTTGACTTAGCTTATTATAACTATCACAGGGTTAGTAGAGGATCGAAAAGAATTAGGCAAGGACATTATTGGCGAAAAACGCTCTACTTACTTGTGAATTGACCCTTTAAAAAACTAAATGTTTTTACGTTATATATATATATGTATATGTTTTATATGCGGATGCATATTCCTATGTTTTTCTTTGATGAGACTTATGATGATATTTGGCAATATCTTTAGATCATTGGTGATTTATTTTCACCACATGGTCTCTTATCTTTGTTGTATAACTATCTTAGGCCATAGATTATTTGCAGGTGATATTTTATCTTAGTAGACGCTAGGATTATTGATTATTGCTATACCTATGCTAGTGGACACTAGTATGATTGATTAAAGGTATGATTTTTTGAATTATTGATTGAATGCTTTCAATTATGGAGATTAATGTGATATTCATTTACTATTATGGTAGTAAATACTATTATATAGTTTTCCAACGATATATTTGTTCAAAATATGATTTATTATGTTGAATGATGATTATTAAATGTAATAAAACTGGTCCACTCAGGTTTTGTTTTATCAATCCCCCTAGATGTAATGAGAGAAAGGAGAACACCAGTGGTGATGAGTGGGCTTGGCAGTGAGGCTTTAACCCTTTTGATTTAGGGTGATGGTTCATTTACTGCAGTTTTATCTACTTTGTAATAATGGCATGATCGTACTTTTTGATTATGCATAGCACTGCATTTTTATGGGTTTACTGTTGTGTGAAACTTCTAGCTACTCTGATGTGACGCGATAATAATGGGGTTAAACCCGAGATCAAGTGGGGAGGATGATAAGTGATTTTATAGTAGCTTTGGATTATTTATTAATGAACGTTCTTGGTTCAAATTCTTTCACATTGTAAATATCTTACTATGGCTTCGTCATTAAGTTGGCTTGTGATGTCTTTGCTAGATGGGGTCATACGGTCAATTTAAGTTGGCCAACAAATCACGACCTCATAACTTGTGTTATTAGGGTTCGGTTGTGTCAATAATTTATTATTTTAAGTTTGTTCTTTAATTTTATTAGTTAATTGAATTAAACTACCATATTAAAATAAGGTTCATAGACATATTTTGAGTGCCAGTTGTCGCTAAATGAATAAGCCTCTGGATTTCTTCTCTTTATATAATCTCAATAATTTTTCGGATTAGATTTCGAGTGACACGTGTCGCTAAAGGGGTGTGTATGAAAAGCGTGGCCATTTGAAAAATATTGGAAAAACTTAAATTTATATTATTGGAAGATGTAAGAGAGGGGTGTGTATGAAAATAGTGTTTAATGTTAATAGAATGTGAAGAGTTGAAATAAAATGAGGTAAGATAGTATGGAAGGGTGAAAATAATGTGAGGAAAGGTGTAAAAATAGTTTAGGTATTTATATAAAAAAAATATTAGAATTAAATTTTTTTTTTTAAATTTCGTCCTTAAAAAAAAAAAATTCAGATCATCAGGCTAGTTGGTTAGCTTCAATTGCCAGCCCGATGGCCATGGGCTGAAGTTTGGCCCTGATGTGATAAAAGTTAAGCACACAAATTAAACCCTCTTTTGACAATTGTAATATAAGTATAAGTAGGGATCGTTCTGGACCGGGGATTAGGAGGGATTGCTAATCTAATTGAAACTGACTTAAAAACACAAAAATAAACTTAAAAACACTTAACAAGACTCACAAGACTCCAAACAAACTTAAAAGACTCAAAACAGCACGAAACAACCAAATAGACTCAAAACTGACTCTAGGGAGTTATTTAGATGAAAATTGGTTTTAACTTGACTCAAGACAATTAAAAACACAAACTAAAACAAATTTTAACTAATCTAACACTTCAAAGTAAAGGGGGATTGGGTTTTGGACGAAAATAAAGTAAAACAAACAAATTAAAGACTAAAACAGATTTTGGACGAAAATTGGGAAATTGGATGGGTGATGGTCTAGCTAGAAGGTCCTTCTCCACACATGACACACTTGCATACAAATCAATCTCCAATTGCTTTTCAATAAACCATGAATCTCAACACCCCAAGTTAATTAGATACGCTTAAATTAACTTTTAGATTTCCCTTATGTCAATGAATTGGATGGAAAAAGTGCATCGCAATCAAATTATTCCTCAAAAGTTCCCTACATGAAAGCGCATAATAGAGATACAATCAAAGATCATTACGTTCAATGAAAATCATAAGTATCGACGAGGCACTAGTAACTATGAAAGCGCATGAAACTTATGCCAAGAATTTACTTAACGTGATTGTGACAAGCAACCTTCACTACTTGTGAATATAAGTTCATAACGATTAGGTGAAAATCCCTTATATTCTAGCATCAAATTCATGCATGCAAACTAAGTTGGCCACCTTAATCAACAGACAAGAATAAGTTTTGAATAAAACAGTTAAGCGAATTGCATTCACAATTTATCAAATCGCAATTGAAAGTAATCAATTCATATTGCAAGTATAATCATGGTTTCAAATTCCCCTCTAACTATAAAGAAATTAGTTCCTCATGTTTTCAATTAAACAAAGACAACTTGAATTAAACATTGAAAACAAAGATAGAATACACCTAGAAACACTCCAGATGGCTCCTTCTTCTCCTTCCTTAGCTGCGGCACAAGAGGATTGTGGTGGATGGTGTAGTGGATGGATGTAGGTGATTTATGGTAGAGGGTGGTGGTTTAATTGCTGCACAAAGGTTTGTATTTATAGGGCTAGAGAAACCCATGAATTTCTGAAGGAAAGGAATGTGTATTTGGTACAATTCATGAAGGAAAAGGACTAGGGTTCACCCAAATCTGAAGGGAAAAGGATTGCACAATCCTAAGGGAAAAGGATTGCAGGTTCTAGAGCTTCTAGAAAGGTTTAGGCACCAGATTTGTAGGACAAGAGATAAGACCTTCTAGAAAGGTTGTTTTGCGGCTGATTTCCTAGAAAAACAAGGGATAAGGTGCGACACCTTTGTAGGAGTGGATAAGGGCTTCTAGAAACCAATTTTAATGTGTTTTATTTGTATAATTATCCCTTAGAAATAGCTAGAATTCAGGCACAAACTGATTTGGATAAGATAGGATAAGATAAGGTTAGGTTAGGCAATGATAAGATAAGATAAGGTTGGATAAGGTTTTTGATAATGTTGCTTCTTTTGAGCTGATTTCTTATCTTCCTTGACTTGGATTTATTTCTTCACTCTTTTCAGCACATTCCTAGCCTCTTGAACTTCAAATTCGTCCATCCATCTTGCTCCATTCATAAGCTATCCATTTGGTACCCAAAACTGCCTCAAAATGCTCCAAATTGCACTTTTTTGCCAACTTTGTCATATGGACCTACAAACACACGAAAATAGCTTAAAACACTATAATAAACACAAACAAACTATGAAAATGCAAGAAAACAAGCTAACTAAGTCGCATAAATATGCTCCTATCAGGCCCAGTGGGTCCCCTTTTTCCTTTTGCTTGGACTTCCATTGGAGATTGTTTTTTCCTCATTTCGAGCTATAAGAGAGCCCATAGCTCTCTGACCTGATCCATTGGAGATGGACTAAAGGGCAACTCTAAAGCCCTTGCCCTTGCTTTCCACAAACTGGTGGATATGCTCTTACAAAAAAAAAAAATGTGAAAATGCGTTTAACATAATCTCTTGTGTAAACAAATTGAAAAAAATGAAAAATGCAGAAAATAATATTCAATTTAAGTTGTTGGATAAGAATCAACAATCAATCACAACTTTTATATATTGCAAAAATAAATTTGAAATACACACACACACACCCAAATTTATATGTTAATCAATAATAAATTGCAACTTTATATGCCTTGTGCTGAAAGGTGGTGACCTGATGACAGAGACGCCGGCGGTCGCCTATTTCACCCATCAAGTTACAGGTGTCTAACATATTCATACCTAAAGATTTTCCACAAAATGGTGACAAAAGGGATAACTTGTATCATTTGTGGGTGCGGCTAACTCCTCACGATCTTAACTGTATGATTTTCGAAGGTAAAAGAGCCCCTGACCAATTAGAAACAAAAATAGATAAAAACATAGTTCCAATAAGAAATCATGTTAATAAGGAATCAATGGGCATTTCCAGAAATATTACTCAAAAGAACCAACTTAATACGCCTAGTCGATTAGAATTGAGGAAATTTTGTCCATGTTACAAACATACGATTCATGGGGAGATAAAGAAATAGATCGAACCGATCACTCGCGTGTCAGCAGTCCAAGGAAGATGAAAAATTACATATTATATATAACAATATATATCATCGAGCATGCTATGCCATTTTAAAATTGGTTTATTATGCAACAGCAAATGCTATTCACAATAAGGTTTTGAACAAAACAAGTTTAATCATTAGTAAAGCCAAAGTCAACGAGGGCATATCAAAAAGACCAGCGACGGTGCGAGAAGGAGTAGGAGTGGTGTGCTCAAAATAGAATCAGATTTTGGATCACCTAACTTTACTTCTTGATGTCAAAATAAAAAATAAAAATAGTAGGGTATGTGGTATACAAATGGAGAATCTATTCTCTTTTTTACTAAAAACAAATCTTGGAGAAGATCCCATTGTATCTCGGAAGCTCGCAGCATTGGTGCTACAGTAGAAATATTTTATTTGAATATGTCTAAAAGATGCCTTGAGAAAGGATGGATGTATAGAACCTTTCAACGAGATAGTGCTTTTTCAACTCTCTCAAAATGGAATATATTCCACACATATATGCCATGGTTCTTTACTTCCACAGGATACAAATGAACCAAACAGATACAAACAAAATAAGGATCGAGGCTTGCGTACAGCAATATCCTTGAAACAAAATTTCACCTCTACTCAGTTCTTATAATTCAAATGGCGTCTGCTTCACCAGGATTCAATGATATATGCCAAGATTCCAGTATCGGAAACTTGGTTTCTAGTTAATGTCTTTGTGGTTATTTCAAAATGATAAGTTTTGGTAAGACTCGTAGGAAGAATGATTTTTCTGTGTTTTGATTGATATGCAGAGGCATGTATGTGTGTGGGAAACTTTTGACGTTGAGCAATGTGGGACAATAAGATAGGATGAAACTTTTACTCGAAAACTGCCACAATAGCCCACATTTGAAATGAAAATTCATTCAAACACTAGCAACACCCCACATTTGAATGCAAATGCAAATGTAGAGACTAGCTGCCTATCAAAATTGAGTGAAAATAGACACGATATGTATTAGAAGAAATGTCTTTTGGACTTCAACTTACCCTAGTGAAAGCATATCGGGTTTACTTGGTGATGCAGTGGATGTGAAAGATCTTGAACTATTCACCGTAGCAGTAACCCGAGACAATATGTTACACACATATCATGTTTGCCACATGTAAATATACAATTGTGTTCATTTTAGTCTTGAACATATCTCCATTTTTTAAGGAGCTTTCTAGAATTTAGCCATTTCAATTCTCACAAATGCAACCCCATTTATTCCTATTGATAACAAGATATTAATGTCATTAAATGTATAAAACATATCCTCGCACATCAATAGACAACACACATTAATCATAAGGATGGATAAGATGAGTGTTCAACTTTTGAATTGAACTAAACCAGTTTGGCGATTGAACCTAGATCATGGGATCTCCAATTAGCTAGGTTAGGTTTCCACCTCAGCTAGATCATGAAATTTCCATGTGTTATTTTTCATAATGGACTCCATCTCAATTCTCATTGCTTCCTTCCAAAAAGGAGTCTCAGAAGAAGATATTGCTTCTTTGAAAGTTCTTGGTTCATTTTCGGACAAGTAGGCTAGACTTGGCAATTTCTTACACGGCCCTTTAACAGGACATGTAAACGAAACGACAATAATGGGTTTCAGGTCAACACGATAACTAATCGGGTTGTTATTGGGTCACACGATAAGAACCCCTTAATAACGGGTCCTTAACAGGTTTACACGAGGGTGACATGCGGGTAACCCATTTCGACACATTAAGAAAAAAGTTATTTTGATGATTTTAATTTTTAAACTACTAAAAAAACTTACTATAAAATACGATAGCCATAGTGTATATGTATATATTGTACATTAAATATGTATTTGTATTATTATCCTATATAAATTTAAAAAATTTAAGTCCTATTTATTTTTGCAATAGACTATAGGCAAACAGTGAGATTAAAAAAAATTATAAAACAGATTAAAAATAAAAATATCAAGTAATTTAAAAATACCAAACACATTAAAAATTATAAAATTAATTTACAAGTGAGAAAAATGTGAAAAAAATATGCAAACGCTCGTGGTCGCATCCTTTACACTTTGAAGATATGCACATTGTCGTTTAAAATTTTGAAACTGTTTGTACCATACTTGACCAATCCCGAAACTACCGAGCACCGGCCAACGCTATACTGTCAAGGACCCAGAAGAGTTCCCCTCCGACCAGGAGGCCAATCACTACTCGACACGTGTCAAGATTAGAAGCCAATCAGAGCACAGCACGTGTCGACATCAAGAACCAATCACAACATGACACATGTCAATGTGACAAAGCTACAAGTTTTTCTATAAATAGGGGTCATTCCCCCACAATATTGCCTAATGCCATTTGTGTTAAATCATTCACAAGAACTCACTAAATTGAGAGCTTGATCCTTTGTACTTGTGTAAGCCCTTCACTACTAATAAGAACTCCTCTACTCCGTGGACGTAGCCAATCTGGGTGAACCACGTACATCCTGTGTTTGCTTCTCTGTCTCTATTCATTTACGTACTTATCCTCACTAGTGACCGAAGCAACCAAGCGAAGGTCACAAAACCTGACACTTTCTGTTGTACCAAAGTCTTCGCTGATTTTGTGCATCAACATTTGGCGCCGTCTGTGGGAAACGACACTTATTCCTACTCTCTTCAGCTGTGTCAAGCTGGTTTCTATCATTCGTACACTTTCTTTTGACCAGGCATCCCTCTCCAACATGGGAAGCGAAGGAAGCCACAGCACACAGAATGACACCCCCCTTGCACATAGTGCGAAACAACGAAAGAAGGAAGCAAAACGGGTTCTTCTTCAAGCTAAAGTCGATGAGTTGGAAGCTCAGAACAACAAGATAGCAATGAGGAATGAGGTCCTCCAGGAGCAATATGAGAAGCTCTTCGAGACACTCCACGAAGCTAGGCAAGCTCAGACACGCGAGCTTGTTGCCCCCGTGGAAGTCAACCATCAACTGGGTGCCCTCCAACATGGAGGGTCACATGCATTCGACTTGATAATCAACATGAGGCTTCTCTTAACCCAGTTGCTTCGACCCGAACCATGAGAAGTGGAGGGAGACACCTCTTTACTGAAGGGGCAGAAGGATCGAAAGCCGTCTTTCGCGATTGTCGGGATTTCCTGAAGCAACGTCGAGAGAATTCCATCCATATAAGCTCAAAGATTAATGACCCAAGGATTTCTGAGAGACTCGGTCCCCTGCCACGGCCCAAGCCGGCCACCAATTTGGGGAAGGGGCAACAAGTCCCAGAGAGACATGAGGGTACAGGGGACTCAGAGGTGTTCCGACAGACATACCCTGGAAGCCAGTACAGCGAGTCCAGGGAAAAATCACATGCCCTTGATCAAACCTTCCTAATTCCAAGAGGAGATGGAGATTTACGAAAGAAAGCTCCAGTGACACATAACTCCGCTCAGGACCCCCTTGTCCTACAACTTCTTGAGGAAGTAAACAAGTTGAAGGCTGAACGTCAGGCTGAAATACCTGACTGGAACCAACCCAGGCCTGGCCCTCTTACAAGGAGGATCCTCAACACCCCCCTTCAAGCAAAGACAAAGCAAAAGCTTGGCTTGCAACTTTATACTGGAAAAGAGGACCCGATTGAGCACCTTAACCTCTTTGAGTCCACCATGGCATACCGGATGCACACCGACGAAGAGCGATGTCTTCTCTTCCCCTCCACCCTCTCTGGTGGAGCTCTAAATTGGTATTGTCGTCTTACACCTGAGACGGTAGACTCATTTGAGGAATTGAGGAAACTATTTGTTTCCCAACACATTTTCCAAACCGATCGCTTGCACTCTGCAGATGACTTGTACACTATCCGCCAGAAGCCAGACGAGTCATTACGTATGTATGCTGGCCGCTTCAGCCATGAATACTCCCGGTGTGCCGAGGCAGATGACAAGACTGCCCTCAAAGCCTTCACGGCAGGCCTACGTGATTGTTTCTTTAAATACATGATCAATGCCAATACTTGGAAGACTTACTCTGAGGTGATGGCGCAGGCTTATAACCATGCCTCCGCCGAGGCAAAGACATATCAGGAGAAATCCCCTACAACCATCCTTTATCAACAAGTGGGAGGTGGAAGCCAGACTCACCTAAATGAGAAGACCTCGACTTCCCAAACAGCAGTGGCACTTCCCCATGCCTTGCATAATGCTTCACCGAATCAACAGACATATCAATTTCAAGGCAAGAGGAAGGATTTCCATCCTCACCACTCTCCTTTCAGTAAAAAGAGTAAGGGACACTATCCCGATAACCAAGGGTATCGTCACAATAACGCTCGCCCCCAGGCAGTCAATGCAGTGGGTCAAACCCGCGTCAAGATACCCCCTACCCCAAGGTATGAGACATACACGCCCTTGAATGCCACATGCGCGGCCATTTACCCCAGCATAGCTCACCTGATACCAAAACCAAAGCCGAGGCACCCAGATTACACGCCCCCGAATAACGCGGGCACGTTTTGTTGCTACCATGAGCATAACGGCCATGATAGCGAGAAATGTATCATCCTCCGTGATCGTATTGAAGCTTTGGCACGAGAAGGAAAAATTGATCAATTCCTTCTTCACCCTCAAAGGGATAACCGTAACCAACGCCAGGTGAATGTCATATATTCCATAAGCGGCGGCACACCCATATCTGAATCTTCCAATAAGGCCATGAAAAACAGTGAACGAAGTCTGAGGCCTGGTCACCAAGTGTTTCACGTGGAAGACATCAGGGGAGGGAAGTATCAAAAACCTAACTGGGATCCGATATGTTTCTACCCTGAGGAAGAAAGAGGCATCATCTACCCTCATAACGACCCATTGATCGTGGAGGCTCACATAGCCAACTTTGATGTTCGACGAATCCTCGTAGACACAGGGGCTTCGGTCAATATCATGTTTGCCGAAGCTTTCAGGGCGCTCAGTGTAGCTGAACACTTGCTCGATCGCTCGATTTCTCCTCTGATAAGCTTCTCCGGTGATATCGTGCAACCCTTAGGGAGCATACATTTACCCTTTACTATTGGTACAGGCCCTTACACGGCTACCATTACCACTAACTTCCTAGTGGTTGACTGCCCAACGGCATACAATGTCATCTTTGGGCGCACAGGCATCAATGATCTCAAGGCTATGGTATCCACGCATATGCTGTTGATGAAATTTCCAACCCCCCATGGCAACGGCTACATCAGAGGAGATCAGCTTAGTGCACGATCATGTTACAACACTTCAGTTAAGCAACAACACTTGCCCGGACCCAAGGAAACCCTGTCTGTACATGACCAAGTCACAAAGACCAGCCTAGATGAAGCGAACTTGGATCTTCCTGATAGCAACAATCAACCCGATGATCCTCGAGATGACTCTTTCACCCAGCAAGCCCAACCTGCTGAAGAGTTGGAGAAGGTACCTATCTCAAGAGATTATCCAGATCGCATGGTGAAGATTGGCACCACATTGTCACCACCCCTTCGGTTAGCATTGATATCTTTTTTGAAAGAGAACACTGAAGTCTTCGCCTGGTCATACGAGGACATGCCAGGCATATCTCCCGATGTCATCTGTCATCGTTTGAGTATTGACCCCAAGATCAAGCCGGTGAGACAGAAGCGAAGATCTTATGACGCTGAACGATACGAGGCAATGAAAGCAGAAGTTGAAAAACTCAAAGGCATAGGCTTTGTCCGCGAAGTCAATTACCCGACATGGGTAGCAAATGTGGTCCTTGTTAAGAAAAATCCGACCAAAGAAAGTTTTTTGCTTCAAAAGGTCTTGTGGAGAATGTGTGTTGACTACACCGACCTAAACAAAGGGTGTCCGAAAGATAGCTTCCCTCTTCCTCTTATTGACAGACTTATAGACTCTACGGCCGGGTGTGAACTCCTGAGCTTCATGGATGCTTACTCAGGATACAACCAAATCCTCATGAACCCTTCGGATCAAGAACACACAGCCTTCACTACCGACAGAGGACTATACTGCTATAAAGTCATGCCTTTCGGCCTAAAGAATGCAGAAGCGACTTATCAGAGACTAGTCAACTCAATGTTCGCCGAGCAGATTGGGAAGAGCATGGAAGTTTACGTTGATGATATGTTAGTCAAGAGCAAACATGCTGACCAACACATCACCAACCTATCTGAAACTTTCACTATTTTGAAGAGGTATCGAATGAGGTTAAACCCCAACAAATGTGCCTTCGGCGTAGGCTCTGGCAAATTCTTAGGTTTCATGATTAGCCAACGAGGCATTGAAGCTAATCCCGAGAAGATCAAAGCAATCCTCGACATGAAGGAACCGGTAACTTCAAAGGACATCCAGAGCCTTACTGGCAAGGTGGCAGCCTTAACCAGGTTCATTTCTAAGGCCACAGACAAATGTGCTCCCTTTTTTAAAGCACTTAAGGGAAGTAGGAAGTACATTACATGGACTGATGAATGTGCCGAGGCATTCAAAAACCTCAAGGAGTACATGAGTAAAGCCCCTCTACTCTCCAAGCCCGAGGTAGGAGACATTCTCATTATCTACCTATCGGTATCAGCTTCAGCCGTAAGTTCCGTTCTCATTCGAAAGGATGGGAATATTGAGCGACCTGTCTACTACGCTAGCAAAGCCCTACAAGATGCGGAGACACGATACTCCAACATTGAGAAATTAGCTCTAGCATTGGTCATGTCTGCTCGAAAACTTCGCCCTTATTTCCAAGCACACGCCATCATCGTGCTTACCAATCACCCTCTTCGACAGATACTCCAGAGTCCTGACACGTCTGGGCGAATGATCAAATGGGCGATAGCATTGGGTGAGTTTGACATCTCCTACCAACCAAAACCAGCCGAAAAAGGTCAAGCAGTAGCAGATTTCATTGCCGACTTCACATATCCGGTTGACATTGCTTCTACACCTGAAGCAGTGGCTTCATTACCCCCGGAAGCTCAGAAGGTAGAATCAACGACCTCAGCATGGAGTCTGTATGTTGATGGCTCATCCAACCAACAGGGCTGTGGAGCGGGACTAGTCTTGACTACGCCCGACAAAGTAGCAATGGAGTATGCTCTTCGTTTCAAATTCAAGGCATCAAACAATGAGGCCGAGTATGAAGCCCTTCTGGCAGGATTACGTTTGGCCAAACACCTCGGGGTTAAACAAATTGATATTTTCAGTGACTCCCAATTAGTGGTCAACCAGGTTACCAACAACTTTGATGCTAAGGACAGCTCCATGGCAGCATATCTTGCGCAAACACAACTTTTGCTCAAGCACTTCCACTACCAGATCACCCAAGTTCCTCGAGCGGCAAACAGTCATGCAGACGCCCTGGCTCGCCTCGCCTCAGCTGTGGAAGACAAGATTGGAAGAAAAATTCATGTCGAACTGTTGGCAACACCAAGCACCATGGCCGCAGAAGTATGCAACTTACAACAGGGGGATAGTTGGATCACCCCGATCTATAATTTCCTTGCTCATGGCACCCTCCCAAATGATAAAGTCCAGGCTAAGCAAATTCGATACAAGTCTACCCGCTACCTGATCATCAATGATCAACTCTATAAGCGAGGTTTTAGCCTGCCATACTTAAGGTGTCTTACGCCTGCCGAGGCGGAAATCGTCCTTCGGGAAATACATGAGGGAGTCTGTGGAGATCATGCTGGATCTCGGTCCCTAGCACACAAGACTTTTCGCCAAGGATATTACTGGCCAACACTCCACCAGGATGCCATCAAAGTATCCCGCTCATGTGACAAATGTCAACGATATGCAACTATTCCTTATTCCCCTCCAGAGCCTCTTACTCCTATGATCAGCCCTTGGCCCTTCGCCCAGTGGGGACTTGATTTGATCGGCCCAATGCCGGCAGGGAAGGGCAAAGTCAGTTACGCAGTCGTTGCAGTGGACTACTTCACAAAGTGGGCCGAAGTAGAACCCTTGGCAACCATTACTGAGGCAAAGATAGAAGACTTCGTGTGGAAGAACATCCTTTGTAGATTCGGCATTCCCAATGCGATAGTCACTGACAATGGGCGACAGTTTGACAACAAGAAGTTCAGGTTGTTCTGCTCTAAGTTCAACATCAACTTATGCTTTAACTCTCCAGCTCATCCCCAGTCTAATGGACAAGTTGAGGCCATCAACAAAATAATCAAGCGCACTTTGAAAACCAGCTTGGACAAAGCTAAAGGCTGTTGGCCAGAATTTGTACCCCAAGTTCTTTGGTCATATCGCACTTCATATCGGACTTCAACAGGAGAAACTCCATTCTCACTTGCCTTTGGCACAGAGGCGGTTGTCCCTGTTGAGCTCGAGCAAGCAACATTCCGAGTCCAGAACTACATTCAAAGTGAAAATGACAAACAACTCACCCTCAACTTGGATTTAGTCGAGGAACACAGAAACCAAGCTCACTTGAGGAATGTCGCCTACAAGCAGCGCATCTCCAACTATTATGACTCTAGGGTCAAGCTTCGTTCTTTCAAAATAGGAGACTGGGTCTTAAAGAAAAGATTACTCTGCGACAGAGTCCCGAGTGAAGGCACACTTAGTCCAAACTGGGATGGACCGTATGAAGTCATTGGCATCAGTCGCCCTGGATCTTACACACTTAGAAGCTCCGATGGCAAGACCCTTGGCCATCCATGGAACGCTGATCACTTGAAGTACTACTACAAATAGACTCACGATGTACAAGTGTTGAGCTATAGCCGTTCGGCATCCTATGTAATGAAGGCCATTTGGCAATGAATTCAATAAAGAGGTAATTTAGCCAACTCAGCCCTCACTCTTTTACATTCCTAGCAAGGGAACACTCAAGTGTTGAAACCTCAAAGCAGATATATCCAACACGAAACAAAATCTAGGTATGTGTCGACAAGACTATACAAAGAAAGGAACAACCAAACAATGGCTTATATCCAAACAATAGATCTATTCATACATAGCCAAACATGCATTAATAATAGTGCAAACACTCATAAACACCTAAAATCCAAAACTCTCAAGCTTATAACATGGGCACATGTTATACACACATCAGACTACTACATCCAGAATACATGCAGATAGTAAAGACACTGCTATTCATTCTCATCTGAAGCCGAACCCCTGGCAGTATCACTCCGCGTCCTACCATCATCCTCTGCATCCCCAAGATCCTCTTCACCGTGCTGAGTCTGTGCATCAGCACTACCTTCATTATCAGACTCATCTTCGCTGCTAGGATCAACAGCAAGGACAAATGTCTCGCCCTTTCGATGATGCTCATCTATATCTTCGTGGTATTTTCGAAGAATGCTCCCATCATCATAACGATCAAGGACGGCCATCCATTTCCTTTTTTCAAAGCGAGCTTCTTGAGCACAGTAGGGTTTAATAGCAAGATGAAAGGTCGAAGAACTTAAGTATTCTTGCACAGCAGCCTCCCTTTCAGTTGGAATGCTCTTCTCCAGTTCAGAAATCTCAACTAAGGCACCATCCAATTCTCCCCTAACCTTGGATACTTCCAAGGTAGCCACCTCCAACTGTTTTTTAGTTGCCTCAAACAATTTCTTAAGCCTTAGGTTCTCACCATTTCGCCTTTTCAAGCTCTCCATGGTTTCGTCCTTCAGTTGGAGAGCCTGAGTCAAAAGTCCCTTATTCCTTCGGGCCTCGTCCACAAGCTGCTTATTCTCCTTCAGTTTTGCCTTGTACCGCTCAACCTCTTGCAGTCTGTCGTGATACTCGGCCATGACCTGCATGGCAAGACGATCATCACTACCTAAATAATGATAATAAAGAGGAAAAAGTAAGGAAATGACAAAGTAACACTCACATATGAAGACAGCTTCAACATCCGGTCGCAATCCGATTCATCCTTAGCTAAGGGCTCTCCGAGCTCATCGAAGGCGAATCGACGTCCTGCCAAGCAATTGTTGATATCCCCAAAATCCTTTGGCCGCGTGGCAACCCTCAAGTCCTTCCACGGGACACTGCCAGCTCTTTCCTTGCCTTTCCCCTCATGGCGGGAACCAGGATCACTTTCCTGGACAGTGTGCTCCATAGTAAGAGGATGAGGCAACAGTCGGCTCCCTTCTCCTGCAACTACGGCAGCAGCATTATCAACGGCCTCGACTCCAGTCTTCCTAAAGGCAGGCCCCTTAAGGACCCCATCTTGGGACTTAGGTCTAACGGATGGTTCCCCTCGGAACTTATGAATTTTCTTATGCGGTAGGATGTCTTCCGAAGGAACTAACACTGGTGCTTTCCTTTTATGGGTGCTAGTCCCTGTTTTCTTGCTTACCTTCTCCACTGCATAAGGAAAATCAAAATAAGAAATACAACTTTCCAAATAAAGTAAGGAATTGAGCTAAGTTTACATGAAGGATACAACTTACTCGATCGTCCCTGGCTCTCGGAAACTAAGGGTTGGAAACCGTACCGACGAAATAAGGGTCGTAGCTTGCTTAAGTGTCTATCCTCTTTGGGCACCCTCAACACCTTCTCTATGTCAGATAGCTCCTGCCCAAACAGTTGGATGGTGCCCCGCGTCACTACATGAAGCAAAGTGTTAGAAGCAAGAAAAGACCACAACAAATAGCAAATAGTACGAACGGTTGATACGTTACAACCTACAGTCTGGAAGTGAGTAAGCACACGTCGCTCAGGCGTGACACCCTTATCATACTCCCAATCATTATACAGAAAGCACCAACGGTTTTTCCATGTGTAGTATGCCTTTTTCTTACCATACACAATACGCTCTCTCTCACTCCGACATGCACACTCGGCATAACCAGTGCATGATTTTGCTGGGCGCATCTTGTAACAGTAACGCCACTGATGGAAGGAAGGCTCACACAACCCACACTCCATCCAAATGATATAAAATCCAATCAAAGTATCCCAGAAACCAAGATTGAGTTGCCCAGGTGCATATCCGATCAAAGATAACATCTTTTGCAACCACGGATGTAAAGGTAGTCTCACCCCTAAAGTCAGTAATATCTGGGTGTAGAACATAACATGACCCTGGGGAGGCTCAGAAGGCCATTCTTCATCATGTACCAAACGTATCCCTACACTACGAGGGATATTACATGACTGCCTTAGCGCCTCAACCTGCTTCTCATTATCTAACAAGTTATTCTTTAGATGGTCTGCTGTGAACTCAGAGCGAACTATGGGTATGGCATAAAAAACAACCCCCTCACCCAACGCCATGGAGGAAGAACTAGCAATAGCTAAAGTTTGACGGTTGGGAAGATCATCCAATGTTTCTCTAGTACCGGACTCTAACAAAGACCCTGAAGACTCCGACATTGCAAACTCAGACTTAGAGCTAAAGCTAGAAGAGCCCTCATCACTAGAACTTCCAGGCTCTGACATCTACAATAAGAAGAAACAAATTCTATCACTACATGCATGATCAAAACATAAGGAAGTTCCTATATTACCCACATGAAGATGGTGCAAAGCGATGCCGGAACCCTTCTCAATCAGAAAGCAATCCGTCTTCCACAGTCACTACAAAACAAGCAAATGAAGACCGTGTCAAGCGCCAAAAAAAAAAAAAAAAAAAAAAAAAAAAAAAAAACAGCTTCATCCAAAAAGCTTCACCCGAAAAGCTTCACCTCCAAAGCTTCACCCACAAAGCTTCACCTAAAAAGCTTCACCCACAAAGCTTCACCCAAAAAAGCTTCACCCGAAAAGCTTCACCTCCAAAGCTTCACCCACAAAGCTTCACCTCAAAAGCTTCACCCACAAAGCTTCACCCAAAAAAGCTTCACCCGAAAAGCTTCACCTCCAAAGCTTCACAAGGGCCCAAAGCTTCACTTAAAAAAGCTTCACCTACAAAGCTTCACCTAAAAAAGCTTCACCTAGAAAGCTTCATCTACATACTTTCACCATCAAAGCTTCACCATCAAAGCTTCACCTAGAAAGCTTCATCTACAAAGCTTCATCTACAAAGCTTCACCATCAAAGCTTCACCTAGAAAGCTTCAACACCAAAGCTTCACCTACAAAGCTTCAACACAAAACCTTGCTCCAAATAAACAAATTTTGTTCACAAAACCTAAACATTTTTTGTTTTACACCCACAAGGGCCCAAAATCTTCCTTCTTATTTATTCACTTATATATGTTCCCAAACATATTATGATAGATCAAATAATAATTCAAAGTCCAAAATTTAGTTATGGACAAAAATACAAGCAATTCACCAGTACTGAAGTTGCTACAAAAACTGGAATCTTCCCCAGCCTAGAAATCCAACAAAGCTTCGCCTCCTTTTCTCTATCAAATTTTTGCAGCTGCTGCTTCTCTCCAATGGAGCTGAATTTTGGACACCCTCTAGTTCTTGAGCAGATGAACAACTTTCAAGAAGGAACCATTTCTGTTTGAGCCACGGAAATTAAAGTGTTGAAGCTCCAAGCATGACAGTCGGATTCTTGCAGATTTCGAAGCTGCTGTGATGTTTCGAAGATCTGGAAATATTTAACCATTAGTTCATTCTGAATTTTTTATATGTTATGAAAGAGACGATGAGGAACAACTTCAATGAAGAAAGCATGCTGATCTGAACAATAGAAAATGGAGTTTCGAAGCTCACAACAAATCTGACGGGTTGACAGAAAAATAATAACCAGTCATTCATCATACCTGAATTTCTTGAGTTATACAGCTCCGAGGGATCTCAATTTTGGATATGTTGTAGTTCACAAGTTAAGGAACAACTTCGCTGAAGAAAGTTTGTTGATCTAAGCAAGAGAAAATGGAGTTTTTGAAGCTCACAACAGGTCTGACGTGTTGACAGACAAATGATGAACAATCACTCGTCGTACCTGAATTTCTAGAGTTGTACTGATCTGATGGCTCTCAAATTTGGATATGTTGTAGTTAAGGAATTAAAGAACAACTTTCATGAAGACAACTTTGTGATTCGAGCTACAGCTGATGGTCTTATATTGAAAACCAATTCAGGTTGTTAGGGGAAATGAAAACCAATTCCACCAAAGAAACATCATTATGATGTTTCATCATTATGGTGTTTTCATCATTATGATGCTTTCATCATTGTGATGCTTCCATCATTGTGATGCTTCCATCATTGTGATGCTTCCATTATGATTGTAATGCACCAACGGTTACACCCTCTATCATAGCAGTATGTGTGTGTATCTCCCTATAGTCATCATGTGCAAGACTATCGTAGTCAGATGGCTTTCCATAAAACAGCTACCAACCGTTACACCTTCTGCAATTCCCCTTATTCGGGCCTAGCAACCTTCATAAACAAAATATATGAAGAAAAAGTCCGGGGCTACCACTTAGAAAACAAAAGAATGAAGTTTTGGTACTTACGACATGGACTATTAGCAAGACACCTCATTCGTCAACTCCCTCGACTAGAGACTTGGGGGACTCCCACCATATGCTACTACGCCTTGGTACTCAAAAGTTCGTGACTACTCAGTGACTTGGATTTTTCAAGTCTCCAACCGAGAAGTTTTCCTCACTCGGGAAATTAAGGGAACACTACCTCAAACTACATGCTTCACTCACAAAGCTTCAACAATACAGGTTTCAACAAAAGCAAAAATTCAAAGAACTTTATGAAGAAGGCTTTGGTGTATTTAACACAATATGTTGAAATGAAGCAAAGCTTATTTATTAATATTTTCGATAAGCCACAAATATGTACATATACATGAGTCAAAATAAACAAACAAAAGGGAGCCTTCACAAAGGTTGCTTAGGGGAAGTCTCAGCAGTCGGTAGAGCCCCAGAAAGAGAAAGCACCGGAGGGTGGTTATCCGGAGCCTCAGTACTTGACAAAACCCCAGAAAGATGAGGCATTGGAGGTTCATCATTTGAAGCTTCATTACCAGGTACAACCCTAGAGGACGAAGGCAATAAATGCCTTTGGAACAAACCCACAAACCGCTGATGATCAAGTAAAACCTTACCATCAGATTCCTTCATCTGGTCAAGCTTCCTCTTCATGTTTGTAACATAGTCATGGGCGAGCCGGTGCAACTGCTTATTCTCATGCTTGAGCCCTCTAATCTCCTGTTTGAGACTCATCACTTCAGCAGCTAATGATTCAACTTGGCGGGTTCTAGCAAATAGGCGTTGGGCCATATTAGACACAGAACCTGCACACTGAACACTAAGAGCCAGAGAGTCCTTAACAGCCAACTCATCAGACCGTTTGGAAAGTAGTCTGTTATCTTTGGGAGTGAGAAGGTTCCTGGCCACCACTGCAGCGGTCATATCATTCTTCATCACAGAATCCCCAACGGTAAGAGGACCAGTAGGGGATATGAAGGATGGGCGCCATATGTTGTCTGGAGAAGGCGTGGCTGTCTCTTCTCCAAGGTTCAAGTCAAAACGACGGTCGGAGGGTCCAGACATTTTCAAATGTGTTGAAGAAGGAAGAGGTCAGACAAATCAAGATCTTAGAAGTGCAAGAAATGAGCTTCTACTGGTAGAGATTCAAGTGTGCTGTGGAACTTAATGCCAGCCTCTATAAAAATCTGCACTCGACGGAGCTTCAGAAATCGAAGAGGCGTTTGCTTTCTCAAAAACTGGGCTGCTCAGAGACCACGAGGGCCGATCTCAGAAATCGAAGAGGCGTTTGCTTTCTCAAAAGCTGGGCTGCTCAGAGACCACGAGGGCCGATCTCAGAAATCGAAGAAGCACCTGCTTTTTCAGCCTCGTCAGCACCTGTCACATGCACACTCAGCTTTGCGGAAATTACGGGCAATCTGTCGAAGATTTCTGGTGAAGTAGAAAGCACGTGAATCTTACTGTTCAATCACCGCTCTCCATATGCACCATCAACTCCTCGGGTACCACATATAACTTTGTCAAAGATCTCTGACAAAGTTTAGGCACGAGAATTTCGAAGTTCCAGCTACCCTACTATTACCCATAAGGGTAAAGGAACAGCACCACTGCTTGACAACTGGAAAGTCCCTATGTGTGTCGACCTCCGTGTTTTGCGGCAAGACAGGTTGGCAAGAACGTCCAACCTTTACTCACATTCGAGAAAAGACTCCCAACATAATTACTTTCTCAAAAACCGGAGTAGCACCGCTTTCCGAATCTCGAGAGTCAGATCCTCGACGGGATTGCTTGTTCGAAAACCGAAGAGGCACAACTCTCAGAACTTCGAGAGACAGATTTCCTTAGATAAAGCTTGTCTGTAATCTTCACACGTAATATCAGCTTTCCAGATACCACATACCACTTTTTCAAAGTGCTCTGACAAAATTAAAACACGTGAAGCTGGCAGCTCCCACTACATTGCTGTGACCAAGAAGGGTAAAGGAATAACATTACTACTTGTTATTGGGAAATCCCTATATACATTGACCTCCCTCCTCAACGGACAGGCAAACCTGCAAAAATGCTCAACCCTTTCTCGCATTCGAAAAGGCACCCTCAACATAACCTCTCGAAATACTCAGCTTTATTTCCCCCCGATAATACCTCAGCAAATAAGCCACACCAAGAACAAGAGTATCTCATATCATCAGGGTCGAAAGCAAGAGTATCCCATATCATGCTTTCTCCCTGTCTTTGTCTTTGTCCTTGTCCACACCTGCAGGACAAGGAGAAAGAGAGCAGTCAGTCGGAACCTGAAATCAAACCTCCAATTTGGAACTGACTGCCTGGAGCCTTTGCCTGGTCGCTTACTTAGCATTGCTCTCGAGTACTCATCCTCAACTGCTGTCAAGGTCACGAATTCCACCGGCAAATACCTCATGACAGTTGATCAGATATTGGCTCTTTACACTGAAGCTGCCAAGCGTGAATGAGTCACTATGAAGGAATGTTCTGAAGGACCATTTAAATGCAAAGGTTGCACACCACTTCTGCCATGCAAAAGATTGAAGCAGAAGGTTCAACGGTGGGCTGAAACAGATCACTACAGCACGACACCTTTCCATACCACATTCATTATTCCGTCAACAGCAATAGTATCCCATATCATCAAGGTCGAACGTACTCTAGATTTGATGGACTTGTTTTGACCCTCAAATTTTTGAGTCGGCCTTATACTCTGAAGGGCACCAGAAAACCCTCCAGCACAGTTCAAGAATAAGCCTGTGGAAAGTTACTTCTTCAAAAGCAAAAGTATCTCATATCATCTCTTATCCATTTGCTTCTCCTTATCCTGGCAGTTGAATGAGAGACAAGGAGAATGAGAACAATCAACCGGAAGCCGAAGTCAAACCTCTGCTCCTGGGTTGCTTACTTGGAAGTTTGACTGCTTACCTTGTCTGTCACCTCTTTCGGCAGATCTCCTAGCTCGGCGACTTGGGGGACTCCTACTATAGGGTTTGTATCGCACTTGACCAAGCCCGAAACTACAAGTAAGCTTCAAGTGAAATTGATACATTACCTTGTGCGTCAACATCAGCTAAATACACCATTCCCGGATGGAGGAAAGGTACTTCCAGAGAAGGGCAGATGAAGATCAGACCACACTTCGGTACTTAGAAGTTTCGTGATTACTCAAGGGATTGGATCTTGCAAGTCCCCAACCGAGGAGTTTCCCTCACTCGGGAACTTAGGGGAGCACTGTTTGTACCATACTTGACCAATCCCGAAACTACCGAGCACCGGCCAACGCTATACTATCAAGGACCCAGAAGAGTTCCCCTCCGACCAGGAGGCCAATCACTACTCGACACGTGTCAAGATTAAAAGCCAATCAGAGCGCAGCACGTGTCGACATCAAGAACCAATCACAACATGACACATGTCAATGTGACAAAGCTACAAGTTTTTCTATAAATAGGGGTCATTCCCCCACAATATTGCCTAATGCCATTTGTGTTAAATCATTCACAAGAACTCACTAAATTGAGAGCTTGATCCTTTGTACTTGTGTAAGCCCTTCACTACTAATAAGAACTCCTCTACTCCGTGGACGTAGCCAATCTGGGTGAACCACGTACATCCTGTGTTTGCTTCTCTGTCTCTATTCATTTACGTACTTATCCTCACTAGTGACCGAAGCAACCAAGCGAAGGTCACAAAACCTGACACTTTCTGTTGTACCAAAGTCTTCGCTGATTTTGTGCATCAACAGAAACCTTACAAACCCTCATGAATAGCATTTTTAAGGGATTTCAAAATAATAAAAAAAATCATAATCATTAACGTACGAGTCTGAAAAACGTGAAAGCATATATAAACGCGCTTAGACGATGGTTACATGGTCGTTTAGATGTTTAATGTGGAAAGCCTTCATGAAAACATCGTCAATAAAACTCTTAAAACAATATATCAAGCCAAATTTCCAATACCATTTCCATTGGTGATTGATGAAAATTAAAGGGTTTTATAGTTAAAAACATGCCAGGTTCCTTAACATTGAAACACAACTTCCCTCATTTTGCATATCCTTGAACATTTGGTATTTTGTAATAATGTTCTAATGTTTTTTCATTAGCCTCCTCTTATTTTGGGGTATGTAATATGTCACATCCCGGCCCGAGATGGACCACTTCCCGGGCCTGCTCCATCACCGTAGCACAATATTGTCCGCTTTGGGCTTACCATTCCCTCACGGTTTGTTTTTGGGAACTCACGAGCAACTTCCCAGTGGGTCAACCATCTTGGGAGTGCTCTGGCCTCCTTCTCGCTTAACTTCGGAGTTCTGACGGAACCCGAAGCCAGTGAGCTCCCAAAATGCCTCGTGCTAGGTAGGGATGAGAATATACATTTAAGGATCACTCCCTTGGGCGATGTGGGATGTCATAACTGACACACCCCGTCTCGAAGGAGGGCATGCTGGCCGTCACGTGAGAGTGACGTAACCATTTACACAGTTCGGAAGCTTAAAAAAATACAATTACTAAGATGAAACACCCGAGGGTGAGTCCTACTTTTGTGAATTCTGTCAGAACACCGTTGGATTCCTCGTGGCCACCAAAGCTCTGCTATCTAGAACCTGGAGGGGCGCAAAACAAAGTTGAGTGGGTCAGTAAAATAAAGTTTTTCGAAAACATTTCATTTAAAACATTTCTAACCCCTCGCTGTAAAACCTGTATACTTTCCCAGAAAATAACATAATAACATATACCTTCAAATATCTCAAATCATCAATCTTTATCAAAACCAGAAAGTATGCCATGTCATAATGTCAAAAACAGAATATGGATGCATCAATATAACAGGTGAAATAAGGAATCAATCAGAGACCCTGCAGTTGGTCCTGTACGGTTAATTCGGTAGCTCAATATCCAATCCAACCGGAGTCACCACGGTGAACTGTATGGCACTACTCCGCACATAAGTCGGAACTACCTGAAGTAGTATGTACGACAAGAATGGTGTAATAATACGCTATAGTGCTTCTCTCATCAATCATCTGTGCATATAATTTAAGGTCACCTACCAGTCGGAACCACCTCTTGTGGTCTGTACGACTAGCATGTTGGAACCCTCTATCGGTCTGTATGACATGCACCTACTTGGATCCAAGGTGAGCGTGCGGTGCGGTGAATAATATAAGCACTAACACCAGGGGTGCATGTTATGAGCTCTCAACACAATTCATATCATCAACGATTCACATGAATAACATAAAACTCACCTGATACTCACCTGTGCACCCACAACACCAATTCACACACACACACACATATATATATATATATATATATACATGCATCAATTATCAATTCATATATCTCATAATATGCATGCATGGCATTTTAAAACGTACTTTCATTTAAACTCAATTTCTGGAAAAATATCAATAGTATATAGCTATAAACAGAAATATTTCCCACTCACCTGGAGTTCGCCCAACAACTCCCTAGCACAACACATCAAGGTATCATGACGATCGGCGCCTAGAACAATAATCAAATCCAACCTCAGAAATCATATCGATAGAATATATAACTTATATAAAACACGTCACTACGTAGTTCGATCCAGAAGATCTGCAACTCAGATTTCAAATCCATAACTTCCAGAGGTCCACAATATACCTCTAGGACAACATCCTAAAATTTCATTACCATCCAACGGTCGGATCTCCATCAATTTCCAAAACCAAGTGACGGTTAACATTCTATTTTATGAACTTACAACTCCAATTCCGAAAGATCCGTAAATCGGATTCCCGATCCGTAAGTTCCTATAATCCTCAAATATTACGTATTACAACGTATCAAAGTTTGGTGACGATCTGACGGTTGGATCGTCAATTCACCTTTTGGCCTAACCACGAATCGTAACGAACTTAGGTTCAATTACTCAATTTACGTCCATCAATTCTCAAAACTGAACCTAGAACCTTAAACACATGCTAAGAATGACATTGGAGGGCCATTGGCCACGCGCCGCCGCACGGGCCGCCGCGGGTGGCGGTCGGCCGCCCTGGCTCGCCGGAAAAATCCAACTATTTCGAAAAATTCTCAAAAAATACAGAATTGAAGATCTCAATGAGTAGAGTAAAATTTATACCTGAGGTCAAGGCCAATTTGGCCTGGAAACACTTCAATTTCACCAAATTCCGTGCGGAACCCTAGAATTGGGTGAGTTCCAATTCGTCTTCAAATCAACTCCGTCGTCCCAACCAACAATTGGGCATCGTTCTAGGCCTCAAGGGAAGCGTAGGTGTAGTGTCAATTGGAAGAAATTGCTTCAGAATTGGCGGATTCCACCATGGGTGCCCTCGGGCTCGACATGAACTTTTGTCGTGAAATCATGACCAATAACCATCAAACTCAGGTGGAAATGGAAGTTGGGATGACGCCATGATGATACCATTTGAAAACTGGATAAAAATGGCCTAATTCGGCCAGAAATCCTTCTGGGTCGTGCGGGTCCACAGGAGGAACGGGTTAACCCGGCTGGGTTCCCTCATTTTCTTCTTTTTTTCCTTTCCCTCTTGTTCTCTTCCCTGATTCGTCACTCATCTTCCTCTCTCTTCTCCCCATTTGGCCTCATCTTTTCTTCCAGATTGGGCAGCCTTGCCCAATCCCGTTTCTACCTCTGATTTCCTTCCTCCCCGACGGCTTCTTCTTTCACACACGCACACACACACACAAAACCTTCTTTCTCTCATCCCAACCATCCATTTAATTCTTCATTAAATCTGGGCCGTCCATTTTCATAAACGAAATTCCAGATTTTACTAAATTATAATTTCTAAAATGCCCAAATTTCAAACATTAATAAATTTTTCGATATAACTCCAAATCACGCACCGTCTGCGCCCACGCGTCCGTAGCGACGAGTACTACTAGGATATGTCAAGAAAACAAATTTTAGATTGCATGACACAACAATTAACCTCGAATAATGCCCGTGCCTCAAAGGGCATTTTTGTAAAATCCTTTATTAAAACTTTAAAACTCTTAAAATCAGGGACGGGCTGTCACAATCTACCCACCTTAAAAAATTTCGTTCTCAAAATTTACACAATCTTTACAATCCATCGATATGCATAAAACAACCTGGAACACATCCCTCTCATTCGATCTTTTGTCTCCCAAGTAGTTTCTTCTGCTGAATGATTCCTCCATAAAACTTTTACCAAGTACACTGTTTTATTTCTCAGGACTTCCTCTTTCTATTCCAAAATAATCATGGGTTCCTCATTATAAGTCAAATTTGGATTAATCTCTAAGGGCTGAACCGGAATCATACACGACGAATCTGTTACTTTGTAACGGAGCATCAAAACATGAACTACACTATACACCTTATCCAATCCCGAAGGTACTCAAACTTGAAAGTATTTCATCGATTCCTTCAATAGTCAAAGACGGCCTGATGTACTTAGGATTTAACTTGTCTTCCATTTCGACCCGAATCGCACCTTTCCAATGTGATAATTTCAAAAACATCCAATCTCCTGCATTACACGTCCGGTCAATGGCATGTTTGTCTGCTAAGCTCTTCAGCCGATCCTGGCTCACTTCCAGGTTAGACTTAATTACTTGAATATTTCGAGTA
This sequence comes from Malus domestica, assembly GCF_042453785.1. NCBI lineage: Eukaryota > Viridiplantae > Streptophyta > Magnoliopsida > Rosales > Rosaceae > Malus > Malus domestica. The sequence continues at coordinate 17,147,593 of NC_091663.1, forward strand.
GTCTCCTCCACTAACTCAGGGCCTGGAATACCATCCGTCCACAATTCTAACAATTTCGAAACACAAGACACAGCTTCCCACGACCTTATGGCGTTGCTCTAGGGAACAAACCGAAAAGACCAACATACCCAAGAAGTTCAACAGATCCGTAAGCCCAAATCTCTTTTCCATAAGACAGATAAATAACTGTTGCACTTCTGGAAAGGTTACTGCTCTTTCATTGAAGAATACTGCGAAAATGGTGAAAGAGAAAAGGAAAGCATTTGTATGTATGCTGTTATTGGTTAATCCTAAGTAACAGACATTCTTTTCAACCTTAATTTAGCAACAAACATTGAAGGCACATTAAACCATATAATACGAAGACTAAATGCATCCACAGGAATAGGTGTTTTTTCTTCGTCGGAATATTGGTAGGTGTACTTCAATATTCGGGTGTTCATACAGAAACAATGAAGCATAAGCAACAAGATTTACTTTCATTCGAATATAACATTCATATATCATCGACAGAATACAAATATAGAATAAGGTTGCCTAAAAGCAATGTCCAAATTAATCTTGAATTAAAAACGGTACATTGTCTTTCTGGAACTTTTTAATAGATTTAATTACTTCTATAGCAAATGCCTTATCCTCTGGGTAATAAGCAATGGGATCAGATAATAAAGAAACTGGTAGGTTAAGCACACCTTCAAGTGTTGCATGAAGACAATAGGCTGAGTAGGTAACATGATATCCACCTTCCTGGACAATCAGAAGACGTCCTCTGCAGTGTCTATCCGCCAGGCCCCGAACCATGCGGCCAATCTCTTTATAACCCTCCATTGTCAAGCATTGCCTTCCATTTGGATCAAACTAAGCACAAGCAGTGTTATACTATGAGCTACTTCAGGTTTTGTTGACAATAACAAGAAATTTCTTTTGGAGTAGCAAAAGAAAAGCTTGAAGTTCAGGCCATGACGGATTTATGAAAAATCAAATATGCCAACAGTAATTCCTATAGACAAACGGCTATTTTAAGGATGATGGGAGTTTTTGACCTAAAGATGATGAGAATTTCAGTTTTGTTAAGCAAGATGAATTTTCATTATAATCACGACGGTAGCTAATCATCTAGATTAGAGTTGAGTAGAAAATTTAACTTTAGGTATTGTAGGCAGTAAACACATATCCTAAACAACCAGACATCATCCCATTCAAAATAAATAAGCAATCGGTGCTAATCATCTAGATTAGAGTTGAGTAGAAAATTTAACTTACCGCACTTGAATCTTGGCCAATGACCAGAACTATCATTTCAGGTTCAAACTTTCCAACAGCAGGGACAACCAACTCAGTCATGGCATGTCCATATCCTTGGTCCCCTGTCCCATTTGGCAGAGGTATATTCAAATTATAACCTAGCCCTTCCCCTTCACCGAGCTCATCAACAGAGCCAGTTTGTGGGTGAGACGGGCCCCAGGAACCATGATTCATGTGAAGGGAGATTGTAAGAACTTTATCAGACCGATAAAACCCCTCGGCAGTCCCATTTCCATAATGAACATCGATGTCTACGACTGCAACCTTTGCACAGCCAGAATTTAAAGCCAATTGAACAGCAAGACCGGCATTGTTAAGGAAGCAGTAGCCATCAGCTTGTGTAGGCTGAGCATGGTGACCCGGAGGCCTAACCAATGCATAAGAAATTTTTCCGTGTCCATCAAGTACATGCCTCATTGCTGATAATGTAGTACCGGCAGCAAGGAGCGAGGCATCCCATGAGCCGGGGTTCAAGAAAGTGCCGGTACATAGCATCTTACCCCCATCTCTATCTGCTTCAACTAGCTCATTTATGTATTCTAGTACAAAATCACATTTAAACCAATATCAGACTCAAATTACCCAAAACAATATTGTTCATAACATAACCAACTCACATATATCATAAATCACTAATATATCAGCCAAAGACTAAAATTTCAAAAACCCACATCAATTTGCACTGAAAGTGTATTGGGTAATTGATTAAATCCAAATTTAATGGCACATAAAGAAAAAACCCAAGAGAACCCATAATTCAAAACCTCAAAAACCCAATCATATTCAACCAAAACCCAGAAGTTGGAAAAGTTTGGAAAGTGAGATTAATTACCTGGAGAGTGGAAAGAGAGCAATTCAGAGAGCAGAGAAGGCCTTCCCGGAACCCAAGATATGTAGGGAGAGATGGGACCTCTTTTTAGAATAGAAACCATGTTTTTGATTCTGTCAGAGTTCTCTGGGTGCTTTTCTAGAACGTCTAGAAAACCAGGATCCATTCCAGTGTCGAATACTCCATGGCCGGAGTCGTGGTTGAGCATGCCCTCGTGCCAGAATACATGTATTCGGTCAGCTGGGGCAGTAGCAGTTAAAGCAGCCATGGAAGGGACTTTTCTCTTTTAGTTGTAAGCGAAGAATACTTGTCGATCTCTGGCTTCAGAGGAAACTTTTACTTTAGTTCATCCTTGTAGAGCAGCCATGGAGAATGGAAGGGACTTCATCCTCCAAAGTGACAGGTGTGCTAACGTGCTCGGTTTGATTGGACAATACTTGGACTACCGACCCTTTGAATTGGCCAATGTAAATAAGACACCCATTAAAGTTATAGTTTTATAAAACTTGTAGGGCTAATGACTCTTCCAATTCCAAACATCCCCATCTTCCTCCAGGACTCCAACGCCTCCACCATTCTTGTTTTCTGGCCATGGCTTGAAGATCGTGATTATGACCACAAACAACACCATACTTCAGTAAATCAAGGGCGTCCATCGGGAAGTGCTTGGACATGCCACGTGTAAAATTTTAATTGGGCCACTTTTTCGAAGAGTCAGTTCTTTGGGTACTGTCTATGAGTACCCAAGTATTATCCAGTTTGATTTTATTTGACTTTTTGTTTTTTCTGGCTTGGGCTTAACCGAATGCCGCACCATAAGTCTTTAGTTTGGATAAATTTTCTGTAGAGTATAGTTTGTATCTAGGAGTGGGTACTAGGTGAGTTGATCGAACTGGATTTTAACCTGCTAGCCAACCTAATAGGTTTGGTTTGGGATTACTGAAACATATTTCCACCTAGGAAAATGGGCAAACTAACCCACCCAAACCATTTTAAGCAAGGTTTTGCTGGGCAAGTTTCACGAGTTGACATTTTTTATTTTATTATTCCTAAAGTGAATGTAAGTGACAAATAGTTCAAAATACATGTCATATTAGACTTAAATCATGTAAAGTTGGTGTTGCATAATCAATATTGTTACATAATGTTTACATTTCATTGTTTAACTAAAGTATATAAACAAGTGTGTTTGATAATTATTGAGTTTATGTACATTCTAATTTCGAGGTAATATACATGTATATTTAAGAATTGTTGATATTCAAGTAGGTTGATTTCAAGGTATTAAATATCGATGATATCGGAAATATCGGTAGTCCAAAAACATGAAAATATCGATGGAAATATCGGGATATTATCGATATCGATAAAAATAATATGGAAACCACGGAAATTGTAAGAAAAACTTGGAAATTTTTTTTGAAACTTTGCAGGAAGTTTATTTAGTCAATTATCTATTAGTTTATCACAAAAAATTGGAAGGAAATGCATTGCATGATGGATTTAACTGATTTAAGTTGATTATATAGCGAGCTGGCAAACATTGTGAGTGTAGAAAATATGTAGTAATTAATAAAAGGAGTTTAAACACACCATAATCATTTATATATAATGAATTAGTATAATATTTTACACTTTATACATTGCATGGTAAGATACATGGGTGACTTATTACCCTTTTTTTATTTATTTAACAATTATATGGTTGTGGGGGTTTTATTTAAAATTTATATTGAAGATGCTCTTAAATTATGTAAAATTGTAATCGAAAACAATAATTTATAATTTATATAAGATATATATATGTATGTATATATATTCCACTTTATAAACCGTCCACCTCACCTTGCTATTTCCCATCACCCATCCACCTTGGGTGGTTTTCATGATTAAAACCATCTCAAAGTCCATGGTTTTCAATTTTTAAACTATCCAAAAACGTCAACATCTGCTATCTCACATTACCCAATTTTTTGAGTCCTCAACTTGCACAACCACCGCATATTATTCACACTCTCTCATCTCTGCTCACACTCACTCTCTCTCTCTCTTTGCACTCTTTCATCTCCACCTTTGCCTTCGAACTCTTCCATCTCCGCCTCTGCCTTCGCACTCTCTCATCTCTGCTCTCACTCACTCTCTCTCTTTCTTCGCACTCTTTCATCTCCGCCTCTGCCTTCACACTCTCTCATCTCTGCTCTCACTCACTCACTCTCTCTCTCTCTCTCTCTCTCTCTTCGCACTCTTTCATCTCCGCCTCCGCCTTCCTCACTGATCCCACCGACGACAACCCCACCTTTGTTGTTGACTCCAGCGACGACCACCACGACCCCCAATCTCCCCCAAACCCAAACCTCAACCTCCACAACAACCACCCATTCTCCTCTTCCCCCCAGAGTCCGCCCCGCCGGTGCCGCGCTCGCCTCCGTCTCTGTTCCACGTCTGCTTCAACCAAGACCACACCTGCTTCGCCGTGGGGACAGACCACGGGTTCCGGATCTACAACTGCGATTCGTTCCGTGAGCTCTTTCGCCGCGACTTCAACAATGGCGGCGGAATCGGCGTCGTTGAAGCGCAAATCTTAGGTTTGAGTCTGCAATAGATCTGGGTAGTGCGACGACGCAGCCTCGGTTGCCTTTCCGACGAGATTGTTTCGATAATATCGAATATATCGCGATATTATCGATATTATCGATAATATCACGATATTTTGACGAAAACTAATTGGATACCTATTAAAATATCGTTACCACGAAAAACCGATAATATCGGTGATATTTTGCCGATATTATCTGCATTTAAGGCCATGGTTGATTTCAATCATGTTAATACTATTTCAACTTAACCCAATCCACCTATTGAATGGATAGTCTGGTTTTTCCCTAAAAATTAAAATTTTAAAGTTAGCAACTGAGCCCAACCTAGTCCAACCTTAGGTTGGTTGGTAAATGCACTAAAATTCACCAACCTACTTGTATAAAAAACCTACTCAATTTGTTTTTTTTTGTTAGATTTATATAGAGATTGAAAATTTTTATTTGAACTCATAAATCTCTACACCCAACTTATTGTTAAATTTTAAATGTGAATTGTCTTTTTTGCCTTATTGTATAATTACTATCAAGTACAAGATGAAATTAACACTAGATACAAAATTTATCAATAAGCCCACATACAATAACCAAACTCTTTTATACCTGATTTACGAAGAAGAATTACATAGTAAAACTAGCAAAACTTGACAAAATTATTTCAATAGTGAAGATATTAAACTAGTTCAAAATATCAAGCAAGAAATTACCAAGCTTAAACCATTAACTTTGCCATTAGATGGCAATTATAAAATGGTTCAAACAAATGCATCATAATTAGGATGGGCATGAATTTTGTAGAAAAAAAGCATAAGGAATCACCTAAGCCTGATGAACAAGTTAGTTGATTCAATTACAGGAAATTGTTTTAAACTAATTTTGTAACATGTTAAAGTTAGTGATAATACATTGGCAAATATCTTATCAAAGTTTATTCATTGAATAGCAAGGGAGTACCAAGGAATATCGTTCTCAAATAGCAAAAAACCACAAAGTAGCAAAGCAACTTACAATAGTATAATGATGCATAATGGACTTCCACCATTCTATGGATTCACAAGTAGCATGAATAGACCAGTACCACCAGTACCCACTTTCAACTTTAATAGTACAATAGTAGAAGGAATAAAGAAGGCCACTTTGAGATATAGACCATTAGTATCAGGACATACCGATATGCAACAAGTACTTTTGTATAATTTTTGAAATATACAGATTAAGGCACCAATGTAACATCCCACATAGCCCAGGAGAGTGGATCATGTAAGCTTTATATGTATATTCCCATCTCTACCTAGCACGAGTCATTTTGGGAGCTCACTGGCTTCGGGTTCCATCGGAACTCCGAAGTTAAGTGAGTTCACGCGAGAGCAATCCCATGATGTTCCTAGAAACAAAACCGTGAGGGCGTGGTCAGGGCCCAAAGCAGACAATATCGTGCTATGGTGGAGTCGAGCCCGGGATATGGTGGGGGCCCGGGGCAGGATGTGACAATTTGGTATCAGAGCCAATCCTTGGCCGGAAGTGTGCCGATGAGGACGTCGGGCCCTAAGAGGGGTGGATTGTAACATCCCACATCGCCCAGGGGAGTGGATCATGTAAGCCTTATATGTATATTTCCATCTCTACCTAGCACGAGGCATTTTGGGAGCTCATTGGCTTCAGGTTCCATCGGAACTCCGAAGTTAAACGAGTTCGCACGAGAGCAATCCCATAATGGGTGACCCACTGGGAAGTTCTCGTGTGAGTTCCCATAAATAAAACCGTGAGGGCATGATCGGGGCCCAAAGCGGACAATATCGTGCTATGGTGGAGTTGAGCCCAGGATTTGGTGGGGTTCGAGCCGAGATGTGACAACCAAGCATGAGGTTAGGTCTTGAGAAGATCATTAGGGTTATAGAGTAAGAGTTTGATAATTTTAATTTTAATTCCCACAAAAGTCAACATTAGATTCATTCACTTCAAAATGGTTTCCACACACTTTTAATGATGCAGTAGTTGTCCAATTTACCAAAATAAACCAAGAGCTCCAGACCTTTAGAATACAGCAAAACGTTAGTATTACCTTGAAGCAGGAACTCGAAAATTGGTATGGAATACAATCAGTATAAGAATAAGAAAAAAGAGGCTACTAAGTCCACTAATGAAGAACAAGAACTTAATGAGCCCATAGGAGAGCGCGAGGTTACTAATAAGCTTGTAGAAGATACGGATATGGAGCACCATCAGACTGAGGTAGTTAAAATTAGCACAATGCATAACAATTTGCAAATTCTTTTAGTATTGTGCCAATAAATTTAACTCCGCCTGTGTAAGTTTATCTTACATTGTCGATCCCAAGCCCGGATAAAGAAGGAGGGGGAGGGCGTCAGGTAGTCGACAGCCGGCACTCCATGATTACGTCGAATCCTTATGAAAATGAATCCAGAATGAAATTGCACTAAAGCTAGGGTGTCACTCGTAAGTGGCGCGCTGTGTGGCCCGAGCACAGTGATAAGTGAGCAAGGGTCGCTGTATCTCCTTCGGCACCCGGATGCAGTGTTAAATGAGCAAAGGGGCCATAGAAACTTCTTTTCGAACGACTCCATTCAAAGTTGTTTGGGAGCATATGCTCCTACCAACTTTACACGGGACACACAAAAGAAGTACTTTGATCCTATTAGACGAGGGAGGGTGAAGAAGCTAGGACAGAAGGGTAGAGTTCAAGAGAGCAAAATGCGTTTAGGAACGTGGAATATAGGAACCTTAACGGGAAAATCTATGGAAGTAGTGGAAGTTATGGTGAGGAGAAGGATAAATATTATGTGCCTACAAGAAACTAAGTGGGTTGGTCGTAAGGCAAAGGATCTAGAAAACTCAGGGTTTAAACTTTGGTATTCGGGCACAAATAGAACGAGAAACGGTGTTGGCATCATCGTGGACAAGACCTTGACACAAGATGTTGTAGATGTCAAGAGGGTAGGAGATAGAATCATGGCAATCAAGATTGTAATAGGACAAGAACTTATCAATGTGATTAGTGCGTACGCACCTCAAGTAGGGTTGGATATGAGTTCGAAGGAGAAATTTTGGGAAGACCTTGGAGACTTGGTGCAAGGAATTGCTCAGACCGAGAAGTTATTTATAAGAGGAGATTTAAATGGACACGTGGGCAAGGAGATAGGCAACTATGGAGGTTTTCATGGTGGCCATGGTTTTGGGGAGAGAAACGAGGATGAGGAAGCTATCTTGGATTTTGCAATGGCATATGATCTCTTCTTAGCCAACACCTTCTTTAAGAAGAGAGAAGAACATGTGATCACTTACAAGAGTGGGTCGTAAAAAACACAAATAGATTTTCTTCTAATGAGGAAAGGGGACCGTATAACTTGTAAGGATTGCAAAGTTATACCAGGAGAGAGCGTGGCTAATCAACATCGCTTGTTGGTGATGGATGTACATATCAAAAGAGTGAGAAAAAAGAACAAGACTTGGAAGTGCCCAAGAACTAAATGGTGGAATCTAAAATAAGAAAAACAAGTCATTTTCAAAGAGAAAGTAATCACCTAGTGTGTGTGGGATAGAGAGGGGGAAGCTAGCCAAATGTGGGATTCCATGGCTAGTTGTATCCGAAAAGTAGCAAAAGAGGTATTAGGAGAGTCCAAGGGCTTTGTCCCACACTAAAAGGAATCTTGGTGGTGGAATGAGGAGGTACAAACAAAGGTGAAGGCTAAGAAGGAATGTTGTAAAGCCTTATACAAGGATAGGACCGATGAAAATGGTGAAAGGTATAGAAAAGCGAAGCAAGAGGCGAAGAAAGCTGTGAGAGAAGCTAAGTTAGCGGCTTATGACGATATGTATAAGCGACTCGATACCAAAGAAGGAGAGTTGGATATCTATAAACTAGCTAGAGCAAGGGAAAAGAAGACAAGGGACCTAAACCAAGTGAGGTGCATCAAGGATGAGGATGGAAAGGTTCTTGCTACAGAGAACGCGGTTAAAGACAGATGGAGAGGTTATTTTCATAATCTTTTCAATGAAGGACATGAAAGGAGTGCTTCTTTAGGGGAGTTGAGTAACTCAGAAGAGTGTAGAAACTACTCTTTTTATCGTCGAATCCGGAAGGAAGAAGTGGTTGTAGCTTTGAAGAAGATGAAGCATAGAAAAGCAGTAGGCCCAGACGATATACTAATCGAAGTGTGGAAAGTTTTGGGAGAGACAGGTATAACATGGCTCACTGACCTTTTCAATAGGATTTTGAAAACGAAGAAGATGCCAAATGAGTGGCGAACGAGCACTTTGGTGCCTATCTACAAGAATAAGGGCGACGTACAAAATTGCATGAACTATATGGGTATTAAGCGAATGAGTCATACAATGAAGCTCTGGGAGAGAGTCATTGAGCATAGATTGAGGCAAGAGACACGAGTTTCGGACAACCAATTCGGGTTCATGCCAGGGCGCTCAACCATGGAGGCAATCTATCTCTTACGAAGATTGATGGAAAGATATAGAGATGGGAAAAAGGATTTACACATGGTCTTTATAGATTTGGAAAAAGCGTATGATAGGGTCCCAAGAGACATTCTTTGGAGGATTTTAGAGAAGAAAAGAGTACGAGTAGCATATATCCAAGCTATAAAGGATATGTATGAAGGAGCAAAGACTGCCGTAAGAACTCATGAAGGACAAACCGAAAGCTTTCCCATAACTGTAGGATTACATCAAGGCTCATCCTTAAGTCCTTACCTTTTTGCGTTGGTAATAGATGAGTTAACAGGACATATTCAAGATGATATTCCTTGGTGTATGCTTTTCGCAGACGATATAGTGTTGATAGATGAAACTCAGGAAGGGGTAAATGCAAAGCTTAACCTTTGGAGAGAAGTGTTGGAATCTAAAGGTCTTCGCCTAACCCGATCAAAGACAGAATATATGGAGTGCAAGTTCAGTGCAAATGGAGGCAAAAACGAGTTAGGGGTGAAGATCGTAGATCAAGAAATACCAAAGAGCGACCGTTTTCGCTACCTAGGATCTATCTTGCAAAAGAACGGAGAATTAGATGGAGATCTCAACCATAGAATACAAGCTGGATGGATGAAGTGGAAGAGTGCATCCGGTGTGTTGTGTGACCGCCGTATGCCACTGAAGCTCAAGGGAAAATTTTATAGGACGGCAATAAGGCCGGCGATGCTGTATGGCACAGAATGTTGGGCGGTGAAGCATCAACACGTACACAAAATGGGTGTAGCGGAGATGAAGATGCTTCGTTGGATGTGTGGGCACACAAGAAATGATAAGATTAGGAATGAGGATATCCGGAGTAAAGTAGGAGTAGCTGAAATTGAAGGAAATATGAGAGAAAATCGGTTACGGTGGTTTGGACATGTGTAAAGAAGGCCTACTGACGCTCCGATTAGAAGATGCGACTATGAGACAGAGGTTCAGGGCCGAAGGGGTAGAGGAAGACCTAGGAAAACTTTAGAAGAGACTCTAAGAAAAGACTTAGAGTACTTGGATCTAACGGAGGACATGACACATGACCGAGCACAATGACGTTCAAAGATTCATATAGCCGATCCCACTCAGTAACTTGGATTTTCCAAGTCTCTAACCGAGAAGTTCTCCTCACTCGGGAAATTAAGGGAATACTACCTCAACCTACATGCTCCACTCACAAAGCTTCAACATATAAGCTTCAACAAAAGAAAATTCAAAGAACTTAGCGAAGAAGGCTTTGGTGTATTTAACACAATACGTTGAAATGAAGGAAAGCTATTTATTGATATCCCCGATAAGTTACAAATATGTACATATACATGAGTCAAAATAAACAAACAAGAAGGAGCCTTCACAAAGGTTGCTTAGGAGAAGTCTCAGCAGTCGGTAGAGCCCTAGAAAGAGCAGGCACTGGAGGGGGATCATTTGGAGCCTCAGTACTGGACAGAACCCTAGAAGGAGGAGACAGCAGAGGTTGATCATTTGGAGCTTCATTACGCGGTACAACCCCAGAAGACGAAGGCAATAAATGCCTTTGGAACAAACCCACAAATCTCTGATGATCAAGTAAAACCTGACCATCAGATTCCTTCATATGGTCAAGCTTCCTCTTCATGTTTGTAGCATAGTCATGTGCGAGCCGGTGCAACTGTTTGTTCTCATGCTTGAGCCCTCTGATCTCCTGTTTGAGACTCATCACTTCAGCCGCCAATGATTCAACTTGGCGGGTTCGAGCAAATAGGCGTTGGGCCATGTTAGACACAGAACTTGCACACTGAACACTGAGAGCCAGAGAATCCTTAACAGCCAACTCATTAGACCGTTTGGAAAATAGTCTGTTATCTTTGGGAGGGAGAAGGTTCCTGGCCACTATCGCAACGGTCATATCATTCTTCATCACGGAATCCCCAACGGTAAGAGGACCAGTAGGGAAGACGAATGATGGGCGCCATATGTTGTCTGGAGAAGGCGTGGCTGCCTCTTCAACAAGGTTCAAGTCAAAACGACAGTCGGAGAGGCCAGACATTTTCAAAGGTGTTGAAGAGAGAAGAGGTCGGACAAATCAAGATCTTAGAAGTGCAAGAATGGAGCTTCTACTGGTGGAGATTCAAGTGTGCTTTGGAACTTAATGCCAGCCTCTATAAAAATCTGCACTCGACGGAGCTTCAGAAATCGAAGAGGCGTTTGCTTTCTCAAAAGCTGGGCTGCTCAGAGACCACGAGACGTTTGCTTTCTCAAAAGTTGGGCTGCTCAAAGACCACGAAGGCCGATCTCAGAAATCGAAGAGGCGCTTGCTTTCTCAAAAGCTGGGCTGCTCAGAGACCACGAGGGCCGATCTCAGAAATCGAAGAGGCACCTACTTTTCCAGCCTTGTCAGCACCTGTCACACGCACACTCAGCTTTGCGGAAATTATTGGCATTATGTCGAAGATTTCTGGTGAAGTAGAAAGCACATGAATCTTACTGTTCAATCACCCACTTCCCACACGCAACATTAGCTCATGGGAACCACATATAACTTTGCCAAAGTTCTCTGACAAAGTTGAGACACATGAAGCTTGCAGCTCCCACTACATCGCTCTGACCAAGAAGGGTAAAAGAATAGCAAAGAAACAGCATTAACAAAGTTTAGACACATAAATTTTGAAGGTCTAGCTACCATATTATTACCCACAAGGGTAAAGGAACAATACCACTGCTGGATAATTGGAAAGTCCCTGTGTGTCAACCTCTGTGCTTCGTGGCAAGGTAGACTAGCAAACATGCCCAACCTTTTCTCACATTCGAGAAAACACTTCCAACAAGATTGCTTGCTCCAAAATCGAAGAGGCACCGCCCTCCGAATCTCGAGAGCCAGACTCCCAACATGATTACTTTCTCAAAAATCGAAGAGACACCGCTCTCCGAATCTCGAGAGCCAGACCCCTAGCAGGATTGCTTTCTCAAAAATCGAAAAGGCATCGTTCTCCGAATCTCGAGAGCCAGATCTCCGACAGGATTGCTTGTTCGAAAACCGAAGAGGCACCACTTTCCCAACTTCAAGAGCCGGATCTTCTTGGATAAAGCTTGTCTGTAATCTTCACACGCAACATCAGCTTTCCAGATACCACAGACCACTTTTTCAAAGTGCTTTGACAGAGTTAAAACATGTGAAGCTGGCAGCTCCCACTACCGTGCTATGACCAAGCAGGGTAAAGGAATAGCATTACTACTTGTTGTTAGGGAGACTCCTATATATGTCGACCTCCATCCCCAACGGACAGGCAGACCTGCAAAAATGCTCAACCCTTCCTCATATCTGAGAGGGCACTCCCAAAGAAGCCTTTCGAAATATTCAGCTTTCTTTCCCCCCGATAATACCTCTACAAACAAGCTATACTAGAGCAAGAATATCTCATATAATCAGGGTTAAAAGCAAGAGTATCCCATATCATGCTTTTTCCCTGTCTTTTCCTTTGGCCTTGTTCTTACCTGCAAGACAAGGAGAAAGAGAGCAATCAGTCAGCACTTGGAATCAAGCATCCAATCAGGACTGACTGCCTGGAACCCCTTACTTGATTACTTACCTGGCATTGCTCTCGAGTACTCATCTTCAACATCTTATGCTTCCAGGGAAGATATCGCATCTGCCTGAGGAACAGATAGGGCAAGTGAGAAGGATACAAGGAAGAATGTGGAGATAAGCGTAACGGCACACGTGCCGATACATCCACTACTCTGTCAAAAGCAAAAGTATCCCATATAAGTAGGGTCGAACGTACTATAGATTTGATGGACTTGTTTTGACACTCAAATTCTTCAGTCGGCCTTATACTCTGGAGGAAACCAGAAAACCCTCCAGCCCAGTTCAAGAATAAGCCTGTGGAAAGTTACTTCTTCAAAAGCAAAAGTATCCCATATCATCTCTTCTCATTTTTCTTCTCTTTATCCTTCATGTTGCCTTCAAGATAGGGAGAATGTGAACAATCAGCCGGAACTCGAAATCAAAGTTCTGATTTGAGACTGATTGCTTGGAGCTCTGATTGCTTACCTTGTCTATCACCTCTCGGCGACTTGGGGGACTCCTACTACATGGTTTGTATCGCGCTTGACCAAGCCTGAAACTACAAGTAAGCTTTAAGTGAAATTGATACATTACCTTGTGCATCTCCACCAGTTAAAGATACCACCCTTAGATGGAGGAAGAGTACTTCCCGAGAAGATGCCACATCTACCTACGAGACAGATAAGGCAAGTCAAGACGATACCACACTCCGGTACTTAGAAGTTTCGTGATTACGAGATCATTCTCCTACAATATTTCCTAATGTCATTTGTACTAAATCATTCACTTGTACTCACTAAAGGAGAGCTTGAACTTATGTACTTGTGTAAACCCTTCACAATTAATGAGAACCCCTCTATTCCGTGGACGTAGCCAATATGGGTGAACCACGTACATCTGGTGTTTGCTTTTCTATCTCTATCCATTTATATACTTATCCACACTAATGACCGGAGCAATCTAGCGAAGATCACAAAAAGCGACCGTTTTCGCTACCTAGGATCTATCTTGCAAGAGAACGGAGAATTAGATGGAGATCTCAACCATAGAATACAAGCTGGATGGATGAAGTGTAAGAGTGCATCCGGCGTGTTGTGTGACCGTCGTAGGCCACTAAAGCTCAAGGGAAAATTTTATAGGACGACAATAAGGCCAGCGATGTTGTATGGCACAGAATGTTGGCCGATGAAGCATCAACACGTACACAAAATGGGTGTAGCGGAGATAAGGATGCTTCGTGGGATGTGTGGGCACACGAGAAAGGATAAGATTGGGAATGAGGATATCCGAGGTAAAGTAGGAGTAGCCGAAGTTAAAGGAAAGATGAGAGAAAATCGGTTACGGTGGTTTGGACATGTGCAAAGAAGGCCTACTGACGTTTCGGTTCGAAGATGTGACTACGGGACAGAGGTTCGGGGCCGAAGGGGTAGAGGAAGACCTAGGAAAACTTTGGAAGAGACCCTAAGAAAAGACTTAGAGTACTTGGATCTAACGGAGAACATGACACAAAACCGAGCGCAATGGCGTTCTAGGATTCATATAGCCGTCCCCACTTAGTGGGAAAAGGCTTTGTTGTTGTTGTTGTTGATTGTGCCAATAAATTTAACAACTACTAAAATCCTGCTAGAAGAAATTTTACGAGCTAAATTAAGAGTACTGCTAATGAATATGCATTATGAGAGCTTGAACAAGGTTTCACAGTCCTTCAAAAAACTAGAATTACAGTTATAAATAGCTTTGTATCAGCCTATCTTCAACAAAAAAAAAACCATGTTTTAGAATAGAAATCATGTTTTTGATTCTGTCAGAGTTCTCTGGGTGCTTTTCTAGAACTTCTAGAAAACCAGGATCTATTCCAGTGTCGAATATTCCATGGCCGGAGTCGTGGTTGAGCATGCCCTGGTGCCAGAATACATGTATTTAGTCAGTTGGGGCTGTAGCAGTTAAAGCAGCGATGGAAGGGACTTTTCTTTTTTAGTTGTAAACGAAGAATACTTGTTGATCTCTGGCTTCAGAGGAAATTTTTACTTCAGTTTATCCTTGTAGCAGCCATGGAAAATGGAAGGGACTTTATTCTTCAAAGTGAGAGGTGTGCTTGCGTGCTCAGTTTCGTTGGACAATACTTAGGTACTCACCAAGGAGTACCCAAAATACTGACCTTTTGAATTGGCCCAATCTAAATGTAGACATGTAAATTTCGTTGCATACAAATAATGCATTGCAAAACTCTACGTGACATATGACCTATCACAAATGGACAAGTCATCAATGACATGTGACACAAATCAAGCAAAGGAAGTAGAAAATTTCCTCAAAAAACTCGGCAAACAAGGGAGAATCCCTTTTAAATTTGGCAAGGGCTAAAAATACTCTCAAAACCGGAAAGAAAGTCAAGGCATCTTCATAAAAAAAAAAGCAAGAATTGAAGATTGCTCACAAAATAGGCAACAAGGCCTCATAATTTCGGCCAAGGGAGTAAAGTGGCTGAAATTAACACACAAAACATCCCTAAATTCTCTCATGGACGAATTAGGACATAAATCAAAGCCAAATCCACCCAAAGGCAAGCCTTGAGAAGCCTATAAATACAAGGTCCTCCTACAAACATAAGGGTTGAAATTCTTGCATTTAGACGAACCTCAACACAAATCTTTGAAGACTAATACGCTGCCAAAGCTCCATTCGAAGAACATTCAACCAAAGCCGAAGCTTTCTCTAGACCAAAGTCAAAGCATTTCCTTGAAGAATCAACAAGCGCTCGCGCCGATTCCTTCAAAACTTTGTTGTAAGCTTATAAACTTGTAGCAATGTTCGTTTCAAGATCAAGTCACCAAGACCCTTGAAGCAACGAAATCCCACATCAAACACTACCTTTGCCACGCCCTTGAGGTGAAGACTATCCAAGTGTTATTTCCAGCTCAAAACTTGCAGTAATCGTTCAACCGTTCGTCCGAGATCAAGTCATTGCAACTATTGGATCAACAGTCAACCATCTACATCAAATTTGAAGACTGAATCAGAGGAAAATTGTAAATAGAGGTTGTAACCTATAAATTCAAATCAATACAAATCTACTTTGTACATGTGTTCTTGTTTCATTCGTTACAAAATTTTCGTGTTTACAAATTTGGTAGGCCCGGTAGGAGATCTTTGCCTCTCATCTCTGTTTTCAAACTCATAAAAAAGCACACATGGCATCAAGAAAGGATCAAGCTGTTCACGCTACCAATGCAAAGAACAAGGGCGTCATTGCCTCAAGTGGTGGCATTTTGTGCATCACAACCCGAAGTAAGGCGAGGACTCTTTCTGCCGTGCCTTCCACCCATCCATCAACTCTGCTGAAGAAGCAAGAGCACCCAAGGCACGAACCTATGATCATCATGGCCTCGTTAAGGGCACCAAAGGAAGAAAGTCCGAGAAGGTACTCTGAGTCTTTGACTTCTGACACCGACTCAAGCAGCTTGTGTCTCGTAGCCATGCAAGTCATGACTATTGGCGAAACTTCCATCGAGGAACAACTAGCTCAAATTAGTGAAGCAATTGCAAGGTTGACAAGGACAGTGAAGGAGAAAGACTTGCACATTGCTAAGCTCGTCAACCATTTGTAGGCGCATCACGACGACAAAGCTGACTCGAAGGTTGATCCACCGACGAAAAGGAAGTGCCTTTGGTGGAGAAAGTGGATGAGGATCTGGACCAAACAACAACGTTCATGGGATCTTTCTTTATCCAGCAGCTGCAGGAGATGATCACTAGCATCATCAAAACACAGTACGAAGGAAGCTCGCGTGACTCATTGCTGTACTCAAAGCCCTACTCTAAGAAGATTGACGCCTTGAGGATGCCAAGGGGTTATTTGCTGCCAAAGTTCATGCAATTCGATGGAAAGGGCAATCCTAAACAACATATTGCCCATTTCATTGAAACTTGCAACAATGTTAGGACGGAGGGAGACTACCTCATCAAGCAATTTGTGCGCTCATTGAGAGGTAATGCCTTTGACTAGCACACCGACCTCAAGCTCGAATCCATCAATAGTTGGGACCAGCTTGAAAGGGAATTCCTCAACTGCTTCTACAACACTCGCCACACCGTAAGCATGTTGGAGCTGATGAGTACGAAGCAATGGAATGATGAACTGGTCATCGACTACATCAACAAATGGCATTCATTAAGTATGAATTGCAAGGATCGACTTTCTGAAACCTCCGCCATTGAGATATGCATTCAAGGCATGGACTAAGGCCTACACTACATCCTCAAAGACATAAACCCAAGGACATTTAAGGAACTGACGACTCGTTCCTATGACATGGAGCTGAGTATCGCCAACCATGGAAAAAAGGAGCCAATCACCGACTTTAAGAAGGACAAGGTGTTCGCTCCAAAGATAGACAAGACTGGGAAGAAGCACACCAAGGAAGTTTTTGCTATCAACACTACCCCCATCAAGACCTTCCATGGGCCCGTTAAGATCTCCTCCAAGAACAAAGCAAATGAGATAAAAAGAGGTGAGCCTTCTCGCACCCAAGATAGGTACAAAAACACCTTGAGGGAGCTGGAGCAAAAGATGTACCCTTTTCCAGACTCTGACGTGGTCATAATGCTAGACGACCTGTTGGAGAAAAAGGTGATTGAGCTATTTGAGTGCAAACACCTCGAAGAGATTTAATCGGGTTAATGATCCTAAGTATTGCAAATACCATCGTATCATGCGCCATCCTATTGGCAAGTGCTTCGTCCTTAAGGAGCTCATCATGAAGCTGGCACAACAAGGGCGAATTGAACTCGACCTTGAAGATATAGCCGCAACACACACTATTGCAATTGTGTTTGGATCATTCCATCTCGTGCCTCTCCAAGTAACGCATGCTCATTCCCATCCATGCTCAAGCCACACGACACCTTCTACAACCATCGCTGGGGGCAAGTGACCAAAGTGCGCTTACCGATGATGAAGATGGGTAAACACTGGTGACCTACAAAAAGACAAGGAAGCCAAGACCACAAGCCACAAAGCCAAAGGTGGAACACGTGAGAAAGCTTCGCCACTGCAACAATAGGAAACCCAAGAGAAACATAAAAGCTGCTAAGCCGACGTATGCTGGGGAACCTATGGAGCAAAAGTTGCACATTCCCGTCTCCTTGCACGAGTACTTCTAGAAGGATTTCTTCCAACAGTGCACTACCGCTACCTGTCACATTGTTAAAGTAGAGATAGAAGAGCCCTCAAAAGGCAAAGCTATCATTATCAAGGAAGAGAAAACTCCTCCGCCTGAAGAAAGCTTGGCGTCATACTTTAGCATCGAGGAGGCGCTGTTATTGCCCAAAATGATGCAAAGAGCACTAATAACGGTCTTGGCAAGTGATGAGTCGATATTATACTATATATTTTGCCCTTATCTTAGTATAAATATATTAGTTATTTTGGTAGAATTTTGATACTTTGTTATATATTTTCAATGTAGGACATTCGACTTCCTTTGGAGCAAAAAGTGATCAAACGGATGAATTTTGGAGTGATTCTAATTGGAGGATGTTCGTGAGTCTTTCAAGATAATTGTAACAAAATTCCAGATTTTTCTACCAAGTTGTTTGACCGTGGTAATTAAATAAAGGCCCAAGGCGCAGATTTTCCAGATTGACGTTTCTAGACGTTTTTGGTATTTTGGAGGTCAAGATGACATATTTTGAGGAATATTCCTTCTGAGGATTTGTAGAGGACGTCTCCATCTTGGGACCAAATCGGAGTTGATTTGGTCAATCAAAAGTATGATTTTTTGAGAAGTCTGAATTTCAGTTTAAATATGAAACCTTTTATATTTTGTTTTATTATTTTATTATGTTTCCTAGTTTTATTCTAAGACTTTTTAGGGTTTCATTTTGTAGTAGTATAAATAAGACTTTTTAGCCGTTACGGTTAGAAGGGAAGGAGAGGAGGAAACACACGCACAATTTGGAGAGTTTTTCAAGTTTATTTTCTAGGTGTTTTCTATCCTTGTTCTCATTAATATATTGTTTTATGATTGTTCGTAGCTAATTTCTTTTGCTAGGGCGAAGCCATGAGCCTTAGCATGAATATGTGATTTTATTAATTTGCTTATAAATGGATGCATATTTGCTTTGAATTATTAATCATCGTGATTAAACTATTTAATTGTCTTAGTGATTCGCGACTATTAGGATTTTTAGACAAGTAATTTGATGCAATTTCTGTTGGAACATCATCCTGAAATTGAGGAGGGCTTCTTGTGATTTGTAATTGTAAGTTCACTTAAGGCGAACATCACACTCTTAAGGGTTGCATGGTTTTTCAAAGGGTTTTCACAAAGCTTAATGAGTCTTGCATGTTTATATTTGATTTGAACATTACAGACGGGTTGCATGTTAGATATAAGTTTTCGCTTGAACATTACGAGGAAAATATGCATTAGGAAAACCTAACCTTCAAATCATGTCTGTGGAAATTCATAAGTAATTGGTAAAATTGCATAGGATTGTTAAGGGGATGGCAGAACCCTAGGCTTTTACAAATTGATTTTCTTTTAAATTGTTCTCTAGTTAATTTCTTTAATTGTTTTATTTTAAAATTCATTTTTATTATATTAAATTCTAAAATCAACTTCCAAACTTCATTTTAAATAATTAATTAAGAGTTGGTTTTAAGCACAAATTATTCATTCAATCCCCGTGGAAAATGACCTTACTTGAGCCGCTATACTATGACAACCTTATACTCTTGCAAGTATTTTTAAGTGTTTTTATCCCTACTTTTGTATGTAGTAAAAATCCCTATCAGCAAGTCCTGACGTCCACGAAGCGTAAGAAAGTAAGGATGAAAGCTTAAAGCTTCGGCCATATGCTATGCCGCCCATGATGCAATCAACTTCATTGACGAAGACTTGCTACTAGGATTAAAGCCTCACAAACGTCATCTCTTCATCTTGGGTACGTAAGGGAGCACAAAGTCAACCGCATGCTTGTGGATGGTGGTTCGGCCACAAATATCATCAAGGTGGATGAACTATCCCAAAGCTGCATACTAATCCGAGGTTTTAACCAAGGAGGACAAAGAGCGATGGGCATGGTCCGCGTGGAGATGACCATTGGCGAACTCAAGTCAAGAACACTATTCCACATGATTGACATAAAAACTTCTTACAGCTTGCTCTTGGGACGGCCTTGGATCCACGAGAATGGAGTGGTGTCGTCCACTCTCCACTAATGCCTAAAGTTCTACCGAGGATAGGTGAAGGTGATTCAATGTGACATCAAGCCATTCACCGAAGCCGAATCACACTTTGCAGACGTCATGTTCTACATGGATGAAGAAACGGTGCCTGAAGCTCTTCCAAAAGAGATCAAATCCACAGGCAAAGCAATACCTAAAAAGAAGGAGTGGCAAGCCGTGCTTAAAGAGCAAGACAGGGAAGCCATGCCATCTTCAAGTAAAGACGACGATGAGCTTGCTAAGCCCGCAACAACTAAAGGAAGTGTGACGCCCTCAAAAGGGATGGGTAATCCCCGTTCGAAACTGGAACAAGCAAAAGCCAACACACAACTACATAAGGACGATGTAAAGCTGTTCAAGACAAATGTAGTTGTACCTTTGAAACAGCTAGGCGACGCTAAAATTTCAAAACCACCGCTAGGCTTCGTAAAACCTTTGCCAAAGGGGGCAGAACCAATCTTTCTTCCAACCAAGAGGACTGAAAAAAGTTTCGACCCAAATGCCTACAAACTCATGTCAAAGGCTGGGTACGATTTTGCCTTCCCTTCAAATCTTGGAAAGAAGGTTTCAAACACCGCCAACGACAAAGAACGTGACCTCACTGAGACTCAGAAGAAGTTGAAAGAGCATGGTTATGGAGTTGACAACAACAAAACTGTACTTGGCTTCACACTAAATACACCCGTGAAGATCTCAAGAAAAGCAAATAACGCTAGCATTCACCACATTAATGTGAGCATTAAACAAAACAAAAGGAGCCCAAACCTACCCCTTGAACATCAGTCTTCGATCAACTGAATCGTTCAAAACCTAGGGTTTCGACACTTGATCGCATTGGTGGACAAGACCGAACCTCTGTCTTTAAAAGGCTTAACACACCAACACCCTAAAGCTCTGTTTTTCGAAGGTTGTCAAAACCCAAGAAACGAAGCAACATGGGTAGTCCTCATCCACAACGGTCGGCTTTGGAAAGACTTGAAGAAACCAATGAGCCTTCTAGAAAGAGGAAGACAAAGCCGAAGGAAGAAAAGCCCGACAATCTAGCAGAAAAAGACGATGTTTGAAGCTAATTCCTTCAAAGATGAAACGCCAAGCAACCTTGGAGGTTGACACAAAAGAACCATTGAAGGTAAGAAGGCGCACCATCATCCACACTGGCCAATCTTCATTCTTCATTCCAACAAGCCCAAAAGGACGACACTGAAGAGGAGGTCCAAGATGTCTTCCACATCACATTCTAAGAAGACAAAGAAGAAGAAATCCCCGAGGCGGATGTCACTGTTGCGCTACCATAGCTCGAGGATGGGGGGCAAGCAACGGTTGATGATCTCAAAAAGCTTAACTTAGGCACAAATGAGGAATCGAAGTGTATCTTGGTAAGTGCATCAATAGGTGCAGGCGAGATCGAGGAGTACTACTAACTACTCTTGGAGTACAAAGACACCTTTGCTTGGATCTACAAAGAAATGCTTGGCCTTGACCTTACCATTGTCGTGTATCATTTTGTAGTCAAGCCTGGAACATGACCGATAAAGCAAACTCAAAGACGCTATCGATCCGAACTCATCCCATAAATTGAGGCCGAGATTGACAAGCTAATTGAAGCAGGTTTCATTCGAGAGGTGCAATACCCTAAGTGGATATCCAACATCGTCATTATCCTTACGAAATCTGGACAAATACGTGTTTGCATAGACTTCTGAGATCTCAACGATGCTTGCCTAAAGGATGACTTTCTCTTGCCAATCATCGAAATCATGGTGGACGTGACCACCAGCCACGAAGCGCTATCATTTATGGATGGCTTATCTGGGTACAATCAAATCCACATAGCTCTCGAAGATGAGGAACTAATAGCCTTCTGCACTTCAAAAGGTATCTACTACTACAAGGTAATGCCCTTTGGCTTGAAGAACGCTGGAGCTACATATCAACGCGCAATGCAGAAGATCTTCAATGACATGCTGCATAAAAACATAAAAGCATAGAATGTTACGTAGGCGATGTAGTTGTCAAGACCAAGAAGAGATTTGATCACTTGAAGGATTTACGAATGGTGTTCGACAAACTAGGGCTCTACAACCTTAAAATAACCCCGTTGAAGTGTGCATTTGGCGTCATTTCTGGGAAGTTCCTTGGCTTCATTGTCAAGCACCGTGGTATTGAAGTAAACCAATCAAAGATCAAGGCCATTCAAAGCATTCCTGAGCCAAGGAATATACATGAGTTGAAAAGTCTATAAGGACGGCTAACTTTCATTAGGCGCTTCATCTCTAACCTTGCTAGATGCTATCAACCCTTCAATTGACTCATGAAGAAAGACGCTCATGATGCCTACCGCAAGGCCTTTGAAAGCATAAAATGGTACCTGGCAAGCCCACCTGTCTTAGGAGCTCCTATGCTTAGAAAGCCACTCATCCTTTACATTGCTGCACAAGAAGGTTCCATTGGAGCACTCTTAGCATAAGAAAATGAAGACCAAAAGGAAAGAACACTCTACTACCTAAGTAGAACTCTCATTGGTATCGAGTTCAATTACTCACCAATCGAGAAGATTTGCCTTGCCTTAGTCTTTGCCATCTAAAAGCTTAGACACTACATGCATGCTTACACCATCCACTTGGTTGCCAAAGTTGACCTAGTCAAATACATCATGTCCAAGCCAGTTTTAACAGGGCGACTAGCGAAATGGGCGTTGTTTCTCAATCAATATGAGATCATCTACATTCCAGCTAAAGCTATAAAGGGACAAACGCTAGTAGACTTCCCTGCCAATCATCCAATCCTAGTCAATTGGAAAATCTCAGACGACTTACTTGATGAGGAGGTGTTCTACGTTGACATCTTCCCAACATGGACAATGTTTTTTGACGGGTCCGCATGAGCAGACGGAGAGGGGGCCTGAGTAGTATTCATGTCACCACAAACACAAATACTACCTTATTCCTTCCGACTAAGTGAGCTATGCTCCAACAATGTCACTGAGTACCAAGTGCTAATTATACGACTCCAAATGGCGATCGACATGGAAATCACAACGCTATAAGTATATGGTGACTCCAAGCTCAAAATCAATGAACTCTTAATTAAATATGAAGTGAGGAAAGATGATCTCGTCCCATACTGAACTGCTATGAAAGTTTGAGGTTATAATGCTAGAACATATGCTAAGAAAAGAAAATCAAATGGCTCTCGCTAACTTGTCCTCAAGCATAGCGCTAGGAAAAGACAAAGCTGCGAACATGCCACTTTGCCAAAGATGGGTGATCCCGTTCGTCACTGTTATGCTACTGGATGATACAAACGTCATCTCAGTACTTGGTACGATGAAAGTTAAGCACTCAAATTAAACCCTCTTGTTGTCAAATTGTAGTATAAATGCAAGTAGGGATCGTTCTAAACCGGGGATTATGAGGGCTTGCTAAAACCTCTAAACTAACTCAAAGACATAAAAACAAAGTTAAAAACGTTTGAATAGACTCAAAGGACTCAAAACAGATTCTAAAGACACAAAACAACTTAAAAACACTCAAAATTGCCTAAAAACACTTACTTGGCAGATTTGACTCTAACACAACTTTGGACGAAATTTGGGTTTTGACTTGAATCAAAACACTAAAAAACACTAACGAAATAGAAATTTAACACTTTGAAACAACAAAGTAAAAGGGGGATTTTGGTTTTGACAAATTCGAAACAAACAAACAACTTATAAAATTAGACAGATTGTAAAGCGAATTTAAGAAATGAGATGATGGATGGATTAGTTAGAGGTCCGTTATTCGCACATGACACACTTGTACATGAATTGATTTCCAATTGCTTTTCAATAAACTATGATGCTCAACACCCCAGATTAACCGTGATGCACAAATTAACCCTCAGATTTTCCTTTACTCATTGAGTTGGATGAATGCATGCAACAACCCAAATCATTCTCTAAAAGTCCTGTATATGAATGCATAATAGAGACACAATCAGAGATCGTTACGTTCAATGAAAATCATAAGTGTTGACGAGGCAATTATAACTATGAATGCATGATACAATTGCCAAGAATTCAATTAACGCGATTGTGATAAACAACCTTCACTACTCATGAATATAAACTTGTAACGATTAGGTGAAACTCATTTATATTCTAGCATCTAATTCATGCATGAAAACTAAGTATGCATCCTTAATAAACATACAAGAATCAGTTATGAATAAAATAGATAATTGAATTGCAATCACAACTTATCAAATCACAACTTATCAAATCACAATTGGAAGAAATCAATTCATATCTCTGTTGGAAGTATGCCCACAAAGCCACTCATTTGATGTAATAGCTTTTGGAATACTTAATGTATTAAACTATTATATGTTTAATGAAGGGCAAAGCTTATTGTTAATCACTATTTATTGTATCATGTGTTTAAGCAATAAGGGAATCCAAAGAATGTATTTGATCTAAGAGATAAGTGATTTAAGTAAGTTAGATTAACGAGACCTTTCTCTTATGCTCATTCCTAAGACGTTCCTAGCCATAGGATTGCTAATTGGGCATTGACAATCCGTTAAGGTCAGTATGTGTTATGTCAACTCAAGCATGAGTATGACTAGTCTCAAGTCATTTAGTGTTGGACACTAAGACAAACACGTAGGTGCTTGAAAGAGTAATCGAGTACACTGAACAACGATCAAAAGGGAGTTTGAACATACATGTCATGTAAGAACTCGTAAGTTGCAATATGCACAATAGTCCTTTGACCTGAGGCATCATAGATGTCTAATGGTTAGGTCTTTGATCTTTGATCATGTCACAGTCATTCCATCGAGAGTGTCCACGGCATTGTTAGGGTCAAGCTATCTAGTCATGTAGGCATATGAATGCACAACAAGGGATCTCTAACCTTCCATAGTGGAAAGAGAATACTCTAAGATATGATTCAGGAGTCTTTGGCCAAAGTATACGAATATGACTTAGGAAGTATGTTCCAAATCATATTCAATTGAATCATATAGATAAGTATTACATTGGATAGTAGACATGAAACAAACTATCACTCAAACAATGTGATTAAGAGTATTGTATTAGAGAAGGATCGTATTGCATTGAAATTGTAACTGGATAGGTTCTCCAACCAATTTTATTTAGCTTGGGTAGCCATGACATGCTGCTAGGTGTCACTCATGGTTTGTGGAAGCCCCGAAGATTATTAAACACTAATCTTCAACAAAGGGAGAATTGAAATGTTGTTTCAATTCACAATCGATCGTTAAGAGTAACAATCGCCCACTGCCTCGCTAATTGGAACCTAATGGATCGTACACCGATTAAGGATGAAAGTGAAGAAATATAAATGAGATGGATAAGCAATTAAATGGTTTAATTGAGAATGGTCAAGATTAATTTACGAAAGGTTCGTATTGGGCTTTTAAGTTGGTTTTGGGTTTCGGGGCCCAAAAGTGTTTTGGCCCACAAAACCCATTATGTTTAAGTTGTATGACAACTAAAACAAAATGGGCAATTAGCCCAATAACAAAGACAAGGCCGGCCATAAGGGTGAGTGGATGCAAACTTGAATTAATTACAAGTTTGCCACTCAAATGTGATGTAGTATAAAGTTAACTTTATAGCTATTTTCTCATTAGGGTTTTCTTTGAGAAAAAGAGGTGAAACATTATTCTCTCTTTTTCTACAAGGAGGCCGGCCACATAGTGAAGAAATAGCTAGCAATCTTTTCTTCTCTAAGTCATCCATTTCATCTTCACACCTCATCCTTGGTGTGGAGACTTAGAGACACCAAACCTTTGGTGTTTTTGGAGACCCTTTCCTTACATCCTCAAGGAGCAAAGGAGCATAAAAAGGGAAGGAAATCACAAGGAAGATCCAAGGAACTAGGAGGTGACTTGAAGGCCCTCCACTTGGGTGAATCCCTTGTGTAAACAAGGATGAGCTTCAAGGGTAATAAATCTCTAAATCTTACCTTCTCTTTAATGTTGTTAAAGAGTCTTATGGTTCACCATTCACTAGGCTTTGAAAGTCATGGGTTTTAGAATTGTTTTTGAATGCATGCCTACTTTAATGTGTTAATAGTTTGCATATGTGTTCAAATATTCTCACATGTTCTTAGCTTGGACAAAATTTTTCCTTCAATCTCAAGCATGTTCATGGCTTCAAACTTCTCCCTAACCAAATAAGGGTTTAGCCATTCATAATTGCAACAAAATTAGAAAATAACAAAGTAGACATTGAAAGCAAGAACGAAGTACACCTAAAACGCTCCAAAGTTCCAAGCTTGAAACGCCAAGGACCTTTGTTTTCACCACCTTGTTGCAGCACAAGTGTCTAGGATGTGTATGGATATATGGAAAGGTTAGGAATGTATTTAGGATTGGTGAATGTCTCGGCCAAAGGAAGGAAAATGTATTTGTGTTTGTGAAATGTGGGATTTATGGATGTATGGATGGAATGGATCTCACGGCATGGAAAATGGAAATGTATGGAGATGTGTTTGAATGTATGGATGAGATGGAATGGACCTCATGGCAAGGGACTTGTGTTTGTGAATGAAGCTCTTTTGATGGATCAAGATTGTCCTTAGGAAGGGGAATGGTGGATGTATTTATAGGCTAAGGAGAGGACCACTTCAATTCCTTGCATGTGCAGTTTGTATGGGTGTGTGATGTCCATGTTCACTTTACATTTGCACACACATGACCTCCATCATTTCAGACATAAAACAAACACATTTTCTGCCATGTTTCTCCTTTACATTTACACACATGTTCTTCATCATTTCAGCTACAAATCACCCATTTTCTGCCCATGTGCCGTGTGTTTCCATGTGATGTGCATTCTTTGCTTTCCCATGTGTGTGTGCTGCCATGTAATCATCATTTCCACATTGTACTAGCTATTACACTTGCACACACATGTTCTTCATCATTTCAACCACAAAACAAACACATTTTCTGCCCTCCAACCTGTCCATGCAGTTTGCATGTGTGTGTATGTCATCCTTGCATGTGTGTGAGCTGTTTGATGTCTCCTCCCCTTGCATGTGCCGTGCCTTCTCTTTCTAGCTGTGAATTTCCACTTGCTCCAAAGCCAAATGAGTGCAATCATAACCCCATTTGCTGCTGAGTGTTGATGACAAAGCAACACACAAAACAAGTGCCTTTACTTTCTCATTTTATTAGCCAAATCTGCTTAGCCCTTTTCTAAACCTTTCAGTGTTACAATGCCCATAACTTCTTCTAGAAAAATGATATTAACAATGCGTAAATTGCTCCAGAAAATAGACATCTGTAGCTTTCCAAGTATATAAGGCTCATTCTCTTATTCATTCTGAGCTGTTCGTAACATGCTTCCAAAGTCAGCTAATCTGCACAGGCAGTTTTGACGAATTTGTTACTTAATATCTCACTTGTGCTACTTTTCTTTTCTTTGCTTGATAAATCACATAAAACACAAAAACATAGTAAATAGCTCAAAAATATAAAGAACTAACTAAGAAAAGACAAGTGAATTTTATGTAAAATATATATAAATATGAGCTTATCAGTACTTCCAGTAGACATTGAAGAGTAGAGACAGCCGTTGATCGACTACTTGGAGCATAGAATTCTTTCGGACGATCCTAGACATCGCTTTGAAGTACGTCGACGAGCACTTTGCTTCCTCTACTACAAAGGAACACTCTACCGACGCTTTTTTGAAGGAGTACTTCTAAGATGCCTAGGTAAGGAAGAAGCCAATCAAGTCATGGAAGAAGCGCATTCAGGCGTATGCGGAGCATATCAATCTGGTCCAAAGCTACACTTCCAACTCAAAAGAATGGGCTATTACTGGCCAAGCAAGGTGAAGGATTGCCTGGAACACGCAAAAATGTGCCAAGCCTGCTAGTTCCATGCCAACTTCATACATCAACTGCCTGAGCCATTACACCTTACGGTTGTTTCATGGCCATTTGATGCGTGGGGATTGGACGTCATGGGACCAATTGCACCAAAATCATCTGCCAGAAAGGCCTACATCCTAGCCGCAATGGACTACTTCTCCAAGTGGGTTGAAGTCGTACCCATAAGGGAAGTCAAGAAGGAAACTGTCGTCTGCTTCATCAAGGAGCATATCATCTACCGATATGACATTCCTCGTTACATCATCACTGATAACAAAAAACAATTCTCTAACCGACTCGTGGATGAGCTCTGCAAGAAATACATGTTCAAGTACCACAAGTCTTCTATTTATCATGCTTTAGCCAACGGTCTTGCAGAAACATTCAACAAAATGCTGTGCAACATTCTGAAGAAGATAATCGACAGAACAAAAAGAAACTGGCATGAAAGAATAAATGAAACACTTTGGGTATATAGGACGACATATAGGACTCCTACCCAAGCTATGCCTTATTCTCTCGTATATGGAGTGGAAGTTGATCTGCCACTCGAAAGTCAAATCTTCTTACTAAGGATGGCTATACAAGAAGGCTTGACTAAAAAAGAAAATGGAAAGCTATGACTTCAAGAGTTGGAAGCACTCAACGAAAGGAGGCTTGAAGCTCAACAACATTTGGAATGCTACCAAGCACGGCTATCCAAGGCGTTCAACAAGAAGGTCCGCCCAAGGCCTTTTCAAACTGGAGATCTTGTCTTGGCATTACAAAAGCCCATAATCACAACTCACAAAACAAAAAGGAAGTCCACATCAAAGTGGGGTGGACCTTACGTAATACAAGAGGTCTACACCAACGGTGCCTACCTAATCATGGCAGAAGACGACTTGAAGATCGGCACAGTGTTCCTTGTTCGCACGAGCTTAAAAGGTGACACTCAACACTCCTTATTTGCACTAGTTTAACAAGTGACACTCAACGTTCCTGGCCCGCAAGAGCATAAACAGTGTACGACAAAACAAAAAAAAAAATCACCATCAAGATCACTAGCAAAATTGTCAAAAACCCATCACTCCCTTGAACTACGTCATAACTTGATCCCTTCTTAACTGAGGGTACGTAGGCAACTTGAAACTTCAAAACTTCAAGTACAGTCACATCATCAACAAAAACACGAACACTTTGAAGAATAACGAAGAAATTCAAAATGTGAATACTTTATTTTTTAAAAGAAATAATTTGGCTACAAAGCCTTATTACAAAATAAGCAAAAACAAATAAGGCTTCAAGCACAAAAATGGAGGACACTACTGAAATCCCTAAAACTACGACGACGTTCTTTAAGCAAGCTTTCCAAAGTCTTCAAAGTCTCTACATCAGTGGGAGACAAGGTATGTACTTCCATGGCCGCACCTCTCCCTTGCTCTAGGCGTAAAATCTCCTTTTGATGCTAATAAAGTGTAGCTTCTTACTCCAAGAGAATGCCTTGAAGTCGTGATGCTTCAGCTTCTAATTGTCCTTACTTTCGTACCAACGCTTCTAGACGCACCTTGACCGAAGCTAAAGAGGTCTCTATAGCTTGATATCTGATGCGATGAAAGTTAAACACTCAAATTAAACGCTCTTTTGACAATTGTAGTATATGTATAAGTAGGGATCGTTCTTAAACCGGAGATTAGGAGGGCTTGCTAAAACCTCTAAACTTACTCAAAAACATAAAAATAAATTAAAAACGTTTGAATAGATTCAAGGGACTCAAAACAGATTCTAAAGACTCAAAACAACTTAAAAACACTCAAAACTGCCTAAAAACAAAAACTAGGCAGTTTCTGACTCTAACACAACTTTGGACGAAATTTGGTTTTTGACTTGACTCAAAACACTCTAAAACACAAACAAAACAGATTTTAACACTTTGAAACAAGAAAGTAAAAGGGGGATTTTAGTTTTGATGAATTTGAAACAAACAAACAACTTATAAAATTAGATAGATTGTAAAACGAATTTAAGAAATGAGATGATGGATTGATTAGTTAGAGGTCCATTCTTCACAAATGACACACTTGTATATGAATCGATTTCCAATTGCTTTTCAATTAACTATGATGCTCAACACCCTAAATTAACCGTGATGCACAAATTAACCCTCAGATTTTCCTTTACTCATTGAGTTGGATGAATGCATGCAACAACCCAAATCATTCTCTAAAAGTCCCCTATATGAATGCATAATAAAGATACAATCAGAGATCATTACGTTCAATGAAAATCATAAGTGTTGACGAGGCAATTATAACTATGAATGCATGATACATTTGCCAAGAATTCAATTAACGCGATTGTGATAAACAACCTTCACTACTCACGAATGTGTTGGAATGTATGATTGAACGAATATACTGTGAAGCTGTTCGTTTATTTGTATAGTCTTGTTGACATGTACTTAGAATTTGTTTCATGTTGGAAGCATTCATGTTGAAGCTTTGAACCCAAGTGTTTCATTGCTAGGAATGTAAGAGGATTAGGACCGAGTTGTATATCACCTCTTTATTGAATTCATGCCAAATAGTATTCGTTACATAGGATGTCGAACGGCTGAAACTTAACACTTTTACAATGTGAGTTTACTTGTAATAGTACTTCAAGTGATCAGCGTTCCATGGATGGCCAAGGGTCTTGCCATCGGAGCTTTTAAGCTTATAGGAGCCAGGGCGACTGATGCTAATAACTTTAAACGGTCCATCCCAGTTTTGACTAAGTGTTTCTTCACTCAGGACTCTGTCGCAGAGTAATCGTTTCTTCAATACCCAGTCCCCCACTTTGAAAGAACGAGGTTTAACCCTTGAGTCATAGTAGTTGGAGATGCGCTGCTTGTAGGCGACATTCCTCAAGTGAGCCTGGTTTCTGTGTTCCTTGACTAGATTTAAGTTGAGGGTAAGTTGTTTGTCATTTTCACTTTGCATGTAGTTCTGGACTCGGAACATTGCTTGCTCAAGCTCAACTGGGACAACTGCCTCTGTACCAAAGGCAAGTGAGAATGGGGTTTCTCCTGTTGATGTCCGATACGAAGTGCGGTATGACCAAAGAACTTGGGGTACAAATTCTGGCTAACAACCTTTAGCCTTGTCCAAGCTGGTTTTCAAAGTTCGCTTGATTATTTTGTTGATGGCTTCAACTTGTCCATTAGACTGGGGATGAGTTGGAGAGGCAAAACATAAGTTAATGTTGAACTTAGAGCAGAGCATCCTGAACTTATTGTTGTCGAACTGTCGCCCGTTGTCAGTGATTATTGCATTAGGAATGCCGAATCTGCAAAAGATGTTCTTCCATACAAAGTCTTCTATTTTTGCCTCAGTAATGGTTGCCAAGGGTTCTACTTCGGCCCACTTTGTGAAGTAGTCAACTATAATGATTGCGTAGCGAACCTTGCCCTTCCTTGCAGGTATTGGGCCAATCAAATCAAGTCCCCATTGGGCGAAGGGCCAATGGCTGATCATAGGGGTGAGCGGCTCGGGAGGGGAGTGAGGAATAGTTACGTAGCATTGACACTTATCACATGAGCGGGATATTCTGATGAAATCTTGGTGGAGTGTTGGCCAATAATATCCTTGGCGAAAAGCCTTGTGTGCTAGGGATCGAGATCCAGCATGATCTCCGCAGACTCTTTCATGTATTTCCCGAAGGACAGTTTCCGCTTCTGCGGGCGTAAGGCATCTTAGGTATGGTAGGTTAAAACCCCGCTTGTAGAGTTAGTCATTAATGATCAAGTAACGGGTAGCCTTGTATCGAATCTGCTTAGCTTGGACTTTTTCATTTGGAAGGGTGCCATGAGCAAGGAATCTATAAATCGGGGTAATCCAACTATCTCTTTGTTGTAAGTTGCACACTTCCGCAGCCATGGTGCTTGGTGCTGCCAACAATTCGACCTGAATTTTTTTCCCAATCTTGTCTTCCACCGTTGAGGCGAGGCGAGCCGAAGCATCTGCATGACTATTTGCCGCTCGAGGAATTTGGTTGATCTGGTAGTGGAAGTGCTTGAGCAACAATTGTGTTTGTGCTAGATATGCTGCCATGGAGCTATCCTTAGCGTCAAAGTTGTTGGTGACCTGGTTAACCATCAATTAGGAGTCACTGAAGATATCAATTTGTTTAACCCCAAGGTGTTTGGCCAAACATAAGCCTGCTAGGAGGGCTTCATATTCGGCCTCATTGTTCGACGCCTTGAATTTGAAACGAAGAGCATACTTCATCGCCACTTTGTCAGGGGTCGTAAGGACTAGTCCTGCTCCACAACCCTGTTGGTTGGACGAGCCATCAACATATAGACTCCATGCTGGGGCTGTTGGTTCTATTTTCTGAGCTTCCGAGGGTAATGAAACCACTTCTTCAGTCCTTTCCGTCCATTCTTTTGTACGGGTAATAAGTTTCAAATTGTTTTGCCCTTCCTCCGCCGTTTGGTTTTCAATCTTGCAGTCTCTGGGAAGCGATCAAGAAGGCCCATGATCAGCCCTAGTACCTCGACAAATTGCAGGGAAGCTAATGCAGATCAAAGATGCTCTGTATGCTGCAGACAACCTGCTGGATGAGATCATGACCCATCCCCTGCATCTTCATTTTCCGAGAAAGCAAAAGAAAAAAGAAAAAGGAGATTGGAGAGGGATCTCAAGAAATCCGGTCCCTACCACTGTCGAAAAGCAGGGTAACCATGATTACGGATCTGGACAACCGTCATCCACTATCCTTCTGAAAAAAGAAAACCCATGGGATAACAGGCAAAAGCAAGGAATAAACACCCCACCAGAATGATGTGACTTACTTTTCTTGTTTCTGGTGTAAATTATTTTTATCTTTCGGAGAATCTATATAAACCCCATAAGCCCAAAATACCATCAACCAGGTGACCAAAAGCACGCCCAGTACTCCAAAATTATTCGGCAACAAGCTACTATTACCACCAACTAGGTGACCAAAAGTACGCCCAGTACTCCAAAATTATTCGGCAACCCGCCACTATCACCACCAACCATGTGACCAAAAGTACGCCCAGTACTCCAAAATTATTCGGCAACCCGCTGCTATTACCACCAACCAAGTGATGAGATGTACAACCCGTACTCTAATATCATTTGGCAACTAGCCATTCATGCCACCAACCAGGGTGATGAAATGTATAACCCGTACTCTCCTTCATGCCACCAACCAGGTGATCAAAAGTACGCCCAGTACTTCATATTATACACGAGCATTACTCATGTCAATCATACATAAACATTCATGAGCATCACTCATATCAATCATACATAAACATTCAGGAGCATCACTCATGTCAACATTCATGAGCATCACTCATGTCAACATCCATGAGCCTCACTCATGTCAATCAAATATTCATGAGCATCATTCATGTCAATCAACTTTAGAAGCTTCATTTACAAAAGCTCTAGCTTCAAAAGCTTCATTTACAGAGCTCTAGCTTCAAAGCTTCACTTACAAAGCTTCAGTACAGGGTATACAAATACCCCCTCTGAACAACCGCCACTTCGGCCTATACATGGATTCAATTTGAAGTCTCCAGCCAACAAACTCTATTGACCGAAGACTTGGGGGACTACATTATGTACCATATATTGGGCCTCATGAAAATACTTGGGGAACTTAGCCCATTATCTATGTATTGAGGAGCGAGCCCTTATTCTATAAAAATGACTCCCTCACTTTCATTAGAGAGCACTCATGAAAAATACTTGGGGGACTTAGCCTAGCAACCGCCTCGCCACGAGCATCCCTCCTAACCCATTATTCATGTATTGAGGAGCGAGCCCTTATTTTATAAAAGGGACTCCATCACCATCATTAGAGAGCATCAACTCTAGCCCATCATTCATGTATTGAGGAGCAAGCCCTTATTCTATAAAAGCGACTCCCTCACCTTCAATGCCACAAGCTGAGCTAACCAAGGCAACATATGTTGGAAGTATGCCCACAAAGCCACTCATTTGATGTAATAGCTTTTGGAATACTTATTGTATTAAACTTTTATATGTTTAATGAAGGGCAAAGCTTATTGTTAATCACTATTTATTGTATCATGTGTTTAAGCAATAAGGGAATCCAAGGAATGTATTTGTTCTAAGAGAGAAGTGATCTAATGAGTTAGATTATCGAGACCTCTCTCTTATGTTCATTCCTAAAACGTTCCTAGCCATAGGATTGCCAATTGGGCATTGACAATCCGCTAAGGTTAGTATGTGTTATGTTGACTCAAACGTGAGTATGAACTAGTCTCAAGTCATTTGGTGTTGGACACTGAGACAAACACATAGGTGCTCGAAAGAGTAATCGAGTACACTGAACGACGATCAAAAGAGAGTTCGAACATACATGTCATGTATGAACTCTAAAGTTGCAATATGCAAAGTAGTCCTTTGACCTGAGGCATCATAGATGTCTAATGGTTAGGTCCTTGATCTTTGATCATGTCAATGGCATTCCTTCGGATTGTCCACGGCATTGTTGGGGTCAAGCTATCTAGTCATGTAGGCATATGAATGCACAACAAGGGATCTCTAACCTTCCATGGTGGAAGGAGAATACTCTAAGATATGATTCTAAAGTCTTTGGCCAAAGCATATGAATATGACTTAGGAAGTTTGTTCCAAATCATATTCAAAGGAGTCATATAGGAAAGTATCACATTGGATAGTAGACATGAAACAAACTATCACTTAAACAATGTGATTAAGAGTATTGTATTAGAGAAGGACCGTATTGCATTGTAGTTGTAACTGGATAGGTTCTCCAACCAATTCTACTTAGCTTGGGTAACCATGATATGCTGCTAGGTGTCACTCATGGTTTGTGGAAGCCCTGAAGATTAGCAAACACTAATCTTAAGGGAGAATTGAAATGTGGTTTCAATTCACAATCGATCGTTAAGAGTAACATCGCCCACTGCCTTGCTAATTGGAACCTAATGGATCGCACACCACATAAGGATGTTAGTGAAGAAATTATATGAAATGGATAAGCAATTAAATGGTTTAATTGAATAATGGTCAAGATTAATTAATTAGTTAATTAATTATACGAAAGGTTCGTATTGGGCTTATATGTTGGTTTTGGGTTTCGGGGCCCAAAAGTGTTTTGGTCCACAAGGCCCATTATGTTTAAGTTGTATGACAACTAAAACAAAATGGGCAAATTAGCCCAATAACAAGGAGAGGCCGGCCATTAGGGTGAATGGGCAAGCTTGCTTAATTACAAGTTTGCCACTCACCAAAGAAAATGTTATAAAAGGAACTTTATAGCAATTTTCTCATTAGGGTTTTCTAATAGAAATTGGGTGAAACATTTTCTCTCTTTTTCTACATAGAGGCCGGCCACTTAGAGGATTTTTACTAGCATCTAAAATCCCTCTAAGTCATCCATATCATCTTCACAATATACAACCTTGGTGAAGAGACTTAGAGACATCAAGCTTTTGATGTTTTTGGAGAACAAATCCTTTTTCCTCTAATCATCAAAGGAGCACTAAAGGGAGGAAAACACAAGGAGGATTCAAGGAGCTTGGAGGTGACTTGAAGGCCCTCCACTTGGGTGAATCCCTTGTGTAAACAAGGATGAGCTTCAAGGGTAAAGAATCACTAAATCTTTACTTCTCTTTAATTTTGTTAAAGAGTTTATTTTGGTTCACCATATACTAGGCTTTGAAAGTCATGGGTTTTATGAATTGTTTTTGGATGCATGCCTACTTTAAAGTGTTGATAGCTTGCATGTGTATTCAAATGTTCATACTTGTTCTTAGCTAGGACAAAATTTTTCCTTCAAGTGGTATCAGAGCCTAGGCCTAGTGTATGGTGAATCCTTTTGGGTTTTGTGATGTTCATATTTTGTGATTTAAATGTTGTAAATGTTACAAGCTTTGTTCTTGCTTTTGAATATATAAATTTTGCTAGAAAATTTAGCATCTCAAATGTTGTAGATGTATTTCATTTAAGCATGAATATTGGAACTAAAATTTGGTGCCATGTGTTTTGGGAAATTCGGCCAAATCCTTAGGGTGATTTTTTGGGTTCATGTTTGTCTTGTTAAAATGGTTTTAAGGTGACTTTTGGAACCCCTAAGTACCCTAGGATATTAGCCCTCTTTTGAGAGGTGAAAAATTGAGTTTTGGTGAATGAAAACATCCATGGAACTATTATGAGTTTTCATGGTGTTCTTCATTGTTCTTGGTGTTCTTGCCAAGAACATAAAGTTTCAAAAGTTTTATGTTTATCATAAAGTTTTGGTATATAATTGATTTATTATTTGATGGGTGATGTTATTGGTGAGATGTGATGAAATGGTTTAATGTTTTGTCATAAACTTTAATTCTTTCTTACAAACCATCACCTTCACCATTAACCTCACCTAATAAAATCAACTTGCAAAAACTTTTTAGAAATTTTTTCAATTTTTTCATTAAATGGCCGGCCACCCCTAGTGGGGGTCCTTTTGGGGCCTTTTGTGCAATTAACATAAAGTTTTGATACTTTTGTGTTTTTTGCATTTTGGCCCAAAAGTTTACGTTTTTACGTTTAGGCCCTAAAACTCTAAAGGACAAATTGTTTTGATCCTTTAATGATGTTTTTTACATTATTAAAATTTTGGGATCTAGTTGTATTTACATGAAGTTGTGGACTATTGTGTTTATACAAAGTGACCCCAAAAGTTTTTGTATTTACATTATGGCCCAATTGTTGTGGTCATAGTTTCCTTTGGCCCAAATAAAATGAGAACAAAATTGTTTTGTCTCTTTAATGAGAATTGGATTTTCATTTCATTTAGTTCCATTTAAATCAATTCTATGGATCCAAAAACCAATTGTTTAAGTTGCTTTCTTAGTTAATGTGATTAATTGAGAAAAGGGTGATTATGAACCAAAGGCCACGATAATTGAGCTATGTGATTGGCCGATATACATTATGAATGTTTGGGTTTTAGTAGTATAGGTTTGAATGTAATTTGATTAATTCAATTGTTGTAAATGGACATAAGTCCATCATTTGATTTATGTTGTAAAAGGGCATAAGCCCTTATTATTATTTCATGTATTCCTTTTTGTTTATATGTATGCAAAATGGAATAGTTGGGTCCAACGCCCAATAGGAAATAACGGTTTAATTGGATTAAACGCGTAACTAAAATCAACAACTATCTACCTTAAACCCAAGGTCCAACACAAGGCTCGTGTTGGATCAAATCAAACGGTTCATAATCATCCTAAAACCTAATATGACTATAAAGTCCATATGAGGATGCAATGCATTCGTTAGTAGTACCATATAGTCTCGCTTGTTTCAACGAAACAGTGGGAGTATTATATGCTACTAAATCATATTGACTTGGACCAATAGTTGTGATAGGCCCAAGTTCTTTTAATGTGATTAAAATGTTTTGATGTAGCCCAAAACAATTCCCTCAAATCAAATATTAAGTTGATAAGCGAGAGATGTTTTGAACATCTCTTCGTAGGCCTTCCACCGTGGTGGGTTCCAAGCGTTTGTGACTCATGCACCGGCTTCACCCTATCATGGGGAAGTACAAAGCATGTGCTTACATCCAGGAGGAATTCATATACATATGATGAGGTGAATGTAGGCAACGAGGATAGCCGACATCGTATCATCGTGAGGCTATTCTTGAACCCCTATACAAACTAAGCATGGTGGGAATAACTTAACTAAGTGCAATGAAGCCGACATCGTATCATCGTGAGGCAACATTCTCTAGAGGCCAAACGGATGGGTAATTACAAAAGTTGTAAATGAATAATGCGTTATTCTCTCATCATTATTTTTGCTAGCCAACATCGTATCATCGTGAGGTGGGCTTGGTAATGGTGAGTCTCCCATAACCCGCTAAGAGTTCAATATAACTCTCGAATTCTATTGAGGGATGTGGAATTTGCCAAAAATAGTGGGTGGTACTATTTGATTCAAAGACCCAATCAAATAGTTTTAAACAAACAATCTAATACGATTTCTGTTATGTTATGTAGTGAACGACATGCCTGAAATTATACCCACCATTATACTTGACAAAAGGGGCCTTAAGGGCCAACGTTTCCTTGCTTGGTATCGCCATATTGAGAATGTCTCAAAGGTGAAAGACATATTGTATGTGCTTAAGCAATCCCCTCCTCATGTACCTCCTACGAAATTAGCTTCAAAGGAGGAGTGTCAAAACTATGTTAGACACTATGAGGATGACTTACAAGCCAAATGCTTAATCCTCACTTCACTTAGTAAGGAGCTTATGAAGCTACATAAGCACATGGACACTTCATGTGCCATGGTTGAAAGTTTGCATAAGATGCATGACATTGAGACTAGTAATGTACGATTCTCAAATGTTTGTAGTCTAATGAATGCCAAAATGGCAATGGGGACATCGGTCCATAAACATGGACAAAAGATGGAAAAGATATTTAAAGATCTTAAAAGTTTAGGAACTTCCATCGATGGGAAAATGGCCCAAGATTTTTTCCTTGCATCTCTCTCGGATGATTTCACTAAGTTTATTGTAAACTATAAAGTGAATAAATTCGATCATTCTTTGAAAGAGATGATTGACATGTGCTGTAAATTTGAAAAAGGTTTCAAAATAGACAGTGGGAGTGAGAATGCAAACATAAGGAAAAGGTTGCATAAGAAGAAGGCAAAGAAATCCAAAGGAACATGCTTTCATTGTGGAAAGGATGAACGTTGGAAGAAGAAATACAGGGTGCGCATTGCGAGCCTTATGACACGAACTTTTGAAGAGACTATTTCTGTCATAGAGAGTGCTTTTACAGTGAGCTCCAGTTCCTGGATATTTGATTCAGGCGCTAGTCAACATATCTGTAATACGATGCAGGGACTAGTGGGGAGCAAATCACTGCGCAATAATGAGATGGTTGTGCGAGTTGGGAACGGCACTAAAATATCTGCAAAAGCAATAGGCACCTACATGCTTAACCTACCCTCTGGGGAAGTCCTGGAACTTAAAAATTGTTTATATTTTCCTTCATGTATAAAGAATTTGATTTCCATCTCTAAGCTTTTACGAGATGGGCACTCAGTATTGTTTGACAAAATGAGTTGCACTTTATACTTGAACGGTCGTATTATCTCTCATGGTAATATGATAGAGGGACTTTTTCACCTAGAGACGAATAGTGGGATGCACTGTATTGCGAGCAGGAATACCTCAAAACCCAAAAGGGCTAGAGAAGAAGTTAACCAAGAAAAGATGTGGCATCTTAAACTTGGACATGTGAACCTTGAAAAGATTCACAAGATGTCGAAAGACGGATACATCCACCCATTAGGTAATGACCGGATGGGTACTTGTGAATGTTGCTTGAAAGGGAAAATGACCAAATCTCCATTTACTGGAAAAGGAGAGCGTGCCACTGAAATTCTAGGGTTAATCCACACTGACGTATGTGGACCTATGTCTACTACGTCGAGAGGAGGCTTCTCCTACTATATCACATTCACCGACGATCACTCTCGGTTTGGCTATGTGTATCTTATGAAGTACAAGTCAGAATCCTTTGAAAGGTTCAAAGAATTCAAGAATGAAGTTGAGAAGCAAACTGGGAAACAGATAAAGATCCTAAGATCGGATCGAGGGGGTGAATATCTGAGTAACGAGTTCCTAGATTACCTCAAAGAGTGTGGAATAATATCACAGTGGACTCCACCGGGAACTCCACAACTCAATGGAGTTTCTGAAAGGAGAAATCGAACCTTGATGAACATGGTTCGTTCTATGATGAGTTCTGCTGATCTACCAGTAACATTCTGGGGATACGCTCTATATACAGCAGCTTACTTGCTTAATAGAGTACCTTCCAAATCAGTTTCACAAACGCCCTATGAGATATGGCATGGAAGAAAGCCAAGTCTTAAACACATTAAGATTTGGGGTTGTGAAGCATATGTCAAGAAGCTTGAAGCTACTAAGCTTGAAGCGAGATCAGTAAGATGCTATTTTGTGGGATATCCTAAAGAAACTATGGGATATGAGTTCTACCATCCTGACGACCAGAAAGTCTTTGTCGCCAGAACTGCTAAGTTTCTAGAGGACGAATTCGTTCTCAAAGGGACTATAAGCAAACAGATGGAAATTAATGAGATTAATAATGAACCACAAACAAGCACTAGACATATTGACAACCCTGTTCCTGAACCCCTGGCTCCACGTAGATCTAAACGGGTTAGTAAGCCACCTAAAAGGTATGGCTTAGACAATGACTTTGATGAATTGTACCTTCTAGGTGACAATGAAACAAAGGAGGACCCTAGAGACTACACTGAAGCAATGTCCGACATTGATTCAAAGAGATGGCAAGAGGCCATGAAATCCGAGATGGATTCCATGTATCAAAATCAGGTCTGGACTCTTGTAGACCCTCCAGAAGGTATTGTACCAGTTGGAAACAAATGGGTCTTCAAGAGGAAGATAGGCGTTGATGGGAACGTGGAGACTTATAAGGCTAGATTGGTAGCCAAGGGTTACAGGCAAAGAGAGGGGATTGACTATGAAGAAACTTTCTCTCCTGTAGCCATGATTAAGTCCATTCGGATTTTGCTTGCTATAGCTGCGTACCATGATTATGAGATCTGGCAAATGGACGTGAAGACGGCCTTTCTGAACGGCTACCTAGAGGAAGAGCTCTATATGACTCAACCCGAAGGTTTCGTGTCCAAGTCTGAAAAGACTAAGGTATGCAAGCTTCAAAGGTCCATTTATGGACTCAAGCAAGCCTCCAGGAGCTGGAACATTCGTTTCGACACTGAAATCAAAACGTTTGGTTTTACTCAAAACGAAGACGACAATTGTGTTTATCAAAAAGTCGTTGGGGATGCAGTTGTATTCCTAGTGTTATATGTAGATGACATATTACTATTCGGGAATGACACTGCAATACTTTCTTCTGTAAAAGTGTGGTTGTCCAAAACCTTCCACATGAAAGATTTAGGAGATGCATCTTATGTACTTGGGATAAAGCTCTATCGTGATAGATCCAGAAAATTAATTGGATTATCCCAATCTATGTACATTGATAAGGTGCTAAGTAGGTTCGAGATGGAACAATGTAAGAAAGGCTTTCTTCCTGTAAGACATGGAATTCACCTTTCTAAGTCCATGGAACCTAAGACTCCTGAAGAGATAAGGCATATGAGTAGAATTCCTTATGCTTCAGCCATAGGAAGTCTCATGTATGCCATGATATGCACAAGGCCTGATATCGCATATGCTGTGAGCATTACTAGTCGATATCAATCTAACCCAGGATTAGAA
This sequence comes from Malus domestica, assembly GCF_042453785.1. Classification (NCBI taxonomy): domain Eukaryota; kingdom Viridiplantae; phylum Streptophyta; class Magnoliopsida; order Rosales; family Rosaceae; genus Malus; species Malus domestica. The sequence goes on from NC_091663.1 coordinate 17,188,793, forward strand.
CACTGGGCAACTGTCAAGACGGTCCTTAAGTACTTAAGAAGAACTAAGGACATGTTCCTCGTATATGGAGGAGCATCAGAGTTGCGAGTGGAAGGCTATACAGACGCAGATTTCCAATCTGATGTCGATGATAGAAGTTCCAACTCCGGATATGTATTCACTCTGAATGGTGGGGCTGTCAGTTGGAAAAGCAAGAAGCAAAGTGTAATTGCTGATTCCACGACAGAGGCTGAATATGTCGCTACAGCTGAAGCCGGCAAAGAAGCGTTCTGGATGAAGAAGTTCATTACTGAACTTGGAGTGGTTCCAACCATTACATCACCAGTAACTTTGTACTGTGATAATAGTGGGGCGATAGCTCAAGCCAAGGAACCCAGGGCACATCAAAAGAACAAGCATTTTGATAGGCGCTTTAATATCATTAGAAGATATGCTGCCGAGGGGAAAGTCAACATCCTCAAAGTTGCCTCAGCCGATAACGTAGCAGATCCACTGACAAAGCCAATGTCTCAAATCCAGCTTGATCGTCATATGGATAAGATGGGTATTAGATACATGGGAAGATGGCTTTGAGTGCAAGTGGGAGATTGTTGGAAGTATGCCCACAAAGCCACTCATTCGATGTAATAGCTTTTGGAATACTTATTGTATTAAACTTTTATATGTTTAATGAAGGGCAAAGCTTATTGTTAATCACTATTTATTGTATCATGTGTTTAAGCAATAAGGGAATCCAAGGAATGTATTTGTTCTAAGAGAGAAGTGATCTAATGAGTTAGATTATCGAGACCTCTCTCTTATGTTCATTCCTAAAACGTTCCTAGCCAAAGGATTGCCAATTGGGCATTGACAATCCGCTAAGGTTAGTATGTGTTATGTTGACTCAAACGTGAGTATGAACTAGTCTCAAGTCATTTGGTGTTGGACACTGAGACAAACACATAGGTGCTCGAAAGAGTAATCGAGTACACTGAACGACGATCAAAAGAGAGTTCGAACATACATGTCATGTATGAACTCTAAAGTTGCAATATGCAAAGTAGTCCTTTGACCTGAGGCATCATAGATGTCTAATGGTTAGGTCCTTGATCTTTGATCATGTCAATGGCATTCCTTCGGATTGTCCACGGCATTGTTGGGGTCAAGCTATCTAGTCATGTAGGCATATGAATGCACAACAAGGGATCTCTAACCTTCCATGGTGGAAGGAGAATACTCTAAGATATGATTCTAAAGTCTTTGGCCAAAGCATATGAATATGACTTAGGAAGTTTGTTCCAAATCATATTCAAAGGAGTCATATAGGAAAGTATCACATTGGATAGTAGACATGAAACAAACTATCACTTAAACAATGTGATTAAGAGTATTGTATTAGAGAAGGACCGTATTGCATTGTAGTTGTAACTGGATAGGTTCTCCAACCAATTCTACTTAGCTTGGGTAACCATGATATGCTGCTAGGTGTCACTCATGGTTTGTGGAAGCCCTGAAGATTAGCAAACACTAATCTTAAGGGAGAATTGAAATGTGGTTTCAATTCACAATCGATCGTTAAGAGTAACATCGCCCACTGCCTTGCTAATTGGAACCTAATGGATCGCACACCACATAAGGATGTTAGTGAAGAAATTATATGAAATGGATAAGCAATTAAATGGTTTAATTGAAGAATGGTCAAGATTAATTAATTAGTTAATTAATTATACGAAAGGTTCGTATTGGGCTTATATGTTGGTTTTGGGTTTCGGGGCCCAAAAGTGTTTTGGTCCACAAGGCCCATTATGTTTAAGTTGTATGACAACTAAAACAAAATGGGCAAATTAGCCCAATAACAAGGAGAGGCCGGCCATTAGGGTGAATGGGCAAGCTTGCTTAATTACAAGTTTGCCACTCACCAAAGAAAATGTTATAAAAGGAACTTTATAGCAATTTTCTCATTAGGGTTTTCTAATAGAAATTGGGTGAAACATTTTCTCTCTTTTTCTACATAGAGGCCGGCCACTTAGAGGATTTTTACTAGCATCTAAAATCCCTCTAAGTCATCCATATCATCTTCACAATATACAACCTTGGTGAAGAGACTTAGAGACATCAAGCTTTTGATGTTTTTGGAGAACAAATCCTTTTTCCTCTAATCATCAAAGGAGCACTAAAGGGAGGAAAACACAAGGAGGATTCAAGGAGCTTGGAGGTGACTTGAAGGCCCTCCACTTGGGTGAATCCCTTGTGTAAACAAGGATGAGCTTCAAGGGTAAAGAATCACTAAATCTTTACTTCTCTTTAATTTTGTTAAAGAGTTTATTTTGGTTCACCATATACTAGGCTTTGAAAGTCATGGGTTTTATGAATTGTTTTTGGATGCATGCCTACTTTAAAGTGTTGATAGCTTGCATGTGTATTCAAATGTTCATACTTGTTCTTAGCTAGGACAAAATTTTTCCTTCAACATAAGCCACGAACCGAGCCGCCTCGCAGCATGTGCTACTTCTAGTTGAGCATCATTTCAGATTGAGCATCGCCTCATATTGAACATCAGTTCAAGACAACATTTAGTTACTTCGGCCCACACATGGACTGAATTTCAAGTCTCCAACCAAAAGACTCTCTTGACTGAAGACTTGGGGGACTACTATTTATACCATATTTAGGGCCTCGTATTTAGATCTCGTACAAATACTTGGAGGACTTAAATGTAATTATGTGATAAAGGAATGGGCAAATATGTAATAAGTGAAGAGTCCTTATTTTATAAAAGGACCCATCACCCTCACAATTAGGGGAGGCCATTTCTGTGGCCAATTCCTAGGCCCTCTCCCCATCTCCTTCACAATACTCTCAGAGAAATACAATCAGTGTGGACGTAGCCCAAACCTTAGGGTGAACCACGATACATCAACAAGACGATCTTCGAAGCGGTTGCTAGTCAACTCGACACGAGCCACCGTGAAGATCCAAGTTGGCAATAGTCAACTCGACGATCTTCGAGATGACTCTTTCACCCAGCAACCACAACCCGCTGAAGAGTTGGAGAATGTCTCTATCTCAAAAGATTATCCGAATCGCATGATAAAGATTGGCACCACCTTGTCACCACTCATTCTATTGGCATTGATCTCTTTTTTGCAAGAGAACACTGAGGTCTTCACCTGGTCATACGAGGACATGCTAGGCATCTCTCTCGATATCATCTGTCATCGCTTAAGTATTGACCCTAAGACCAAGCCAGTGAGACAGAAGCGAAGATCTTATGACGCTGAAGGGTACGAGGCAATGAAGGCAGAAGTTGAAAAACTCAAAGGCATAGGCTTCGTCCGCGAAGTCAATTATCCAACGTGGGTAGCAAATGTTGTCCTTGTTAAGAAGAACCCGACCAAGGAAAGTTTCCTGCTCTAAAAGGTCTTGTGGAGAATGTGTGTCGATTACACCGACCTAAACAAAGGATGCCCAAAAGAAAAGCCCTCCTCGTCCAACGATTGAAATATTGTCTTCTGATGCAACCCTTCAATTAGCTTCTCATTATCATTCCCCGTCAAACCATGCGACGTCGTAGAGTGGATGTACTACCAGTTCGACTGCATCGTAGCTGGTACCGACGTGAACCACAGATCACATACCGCAAACTCCTTCACCAGCTCCCTGTGAACGAGGACGTTTTCAGGCCTAAAATCATTCATCACGGTTTCAGCTAAAACGGTTTATGTTGTTTCAGCGTTTTGAGCGAAGCTGTTCATGGTAAGGGGTAGGGTTTTGGAAGCAGAGGCCTCGGTCCATGGCTCGCCGAAGACTTGCTCATACACAGCTTAGGTAGAGTGGCCGCGGTCCGGGTCAACGTAAGCAAAGTTATCACGAAAGAAGATTTGGGTGGGGTTTGGGTCCGAGGTGGAAATGGGGTTCGATTCGGAGCCAGTGACTCCGTTGATTTAAGGGTTTATCGACTTAATCCATCCCATCATGTGGTCGAAAGGGCGGTTCTCTTGGACCAAAACGACCACCGTTTTGATGGGGCTGCTGCTGCTTGACTCTGAAATCAAATCATGCAGGTTCTTCAGCCACAAATCATGCTTCAAACTACACAACCAAGATTCCAGTCCCAAAGCTCCGAGAAGATCACCTCTCCGACGCCAAAATCGAAGAGATCGTCGAGTTGTCGAACAGCCGAAGTCTTGTGCACTATCCCGGTGATTAAAAATGAAGCTTTTGAAGAATAAGGGACTAAACACGCCTGCATTCCGTGGAGCAGACCCCGTGTTTCATGTTCTTTGTGAATGGGCTAGTCTGCTGCAAACTGGGCGAGTGTGATGATCCAGTCATCCTTGTGGGCACCCATGTAAATGCTAGTGCCACCATATGGTGATGGTGCACCAAACTGCAGATTCATGGCAGATTCATGGGTTTTGCAGATTCATGGCGGAGGTGAAAAATTGAGAGAAAACCGACATAGCTTTCTTGTCGATTCCCACAGACAGCGCCAAATGTTGATGCACAAAACCGGAGGTCTTGGAACAACGTAAATCTGACCGTGAATCTACATGAAATGTAAATAACACAAGATGTATCGTGGTTCACCTAGATTGGCTACGTCCACGGAGTAGAGGAGTTCTCATTAATTGTGAAGGGTTTACACAAGTACATAGGTTCAAGCTCTCCTTTAGTGAGTACTAGTGAATGATTTAGTACAAATGACATTAGGAAATATTGTGAGAGAATGATCTCTATTTATAGAAGAGAGTTTCTAGTTTCATTCTGACATTGACACGTGTCGTGTTATGATTGGCTTCTGATGTTGACACGTGTCGTGCTATGATTGGCTTCTGATGTCGACACGTGTCGCGATGTGATTGGTCTCCTGGTTGTAGGGAAACTCTTCTGGGTCCTTGCCGGTATAACGTTGACCAGTGTTCAGTAGTTTCGGGATTGGTCAAGTATGGTACAAACAGAACTATTGGCGTGAGTCAATATTTAAGGAAAAGGAATGTAAATATTGTGTAATTATTAGAGTCATGTTTTAGGAAGGATATATTTGTGTTCTTTATTGTTTCCTTATGTAACAAGGATTGTATGTACTTATATTGAGAATTATGGAAACATGAAATTAAGCCGTAAAACTCTATTTGGCATCAAGAGCTTGGTTCCGATCTGAATTCTATACAGTAAATTGTGTACAATTGTTGTGCTTTTTGCAAGTATACCGTGGATAAACTGTTGCACTGATTGCAGCATATTGTGTCTTTGCTGTTGTACTCATTGCAGCAAGTGTGTTGTGTATTAGGTATCGTATTGTGCCTCATGGGAATATTGCTCTGCTGTTGCTGCAATCTGCTTGATATGACCATCTGCCCATGTAAGAAGGCTGTCTTCCAAAAAACAAGGGAAAAAAAAGGATTTGATAAAAGAAAAAAAAAGGATTGGCAACTGGAATTGCAATGTGAATCCATTTTCTTTTTCTTCTGTCTTGTAAGTGCCGCTGCTTTTGTGTTTTATTTGTAGCATACAATTGTTGTGGTTTTGCAATTGTCCTTATAAGTGTGGTTTTTTCCGTTGCATCCTTGGATTGCAGCGTGAGATATTGCGCAATGAGTGGTTAATTATTGTGCAAGAGGATTGCAGATTTGTTTGGTACTGCAATTTTTCGTGTATTGGTGCGATTGCTGCATATCTCCAATTATTGTGCTTGAGCAATTGTTTCTACTACAAGGTCTCCGTGTGTGCTGTAGTCTTGGGTATTGGTGTGAATGTAGTGTGTTATTGTTTCAACTTTCATGTGTTACAACAATGATGGATACAAGTTGGATTTTGGACTTTGGTGCAACAGATCATATGACCTCTAATAAAAATTTGTTTACCTATGCGACAACGACTGATCGAAAGTGTATAGCAATGGCAAATGACACCATTGCACCAGTTATTGGGGCCAATAATGTGGACCTTACACCAACCCTCTCCCTTTATAATTGCTTGCTTGTTCTGTTGTTGTCTCATAATTTATTATCTATTCTCCAAGTTACTAAGCAATTAGAATGTGTTGTACTTATGTATCCACTCTTTTGTTTACTCCATGATATTTAGACTAAGGAGATAATTGGGCGTGGCACTAAGAGAAAGGGGTTGTATTATGTGGATGACGTCGTTCCTAGCAGAGCTAATGCAGTTCGAGCATCTCATACCAATAATTTACTAGAAGTTTGGTTATTGCATCGTTGGTTAGGACATGCCTTGTTTGGTTATTTACGACGTATGTTGCCTAGTTTATTTCATGAAATAAAAGAATCAAACTTACATTATGAGGTATGTATTCTCGCGAAGAGTCATCACGCTTCGTTTCCTCTTAGTATGAATAAAATATTGTTTCTGTTTGATCTTATGCACTCTGATGTTTGTGGTCCCTCTCTTATTAGTACTGTTTCCGGAATTAAATGGTTTGTTACCTTTGTTGATGATTGCACCCATATGACTTGGATATATGTGATGAAAAATAAAAATGATGTTAGTGTGGTGTTTTGATCTTTCTCTCAGATGGTTACAACACAATATTCCTCCGTTATTAAAGTTATATGCTTTGATAATGGAGGTGAATACATGAGTTCCGAATTGTATGGTTTTCTTCGGGATCAAGGAATTCTCCATGAAACTACTTGTCCTCATACTCCGCAACAAAATAGGGTTGCTAAGAGAAAGAATCGCCATATCTTGGCAACTGCTGGTGCCTTGCTTATTGGTGGATCCATGCCCAAACGGTTTTGGCCTGAAGCTGTTACCTATGTCGTGTATGTGATTAATTGTATGCCATCTAGGGTTGTAGAATTTCGTACACCTCTTCAAGTATTGGCGGAAATGTTCCTATAGCATCCACAAATACTCTTACTCCTCGTGTGTTTGGATGTGTAGCATATGTTCATATTCACAAGATTCATCGTAGCAAGTTGGATCGATGTGCCCTTCGGTGCATTTTTGTTGGGTTTGCCCCCCAACAGAAAGGGTATAAGTGCTATCACCTTGAAACTCGACATATGTATGTGACTATGGATGTTACTTTTTCTTAATCAGAGTACTTTTATTCTTCGATCACATCACCTTCAGATCACCAGGGGAGAACACTAGTGGTGATTAGGGTGATCTTGGGTGGTTAGAAGTACTAGAGGATGTGATATGTAGTTCAAGGGGAGCATGTGTTGACGACGAGAATGATACGGGCCTTCAACTGCTGCCTGCCGAAGCAAGTGTGGGCCATCGGCAAGGTCATATTGAAGAAGCTACAACAGTCTAGCAGCTAGTTGCTACCGAACCAATTACATCAAGGAAATAAGTGCTACCTGTCGAACCAAGTACATCAGAGGAAAAAGTGCTACCTGTCAAACCCATATCACCCTCTTTCTCTAGCTCGATAGTGCCATCCAATGTGTCTTCTCTGAATATCCTTGACGTGAGTACTACAGATGCTCATGTAACTAATCCAAATAATGATATAAGTACATATAAGTTACCACCAAGGCAAATCATGGTGTTCCTCCTGACAGGTTTTCTCCCAAAGGAAAAGTAAAGTATCCAATAGCAAATTATGTGTCATGCAAGAACCTTGCACTTGAACGCCAAGCATGGGTGAATAATGTGGAAGTAATCCAAGTACTAACCCGAGTTGATGAGGCCTTGAAGGATCCTAAATGGGTTGCAGCAAGGGATGAAGAGATGATGGCACTACATAAGAATGATACATGGGAAGTAATGGACCTACCGAAAGGAAAAAAACCAGTTAGGTGTAGATAAGTTTTACAATTAAATATAAGGCCGACGAATCACTAGACATGTATAAAGTAAGGTTAGCAGCAAAAGGTTATTCTTAAATGTATGGTGTTGATTACCAGGAAACTTTTTCTCCAGTAGCCAAGATGAATACGATATGTGTTCTTATTTCATTAGCTACAAATTTGAATTCGCCACTGAAGCATTTTGATGTAAAAAATGCTTTCCTTCATGGGCATTTGGAAGAAGAAGTATATATGGATTTTCCTTCGAGATATATGAAGGATTTATTTTGAAAAACATGTTCATTTGAGCAACATCATATGGCATGCAATTAACAATTAAAGGCGGAATCATGCTTGCATGTACTCAAAAACAAAACATTACCATGAAATTCAAAGCCTAGTAGATTGGTGAACCATTAATCAACTCAAAACAAAGTGAGTTGAAATTATTACCTTTGTAGATTCCTCCTTGCATAAGCAAAGGCTAATCACCCAAAGTGATAGGGCCTTCATTCCTTGCTTCTTAGATCCATGGATTTGGATGGAAGAATAGGTTTCTCCAAGTTCCCAAAATAGGGAACCTTTAAGTCTCTTCACCAAGGTTTGATTGTAGAAGAAATGAGTGACCTTGGAGTAGTAGGATTGCTAGATGTACCCTCCAAGGTGTTGGCCTCTTTAGAGAGAAAATGGAGAGACAATTCTCACCAATTTTCACCCAAAATAAACCCTTTTAATCCTTAATGAATATTTGGCTATAAAGTCATTTATATAGTCACTTCTTTAAGTGACCTAAATAACCAAAACCCTAATTCATCACAATATGGCCGGCCATTTAGGGAGTTTTGGGCTTTTGGGCTTTAATGAATCTTTATTCATTAAATTGTCATACAACTTAAGTTAATGGGCTTGACGTTCGAAGCCCATTGGGCCTTAAGGTCCAAAACTATCCCGAAGTCATTTAACGAACTTATTCGTTTGATTAATTAACATATTAATTAATCCTTGCCATAAATAAATGATTAAACCATTTAATCATTCTTACTCATTTCCGTTTAATCTTCAATCTCTACCTTTTATGGTGTGCGATCCATTAGGTTCCTTTTAGCGAGGTAGTGGGCGATTAAAACCATTTTACATCGATTGTGAATTGAAACTATTTTCAATTCTCCCTTTAGTGATTACACACGTTTAGGGCTTCCACAAACCATGAGTGACACCTAGCAGCATATCATGGTTACCCAAGCTAATCAGAAGAGGATAGAGAACCTATTCAGTTCGGGATTACAAATGCAATACGGTCTTTCTCTAATCTAATACTCTTGACCACATTGTTTGGTATGATAGTTTATTTACTCATGTCTACTATCCAATGTAAATCGTTTGCTTATATGATTTCCTTGAATGTGATTTGGAACGCATTCCCTAATCTCATTCATACACTGGCCAGAGATTCCAAATCATATCATAGAGTATTCTCCCTCAACTGTTTGAAGGTTAGAGATCCCTTGTTGCGCATTCACTTGTCTCCATAGCTAAGTGGCTTAACCCCAATGATGCCGTGGACACCCCGAGGGGGTGACTTTGACATAATCAAAGATCAAGGACTTAACCACAAGACAACTGTGATGCCTCAGGTCAAAGGACTACTTTGCATTATCCCAACCATGAGTTCTTATGTGACATGGAATATGAGAACTCTTCGTTGATCACGTTCAATGTACTCATTCTCTATTGAGCACCTACGTACTTGTCTTGATGTCACACACACCAATGACTCGAGACTAATCACTCTCCCTGAGAGAAGACATAGTATGTACCGATCTTTACGGACTGTCAATGCCCAATTGACAATCCTATGATCAGGAACATTTAGGATGTGTCTACGAAAGAATGGTCTCATGAATCTAACTTCATTAGATTACATTCTCCCAATCACATATTCCTTGGACTTTATCGTTTAAGCATATAACATTTATATGAGACGGCTCAAACAATAATCTTTGCCCTTTATATGTAAAACTAGATTAGTTTAACATGTGAAATGTCCGTAAAGTATCATCATATGATTGGCTTTAGGGCACATTTCCAACAATCTCCCACTTGCACTAGAGCCAATCAGCTTGATCATCAGTGATGATACCTCTTCTGTAGTCATTTCATAAATGGCTGAGTAGTAGGTCTAGACAATGGATATCTATATGTTATCCATAGAAGCAACCTTGAGAATAATGACGTCACCATTATACATGATTCTCAATCATGTGGTTCAGTCTCTCATTTGTGTTCGGATCTTGATGAGACCTTGATTCCCAGGCTTGAGCTATCGCCCCATTAGTGTCATACACTTTCTGGTTGGAATCGAATAGAGAGTTCATAAATGAACTTTCCCATCCAAACAACATTGTTGTAAACTTCTATATGGCAATATATCTTGCATTCATAATGGAACACACTAAAGTCATTACTTTAATGTTTCCATCCAAATATCTCTTTAGTCATAATAAAGAGATATTTGTTTATCTCTTCATTCATAATGAAGAAACATCCAATGATGGATTAGATTCATAATCTAATACATTTACGCTTCCATTATGTTACTCTAATTCTTCCTCATTCTTTGAGGAATCTATCCTTTAGTATTTCTTAAATACTTAAGGACTCACTTGACAGTTGCCACGGTTCTGATCCTGGGCTTGCACTGATATCGTCTTGTACCGTTCTAGGTACAACTCATATCAATGTTTTTCATACAATATGAAATACATAAATCACCTTTCTGCTTATGCATAAAGGATTCAATTTACGCATTATTTCTATGGGAGTCAAAGGGTACGTTCCCTTTGAGAAGGGCAACTTGCTAGTCTCACTAGAATCGTTCTTCTTATTGAAGTTTATCATCATATGAGAAACTTCCTAGCATCCATTGTCTATTATTAGGGATTGATATAATCCAATTATATCATGAAATATATCATTATAGATTTCCATCCCATGTATATAGACTATATCTCCCATATACATTCTATCTTCATATAATGTATTAAAGTCATAACTTTAACGAAGAAGTATTCTTTTCATTTCCAAAATTAATATATCATATATATTTAAATTTTAGGAACATGATTAACTCCCACTAATCTTTTGTAAAACTAGTAAACAAAAGATTCATTTACATCTTTATGAGAAATCAAACGATTTGATCCTTTTTCCTCATAAAATGCAAATAGCTCCCACTTACTTGCTAAGATCCATGATGGATGGATCTCTACAACTTACATGTCTTGTGATTTATAGTTTTAGACATATATTATCAAGACTATCTTAACAATGGTTTCGGAAACCCATATTATGTCAAAACATTGAATCACCATTTAGTTGTAGCTAGCAATCTTCGAATTAATTGAAACTAAGACTACGTCAAAAATGGTTCCTTTAAAGTCAACCATTCTCTTTGATTGTAGTCACCTTAAGCTACCAATTAGCTATGAAGGTTTCATTATTTCGAGTCAAATGGTACTTTACCATTTCCTTGAGTATATATCGTATATGCACTCAATGTAGTCATAAGGATTTTCATTCTTATCGACTACCTTGGAGCTTGTGGTATAGGAACTAGATTGTTATATTTGTTGATTACTTTCTTGTCTCTCAAAAAACCCATTCTTTGAGTTCTATCTCTCGTTCATTTGCTTTTAGGCAAATCACATTGTATAATTACAATGAACTACCCAACAAAACAACATTTGTTAGTTGGTTTATAGAAGCGATATCCAAAAGTTAATTTAAGGAAATATTGTGAGAGAATGATCTCTATTTATAGAAGAGAGTTTCTAGTTTCATTCTGACATTGACACGTGTCGTGTTATGATTGGCTTCTGATGTTGACACGTGTCGTGCTATGATTGGCTTCTGATGTCGACACGTGTCGCGATGTGATTGGTCTCCTGGTTGTAGGGAAACTCTTCTGGGTCCTTGCCGGTATAACGTTGACCAGTGTTCAGTAGTTTCGGGATTGGTCAAGTATGGTACAAACAGAACTATTGGCGTGAGTCAATATTTAAGGAAAAGGAATGTAAATATTGTGTAATTATTAGAGTCATGTTTTAGGAAGGATATATTTGTGTTCTTTATTGTTTCCTTATGTAACAAGGATTGTATGTACTTATATTGAGAATTATGGAAACATGAAATTAAGCCGTAAAACTCTATTTGGCATCAAGAGCTTGGTTCCGATCTGAATTCTATACAGTAAATTGTGTACAATTGTTGTGCTTTTTGCAAGTATACCGTGGATAAACTGTTGCACTGATTGCAGCATATTGTGTCTTTGCTGTTGTACTCATTGCAGCAAGTGTGTTGTGTATTAGGTATCGTATTGTGCCTCATGGGAATATTGCTCTGCTGTTGCTGCAATCTGCTTGATATGACCATCTGCCCATGTAAGAAGGCTGTCTTCCAAAAAACAAGGGAAAAAAAAGGATTTGATAAAAGAAAAAAAAAGGATTGGCAACTGGAATTGCAATGTGAATCCATTTTCTTTTTCTTCTGTCTTGTAAGTGCCGCTGCTTTTGTGTTTTATTTGTAGCATACAATTGTTGTGGTTTTGCAATTGTCCTTATAAGTGTGGTTTTTTCCGTTGCATCCTTGGATTGCAGCGTGAGATATTGCGCAATGAGTGGTTAATTATTGTGCAAGAGGATTGCAGATTTGTTTGGTACTGCAATTTTTCGTGTATTGGTGCGATTGCTGCATATCTCCAATTATTGTGCTTGAGCAATTGTTTCTACTACAAGGTCTCCGTGTGTGCTGTAGTCTTGGGTATTGGTGTGAATGTAGTGTGTTATTGTTTCAACTTTCATGTGTTACAACAATGATGGATACAAGTTGGATTTTGGACTTTGGTGCAACAGATCATATGACCTCTAATAAAAATTTGTTTACCTATGCGACAACGACTGATCGAAAGTGTATAGCAATGGCAAATGACACCATTGCACCAGTTATTGGGGCCAATAATGTGGACCTTACACCAACCCTCTCCCTTTATAATTGCTTGCTTGTTCTGTTGTTGTCTCATAATTTATTATCTATTCTCCAAGTTACTAAGCAATTAGAATGTGTTGTACTTATGTATCCACTCTTTTGTTTACTCCATGATATTTAGACTAAGGAGATAATTGGGCGTGGCACTAAGAGAAAGGGGTTGTATTATGTGGATGACGTCGTTCCTAGCAGAGCTAATGCAGTTCGAGCATCTCATACCAATAATTTACTAGAAGTTTGGTTATTGCATCGTTGGTTAGGACATGCCTTGTTTGGTTATTTACGACGTATGTTGCCTAGTTTATTTCATGAAATAAAAGAATCAAACTTACATTATGAGGTATGTATTCTCGCGAAGAGTCATCACGCTTCGTTTCCTCTTAGTATGAATAAAATATTGTTTCTGTTTGATCTTATGCACTCTGATGTTTGTGGTCCCTCTCTTATTAGTACTGTTTCCGGAATTAAATGGTTTGTTACCTTTGTTGATGATTGCACCCATATGACTTGGATATATGTGATGAAAAATAAAAATGATGTTAGTGTGGTGTTTTGATCTTTCTCTCAGATGGTTACAACACAATATTCCTCCGTTATTAAAGTTATATGCTTTGATAATGGAGGTGAATACATGAGTTCCGAATTGTATGGTTTTCTTCGGGATCAAGGAATTCTCCATGAAACTACTTGTCCTCATACTCCGCAACAAAATAGGGTTGCTAAGAGAAAGAATCGCCATATCTTGGCAACTGCTGGTGCCTTGCTTATTGGTGGATCCATGCCCAAACGGTTTTGGCCTGAAGCTGTTACCTATGTCGTGTATGTGATTAATTGTATGCCATCTAGGGTTGTAGAATTTCGTACACCTCTTCAAGTATTGGCGGAAATGTTCCTATAGCATCCACAAATACTCTTACTCCTCGTGTGTTTGGATGTGTAGCATATGTTCATATTCACAAGATTCATCGTAGCAAGTTGGATCGATGTGCCCTTCGGTGCATTTTTGTTGGGTTTGCCCCCCAACAGAAAGGGTATAAGTGCTATCACCTTGAAACTCGACATATGTATGTGACTATGGATGTTACTTTTTCTTAATCAGAGTACTTTTATTCTTCGATCACATCACCTTCAGATCACCAGGGGAGAACACTAGTGGTGATTAGGGTGATCTTGGGTGGTTAGAAGTACTAGAGGATGTGATATGTAGTTCAAGGGGAGCATGTGTTGACGACGAGAATGATACGGGCCTTCAACTGCTGCCTGCCGAAGCAAGTGTGGGCCATCGGCAAGGTCATATTGAAGAAGCTACAACAGTCTAGTAGCTAGTTGCTACCGAACCAATTACATCAAGGAAATAAGTGCTACCTGTCGAACCAAGTACATCAGAGGAAAAAGTGCTACCTGTCAAACCCATATCACCCTCTTTCTCTAGCTCGATAGTGCCATCCAATGTGTCTTCTCTGAATATCCTTGACGTGAGTACTACAGATGCTCATGTAACTAATCCAAATAATGATATAAGTACATATAAGTTACCACCAAGGCAAATCATGGTGTTCCTCCTGACAGGTTTTCTCCCAAAGGAAAAGTAAAGTATCCAATAGCAAATTATGTGTCATGCAAGAACCTTGCACTTGAACGCCAAGCATGGGTGAATAATGTGGAAGTAATCCAAGTACTAACCCGAGTTGATGAGGCCTTGAAGGATCCTAAATGGGTTGCAGCAAGGGATGAAGAGATGATGGCACTACATAAGAATGATACATGGGAAGTAATGGACCTACCGAAAGGAAAAAAACCAGTTAGGTGTAGATAAGTTTTACAATTAAATATAAGGCCGACGAATCACTAGACATGTATAAAGTAAGGTTAGCAGCAAAAGGTTATTCTTAAATGTATGGTGTTGATTACCAGGAAACTTTTTCTCCAGTAGCCAAGATGAATACGATATGTGTTCTTATTTCATTAGCTACAAATTTGAATTCGCCACTGAAGCATTTTGATGTAAAAAATGCTTTCCTTCATGGGCATTTGGAAGAAGAAGTATATATGGATTTTCCTTCGAGATATATGAAGGATTTATTTTGAAAAACATGTTCATTTGAGCAACATCATATGGCATGCAATTAACAATTAAAGGCGGAATCATGCTTGCATGTACTCAAAAACAAAACATTACCATGAAATTCAAAGCCTAGTAGATTGGTGAACCATTAATCAACTCAAAACAAAGTGAGTTGAAATTATTACCTTTGTAGATTCCTCCTTGCATAAGCAAAGGCTAATCACCCAAAGTGATAGGGCCTTCATTCCTTGCTTCTTAGATCCATGGATTTGGATGGAAGAATAGGTTTCTCCAAGTTCCCAAAATAGGGAACCTTTAAGTCTCTTCACCAAGGTTTGATTGTAGAAGAAATGAGTGACCTTGGAGTAGTAGGATTGCTAGATGTACCCTCCAAGGTGTTGGCCTCTTTAGAGAGAAAATGGAGAGACAATTCTCACCAATTTTCACCCAAAATAAACCCTTTTAATCCTTAATGAATATTTGGCTATAAAGTCATTTATATAGTCACTTCTTTAAGTGACCTAAATAACCAAAACCCTAATTCATCACAATATGGCCGGCCATTTAGGGAGTTTTGGGCTTTTGGGCTTTAATGAATCTTTATTCATTAAATTGTCATACAACTTAAGTTAATGGGCTTGACGTTCGAAGCCCATTGGGCCTTAAGGTCCAAAACTATCCCGAAGTCATTTAACGAACTTATTCGTTTGATTAATTAACATATTAATTAATCCTTGCCATAAATAAATGATTAAACCATTTAATCATTCTTACTCATTTCCGTTTAATCTTCAATCTCTACCTTTTATGGTGTGCGATCCATTAGGTTCCTTTTAGCGAGGTAGTGGGCGATTAAAACCATTTTACATCGATTGTGAATTGAAACTATTTTCAATTCTCCCTTTAGTGATTACACACGTTTAGGGCTTCCACAAACCATGAGTGACACCTAGCAGCATATCATGGTTACCCAAGCTAATCAGAAGAGGATAGAGAACCTATTCAGTTCGGGATTACAAATGCAATACGGTCTTTCTCTAATCTAATACTCTTGACCACATTGTTTGGTATGATAGTTTATTTACTCATGTCTACTATCCAATGTAAATCGTTTGCTTATATGATTTCCTTGAATGTGATTTGGAACGCATTCCCTAATCTCATTCATACACTGGCCAGAGATTCCAAATCATATCATAGAGTATTCTCCCTCAACTGTTTGAAGGTTAGAGATCCCTTGTTGCGCATTCACTTGTCTCCATAGCTAAGTGGCTTAACCCCAATGATGCCGTGGACACCCCGAGGGGGTGACTTTGACATAATCAAAGATCAAGGACTTAACCACAAGACAACTGTGATGCCTCAGGTCAAAGGACTACTTTGCATTATCCCAACCATGAGTTCTTATGTGACATGGAATATGAGAACTCTTCGTTGATCACGTTCAATGTACTCATTCTCTATTGAGCACCTACGTACTTGTCTTGATGTCACACACACCAATGACTCGAGACTAATCACTCTCCCTGAGAGAAGACATAGTATGTACCGATCTTTACGGACTGTCAATGCCCAATTGACAATCCTATGATCAGGAACATTTAGGATGTGTCTACGAAAGAATGGTCTCATGAATCTAACTTCATTAGATTACATTCTCCCAATCACATATTCCTTGGACTTTATCGTTTAAGCATATAACATTTATATGAGACGGCTCAAACAATAATCTTTGCCCTTTATATGTAAAACTAGATTAGTTTAACATGTGAAATGTCCGTAAAGTATCATCATATGATTGGCTTTAGGGCACATTTCCAACAATCTCCCACTTGCACTAGAGCCAATCAGCTTGATCATCAGTGATGATACCTCTTCTGTAGTCATTTCATAAATGGCTGAGTAGTAGGTCTAGACAATGGATATCTATATGTTATCCATAGAAGCAACCTTGAGAATAATGACGTCACCATTATACATGATTCTCAATCATGTGGTTCAGTCTCTCATTTGTGTTCGGATCTTGATGAGACCTTGATTCCCAGGCTTGAGCTATCGCCCCATTAGTGTCATACACTTTCTGGTTGGAATCGAATAGAGAGTTCATAAATGAACTTTCCCATCCAAACAACATTGTTGTAAACTTCTATATGGCAATATATCTTGCATTCATAATGGAACACACTAAAGTCATTACTTTAATGTTTCCATCCAAATATCTCTTTAGTCATAATAAAGAGATATTTGTTTATCTCTTCATTCATAATGAAGAAACATCCAATGATGGATTAGATTCATAATCTAATACATTTACGCTTCCATTATGTTACTCTAATTCTTCCTCATTCTTTGAGGAATCTATCCTTTAGTATTTCTTAAATACTTAAGGACTCACTTGACAGTTGCCACGGTTCTGATCCTGGGCTTGCACTGATATCGTCTTGTACCGTTCTAGGTACAACTCATATCAATGTTTTTCATACAATATGAAATACATAAATCACCTTTCTGCTTATGCATAAAGGATTCAATTTACGCATTATTTCTATGGGAGTCAAAGGGTACGTTCCCTTTGAGAAGGGCAACTTGCTAGTCTCACTAGAATCGTTCTTCTTATTGAAGTTTATCATCATATGAGAAACTTCCTAGCATCCATTGTCTATTATTAGGGATTGATATAATCCAATTATATCATGAAATATATCATTATAGATTTCCATCCCATGTATATAGACTATATCTCCCATATACATTCTATCTTCATATAATGTATTAAAGTCATAACTTTAACGAAGAAGTATTCTTTTCATTTCCAAAATTAATATATCATATATATTTAAATTTTAGGAACATGATTAACTCCCACTAATCTTTTGTAAAACTAGTAAACAAAAGATTCATTTACATCTTTATGAGAAATCAAACGATTTGATCCTTTTTCCTCATAAAATGCAAATAGCTCCCACTTACTTGCTAAGATCCATGATGGATGGATCTCTACAACTTACATGTCTTGTGATTTATAGTTTTAGACATATATTATCAAGACTATCTTAACAATGGTTTCGGAAACCCATATTATGTCAAAACATTGAATCACCATTTAGTTGTAGCTAGCAATCTTCGAATTAATTGAAACTAAGACTACGTCAAAAATGGTTCCTTTAAAGTCAACCATTCTCTTTGATTGTAGTCACCTTAAGCTACCAATTAGCTATGAAGGTTTCATTATTTCGAGTCAAATGGTACTTTACCATTTCCTTGAGTATATATCGTATATGCACTCAATGTAGTCATAAGGATTTTCATTCTTATCGACTACCTTGGAGCTTGTGGTATAGGAACTAGATTGTTATATTTGTTGATTACTTTCTTGTCTCTCAAAAAACCCATTCTTTGAGTTCTATCTCTCGTTCATTTGCTTTTAGGCAAATCACATTGTATAATTACAATGAACTACCCAACAAAACAACATTTGTTAGTTGGTTTATAGAAGCGATATCCAAAAGTTAATTTAAGGATATCCCACAAGATTGTTATCAAACAAATATTGCTTGTTAGCACACAACCCCAAATCTTTAACATGCTTAAGATTTGTCTTTCTTTCCAACTACATCTTATGGAGTCATGAAAATATTGGAAGATCTTCTCATTAACAATCATATTGTTTTAGAAGTATATATCCTATATATGGGTAATAGATAACATCTAACGAACTAAAACTTATTCGAGTTCGTTCTTCTCCTAATGGAGAAATATATTATCTTATGATGCTATTTTCCTTGATATCTTTCAAGGAAACTCATATAAAGTGTTACCTTTCCTTGGATCAAATCTAAGGAGGTAAATACTTTAGACGTCTTACTCATCAACTTACATTTCTTGAATTCTTTGAAACATTTTGCAAAGTATTCGGACTTGTGTTTATTCAAAATAAACTATAGTCCAACCGAGAGTGATCTTCGGTGAATGTTATTCAACATGAGTAATATTATGTTTGTGGACAAGTGCCACTAACATTTAAGTGAATTAACCTCAACAACTTTGTGATTCTTTCTTCTTTCCAAAAGAATAAAGATTCGAACATTTCGCCTCCATACAATTTTAACAAGAAGGTATTGGATCCGGATCTAACGATCCAAAGCATCCATCTTTCACCAACTCATAACTTATGTTTTTAGAGGAATCACAACTTTAGTTGGGATTCGTCACTACCTTGCAACCTTTTGGGTTTTAAGCATCATTATTTTCTAAACAGTTAACACTACCATATTATCTCTACTATAGAGATAATTAATTAGATTACCATAATCCAATCATTGATTAATAAAGAACATTGTTTTGTCAAACAAAACATTTATCCATTTCACATAGCGACGGAATTTAGTTCCTTAAAATTGGAATATAAAGACAATCTATGTTTTTCCAATTTCTTTGGTAGTTCATATGAGGAAGTAAGTACCATCTGCTTTTGCAGAGATCTACATTTGATTCACGTTTCGAATGTGAAGTACTTTCTCTTCTCTCATTAATCTTCTACTTCTTATTAGCCACACTTTTACAACGATTGTAAAACATAGTTACTAATACGGAATCAAGCATTCAAGTAGAAGAACCAACTGTTTTGAACTTTTCAAGAACAATTTACAACACCTTCGAAAGGTGTGTTCTTGACACTTGCAAGACATTTCTTGCAAATACCCCTTCCAATGTCCATCCTTTCATAAAGAAAGTTTGTTCCCTTGGAGTTATTTATCTTCTTTATTTGACTTTCACCTTTGACTACATTAGTCATGGTCCCTAAACTCCCACTATCTCTCTTGAAACCTTTTTCAATTGTGTTATACACATCAAACATTTTGGAGAGCATGTGGTTATTTTTCACTACATAGTTTACAATAAACTTAGTGAACGATTAGGATAGGGAAACAAAGGTGAAGTCCTTGCCTAGTTTCCGTCTCGTTAAGTGGTTTATCACTTCAACATTTTATTATTCAAAATCATCATAAGTCCATGTTAATGGACTATTTTTGTCAACCAACCATTATGTTCTAAACATAATTACAAACCTTTAAGAGTTGTACAAGGCAACTCTCATTTCTTCATACAACAATTTGTAAGTGAAGAATCATGGCACATAAAGTGTCCATGCCCTTGTGCTTACTTCTCAAGTTCTTTGTTCATGTAACAAAGAAACAAGCACTAAGTGTTTGCATTGACTAAGGGTTGTTCAAAGCAACTCCTATTTCTTCATACAACAATTTGTAATTGAAGAATTATGACATTAAAAGTGTTGTCCTCTTTATGATAGACCTTTTCTAACATATTCTTCTAATGATACATTATCAATAGGAAGATTGTGAGGATGAGACTACTTTGGTACTTTTACAAGCCATTAAAGACAATCTATGGTTTTGTAGTACCAAGTCCGTAAACTAAACGTTCGGCTTTTATTTGTCAAGTGTTGGATAGCGTTTGCAAATATATTGGTAAACAAATACATAACGTATATAAATTGATTGATTTTAAGCCATTTGATTCGGGTCTTTAAATCAAATAGCATCACCTACTATTTTTGGCAAATTCCATATCCCTCATTGGAATTCGAGAGTTTTGGATGAAACTCTTAGTAGGTTATGGGAGGCTCACTATTACCAAGCCCACCTCAGAAGAACTCCATATTGGCTAGCAACAATAATAATGAGAGAGTACGCTTACTCATTTGCAACTAATGCAAGTACCCATCTCGTTTGGCCTCTAGAGAATGATGCCTCAGAAGAACTCCATATTGGCACCATTGCACTTAGTTAAGTCATTCCCACCATACTAGTTCAAGTAGGGGTTCAAGAATGGCCTCAGAAGAACTCCATATTGGCCACACTTGTTGCCTACCTTTCACTTCATCATATGTTTATAGGCTTCTCCTGAATGTAAGCACATACTTTGCAACCCCAGAACTGGACGAATACATTGTACGAGTCACAAGCTATTGAAGCCCACCACAGTGGAAGGCCACGAAAGAGCGTTCTAAGCACTCTCACGCTTATCAACTTAATAATGGTTTAGTTGAGGGTTTTAGGTCTCATCACATATAAATATTCATTTTAATCTCTATTAAAACAATTTTGGTCCTATTACAACTATTGGTCCATCTCATTGTTTTAGTTGTACATAATACTCCCACTATGCTTTTAAAACGGTTTTTAAAGCAAGAGTATATGATACTACTAACATAACCTTTGCATTCATTTGATGGACTACATAGTTGCCTTAGGGCCTTAGGATGACTATGAACCTTTGTTTAGATTCAACACGAGCCTTGTGTTGAATCTCGGTCTAGGGATGGAGATTGATTTTAGTTACGCGTTTAATCACATTAAGGCGTGTTGTCTTAGGGGCGTTGGACCCAATTACTTCATTTTCATGCATATCATATAAAGCAAGAAAGAAATACTTCAAAGTAAAGGATGAGCTTATGCTCATTACAACATTTGCATAAAACAAATTACCTTAAAGTAAAGAAGGACTTATGCCCTTTTACAACATTTGATCAAATCAAATTACAACCAAAATCTAATCTACACATTCCCATGGTTCAATCAAATTTGAAACGCCTTTCACATAGCTCAATTATATTAGGCTTAGGTTCATAATCATCCTTTAATTAATTAACGCTTTAACTAATTAATTGAATGCAACATTTTCATTTGGTTTTTGTATCCATAAAATTGATTTAAGTGGAGCTAAACAAAATGAAAATCCAATTCTCATTTAAAGAGACAAAACAATTTTGTTCTCATCCTATTTGGGCCATCATGCAATAACCACAACTTTTTGGGCCATATTGCGAAAACATAAACTTTTGGGGTCACTTTGTAAAAACACAAAAGTCACTACTTCATGTAAATACAACTAGAACCCAAAATTTAAATAAATTCAAAACTTCATTAAAGGAGCAAAACAATTTGTCCTTTAGCGTTTTTAGGCCTTAACGTCAAAACGTAAACTTTCGGGTCAAAGTACAAATACACAAAAGTATCAAAACTTTATGTAATTGCATAAAAGCCCCAAAAATACCCTATTTTATTAGGGTGGCCGGTTTTTAGGGATAAAAGGTGTGGTGTGTGTTTTGATTTATTAGTTTTGTCAAAAACAATCAAGTGGTGCATAAGAAAAGAAATTCTTATCACCTTTTCTTTTACCTTTCATAATGATGATAGATATTTCTATTGCTATTTAATCAAATATCTAACATTTTAAATACATGATAAATCATTTGAAAAACATATAACATAAACTTTATGAAATATTCAAAACTTTGAATCAAAACACAAAACCTTTTTGTTCTTGGCAAGAACATCAAGAACATTGAAGAACATCCATGAAAACCCATAAGAGCTCCATGAATGTTTTCAAGCCATAAAACTCAAATTTTCACCATTCAAAATGGTGTTAACATCCTAGGGTACTTAGGGGTTCCAAAAGTCACCTTAAAACATTTTTAACAAGACAAACATGAACCCAAAAAATCACCCTTTGGATTTGGCCGAAAATCCCCAAAATCATGGCACCAAATTTTAGCTCCAATATTCATCCTCATATGAACTACATCTACAACATTTGAGATAGCAAATTTTCAAACAAAATTTACATTCAAAGAAGCAAGAATAAAGCTTGTAACAATTACAACTTTTAAATCATAAACTTATGAACTACAAAACCCAAAAGGATTCACCAACTACTAGACCTAGGCTCTTGATACCACTTGAAGGATTTATTTTGAAAAACATGTTCATTTGAGCAACATCATATGGCATGCAATTAACAATTGAAGGCGGAATCATGCTTGCATGTACTCAAAAACAAAACATTACCATGAAATTCAAAGCCTAGTAGATTGGTGAACCATTAATCAACTCAAAACAAAGTGAGTTGAAATTATTACCTTTGTAGATTCCTCCTTGCATAAGCAAAGGCTAATCACCCAAAGTGATAGGGCCTTCATTCCTTGCTTCTTAGATCCATGGATTTGGATGGAAGAATAGGTTTCTCCAAGTTCCCAAAATAGGGAACCTCTAAGTCTCTTCACCAAGGTTTGATTGTAGAAGAAATGAGTGACCTTGGAGTAGTAGGATTGCTAGATGTACCCTCCAAGGTGTTGGCCTCTTTAGAGAGAAAATGGAGAGACAATTCTCACCAATTTTCCCCCAAAATAAACCCTTTTAATCCTTAATGAATATTTGGCTATAAAGTCATTTATATAGTCACTTCTTTAAGTGACCTAAATAACCAAAACCCTAATTCATCACAATATGGCCGGCCATTTGGGGAGTTTTGGGCTTTTGGGCTTTTGGGCTTTAATGAATCTTTATTCATTAAATTGTCATACAACTTAAGTTAATGGGCTTGACGTTCGAAGCCCATTGGGCCTTAAGGTCCAAAACTATCCCGAAGTCATTTAACGAACTTATTCGTTTGATTAATTAACATATTAATTAATCCTTGCCATAAATAAATGATTAAACCATTTAATCATTCTTACTCATTTCCGTTTAATCTTCAATCTCTACCTTTTATGGTGTGCGATCCATTAGGTTCCTTTTAGCGAGGTAGTGGGCGATTAAAACCATTTTACATCGATTGTGAATTGAAACTATTTTCAATTCTCCCTTTAGTGATTACACACGTTTAGGGCTTCCACAAACCATGAGTGACACCTAGCAGCATATCATGGTTACCCAAGCTAATCAGAAGAGGATAGAGAACCTATTCAGTTCGGGATTACAAATGCAATACGGTCTTTCTCTAATCTAATACTCTTGACCACATTGTTTGGTATGATAGTTTATTTACTCATGTCTACTATCCAATGTAAATCGTTTGCTTATATGATTTCCTTGAATGTGATTTGGAACGCATTCCCTAATCTCATTCATACTCTGGCCAGAGATTCCAAATCATATCATAGAGTATTCTCCCTCAACTGTTTGAAGGTTAGAGATCCCTTGTTGCGCATTCACTTGTCTCCATAGCTAAGTGGCTTAACCCCAACGATGCCGTGGACACCCCGAGGGGGTGACTTTGACATAATCAAAGATCAAGGACTTAACCACAAGACAACTGTGATGCCTCAGGTCAAAGGACTACTTTGCATTATCCCAACCATGAGTTCTTATGTGACATGGAATATGAGAACTCTTCGTTGATCACGTTCAATGTACTCATTCTCTATTGAGCACCTACGTACTTGTCTTGATGTCACACACACCAATGACTCGAGACTAATCACTCTCCCTGAGAGAAGACATAGTATGTACCGATCTTTACGGACTGTCAATGCCCAATTGACAATCCTATGATCAGGAACATTTAGGATGTGTCTACGAAAGAATGGTCTCATGAATCTAACTTCATTAGATTACATTCTCCCAATCACATATTCCTTGGACTTTATCGTTTAAGCATATAACATTTATATGAGACGGCTCAAACAATAATCTTTGCCCTTTATATGTAAAACTAGATTAGTTTAACATGTGAAATGTCCGTAAAGTATCATCATATGATTGGCTTTAGGGCACATTTCCAACAATCTCCCACTTGCACTAGAGCCAATCAGCTTGATCATCAGTGATGATACCTCTTCTGTAGTCATTTCATAAATGGCTGAGTAGTAGGTCTAGACAATGGATATCTATATGTTATCCATAGAAGCAACCTTGAGAATAATGACGTCACCATTATACATGATTCTCAATCATGTGGTTCAGTCTCTCATTTGTGTTCGGATCTTGATGAGACCTTGATTCCCAGGCTTGAGCTATCGCCCCATTAGTGTCATACACTTTCTGGTTGGAATCGAATAGAGAGTTCATAAATGAACTTTCCCATCCAAACAACATTGTTGTAAACTTCTATATGGCAATATATCTTGCATTCATAATGGAACACACTAAAGTCATTACTTTAATGTTTCCATCCAAATATCTCTTTAGTCATAATAAAGAGATATTTGTTTATCTCTTCATTCATAATGAAGAAACATCCAATGATGGATTAGATTCATAATCTAATACATTTACGCTTCCATTATGTTACTCTAATTCTTCCTCATTCTTTGAGGAATCTATCCTTTAGTATTTCTTAAATACTTAAGGACTCACTTGACAGTTGCCACGGTTCTGATCCTGGGCTTGCACTGATATCGTCTTGTACCGTTCTAGGTACAACTCATATCAATGTTTTTCATACAATATGAAATACATAAATCACCTTTCTGCTTATGCATAAAGGATTCAATTTACGCATTATTTCTATGGGAGTCAAAGGGTACGTTCCCTTTGAGAAGGGCAACTTGCTAGTCTCACTAGAATCGTTCTTCTTATTGAAGTTTATCATCATATGAGAAACTTCCTAGCATCCATTGTCTATTATTAGGGATTGATATAATCCAATTATATCATGAAATATATCATTATAGATTTCCATCCCATGTATATAGACTATATCTCCCATATACATTCTATCTTCATATAATGTATTAAAGTCATAACTTTAACGAAGAAGTATTCTTTTCATTTCCAAAATTAATATATCATATATATTTAAATTTTAGGAACATGATTAACTCCCACTAATCTTTTGTAAAACTAGTAAACAAAAGATTCATTTACATCTTTATGAGAAATCAAACGATTTGATCCTTTTTCCTCATAAAATGCAAATAGCTCCCACTTACTTGCTAAGATCCATGATGGATGGATCTCTACAACTTACATGTCTTGTGATTTATAGTTTTAGACATATATTATCAAGACTATCTTAACAATGGTTTCGGAAACCCATATTATGTCAAAACATTGAATCACCATTTAGTTGTAGCTAGCAATCTTCGAATTAATTGAAACTAAGACTACGTCAAAAATGGTTCCTTTAAAGTCAACCATTCTCTTTGATTGTAGTCACCTTAAGCTACCAATTAGCTATGAAGGTTTCATTATTTCGAGTCAAATGGTACTTTACCATTTCCTTGAGTATATATCGTATATGCACTCAATGTAGTCATAAGGATTTTCATTCTTATCGACTACCTTGGAGCTTGTGGTATAGGAACTAGATTGTTATATTTGTTGATTACTTTCTTGTCTCTCAAAAAACCCATTCTTTGAGTTCTATCTCTCGTTCATTTGCTTTTAGGCAAATCACATTGTATAATTACAATGAACTACCCAACAAAACAACATTTGTTAGTTGGTTTATAGAAGCGATATCCAAAAGTTAATTTAAGGATATCCCACAAGATTGTTATCAAACAAATATTGCTTGTTAGCACACAACCCCAAATCTTTAACATGCTTAAGATTTGTCTTTCTTTCCAACTACATCTTATGGAGTCATGAAAATATTGGAAGATCTTCTCATTAACAATCATATTGTTTTAGAAGTATATATCCTATATATGGGTAATAGATAACATCTAACGAACTAAAACTTATTCGAGTTCGTTCTTCTCCTAATGGAGAAATATATTATCTTATGATGCTATTTTCCTTGATATCTTTCAAGGAAACTCATATAAAGTGTTACCTTTCCTTGGATCAAATCTAAGGAGGTAAATACTTTAGACGTCTTACTCATCAACTTACATTTCTTGAATTCTTTGAAACATTTTGCAAAGTATTCGGACTTGTGTTTATTCAAAATAAACTATAGTCCAACCGAGAGTGATCTTCGGTGAATGTTATTCAACATGAGTAATATTATGTTTGTGGACAAGTGCCACTAACATTTAAGTGAATTAACCTCAACAACTTTGTGATTCTTTCTTCTTTCCAAAAGAATAAAGATTCGAACATTTCGCCTCCATACAATTTTAACAAGAAGGTATTGGATCCGGATCTAACGATCCAAAGCATCCATCTTTCACCAACTCATAACTTATGTTTTTAGAGGAATCACAACTTTAGTTGGGATTCGTCACTACCTTGCAACCTTTTGGGTTTTAAGCATCATTATTTTCTAAACAGTTAACACTACCATATTATCTCTACTATAGAGATAATTAATTAGATTACCATAATCCAATCATTGATTAATAAAGAACATTGTTTTGTCAAACAAAACATTTATCCATTTCACATAGCGACGGAATTTAGTTCCTTAAAATTGGAATATAAAGACAATCTATGTTTTTCCAATTTCTTTGGTAGTTCATATGAGGAAGTAAGTACCATCTGCTTTTGCAGAGATCTACATTTGATTCACGTTTCGAATGTGAAGTACTTTCTCTTCTCTCATTAATCTTCTACTTCTTATTAGCCACACTTTTACAACGATTGTAAAACATAGTTACTAATACGGAATCAAGCATTCAAGTAGAAGAACCAACTGTTTTGAACTTTTCAAG
This sequence comes from Malus domestica, assembly GCF_042453785.1. Lineage (NCBI taxonomy): Eukaryota > Viridiplantae > Streptophyta > Magnoliopsida > Rosales > Rosaceae > Malus > Malus domestica. The sequence continues at coordinate 17,216,052 of NC_091663.1, forward strand.
AACAATTTACAACACCTTCGAAAGGTGTGTTCTTGACACTTGCAAGACATTTCTTGCAAATACCCCTTCCAATGTCCATCCTTTCATAAAGAAAGTTTGTTCCCTTGGAGTTATTTATCTTCTTTATTTGACTTTCACCTTTGACTACATTAGTCATGGTCCCTAAACTCCCACTATCTCTCTTGAAACCTTTTTCAATTGTGTTATACACATCAAACATTTTGGAGAGCATGTGGTTATTTTTCACTACATAGTTTACAATAAACTTAGTGAACGATTAGGATAGGGAAACAAAGGTGAAGTCCTTGCCTAGTTTCCGTCTCGTTAAGTGGTTTATCACTTCAACATTTTATTATTCAAAATCATCATAAGTCCATGTTAATGGACTATTTTTGTCAACCAACCATTATGTTCTAAACATAATTACAAACCTTTAAGAGTTGTACAAGGCAACTCTCATTTCTTCATACAACAATTTGTAAGTGAAGAATCATGGCACATAAAGTGTCCATGCCCTTGTGCTTACTTCTCAAGTTCTTTGTTCATGTAACAAAGAAACAAGCACTAAGTGTTTGCATTGACTAAGGGTTGTTCAAAGCAACTCCTATTTCTTCATACAACAATTTGTAATTGAAGAATTATGACATTAAAAGTGTTGTCCTCTTTATGATAGACCTTTTCTAACATATTCTTCTAATGATACATTATCAATAGGAAGATTGTGAGGATGAGACTACTTTGGTACTTTTACAAGCCATTAAAGACAATCTATGGTTTTGTAGTACCAAGTCCGTAAACTAAACGTTCGGCTTTTATTTGTCAAGTGTTGGATAGCGTTTGCAAATATATTGGTAAACAAATACATAACGTATATAAATTGATTGATTTTAAGCCATTTGATTCGGGTCTTTAAATCAAATAGCATCACCTACTATTTTTGGCAAATTCCATATCCCTCATTGGAATTCGAGAGTTTTGGATGAAACTCTTAGTAGGTTATGGGAGGCTCACTATTACCAAGCCCACCTCAGAAGAACTCCATATTGGCTAGCAACAATAATAATGAGAGAGTACGCTTACTCATTTGCAACTAATGCAAGTACCCATCTCGTTTGGCCTCTAGAGAATGATGCCTCAGAAGAACTCCATATTGGCACCATTGCACTTAGTTAAGTCATTCCCACCATACTAGTTCAAGTAGGGGTTCAAGAATGGCCTCAGAAGAACTCCATATTGGCCACACTTGTTGCCTACCTTTCACTTCATCATATGTTTATAGGCTTCTCCTGAATGTAAGCACATACTTTGCAACCCCAGAACTGGACGAATACATTGTACGAGTCACAAGCTATTGAAGCCCACCACAGTGGAAGGCCACGAAAGAGCGTTCTAAGCACTCTCACGCTTATCAACTTAATAATGGTTTAGTTGAGGGTTTTAGGTCTCATCACATATAAATATTCATTTTAATCTCTATTAAAACAATTTTGGTCCTATTACAACTATTGGTCCATCTCATTGTTTTAGTTGTACATAATACTCCCACTATGCTTTTAAAACGGTTTTTAAAGCAAGAGTATATGATACTACTAACATAACCTTTGCATTCATTTGATGGACTACATAGTTGCCTTAGGGCCTTAGGATGACTATGAACCTTTGTTTAGATTCAACACGAGCCTTGTGTTGAATCTCGGTCTAGGGATGGAGATTGATTTTAGTTACGCGTTTAATCACATTAAGGCGTGTTGTCTTAGGGGCGTTGGACCCAATTACTTCATTTTCATGCATATCATATAAAGCAAGAAAGAAATACTTCAAAGTAAAGGATGAGCTTATGCTCATTACAACATTTGCATAAAACAAATTACCTTAAAGTAAAGAAGGACTTATGCCCTTTTACAACATTTGATCAAATCAAATTACAACCAAAATCTAATCTACACATTCCCATGGTTCAATCAAATTTGAAACGCCTTTCACATAGCTCAATTATATTAGGCTTAGGTTCATAATCATCCTTTAATTAATTAACGCTTTAACTAATTAATTGAATGCAACATTTTCATTTGGTTTTTGTATCCATAAAATTGATTTAAGTGGAGCTAAACAAAATGAAAATCCAATTCTCATTTAAAGAGACAAAACAATTTTGTTCTCATCCTATTTGGGCCATCATGCAATAACCACAACTTTTTGGGCCATATTGCGAAAACATAAACTTTTGGGGTCACTTTGTAAAAACACAAAAGTCACTACTTCATGTAAATACAACTAGAACCCAAAATTTAAATAAATTCAAAACTTCATTAAAGGAGCAAAACAATTTGTCCTTTAGCGTTTTTAGGCCTTAACGTCAAAACGTAAACTTTCGGGTCAAAGTACAAATACACAAAAGTATCAAAACTTTATGTAATTGCATAAAAGCCCCAAAAATACCCTATTTTATTAGGGTGGCCGGTTTTTAGGGATAAAAGGTGTGGTGTGTGTTTTGATTTATTAGTTTTGTCAAAAACAATCAAGTGGTGCATAAGAAAAGAAATTCTTATCACCTTTTCTTTTACCTTTCATAATGATGATAGATATTTCTATTGCTATTTAATCAAATATCTAACATTTTAAATACATGATAAATCATTTGAAAAACATATAACATAAACTTTATGAAATATTCAAAACTTTGAATCAAAACACAAAACCTTTTTGTTCTTGGCAAGAACATCAAGAACATTGAAGAACATCCATGAAAACCCATAAGAGCTCCATGAATGTTTTCAAGCCATAAAACTCAAATTTTCACCATTCAAAATGGTGTTAACATCCTAGGGTACTTAGGGGTTCCAAAAGTCACCTTAAAACATTTTTAACAAGACAAACATGAACCCAAAAAATCACCCTTTGGATTTGGCCGAAAATCCCCAAAATCATGGCACCAAATTTTAGCTCCAATATTCATCCTCATATGAACTACATCTACAACATTTGAGATAGCAAATTTTCAAACAAAATTTACATTCAAAGAAGCAAGAATAAAGCTTGTAACAATTACAACTTTTAAATCATAAACTTATGAACTACAAAACCCAAAAGGATTCACCAACTACTAGACCTAGGCTCTTGATACCACTTGAAGGATTTATTTTGAAAAACATGTTCATTTGAGCAACATCATATGGCATGCAATTAACAATTGAAGGCGGAATCATGCTTGCATGTACTCAAAAACAAAACATTACCATGAAATTCAAAGCCTAGTAGATTGGTGAACCATTAATCAACTCAAAACAAAGTGAGTTGAAATTATTACCTTTGTAGATTTCTCCTTGCATAAGCAAAGGCTAATCACCCAAAGTGATAGGGCCTTCATTCCTTGCTTCTTAGATCCATGGATTTGGATGGAAGAATAGGTTTCTCCAAGTTCCCAAAATAGGGAACCTCTAAGTCTCTTCACCAAGGTTTGATTGTAGAAGAAATGAGTGACCTTGGAGTAGTAGGATTGCTAGATGTACCCTCCAAGGTGTTGGCCTCTTTAGAGAGAAAATGGAGAGACAATTCTCACCAATTTTCCCCCAAAATAAACCCTTTTAATCCTTAATGAATATTTGGCTATAAAGTCATTTATATAGTCACTTCTTTAAGTGACCTAAATAACCAAAACCCTAATTCATCACAATATGGCCGGCCATTTGGGGAGTTTTGGGCTTTTGGGCTTTTGGGCTTTAATGAATCTTTATTCATTAAATTGTCATACAACTTAAGTTAATGGGCTTGACGTTCGAAGCCCATTGGGCCTTAAGGTCCAAAACTATCCCGAAGTCATTTAACGAACTTATTCGTTTGATTAATTAACATATTAATTAATCCTTGCCATAAATAAATGATTAAACCATTTAATCATTCTTACTCATTTCCGTTTAATCTTCAATCTCTACCTTTTATGGTGTGCGATCCATTAGGTTCCTTTTAGCGAGGTAGTGGGCGATTAAAACCATTTTACATCGATTGTGAATTGAAACTATTTTCAATTCTCCCTTTAGTGATTACACACGTTTAGGGCTTCCACAAACCATGAGTGACACCTAGCAGCATATCATGGTTACCCAAGCTAATCAGAAGAGGATAGAGAACCTATTCAGTTCGGGATTACAAATGCAATACGGTCTTTCTCTAATCTAATACTCTTGACCACATTGTTTGGTATGATAGTTTATTTACTCATGTCTACTATCCAATGTAAATCGTTTGCTTATATGATTTCCTTGAATGTGATTTGGAACGCATTCCCTAATCTCATTCATACTCTGGCCAGAGATTCCAAATCATATCATAGAGTATTCTCCCTCAACTGTTTGAAGGTTAGAGATCCCTTGTTGCGCATTCACTTGTCTCCATAGCTAAGTGGCTTAACCCCAACGATGCCGTGGACACCCCGAGGGGGTGACTTTGACATAATCAAAGATCAAGGACTTAACCACAAGACAACTGTGATGCCTCAGGTCAAAGGACTACTTTGCATTATCCCAACCATGAGTTCTTATGTGACATGGAATATGAGAACTCTTCGTTGATCACGTTCAATGTACTCATTCTCTATTGAGCACCTACGTACTTGTCTTGATGTCACACACACCAATGACTCGAGACTAATCACTCTCCCTGAGAGAAGACATAGTATGTACCGATCTTTACGGACTGTCAATGCCCAATTGACAATCCTATGATCAGGAACATTTAGGATGTGTCTACGAAAGAATGGTCTCATGAATCTAACTTCATTAGATTACATTCTCCCAATCACATATTCCTTGGACTTTATCGTTTAAGCATATAACATTTATATGAGACGGCTCAAACAATAATCTTTGCCCTTTATATGTAAAACTAGATTAGTTTAACATGTGAAATGTCCGTAAAGTATCATCATATGATTGGCTTTAGGGCACATTTCCAACAATATAATGCCGAAGGGAAAACCGGAGTGTGTAGGTTGCAAAAGTCACTTTATGAATTTAAGCAATCGCCTCGTGCATGGTTTGGTAGATTTACTCAAGTCATGAGAAGGAATGGATATTACTCGGACCACACGTTGTTTGTAAAACATAGAAGTGGCAAAGTGGCAGCTTTATTTATCAATGTGGATGGCATGATAATAACAGGTGATGATTAAGAAGAGATGGTAAAATTGGAAGAGAGTCTTGCCGCTGAATTTGAGATGAAAAATTTAAGAGATTTAAAATATTTCCTTGGAGTAGAAGTGGCTCGTTTGTCTAAAGGTATTTCTTGTCTCAACATAAATATGTTTTGGATTTATTGAAGGAGACAGGTATGCTTGGATGTAAACCCGTGCACACTCCTACTGTTGAGAAGAATTATTTAAGGATTTATCCAGATCAGAAACCAGTTGACAAAGTCAGATATCAGAGACTGGTAGTGAGACTAATTTATTTGTCCCACACTCGTCCAAATATTGCCTATGCAGTGAGTGTGGTCAGTCAATTTATGCACTCACCAAGTGTGGATCACATGACTGCAGTTATGCGAATTTTGGCGCATTTGAATTCTGTTCCAAGGAAGGGAATTTTGTATGAACAACATGGCCATATGAGGATTGAGGGATTTATTGATGCTGATTGGGTAGGAGATGTGACTGATAGGCATTCTACATCCGGGTATTTTACATTTGTTGGAGGTAATTTGGTTACTTGGTGAAGTAAGAAACAAAAGGTGGTGTCACGGTCTTCTGCGGAAGCCGAATTCAGAGGTATGACGCATGGAGTGTATGAGATCCTTTGGCTACGAAAGTTGCTTTGGGGTCACGGCTTTAAGCAAAAAGAGGCGTTGAATTTGTATTGTGACAATAAGTCGGCAAGAAAAATAGCAGAGAATCCAGTACAACATGATAGAACTAAGCATGTTGAGGTTGTTCGACATTTTATTTAAGAGAAGCTTGAGAAGAATGTGGTGTCAATACCATTCATGAGCTCGAAAGAACAACTTGCAAATATTCTTACTCATGCCATGTGTAGTAGAAGCTTCGATGACTCACTTATCAAGTTGGGCATGTGTTGTATCTATGCACCAACTTGAGGGGGAGTATTGGCGTGAGTTAATATTTAAGGAAAAGGAATGTAAATATTGTGTAATTATTAGAGTCATGTTTTAGGAAGGATATATTTGCGTCCTTCATTGTTTCCTCATGTACCAAGGATTGTATGTACTTATATTGAGAATTATGGAAACATGAAAATTAAGCTATAAAATTCTATTAGAACTAGCAAAATGTTTCTTAAAAAACGATGTGTGTACACCAGAATCATGAGTCTACAGTTCGTGAAAGAAAGAGGATTTTGTGAAGGAGGAGGAGAAAAAAAGAAAAAGAAAAAAGAAAGATGGAACAAAAAGAAGAAGAATACGATGGAAGAAAAGAGATCGAAGAAAAAGACGACGAAGAAATAATATTGCTTTAAAATAATGTATGGGCTATAGACCTAGCAATTTCTTACATAATGCAGTAACATAACACGTAAACGACACAAAAATAATAGATTTCGGGTGAACACGATAACTAATCGAGTCCTTACCGGGGGACCCGTTAAGAAAATAGATGGAAGAAAAAGATGACGAAGAAATAATAATGCTTTAAAAAATGTATGGGGCTATAGACCTGGCAATTTCTTACATGATAACTAATTGAGTCGTTATTGGGTGACTCATTAATAATAGGTTCTTAATGGGTATACACACGGGTAATACGTGGATAACCCGTTTCGAGACGTTAAGAAAAAAATATTTTGATAATTTTAAAGTTTATTGCTAAGAAACTTATTATAAAATACAATAACCATAGTGCATATCTTGTATATTCAATATAGGTTAAAAAGTTTTATTTGTTTATTTATTTTTATTATGAAAGTTTCGTTTATCATTACTAAGGATAAATTTTACTTAACATGTTGTCTAAAATTAAAATCAACTAGCATAGTATTAGTTATAAACACTTGTGATTGCATCATTCCTTCATGAGTAGACAATGATTACACTTACATCGTCGTTTAGATTTTTAAAACCCTCAAAATCCTCATGAATAGTGTTTTTTATTTGAGTGAAAAATTAATAAAATTAATAATAATTATTTTAGAAGTGTAAAAATGTAAAGAAAATATACAATCACTCGTACTTTGGGTATGTAATACTTGAAAGACAACTGTATTTTTTTGTTTTGAATATGACAATGTAGTATGTATATACTAATTTAGTATTTTTTTATTTGATTATTTATAGGTTTATAATTTTCTTTAATGACTAACGGGTCGGGTCATATTACTTATTAATATCAACGGGTTAATTTTGGGTCGGGTTATTTTACTCGTTTGTTTTAACAGGTGTTACACGACATGACTTGTTAAGATATCAAATATGACACGAAAATAACACGAACACAAAAAATATGACACGAATACCAGATCCACAGAGCTATGAGGAAGAAGAGATAATATTGTTTACAATGCAGGGATTTTTAATGATAAATAATCAATCACAAATAATTTTACAATACAATTAATCATAGAAATAAGCGAAAATATTAAATAAGAGGCAAATTTGATAGAAACAAATGAAAATAAAATGACGTGGACGATGATCAGCCTCAATAATTAAGTAGAACTAGATCATACCTAATAATTGTTTCATAAAATCAAACTTATATCAAGCTTATTCTTAATTTTAATAGTGTATATAATGTTAAAGTAGAGATTTTTTTTTTCATTACACTATATAATGGGCTGAATTATCATAATAGCAAATAACCCCTTTCTCTCTCCAAATTAAACGTTGAAATAAGTTAATTAATAACCTTGCTACTACAGGAGAAAAAAAATTTCGATGTGCGGGTACATGGCCTAGTACATTAAATGTCATAATATAATTAGTTGGAAATTTAAAAAACTATATTTTCAACTAATTATATTATTACAATTGTCGTAATGGATAGGCCTAACAATTTCTGACATGACTTGTTAACCTGACGCAACACAAAATTAACAGGTTTTTGGGTCGACACGATAATAAATTGGGTCATTATCAGATAACTCGATAAGCACATGTTAAGAAAACGGGTCGGTCCAGATATACACGTGGGTTACACAATAAGAAAAACATTAGTTTAATAATTTTATACCACTAAAATAAAATACTATAATTAACAACAGTGGGGTTTAATCCTGAGCTGAAGTGAAAGTTAAGAAAAACTTTAGAAAATTGATGACTGTTGGATGATTAGATTTAATGTCAATCGTCTAATGTTTTTCTCAGTCCTAAATCAGACTTTCTCTCATTCTCAAAGGCTCGAATCGAAGCAGCAACTCTCTCTCCTCGAACTGAACTCTTGAATCTTAGTCTCGACCTCAACTCTGGCCAGTCATGAGTACATGACCACCTATTCCAGTCTCCCTCCACTACCCCACTGTCACCACGTACGACCTAGTAACCCACCACCAATCGATCTTCTATTTTTGTCTTTGATTCTTTCTCTCTGGGTCGAGCGAATCTCGAGCCCTAATCGAGGTAATTGTTGATTCTTTCGAATTACTTTCAAAATATAAGGTTTTGCTTCGAATTAGTTTTTGAATTAAGATTGGTTTCGTTTCTTCAATTTGGGGTTTTTTGTTTCTAAGGTTTGTGAAAATTGAGGTTTTTCGTTTCGAATCCGTTTTCGAAGTGATATTATTTGGCAATGTGGTATGTACAAATTTAGAAAGAAAAAAAAAATCTTAACGGTCATATCAGATCGGGTTATTTTACCTATTGGGTAAAATAACCCGACCTGTTAAGAACCCGTTAAGATAATGGGTGTGACACAACACGACCTGTTAAGATAACATGTGTTACACGAACACGACTCGTTTGTCAGACCTAGCAACGGACCATATTCAAAGCACAATAAAGAATCTCTCCTACTCTTAATACTTTTATATGCTTCTCGAAGTGATTAGACTATCTGACATCAAAGTAGCATTCCTTTGACCTAACGTGATTTTATTTTCTGGTTGTTGGTGGATCCAGTGGTGAACAACACGCAAACTTTACGTGTATCAGAATTATAGAATTACAAAATACAATTATATTTCACAAAAAGTACAATGATTGATTTTTCGATTCTCTTGTGAGCAATAGAAGACAAGTGAAGGAATATATAATACCACATTCACTATGTACAATGCATTCAAACCCAGAATAAGAAATCAAATTTCAGTCAGATAATGCAATAAAATAATCATCAATTAATTTAAAAAATGGTGAAGTTACGCTTTCTTATTCAACTTACTTCAGGCTTAAAAACATGACAAAATTCGAGCTTTAACTAGTAATTTTGCAACTTCCAGAAAGACGGAAAGAATTTTATACAGATATCAGAAATTACAATACAAAAAGGAAAATTAGAAGGCTTGCAAGTTGTAATTTAAAAACAAATATTATAAAGAAGAAACCACATGATGGAAGTTCATATAAAATAATGAAGTTTTTTTTTATTATCTTAGAAAGATAAGATATACGGCAAAACATTCTTTCAATTATTTACTTCTGTTATTCTATTAATTATCTAGTGGCTTTTGCGATATGTATAAGAGATATGATACCATAGAACTAGTGTTCGATCACTTAAAAAAAATAAGACTTTCTAGACAAAATAATTTGATCGGGCAAAATATGATTTGTCGGCCAAGAGTATGCCCGACCAATATTCTCATGAAACTTTCGTTTAGTAAAGGTGCGTTGACCAATTTTGCTTGACGAACCTGACATGGCCATTCATTTGGTAAATTTGTACTTTACAAAAAAATATATATATATTTAGACCAACGAAATTTTCGTTGGCTAAGCTTTATAAAGAAAAAAATTTAAAAATATAAAATACCTTGTTCGATGACCTCTTTCGTTGGCCAAACTATTTTATTTTATTTTTAAATAATAGAAGTTATATTTAATTTTATTATATTAATCTCAAATAATATCACAATATAAAAAACTTATTTAGTTATTAAAACTGAAATGTTTGTACAATTATATTAAAATTGAGAAACAATGTTATTCTCGGTGTCTCTAAGTAAATGTCCAACTGGTTCACTTTGAAAGACGTCCATGTTTAGAAATTTTAAGTTTTGAAAATAACCGTGGAGTCAGTGCCATTCGTCCATCATGTGCTCAAAATCCTACGGTGGATGGGTCAAAGCTTCATCATGAGCTTCAAAAATCCTGTAGTGCCTGTGGACTTTGGGGTTCACAACATATTCCGTGGGTTGTAAATGACCCTAATCTTGCTTTACCTTATGCAGCTAGTGAGCGCGCGTGATGACGATATTTATGAAAAAATTACAAACAATTTTCAAAAGTTTCAATACTACCTAAAATTTTCTAATAAATCAAGAAATTCTAATATTTCCTAAAACTTTTTAATATTTCCTCCAAATTTATACCATATCCAGAAATTCTAATATCTCCTTAATTTTATAATATTTCTTACAAATTTCTACTATTTCTATTTCTAATGTTTCTGAAATAAAAAAAAATGAAATATTTCCTAAAACAACGGCGCCCACCCTGTCCCCCCACCTTCACATCCCATCAACAAACCTCATTACTCCCGTCAACTGCACCTCATCGCTTTCGTTTGAATTCATGTTGTTTAATTTTCTGAGACCCCTGAGCTTCCTTAGGTGATTAAGCCGATTGGATCCCAATGTAATCATTGTTCTAAAAATTCTTGCCTAGCTCACTTAGACCCGCCTAGATTGTACCTCTTATTTAGACAAAAAATAGATAACGCACATTTTGCATTTTATTTTTTAATAAATTGTAAGAGACTTGTTGAATATTTGGAACACATTTTATATGCTTGTTCCCATGTTTGCAGTATGCTCTAATACTTTATAATCGATAGGTCATTCTATTTTGCAATTTATGTATCCCAATACAATTATATATATTTTTAAGTATACGTAGGCATTTATTTATATAACATAAATAAATTTAATTAGAATTAACTAAACTGTCTGGCCCCCACCCAACCCCTCGATGCCTAGGTGCTAGACCTCTGTCAGCCGCTCGATTAGCGCTTAGCGCCTTTTAAACCTTGAATGTAATGCATCATTCAAGAATTATTCAATAAACTTTTTAGAAATATTCGATATACTTTTTAGTTTTCTCCTAACTCTAGTAGATTCCAGAAAACATTGTTCTTCGAAGGTTCACGTTTGTATCCCCTCTACGCTCGTGTTGCATCAATTTGTATTATAGCTCATAGCCAACTTCATCAAGTTGATGTTGAAGATATTCCTATTTTCCTGGGAAGTGATTCCATTGAAGATTTTCTCTTGTGGGTTGAGGATGTAGAAAAACTTTTTAAGGTACAACCAATTCCGGAAAGGAATATGGTGAAGATGGTATCTTCTTGTTTAGATGGAGATGTGTGCTTATGGTGGGATCAAATGCAAGAGTTTAGGCGACAACAAGGTAAAAATCCTATCAACTTGGCGTTAGCTGAAGCAACTAACAATTAAGCAATTCTCTTATGTTTTCTACAAATTGTATCAGGCAAGGATATGTCGATAAATCATTAGAAAAGAAGCTAAAATTGATGGTGAAGGGAAATCTATGAGATTCATGGATGGGATTTCATAATGACTATCATGCATATACAAATCAAATTTAATATACGAAAGCAGCGGAAGCAATTATAACAAATTATCAAAGCTATAGTCATGCAAATCCCCTTCAAGGTTCATAGGTTTATATATAATGCATCAAATAAAAATTTAGAGAAAAGAACAAAGTGAAGGTTTAGTCTTATACCTCTTGATCTAGACTTGAGACCAAGGATGGACCACCTCCAAGCCCTTTGTTCCTTGAACTCCTTGAGCCTAGCTTCCCTCCTTGCCTCTTCCACTTTGATAGAATGAGTGCTCCTAGGTTCTCTTCAAGTTTCCAAAGTAGGAAACCTCTAAAGATCCTCACCCACTAGTGTAGTGAGGAGGATGAAGGAATAACCAAAGGGTGAAAGATATGTTAGTAAAATCACCCCAAGGTGGCCGGCCTTTGTGTAGCTCTTAGAGAGATATTCTTTTGCCTCTTTGTTGTTTTAGCCACACAAAAAACCCTAAGGAAAATATCACTATAAAGTTCCTTATATAGACAAAGAAACCTAGCCAACAACTTGACTAAATATCTCACCCTTTCCACACCTAAAATGGCCAGCCTCTTTGTTGTTTGTTTGGGCTTTGGGCTTTTATTATTTCAAGTCATCCAATGCTTGAATAAAAGCCCAATGGGTTTAGGCCCAATGGGCCAAATTAAACCCGAACGTTTCTTTAAGCCAAAAACGATCTTTATCGCTTTTATGATTTCTTTAGACTTTCTAAATCAATCACAACACTTAATTAATCCAATTAATTATTTCCTTCATCCATTAGTTACTCACTACAATAGTGTATTGGTGAACAATCTTTTAGGTTCTAATTAGCAAGGCAGTGAGGTGATTGGCATCAATCCAATTGATTATATTTAATTCGGAGAACCTATTCAGTTGGAATTACAATGTAATTCGATCCTTCTCTAAAACAATACTCTCAATCACATTATTAGGGTATGGATATATTATGTCAAACCCCTAATGTGATTATTCCTTCTTATATGATTCAATTGAGTCGTATAGGAACGCTTTCCTATATTACGCTCGATACTTCGGCCGAAGATTCCCGAATCATATCTTAGAGTATTCTTCCTCTCTTATCGAGGATTAGAGATTCCTTGTTGCGCATACACTTGCCTTCATGACTAAGTGGCTTAACCCCAACTATGCCGTTGACATTCTGATAGAGTGACTTTTGACATAATCAAAGATCAAGTACTTAACCACAAGACAACGACGATGCCTCAGGTCAAAGGACTACTTACATTATTCCAACCATTAGAGTTACTTGCTTGACATGTGAGTAGACCTCCATGCAAGTACTCTCGTTCGATTGTGTTCAGTGAACTCATTCCCTTAATGAGCACCTACATACTTGTCTTAGTGTCACAACACGAATGGGATGAGACTTTTCATCCTTCCATTTGAAGCAGACACAGTATGTACCGGTCTAAGCATTGCCAGTATCCCTCCGACAATCCAATGACCAGGAACCTTTTTGGACATTTGGTTATGTGAAGAAGGTCTCTATAGTCTAACATCATTAGATTACTTCTTCAATCGATCCATTGTCCAAGGATACACTATTTAGGACATATATCGTTTATTGAGATAGTCCTAATTAGTATCTTTGCCATTTGATGTATAAGAGTCATCCATACATCGATTCAATTGTCCTGAAAGGTTTCTTCCAAAGATTGACTTTCAGGGCATATTTCCAACAGATGGTGACTAGTATTTCATTACACCAAGAAGCGGTGGAGGTCAAGGTGGAAGAAAAATACCAAGTGATTTTGCTTGTTGAAGATCTCTCAAAACAACTCACAAGTGGAGACTCAATAAATTCAGGGTATAAGTGATTCAGAAATTGTTATGACTTTGAAAAATCTACAAGCTAATAAATTGGAGTTAAATTTCATTATTGACGAAACAAGAAAATTGGGGAAGGAAAAATATTTTGATTATTGATTGGCATAATTTAATCTTGTTTACGAAATTAATTTCATAATTATTCCACCTAAATACACACGTCCTCAAGTTGAGTAATTTATTTGGTTAACAAGGGAGTTGTTTACTAGCTAACAAGGTTGTTTTAAGAAGGACTTGAAGTCAAGTTCCTTTCAATGGAGGAGCTTGATTTAGGACAAGGTATGAGTCAATTCTGACGAAGAAATTAAAGAAAATAAAAGGGTAAATTACACTTTACCAACTCAAGTTTGAGGTCCATTTCAATTTCTTACATCTTTAAAACATTTTAATTTCATACCTCAAGTACTATTTTATTTCAATATAATACATTTGTTACGTTTTCCATCCATTGATCCGTTAAGAGCTAACGTGGCTACCACATTTATGCCACGTGACTGCCAAATGTGTGCCACATGGCAAAAAATATAATTTTTTAATGAAAACAAAGCCTGAATCTTTTTTAAAAAAAAATTGAAAACTCAAAACCCACCCCCACCTCCCCCGCAACCCTTCCCTACCCCTCTTCTCCATCCCGAGCCTCCCAACCACCTCCCTTTCCTCCACTCACTTTATCCACAGTGCAGGAATTGGATTCGAGGAAGAAACCTAGAAGCCGAGATGTGAGGAGGAGGTTTTCGACATACTGAGCGTACTAGCAGACCCAAGAGGAGAGTTCCCAAGCTACAGGGGTAGAATCATCTTTGAAATTAGAGAGACTGAGGTAGTTTCTACCGTCTGCGGGGGGGGGGGGGGGTAGACGGCGAGCTGGTCCTGGAGGATGAAAGAGCCGTACTTGATCACGTGGTGGATGGCGATAAGACACTTGAGGGCGACAACTAAGTGGTGGGTGGTTTGGAGATGGTCCATAAGGGATTCGACTGCGGCGGAGGCGGTGGCGTGTGAGCTATTGCCAAAGTTGAGGAGATTGTCCAGGTGTTTGGGTGTGAAGGGGTCGTGGCTTGGGAGGCTTAGGAGGGAGAAAAGGGGTGGGGAGGGGTTGCGGGGGAAGTAGGGGTGGGTTCTACGTTTTTTTTTTTTTTTTTTTTTTTTTGCCATCTGACACAAATGTGGTAGCCACATCAGCTCTTAATGGATCAATGGATGAAAAATGTAACGGAGATATTATATTGAAATAAAATAGTACTTAAGGTATGCAGTTGAAATGTTTTAAAGATGTCGTAAGAAATTAAAATGGACCCCAAACTTGAGATGGTAAAGTGTAATTTACCCAAAATAAAATGTTTCAAATTCTAGAAAAGAAGAGATATGACGACGGAAAAGGTAGCATGAAATATTCTGGTGTTAGAATTGGATGTAAAATATATCATTTTGAAGGGAATGGCAAGTAGAATAAGATTCATGGTTTTACCATGAACTCGTTGTGTTTAAGGCCAAAATGATCATTTAGACTTCCAAAACTGCAAAATAAACTTTGTAAGAAATTTGGACTTTTCAATTTTTGTTTGAATTCATGTTGTTTAATTTCCTAAGAGCCATGAGCTTTCCCTAGGGCCTATGATTAAGTTTATTTAATTGTTTGGCTCCCAATATTATACATCATTCAAGAATTATTAAATAAACTTTTCGGTTTTCTCCAAACTCTGGTGGACTCAAGAAAACTTTGTTCTTCGAGGGTTTATGTTTGTATCCCTTCTATGCTCGTGCTGCGCCAATTGGTACTAGAACCCATAGCCAACCTCATCAAGTTGATGTTGAAGATATTCCTATTTTCCAAGGAAGTTATGTCATTAAAGATTTTCTCTTGTGAGTTGAGGATGTAGAGAAACTTTTCAAGATACAACCAATTTCGGGAAGGAGGATGGTGAATATGATAGCTTCTTGTTTAGATGGTGATGTGTGTTTATGGTAGGATCAAACGCAACAGTCTAGGCGACAACAAGATAAAAATCCTATCAAAACTTGGTGTTGGTTAAAGCGACAAAATGTTAAGCAATTTTTTTCCAATTTTTACAAATTATATTTGGTAAGAACGTTGTTGAAACCAAATTCGCACACCTGCATGAGTGGGGGTTGAACACAAATTCGAGTAAACCTAAGCAAGCTGCAAAACAGTAAAACAATCGTGAGCAAGCCTTAGACCTAAGAAGTGTGCCGGCCAAAGGCTCTTTGCCAGTCAAGTTAGTGAATGATTTTAGACTCAAGCAGTGGGCAAGAGAATTGAAGCGTATAGATTGCGTTACTGTAGATGAACCATAGATGAGTGTATTTATACCATGGGAGAAAAATCTTTTAGATAGAATCCTCATTCTAAGCTGGGAGAATGCTAGAGGATTTTTAGTAAGTAGATATTGTATCCTCTTAGAAGCTGTGATTACTTGCGGAGCACACCTATCCCTGGATTGTAAGGACTCCAAGACTTATAGGATCTGATTGAGTCCATATCCATATCAGATCTTGCTTCTTGCGAAACAAGCATAGTCATTTAGAGGAGTTGCTAGGATTCAGCCCAGTGCCCCGAAGTAAATTGCTAGTGGCACCCTACTCTGTCTGATACAGCTTAACTTGGAGCTAGTGAGTTTATGATCGGACTTCTGAGGTAACAGCATTTGGATCAGACTTACTCCAACCCTGGAAAATCGTCATCCCATAATTGCCCTTAACTATCTATCTGAGAGGTAACCCGTTACCCTTGAGGATGGATTGTTATCCAAAGACCATGCATTTCGGAGTAAGCTGGAATACATACCATTTAATCTTCATGAATGCAGGGTGACCTCTAATACTGATGTGGCAGCCTTTCAGATTTAGACATGTACCTTCGTGTATCGTGGCATAAGGTTCGTAATGATGAAGCGTTGTGTGCAATGCTTGTCCATGAGAAACGAGAAATCTTCTTCAATATTCTTTGTTTATCCCAACCGTCACATCGGTTGATCCCAAGACAAGTCGGCCTGAATTCAACGGCTTGATGATTCCACCAAACAAATGCCTATATATTCTCGTGTTTTACTACTTCACTTTACCACAAAGTTCTAAGTTGTTCATCGTTAGAAAAAAAGCTCCAAATTTTTATCTGTACCTATTTCAAAATCTTTTCTCCCTTTCGAATCTTCCCTGAAGGCGTTTTCAAGCAAGAAGTCCAAACCAATTAAGGTCTCCCTCCATAATCTTCCTCTGACGAGAGATCGTAATCGAAAGGAAGGTGAATCTTTTGTTGAAGAGAATCATGATATTTTGAACGACTGTAATGTTTGGTGGGAACCTAGTCATGATATCTACACCGATTTACCGCCGTCATTCGACCCTCGCCGTCTTTGTACTAGAATCTACCCCTGGTTCCTGGACCTGGGTCATTATATACAAGTTGAATGGATGAAGTGGAAGAGTGCATCGGGTGTGTTGTGTGATTGCATATACCACTATAACTCAAGGAATTGTTTTATAGAATTGCAATAAGGCCAATAATGCTTTAGCACATGCAAAAAATGTTGGGTGGCCAGTCATCAAATGTGCAAAAAATAAGTGTATCCGATATGAGAATACTTCGTTGGATGTGTAGGCACACGAAAAAAGATTAGGTACAAGGATATATGAGGTAAAGCAAGAGTGACCACAATTGAAGATAAGATTAGAGAAAATTAATCGGTTAAGGTGGCTTGGACATGTGAAACGAAAAGCTACAAATGTTCTAGTTAGAAAATGTGATTATTAGATGCTTAGGCAAAGGTAGAGGAAGACCTAGGAAGATTTGGAAAGAAACTTTAAAAGATATGGAGTACTTGGAGCTAACGAAAGACTTAGCGTAAAACTGAGCATAATGACGTTCTAAAATTTATATAGCCAACTCCACTTAGTAAGATAAGGCTTTGTTGTTGTTTTTGTATTTAAACAAAATATTATGAAATTAAGCTAAATGACAACTTGAATGATGATCGATTATTATGTCAAATTATTTTTTCTTTGTCGCTGCTGTGTCTTAGAACACACATGGGCAGATACTAGATAGATATGAAGCATGCATAAAACAGCCAGTAAGTTGAAAGTCGAGTACTAATTTAGATGGAACAAAGCCATGCATAAAAATATATTACATAATAGAGAAGTAGGTGTTTTTGTGTGTGTGGCTTTTTAGCTTAGTACAGTGAACGCTCAAATGAAAAATGGAAGCTTAAGAACAAAAACATAAAGAACGACAAAGTAAACAGGTGTCTGGAACCTTTTTCATATTTCTTATTCTAGAATACTATTATTATTCTTGAATAGTACCAGCAGAACACCTCTCTCTCTGAAAAGAAGAAAGCATATTTATGGAATTTTTTTTTATATGTGCCACTGCAAAGTAGAGATCAATATTGCTACTATTTTCAGGAATGCACGCATTTTAATTATATATTGTTCAGTCACTTACCAAGTAGTAAGAGAATAGCCTTATAATAGTTTTTTTTTTTTTTTTCTTTTTAAGCTTCTTTGAACAGATGTTTTTTTTTTATTAAACTTGTTTGTATTAATATCTTATGTTTTTCAATAAATTAAATATTTCCTAATGAATAATGATTTTAATCATACATATACGTAATTGCATGTATTGGATGGTACTATAGGTATATCACCATATCGCTGACGGTGGTCAACAGTTTCAATCAGTAATGTACAAAAAACCAATCGCGGAAAGTTTACAAGCTTCTGCATATCGATTCATTGCGAATAATAAAATAAAATACAACATCCGAACCTAGCTACCTAATTCACAGGGGATCTAAATGTTAAAATATGGAACGGCTAGGATTTGTAGAATGCTAGGGTTGTGTTGTTGATACCGGAGAATACCCAATATTTTCTTATTGTCATAATCTGTACAGATATACAAGATTTATACAAAGCAAAATCATCTATTCTAGGAAGTCAACTCTAAGAGATCAATACATGATTTACATCCCTACAATCAAGGAACTAAATATCCTAAATGATATTGCCGTCTAATACTCCCCCTCAAGGTGGAGTGTGAATGTCAAGAACACCCATCTTGCCAAGAAGAGATTGAAACGCAGCTTGCCCTAATGGTTTGGTGAAAATGTCAGCTAGTTGCTGTCCAGTAGGGATATAGGCAGTCGTAATAACCCCAGATTGAATCTGTTCACGAACAACATGACAATTGATTTCTATATGCTTAGTACGCTCATGAAAAACCGGGTTAGCTGCTATATGGAGGGCAGCTTGGTTATCACAGTATAATTTGGCCGGTCCATGGTGATCAACACGTAAGTCAGCTAATAAAACCTTCATCCATGTAAGTTCACATGTGGCTGAGGCCATGGCACGATACTCGGCTTCGGCCGAGGATCTTGAGACAGTAGACTGTTTCTTGGTTTTCCACGACACTAGTGCACCTCCAAGAAATATGCAATAACCCGTAACGAATCTTTGTGTGATTGGACATCGAGCCCAGTTAGCGTCACAATAATCGCTCAATATTAAATTTCCCTTGGAGGGAAAAAGAAGACCTTGTCCAGGTGCCCCCTTCAAATAACGCAAAAGACGGTGAACCGCGTCGAGATGAGGCTTTCTCAGTTGTTGCATAAACTGACTGAGGATATGAACTGAATACATAATCTCTGGTCTAGTGATTGTGAGATAAATAAGTTTCCCAACAAGTATTCTATATTGCGAAGCATTGCGGAGAAGTTGTCCTTCCATTGGAGATAGTTTCAAGTGTTCTTCCATGGGAAATTTTGCAGGTTTTGCACCCAGTAAGCCAGCCTCATCAAGAATGTCAAGTGTGTATTTTTGTTGGGAGATTGAAATCCCTTGAGAGGACCGAGCTACCTCTAGGCCAAGGAAATATTTTAAGTGTCCAAGGTCCTTGATTCGAAAATAGGTGTGAAGGAAATGCTTAAGATCGTGGATGGCCACCTCATCGTTACTTGTGATGATCATGTCATCAACATAAATGAGTACAGCGGTAAATGAGTGTCTATGCACCTTAGTAAATAGAGAGTAATCTGCCTTGGACTGTTGGTAGTCGGCTTGGTGGATGGCTGTGGAAAATTTGTGGAACCAGGTGCGTGAAGCTTGCTTGAGTCCGTATAAGGATTTGTTGAGTCGACAAACATTGTTCTACCCCTGTCAACAAAGACCAGGAGGCAGGTGCATATAGACTTCTTCACATAGGTCACCATGAAGAAAGGCATTTTGGACGTCCAATTGATGAATGGACCAATTGCGTACGGAGGCAACGGCGAGGAAGCAGCGTACTGTGATTAATTTGGCAACGGGAGTGAAGGTTTCTTTGTAATCGATACCTTCCCGTTGTGTAAAACCTTTGGCAACGAGGCGAGCTTTGTAGCGCTCAACAGTACCATCAGAGTTGTACTTGATCTTGTAGACCCATTTGCAACCGATGGCGCGATGATCGGGAGGAAGGCAAGTGAGGGTCCATGTGTTTTGTTGGTCAAGAGCAAGAAGTTCAGCGTCCATTGCAGCCATCCAGTTAGGATCACTATGAGCCTGCTCAAAGGATGTGGGCTCGACTGTAGTGGTAATAGCACCAGCAAAGGAGCGATGCGAATGAGAGAGGTGAGCATAAGAAACATAGTGAGATAAAGGATAGCGAGTACCTGACATGGAGGAGGACGAGGCGCTGAGGTGTTGGACATGATATAAATGGTACCCTTGAAGCCTTACGGAAGGCTTGGAGACGCGTCCAGAATGGCGAGGGGCAAATGGTGGAGGAGTTGTGAGTGTATCGGTTGGAGGTGTGTCGGTGGGGGGTGTGTCGGTGGGGTTAGAGGTATCTGTGGGTGGTGGCATGGGTGTTGGTGAGGAGATAGGACTCACGGGTGGTTAGGGAATAGGCGTGAGGAGTGGAGGTGATATAGGGGATAAAGGGACAGAGTGTTGGGTTGGGGAATGGGCAGGAGGTGTATGGGTGTCTTGAGTAAAAGAGATGTCAGGTTGGTCGGGTAGGGGTAATACTAAGGTATCAGGTTGATGATCAGGTTGCTGAGTAATATAGGGAAAAGTGGTTTCATGAAAAACAACATCACGGGAGGAAAAGAATTTATGAGTGGCGAGATCATAAACACGGTAACCTTTTTGGCCTAAAGGATAACCAACAAAGATGCACCGCTTGGCACGTTGATCAAATTTGTGAGTGGGGTGGAGATTTGTGGCATAACGTAAACACCCAAAGACTCGTAGGTGGGGAAAATCTGGAAGATGGTGATGTAAAAGTTCATATGGTGTTTTGTGAGAGAGGAGTGGTGTGGGTAAACGATTAATTAAGTAACAGGCAATTTGTATGCTTTCCCCTAAAAAAATCAATGGTAAATTTGCTTGGAAGCGGAGTGCTCAACTGACATTCAAGAGATGACAATGTTTCCGCTCAACAATCCCATTTTGTTAGGGTGTTGACAGGCAAAAAGACTGAAAAATAATGCCTTTGCTAGAAAGAAAAGAACACAATGAAGTGAATTCACCTCCATTGTTAGCCCGTATCGTTTTGATCATATAATTAAATTGTGTGTGCACCTAAGCAATGAACGAACGTAACAACCTTTGTGTTTCAGATTTAAATCGCATAAGATGGATCCAAGTGTAACAAGAATAATCATCAACAATGGTTAAAAAATAGCAAGCCCCCGAATGGGAATTGACTCGATGAGGTTCCCAAATGTCACAATGTATCAAATCAAAAGGTGCGGTAGAAGAAATAAAACTTGACGGAAAAGATAAACGGGTTTGTTTTGCAAGGGGACAAACATCACATGAATGACTAGAATCAACCATGATTGTTGGAACTTGCTTGTTCAAAACTTGAAGAGGATCGATGGAGGGATGACCTAAACGTTGGTGCCAAAGGTTGGAATGACGGCTAACATTATGGATGAGGCTAGGGTTTTGTTCTGGCGCCAAGTACTAGAGTCCATTATATCGCTTGCCCAGGCCAATCGTCCTCCTCGTATCCATGTCCTGTATCACACAAAAATCCGGAAAGAAAATCACTATGCATCTTAGTGCCTCAATAAGCTTGCTAACAGATAATAAATAAACCCGAAAATTGGGTACATGTAGCACATCATCAAGTTTAATATGAGGGTAACTCGTATGGAACCAATGGATTCAAAGGTCGCTTGCCCTTCATTGGGCATCTGAACGGACTCGAACATGGACAAGGATTTATTGTCGAGCAAGTGTGATGAGGGGGATATGTGATCCGTGGGCCCACTATCAAGAATCCAATATAATGTTTTCTGTGAAGAAACTGCTGACATATTTGAGGAGGGTGTGATTATACCTGTAGCATTTGCATAGTGTTGTGTATTACCATCGAGATTGGTCTTCTTAAGCATCGCCATTATTTGATTGTATTCCTCTGTAGTAAATTTTGGACCATCACTAGTGGTTGCCTTGTGTTGTGGTTCAGCACCTTTGATGGCTTCGGCTTCCCCCTTAACTTGGTTGGCAGCACTCTTTCTTTTGTTGGGAGGTTTCATGGATTTCCCATGGTATTTGTGGCCAGGTGGAAAACCATTCAAGTAAAAACACTTGTCCACAGTGTGATATTTTTTATCACAATACGTACACTGAAAGGGTGTGTTTCCCTTGGATGTCTGAAAAGCTTGCACCGCAGGTTCCCTATTATTGGTTACGTGCATGGCATGTAGATTAACATTATTACGATTGAGAGATACCTCCACTTGTTTCTCTTGTTGAAGAACGAGAGAGTATGTCTTTTGAGTGTCGGGAAGTGGCTGCATCAGTAATATTTGTCCACATACTACGGCATATGACTCGTTTAATCCCATGAGGAACTGCATCACTCTTTCTTTCTCATCTTGGTCGTTGACCGTCTTCAATCCTCCACAGGTGCAGGTCGAGGGTTCATGATAGGACGACAATTCATCCCATAGTGCCTTCAACTTGGTATAGTAGGCCGAGATAGATTGTTGTTCTTGCCTGTGTTCAACAATGTCTTGTTTAATCTGATAGATGCGTGTATCGTTTCCTTATGAGAAGCTATCTCGCAAGTCCGCCCATACATCTGCTGCTAAGGTGTAATACGAAATGCTACTCGCGATATCGTCGTGTACAGAGTTTAAGATCCAAGCAAGGACCATGTCATTGCATCTTTGCCATGATGCAAACTGTTTATCAGTTTCTGGTGGAGGATCGATGGTGCCATCAACCAATCCAAGTTTGTTTTTTGCGCTCAAGCTGATTCGCATTGCACGACTCCAGGTATTGTAGTTGTCTCCTTGAAGTGTTTTGGAAACTAAGATGTTCCCAGGTTGATCAGAGGAGTGTAAAGAAAAGGGGTTTGAGATATCAATGGACATCTCTGTTGGTTTTTGGTTTGCTGTTGGTTCTCCCATGGTGGAGATTGTTGTGTTTAGTTGATGTTGCGGAAGCGGCTGGGTATTCAGAGTCACCAGAAACGGTGCTCTGATACCATGTTAAAATATGGAACAGCTAGGGTTTGTAGAATGCTAGGGCTGTGTTGTTGATACTGGAGAATACCCAATATTTTCTTATTGTCATAATCTGTACAGATATACAAGATTTATACAAAGCAAAATCATCTATTCTAGGAAGTCAACTCTAAGAGATCAATACATGATTTACATCCCTACAATCAAGGAACTAAATATCCTAAATGATATTGCCGTCTAATACTAAATATATGGGCATGCATGCTGTAACACGTAGATGCATAGCCAGCCTTGTTTGACCGTTTGCCCTCTCAAGTCTCAACCACAGAAATATAGCCGTCAGGTTTTCTTGTTGCGAGACACGTGCACTGTGCTAATGTTATTGTAATTCTCCAAAATTTGCTTCATAAGACACAGTAGAAAAATTTGTTCATAATTACATTTAGAAAAAAAAAACACAGTCGATCTCCATTTTTGAGAAACAATTTTGGTACATTCATTTCTTAAGCTTTGCGTTCAAACTTGAGTGCAGAGAGAGGAACATAACTTAGATAAACTTTCAAATCCAAATGTCGAAAATAAATGTCAAATTCTCTTTTTTTTTATATATATATACAAACAATATTTTTAGAATCAACATGAGGGAGACTCATATGTAAACGAGGAGCATACTAATTTTGTTAACTGACTTAACCCACAACAGATGCTTTAAAATATGATTTGATAAGTACATTTTAAGTCACCGTCCAACATGGTTCACTTATAAATAAACTTCTTTGCTTTGTCAGAACTCACTCCACAAGGCATCCTCACCATCTAATTAATTTGCTCCTTAGCTTACTGTCTTCTTTCTCCTGCAGCTCCCGTCCTAAAAATTTTTCCCTCCATAGAAATATTGAAATATGGTCTCTTCAAATCATGAGAATGCTAAAGAATCCCCAGCCTTGCCCAAAAGACAAAGGGGAAAAATAGTTGGATTTGCCTTGAGGCTGAAGGAACTAGGAAAGGATGACCCAAGAAAGATTATTCATTCTTTTAAAGTGGGACTAGCTCTCACTTTGGTGTCACTCTTCTACTATTTTAAACCACTCTATGAAGGTTTTGGTCTTGCTGCAATGTGGGCTATTTTAACTGTTGTGGTTGTGTTTGAATTTTCTGTTGGTAAACAACTTCTGTAAGCTCTCAAAATTTAACGAATTTATTTGGTTCTAATTTTTAATATTTGCTAATTATTCTATTTAAACAATTTCAGGAGCAACACTAGGAAGAGGTTTGAATAGAATGTTGGCAACTTTAACAGCTGGTGCTCTTGGCATTGGGGCTCATCGCTTAGCAACTCTTTCTGGAGAAACAGGGGAGCCTATACTAGTTGCTCTCTTTGTTTTTATAATAGGTAATTATATAATACTATCAGAAACAAGAGTTATAAAATTAATTATCTTACTAATTATGTAAATCAACTTATTAAATATATCATATTGTAATTTCTTTGCAGCTGGAATAGTGACATTCCTGAGATTCATTCCCCAAATTAAGGCGAGGTATGATTATGGAATGCTGGTATTCATATTGACATTCTGCTTGATTTCGGTGTCTGGTTATCGGGATGAAGAGGTGATAGAAATGGGATTTGAGAGGCTATCTTCAATAGTCCTTGGAAGCTGTGCTTCTGTAGTTGTATGCACTTTCATATGTCCGGTATGGATTGGGGTGGATCTTCACAATCAGATTGCTACCAACATCGAAAAGCTTGGGATTTTCTTAGAAGGTACGTACTATAGGATGTATATATATACTTGAACATAACAGCGGTATTATGCTGCCTGTGTGAAGACTAATATTCTTATAAATTAGATGAAAAAGTCATCAACTCCTGCAAAGGTTATTGGAGGTTATTTCACTGCAAAAAAATAAAATAAAATAACAGTTGCACTGGGAACCTAACCTAGTAACACGGAATTTAACCGTAAAGAACCTTAGCAGAAATATATTTTGTTCCCTTTTTATGGGCAAGTTTTGTGGATCCTAGTATGAGGAAAAACAAATACCTATGACAAACACATGCACAATTGGATTAGTATTTGCCTCTACATTTACTATATATCATGTGAAAATTTACGTACTTTGATTTTTCTTTTTATTATTACTGCCACGAACCATCAGAACTTAACCAGTTAAAACTAATTATTTGCAGGATTTGGAGATGAATACTTTAAAATATCTGAGGATGGACAGCCTATAAACAAGTCATCATCTCTTCAGCGATATAAAAGTGTTCTAACTTCAGGTAGCAAGGAAGAAAGCATGGTGAGAATTATATATCTTTCTCATCTTCTATAACTTTATTACCAGGAAAATTATGCTTGAATTCCACTCTGAGTTGTTTGATTTCTATTGTCCAGGCCAATTTGGCAAGATGGGAACCATGCCACGGAAAGTTCAGATTTCGTCATCCATGGAAAGAGTACCTGAAAGTTGGGAATGTAACTCGCCAATGCGCTTTCAAAATTGAATCTCTCAACAACTACCTGACCTCTGAGATCCAAGTATGACAATAAATGTATGTATGCATTTTAATACAAATTTATTAGGCCTATTATAACTTGTCTTTGTTAACCTTACAGTCACCACCAGAAGTTCGAAATATAATTAAAGGGGAATGCACAGTTATTAGCTCAGAATGTGGGAAAGCATTGAAGGAACTAGCATCTGTGATCCGAAAAATGACTGAATCATCAGCAGCAGAACTTCACATTACAAACTCAAAAGCAGCTGCTGAAAAGCTCAAATCTGTAATCAGATCAAGTTTGTGTAAACATGGAGATTACCTAGAGATAATACAAGCTGGAGCAGTAGCTTCTCTACTGTTTGAAGTTGTCAAATGTACAGAGGAAGTTGCTGATGCTGCTCAAAAACTAGCATCCCTAGCACATTTTAAGAATGCTAAGCCTAGAGTAACCCCAGAGAAGCAAGAATTACCTTCACAAGAAGCTGTAAAGCAAGTATCAGGCATCAATGGGGCACATCATGTTATAACGATAAATTTGTCTCAAAGTTTACCCGGAAGTGAGAATTCGTCCCCACCAGTACTGGCTCCAAGAATTGAATTGTGCACTTTGGGATGAGTAGTTTTTGGTTCTCTGTTAAGAAATGAATTGATAGATGTGCTTGTACTCGTCATATGTGTTTTTTTTCTCCCTTTTAGGCATTAGCATGCATATATACTGTTAGGGAGTTCATGTGTTGCTTTTCACCTAGAGCTTCCTCTTGAAGCTCAGAGGTTTGTACTTGCTGCAAATAATGAATGGCTTACTCAAAACAGAAACGCCTCTCTTGTCTTGTTTCATAATTCACAATTCGAATCATTCTCCATTGGATGGATACAGGAATTAGTTTAGTTTAATATGATTAGATAGTTTGATCACCTTTGATTCATTTAGACATGGCTTTAATAAACAAATTTACGGACTAACGTGAGAATCATGAAATGATTCATACACTAATGCTACAATTTACTCAACTAGAAATATATGAACTGATGTAGAATAGATAGCCGAGTGGATTGAAGACGAAATGGATCGAAGGAAGACAAAAGAATGCGGTGGAAATTTACAGATTTGGCATCTGAGCTTTGTTTTGGGCGCATAATACCTTACCAAAAAGAGTACAACGTCCCGGTTCAAACTCTTTGCTTTTTTGTGACATGGATTTTAGCCATCTGAGGTCTTTTAGACTTCCAAAACCACAATTTAAAGTTTGTAATAATAATCGGACTTTTCAACTAACGTTTGATTTTCATCTTTACATTTCCTAATACTTCTTTTACATTCCCTAAGACCGCCATGAACTTATCAAGGGTCGAGTTAAGTCTATTTAAGCCTTATGGCTACTATTGTAATCATCAATTCATAATTAGTCAATTATCTTTTTGGATTTTCTCTCAAACTCTGGTGGATTCTAGAAAACTTGGCTCTTCGAGGGCATACGTTTTTAACCCTCTACGCTTGTGTCAATTGGTACCAGAGTGGGGTTCTCCCATCTTGGCATCGTTCATTCTATCTACGGGTGATCGTGATCCTGTTGCCCCCATCACTAGAGTGGACATGTACACTCAAAATGCGCGGATTCAAAACTTGATTAATCAACTTGGGGAACTTTGTGTGATGTTGCTTTCAGCCCCTGGGCCAAATAACCGAAGGGCTGCCAAGGAAATATTTAGGGAGGTCAGAGGCCTCGCATCCAAGAAAGTGAATCAGAGTCCAAAAAAGAAGTTGTCGACCTGCCCCCAGCTAACAATTCAAATCATCAAAACCGCAACTACTTTGATTATTTTCGGATTGAAGACAATATTCTGAATTTCACGGGGAATTTGAAGATCAAAGATTTCTTAAATTGACTGATAGAAGTAGAGATTTCTTTGAAGTCATGGAAATTCCTAAGACGACAATGGTGAAGATGGTTGCCTTCCGCTCAAAGTGACTACTGCTGTTTGGTGAGACCAATTGCAGAACATCTGCCAGAGGCTAAGGAAAAATAGGGTTCGAACATGGAGAAAGATGAAGCAGCTCCTGATGGATTATACAGATGATTTCATGCGACTTTCTAAACATAACCATCTGACGGAGACAGAAAAACAAAAGGTTGCAAGGTATGTGAATGGGCTAAAATTCTCCATTTAAGAGAAGATTGGATTGCAGAATATGTGGACTTTGCAAGAAGCCATTACAATGGCTTTGAAGGCAGAAATAATGGAAAAGGAGAGGCGTCAGACTTCTTTTCGAAGAAATGTGTCCAAATATTCGGAAGCCACTGTTGTCACACCTGTAGATAAGGGGAAACTTGTGGCGCATGGTTCTGGACGATTGAAACTATCAAATTTTCCTTCTCAAGCATCCAATGAAAGAAGTAGCCCAAAGGTAGAATCCATAAGCCGAACCTATGGCAGACATTTGTTATCGGTGTAACAAATCAGGGCTCGGTCCAACATCTGTCGCAAATGCCGGCAAGCCAACTTGATGTAGGTTGACGTGAATAATGATGAAGAATAAGAAGAGGAAGTTGTTGACGATGACTATGCAGGGGCTGAGTTCGCAACTGAAGAAGGAATGGAACGCCTCACTTTGGTGTTGTAGCGAGTTCTCTTGGGACAAAAAGAGGCTAGGAAATGGGACTGTATTTTTTTATTTTTGTGTTCCATTAATGGCAAGGTCTGCAAGGTGATTGAAGACAATAAGAGTTGCAAAAAAAGAAAATTCCAAGAAATTGATTTGGTACCCGGAGCTAGTCTACCAAATCTTCCAAATTACCAGATGAGTCCCGCAGAGAACAAAATATTAAGGAAGCATATTAATGATTTGTTGATAAAAAGGCTTTATCAGGGAGAGTATGTGTTTGGATTAATATTTAACACTGGGCTTTATGAAATGAGGCCCAAGGGTGTCACAGCGAAATGGGGACTTGCCCGAAGCCCAGCAATGAAGCATGAAGCAAAATGAGGCCTTTTCAGCCAAGACATAGGCCATGTGCCTAGGGATGAAGTGATAAATGACAGAGACCAACTCACCACCAGTCAAAAAACACTTTCTAGTGGCATTACAAGTAAATAGATGATGACTCACTACCCTCGACCAAGAGTAAAGCTAAAGCAGTCGGGCCAAATTGTCTATAAAAGGGAAAAGAGACACCAGAGACAAGGACACTCAAACAACCAATCAATCAACATACAAACTCTGCTCTCAAGCCAGTTCATACCTAGAAAGCTGAAACTTGCCTAGATTTAGTCCTTTTAGCTCTTACAAAAGCTATCTTTTGTCTAGTGTAAAAGACCTACTACTATCCCTTAGTGTTGTAGTATCGATTCCCTCATGTAAAATTTGTTTACCATCCATCCCTTTTAGCTTATAACCTCTGTAAAATCAAAGAGAAGTGGCTGCAAAGAGTTCAACCTTGCCCGACAAGGTGAAATCTTGCCCAAGTCTCTTTGTTTGTACTTTCATTTAGTAGATTTATCACTTAATGTACTTTTCAACATGTATTCAAGTTATTTCCAATTGTTTCCTACCTAAAAGTCCCATTTGCATTTGAATATGGTTAACTTGATGAACCTATTTTTGCTAAACTATGCTCGAGGAAATGGTTAAAAGAACCCTGATCTCCCTTCGTTTTGAACTTACAAGATTATGAACTAAAAGTCCTTGTTTACAAGGCAAGAAAAAAAACGTAATGCAGACTTAACCCATCTATGACAATCCTTTGATAACAAGAAGCTTAAGTAACTTGGGGCGCAAGTAATCAACTTAAACCACACTTGTTCAAGCATTTGTTATACTGAGATAACATTGGCACGCCTAACACTTTGTTAGTTTTGATTGTAAGTCTCAAGGCCTATACCTAAGGCCTCACAAAGGCACCTTGCAAACTAACTACAAAACTCTCATTGCAGCACATCAATAAGTGAGAACAAGCCCCATAATTTATCCAAAGTGCCAAACCCCTAGGGAGCTATGCGAGGGAAATCTTGCCCCGAACATAGTTTTGGCATGCTCAATGGACCTTTATATCCCTGATAATCTTGTATGCTAAGAAGAAGAAGGAAGAAGCGAACTTTCAGGTGGAACATAGAGTACGGGCCACCCCATTGTCTAACAAGATCAGACATGACAGATCACCCAGAAGATTTTCCCTTCCTACAAGGCCCTGCGATTCTGGAGAGCCCAACTTCTTCCTAGAAGTTGAGTGGAAAAGTTACAAATAAATACTTGCAAGCTACTATGGTACAAGTACTAAAAAGCATGGAGAAGATTTCTCTGGAGACTAGAGGAGAAGTCAGCAGACTTTTTTCGCTAACAGGGAGTCTGCAAAGGAGATTGGAGTTGGAGTACTCTACCCCAAAAGATGGTCATGCCAGGGAAATGATAAGAGAGGCAAGTCTTGAGAAAGAGCCAATGATTCCCCTGTTTCCTTTACTCGAGGAAAAGAAAGATAGAGGGAAGAAGAAGGATGAGCCTGGAACTAGTAAGCCTAAAATGGAAGAAATCCAGAAAACAAGTGTACCCGATCCTATATTATTCCCACTAGATAGTAGGGGAGAACATGTTAGATCGAAGGAAGTTTGGATGACTTAGCAAGTAGGAGAGCCCAATGAAAAAGGTGTACCCCCAGCTGTGGGCAAGCCCCTGTTGGAAATATGCCCTGAAAGTCAATCTTTGGAAGAAATCTTTCAGGACAAATGAATCGATGTATGGATGATTCTTATACATCAAATGGCAAAGATACTAATTAGGACTATCTCAATAAACGAAATATGTCCTGAATAGTGAATCCATGGACAATGGATCGATTGAAGAAGTAATCTAATGATGTTAGACTACAGAGACCTTCTTCACATAAACAGATGTCCAAAAAGGTTCCTGGTCATTGGATTGTCGGAGGGATACTGACAATGCGTAGACCGGTACATACTATGTCTGCTTCAATTGGAAGGATGGAAAGTCTCATCCCATTCGTGTTGTGACACTAAGACAAGTATGTAGGTGCTCATTAAGGGAATGAGTTCACTGAACACAATCGAACGGGAGTACTTGCATGGAGGTCTACTCACATGTCAAGCAAGTAACTCTAATGGTTGGAAAGATGTAAGTAATCCTTAGACCTGAGGCATCGTCGTTGTCTTGTGGTTAAGTACTTAATCTTTGATTATGTCAAAGTCTCCCCATTCGAGGGTGTCCACGGCATAATTGGGGTTAAGCCACTTAGTCATGAAGGCAAGTGTATGCGCAACAAGGAATCTCTAATCCTCGATAAGAGAGGAAGAATACTCTAAGATATGATTCGGGAATCTTCGGCCGAAGTATCGAGCGTAATAAAGGAAAGCGTTCCTAAACGACTCAATTGGATCATATAAGAAGGAATAATCACATTAGGGGTTTGACATGATATATCCATACCCTAATGATGTGATTGAGAGTATTGTATTAGAGAAGGATTGAATTACATTGTAATTCCAACTGACTAGGTTCTCCGAATAAACTTCTACATTAGCTTGGGTAGCTATGACATATGGTTAGATGTCACTCATAGCTTGTGAGTTCTTCTAGATGATTAGATGTAGTCGTCAAAGAAGAAAGGTGAATTAAAATGAGGTTTTAATTCACTAAGTGATTGAATTAAATATAAGCAATTGGATTAATGCCAATCACCTCACTGCCTTGCTAATTAGAACCTAAAAGATTGTTCACCACAACACTATTGTAGTGAGTAATTAATGGATGATGGAAACAATTAATTGGATTAATTATGTGTTGTGATTAATTTAGAAAAGTCTAAAGAAATCATAAAAGCGATAAAGATCGTTTTGGGCTTAAAGAAACGTTCGGGTTTAATTAGGCCCATTGGGCCTAAACCCATTGGGCTTTTATTCAAGCATTGGATGACTTGAAATAATAAAAGCCCCAAGCCCAAAAAAACAACACAAGAGGGCCGGCCATATTATGTGGGTTTTGGAGAGATATTTAGTCAAGTGTTGACTAGGTTTTCTTTTTGTCTATATAAGCAACTTTATAAGATATTGTTCATTAGGGTTTTTGTGAGTTTTGAACAACAAAAGAGGCAAAAGAAAATAGCTCTCTTGAACCACAAAAGCCGGCCACCAAAGGGGGTTTTTACTAATCTCTCTTACACCCTTTTGGTTATTCCTTCATCCTTCTCACTACACTAGTGGGTGAGGATCTTTAGAGGTTTCCTACTTTGGGAACTTGAAGAGAACCTAGGAGCACTCATTGTAACAAAGTGGAGGAGGCAAGGAGGGAAGCTAGGCTCAAGGATTTCAAGGAGCAAAGGCCTTGGAGGTGGTCCATCCTTGGTCTTAAGTCTAGATCAAGAGGTATAAGACTAACCTTCACTTTGTTCTTGATTCCAAAAAAAATTGTTTTGATGCATTATATATAAACCTATGAACCTTGAAGGGGATTTGCATGACTATAGCTTTGATAATCTGTTATAAATGCTTCCGCTGCTTTCGTATATTAAATTTGATTTGTATATGCATGATAGTCATTATGAAATCCCATTCTAGAATCTCATAAATTTCCCTTCAGCCCCCTCCTTCTAGGCTGCCACCGTTGGCTAATAAGGGAGGGGAGGCCAAATGGAGACAGCCAAAACCTCAGAAGGAAGCTTTCTCGGGCAATAAACGTAGCCCGAAATGGGGACCTCCTTACACCCCACATAATAATGAGTTAGCAAAGATGAAAAGGATGGTGGTCCAAAATGCCCAACCATAGGTTTGCCTGATGTTCAGGATCACATACCAGAAGCCTTCCCCGGAGTATATTGATGAGCAGAACCTCATTCCCCTTAACTTCAAGATGCCTGCATTCCCAACCTTCAGTAGGAAGGACTGTAATGTGTCTTCTATAGACCACATTTTCAAGTTTTCCAACTACTGCATGGTGTTTGAAGACAATCCTAACTACAAGTTGAGGTTGTTTGGAATTCATTGGTCGGCTTAGCATCTCAGTGGTACTCTCTATTACCTCATAATTCTATTGCCAACTAGGGGCAAATGGCTTTCCACGAGCAATTTTATAGGGTGGAGCTCGAGATGACTACCAACGATCTAGTGGAGGTGAAACAATATGAGCATGAGTCGACTATAGACTTCATGATGAGGGAATACAAGGATGAGATGCCAGTTCCCTTTCAACCATGCTCAACTTATATCTATTTATCAGAAAGCTTTGAAATTACCATTGAGAAAGAAGTTCTATGATGTATAGTTTAATGAGTTGCAGGAGCAGGTAATAGCTGCTACCAAGTATGAGAAGTTGTTAACTGAGGAGTAGCAAGTAAAGCATTCATCCAAAGTGCCCTCTTTCTACAAGAACAAAGCTGTAATAGACCAGTTGAAGTTCAAAGGTATTAAGTCAGGAGAAAATGATAGCAATATAGGTAAAGGAATTGACTTGAGTGCGGCCGAAATGACCACTCATTTCAAACCTTTGATAGTGAAAGGATTAGTCCAGCCTATCAAGGACCAAAAAGTTGTCATGAATGATGGAGGGTTCGTGCGCATGAAGTCCCCAAACTACCAAACCTATTCTTTTGATCTAACCAAGGCAGCTAACATCTATAAGGAGTTGGTGAGGGCTAGGGTGATCTTGCCCGACACCACAAAAAAGATGCCTAAACCAGAAGAATTAGAAGGAAAGAAGTATTGTAAACTTCACTACACCTTTAATCATTCCATAGCCAATTGTGTACAGTTTAAGGACTGGATACAAGACCTTATAGTCAAAGGAAAACTATTGTTTAAGAAACCACATGCAAATATGATGATTGATACAGAGACCACATTAAACATAATCAACCTTAATTGGGTTGAGAAAGGAAAAACAAAGGCTACCTGGAAGGTGAAAGGAGAAAGAAAGCAAGTAGCCAGATCTACAGAAAGAGTTAGAGGGTTGCCTGACAGACCCAAAGCGGCTGTAATCAAGGAAGTGGTTTTATGCAGTAAATGCCAATGTGAATGTGAGTTGGAGGTACCAGTATCAGGCGCCATTATTGACTGATAGTTGGTTAGGAG
This sequence comes from Malus domestica, assembly GCF_042453785.1. Taxonomy (NCBI): domain Eukaryota; kingdom Viridiplantae; phylum Streptophyta; class Magnoliopsida; order Rosales; family Rosaceae; genus Malus; species Malus domestica. Next base: position 17,249,674 of record NC_091663.1, read on the forward strand.
AAAAGAAATAGAAGAACAAGAGGCCCATATGAGTGTTATTCAGACAGTAGAGAAGGAAACTTCCAAGAATGTGTTCTAAAGATTAAAAGGGGATTTTGAGCCTAAAGGTCTTTTTGAGGTATTCAGGAACTATGAGGCCTTTAAAGAAGCTGAGGACAAAGAAGCCAAGGTGCCAAGATAGATAGAAGTGAAACCTCCCTAGCCAAGTTATCACAGTAGTGCAAGGCAAAGATAGAGAGAACGAACCATGAACCCAGTACCCCTAGTTACTAAGAAAGATGCGGCCCGACTCGGCTGAAAATGGTATGTGATAGGCAAGGATGGAAGACCCGTTAAAGAAATAGGGGCATCTATGATGCAAAGGAAAGACAGCATAAAACTCACATAAACTCATTGAAAATTCCCACCATTATTAGAAGTATGCCCACAAAGCCACTCATTTGATGTAATAGCTTTTGGAATACTTATTGTGTTAAACTATTATATGTTTAATGAAGGGCAAAGCTTATTGTTATTCACTATTTATTGTATTGTGTGTTTAAGCAATAAGGGAATCTAAGGAATGTATTTAATCTAAGAGAGAAGTGTTCTAAGTAAGTTAGATTAACGAGACATTTCTCTTATGTTCATTCCTAAAATGTTCCTAGCCATAGGATTGCCAATTGGGCATTGACAATCCGTTAAGGTTAGTATGTGTTATGTTAACTCAAGCGTGAGTATGATTAGTCTCAAGTCATTTAGTTTGGCCATTAAGACAAACATATAGGTGCTCAAAAGGTAATTGAGTACACTGAACAACTATTAAAAGAGAGTTCGAACATACTTGTCATGTAAGAACTTGTATGTTGTAATATGCAAAGTAGTCCTTTAACCTGAGGCATCATAAATGTCTAATCGTTAGGTCCTTAATCTTTGATCATGTCAAAGGCATTCCATCGAAAGTGTCCACGATATTGTTGGGGTTAAGCTATCTAGTCATGTAAGCATATGAATGCACAATAAGGGATCTCTAACCTTCCAGGGTGGATGGAGAATACTCTGAGATATGATTTGGGAGTCTTTGGCCAAAGCATACGAATATGACTTAAGAAGTTTGTTCCAAATCATATTCAATTGAATCATATAGAGAAGTATCACATTGGATAGTAGACATGAAAGAAACTATCACTCAAACAATGTGATTAAGAGTATTGTATTAGAGAATGACTGTATTGCATTGTAATTGTAACTGGATAGGTTCTCCAACCACTTCTACTTAGCTTGGGTAGCCATGACATACTGTTAGGTGTCACTCATGGTTTGTGGAAGCCCTGAGGATTAGCAAACTCTAATCTTCATCAAAGGGAGAATTGAAATGTAGTTTCAATTCACAATCGATTGTTAAGAGTAACAATTGCCCACTGCCTCGCTAATTGGAACCTAATGGATCGTACACCGAGAAAGGATGTAAGTGAAGAAATATAAATAAGTGGATAAGAAATTAAATAGTTTAATTGAGAATGGTCAAGATTAATTAATTAGTTAATTAATCTTATGAAAGGTTTGTATTGGGCTTTTAAGTTGGATTTGGGTTTCGGGGCCCAAAAGGGTTTTTGGTCCACAAGGCCCATTGAGTTTAGGTTGTGTGACAACTAAAACTAAATGGAAATTAACCCAAAAACAAAGTCAAAACCGGCCAAGGGTGAGTGGTAGCAAACTTGGGTTAATTGCAAGTTTGCCACTCACATGTGAGGTGGTATAAATGCAACTTTATAGCCATTCTCTCACTAGGGTTTTCTAAAGGAAAAGAAGAGAAACTTTTTCTCCCTTTTTCTCTATAGAGGTCGGCCACTTAGGGAGACTTTTACTAGCATGTAAAATCTCTCTAAGTCATCCATCTTCTCTTCACACTACATCTTTGGTGTGGAGACTTAGAGGTACCAAACCTTTGGTACTTTTTGCAGTTCCTATCCTCACATCCTCAAGGAGCAAAGGAGATTCCAAAGGAAGAAAAATCACAAGGAAGATTCAAAGAGCTAGGAGGTGACTTGAAGGCCCTCCACTTAGGTGAATCCCTTGTGTAAACAAGGATGAGCTTTAAGGGTAATGAATCTCAAAAACTCTCTTCTCTTTAATGTTGTTAAAGAGTCTTGTGGTTTACCATTCACTAGGCTTTAAAGTCATGGGTTTTAGAATTGTTTTTTAATGCATGCCTACTCTAATGTGTTAATAGTTTTCCTATGTGTTCAAATGTTCTCACATGTTTGAAGGAAATTTTGTGAAAAACATGTTCATTTGAGTAACATCTATGGTATGCAATTAACAATTAAAGGCGGAATCATGCTTGTATGCACTCAACAACAAAACATTACCCATGAAATTCAAAGCCTAGTAGAAGGGTGAACCAAGACTCAACTCAAAACAAAGTGAGTTGAGAAACTTTATACCTTTGTTGATTCCTCTTTGCATAAGCAAAGGCTAATCACCCAAGGAGAGGGCCTTCATTCTTGCTTCTTAGCTCCATGGATTTCTTGGATGAGGATGGTTGAAAGGATTCTCCAAGTTCCCAAAGTTGAGAACCTCTAAGTCTCCACACCAAAATAAAGACAATCTTTGTTTTTCATTTTCTTTGGTAGTTCATATGAGGAAGCAAGTACTACCTGCTTTCGCAGAGATCTACATTTGATTCACGTTCCGAATGTGAAGTACTTTCTCTTCTCACATTAATCTTCTACTTCTTATTAGCCACACTTTTACAACGATTGTAAAACAAAGTTTGTTCCCTTGGAGTTATTTTGCCTTCTTCATTTGACTTCTCCTTTGACTACAATAGTAATGGTCCCTAAACTCCCACTATCTCTCTTGAAACTTATTTCAATTGTGTTATACACATCAAACAATTTGGAGAGCGTGTGGTTATTGTTCACTATATAGTTTACAATAAACTTAGTGAACCATTTGGATAGGGATACAAAAGTGAAGTCCGTGCCTAGTTTTCATCTCGTGAAGTGGTTTTAACACTTCACACTCAATGATTCAAAATCATCATAAGTCCATGTTGATGGACTATTTTTGTCAACCAACCATTATGTTCTAAACATAATTACAAACTTTCAAGAGTTGTTCAAGGCAACTCTCATTTCTTCATACAACAATTTGTAAGTGAAGAATCATGGCACATAAAGTGTACATGCCCTTGTGCTTACTTCTCAAGTTCCTTGTTCATGTAACAAAGAAACAAGCACTAATGTTTGCGTTAACTAAGAGTTGTTCAAAGAAACTCTTACTTCTTCATACAACAATTTGTAATTAAAGAATTATGACATTAAAAGTGTTGTCCTCTTTATGATAGACTTATCTAACATGTTCTTCCAATGATACATTATCAATAGGAAGATTGTGAGGATAAGACTACTTAGGTACATATACAATCCATTTAAGACAATCTATGGGATTGTGGTACCAAGTTCGGAAACTAAAGCTTTCGGCTTTTTCTTTGTCAAGTTTTGGATAGCGTTTGCAAATATATTGGTAAATAAATACATAACCAATATAAATTGATTGATTTTAAGCCATTTGATCCAGGTCTTTAAATCAAATAGCACCACCCACTATTTTTGGCAAATTCCATATCCCTCATCGGAATTCGAGAGTTTTGGAGGAAACTCTTAGTAGGGTATGGGAGACTCATCATTACCAAGCCCACCTCACAATGATATGATGTTGGCTAGCATTAATAATAATGAGAGAGTACGCTTACTCATTTGCATCTCTTGCAAGTACCCATCTTATTTGGCCTCTAGAGAATGAAGCCTCACAATGATATGATGTCGGCTCTATTGCACTTAGTTAAGTCATTCCCATCATGCAAGTTCGAGTAGGGGTTCAAGAACAACCTCACAATGATATGATGTTGATCATTCTCGTTGCCTACCTTCACAACATCATGTATGCATATAGAACTCCTCCTGAGTGTAAGCACGCACTTTGTACTCCCCCATGATAGGGTGAAATCGGTGTACGAGTCACAAAAGATCAGAGCCTACCACGGTGGAAGGCCATGAAAGAGTGTTCAAAGCACTCTCACGCTTATCAACTTAAGAATGGTTTGGTTGAGGGTTTTAGGTCTCATCACATATAAGCATGCATTTTAATCTTATTAAAACAATTTGGTCCTATTACAACTATTGGTCCATGTGATTGATTTAGTTGTACATGATACTCCCACTATGCTTGTAAAACGGTTTTTAAAGCAAGAGTATATGGTACTACTAACATAAGGTTTGCATTCATTGATGGACTATATAGTTGCCTTAGGGCCTTAGGATGACTATGAACCTTTGATTCGATCCAACACGAGCCTAGTGTTGAATCTCGGTCTAGGGATGGTGATTGATTTTAGTTACGCGTTTAATCACATTAAGGCGTGTTTTTCCTATTGGGCGTTGGACCTAACTACTCCAATTTCATGCATATCAAATAAAACAAGAAATGAGTACTTCAAAGTAAAGAAGAGCTTATGCTCTTTTACAACATTTGATCATATCATATTACAACCAAAATCTAATCTACACATTCCCATGGTTCAAACAAATTTGAGACGGCCTTACACATAGCTCAATTATCGTAGGCTTAGGTTCATAATCACCATTTCTTTAATTAATTAACGCTTTAACTAATTAAACTTGAATGCAACATTTTCATTTGGTTTTTGTTTCCATAGAATTGATTTAAATGGAGCTAAATGAAATGAAAATCCAATTCTCATTTAAAGATACAAAACTATTTTGTTCTAAACTAATTTGGGCCAAATCCAATAACCTCAACTTTTTGGGCTATGTTGCAAAACACAAACTTTTGAGGTCACTTTGTAAGAACACAAAAGTCCACTACTTCATGTAATTACAACTAGAACCCAAAAATTTCATCAAATACAAAAACTTCATTAAAGGAGCAAAACAATTTGTCCTTTAGTGATTTTGGGCCTTTACGTAAAAACGTAAACTTTCAGGTCAAAGTACAAATACACAAAAGTATCAAAACTTTATGTAATTGCATAAAAGCCCCAAAAGTACCCTATTTAATAGGGTGGCCTACTTTGGATGAGAGATGGTGTCATAAAATTTTTGAATTTTTCAACAAAAGTGAAAGGTGATGGGTAGGTTTGAAAAAGTGATTTCCATAAAACATGGTTCATTGAAATAAGGAAAATGTGTAAGTGATTGGTATGGTGTTGATTGAAAAAGGACAAATCATGTCTTACCATTTATTACAATAAAGTCACACCAACCACCATGAACAAAACTTTATGAAAAACATCAAACACTTTGAATCAAAACACCAAACCTTTTTGTTCTTGGTTAGAACATAACAAGAACAATGAAGAACATCCATGAAAACCCATAAGAGCTCCATGAACATTTTTCACCCAAAGACACCCCAAAAACTCTCAAACTTAAGGGAAAAAACATATTACCATACTAGGGTACTTATGGGTTCCTAATGTCACTTTAAAACACTTTTAACAAGACAAACATGAACCCAAAAATTCACCCTTTGGATTTGGCCGAATTTCCCCAAAAACATGGCACCAAATTTTAGCTCCAAAATTCATGCTCATATGAACTACATCTACAACATTTGAGATGGCAAATTTTCTAACAAAATTTACATTCAAAGAAGCAAGAATAAAGCTTGTAACAATTACAACATTCAAATCATAAACTATGAAAATACAAAACCCACAAGGATTCACCAACTACTAGACCTAGGCTCTTGATACCACTTGAAGGAAATTTTGTGAAAAACATGTTCATTTGAGCAACATCTATGGCATGCAATTAACAATTAAAGGCAGAATCATGCTTGTATGCACTCAAAAACAAAACATTACCCATGAAATTCAAAGCCTAGTAGAAGGGTGAACCAAGACTCAACTCAAAACAAAGTGAGTTGAGAAACTTTATACCTTTGTTGTTCCTCTTTGCATAAGCAAAGGCTAATCACCCAAGGAGAGGGCCTTCATTCTTGCTTCTTAGCTCCATGGATTTCTTGGATGAGGATGGTTAAAAGGATTCTCCAAGTTCCCAAAGTTGAGAACCTCTAAGTCTCCACACTAAGGTAGGACTTGAAGAAGAGATGAGTGACCTAAAGGAAGTAATATTGCTAGCTAAAATCCTCTAGGGTGGCCGGCCTCTTAGAGAGAAAAATGGAGCTTGTGTTCTCATCTTTTCTCTAAAAGAAACCCTAAGGATGAAAATGGCTATAAAGTTGCCTTTATACCACCTCACAATGGAGTGGCAAACTTGCAATTAAGCCAAGTTCACTACCCCTCTCTATATGGCCGGTTTTCCCAAGCCTTTGGGGTATTTTGGGCTTCTTGAATTTTGTTTATTAAGTTGTCATACAACTTAAGCTAATGGACTTGACGATTCGAAGCCCAATTTGGGCTTTAAGGCCCAAAACTAACTCAAGGTTTAAAACAAACTTATTCGTTTGATTAATTAATATATTAATTAATTCTTGCCATAAACAATTAAACCATTTAATTTTCCTTACTCATCTATGTTGTTTCTTCAATCTCTACCTTACACTGTGTACGATCCATTAGGTTCCTTTTAGCGAGGCAATGGGCGATTAGAACTCTTTCAAATCGAGTGTGAATTGAAACTTACTTTCAATTCTCCCTTTAGTGATTATACACGTTTAGGGCTCCACAAACCATGAGTGACACATAGCAGTATGTCATGGTTACCCAAGCTAATCAGAAGAGGTGGAGAACCTATTCAGTTTAGGATTACAATACAATACGGTCTTTCTCTAATACAATACTCTTGACCACATTGTTTGGTTTGATAGTTTATTCATGTCTACTATCCAATGTGATTCTCTTACTTATTGTTGGAAATGTGCCCTAAAACCAATCATGTGATGATACTTTACGGACATTCACATGTTAAACTAATCTAGTTTAATATCAAGGGCAAAGATTATTGTTTTAAGCCGTCTCATATAAATGTTATATGCTTAAACGATAAGTTCAAGGAATATGTATTTAGGAGAACGTAATTTAAACAAGTTAGATTTATGAGACCATTCTCTTTCTTATACATATCCTAAACGTTCCTGATCATAGCATTGCCAATTGGGCATTGACAGTCCGTTAAGATCAGTACGTGCTATGTCTTCTCTCATGGAGAGTGACTGATCTCGAGTCATTGGTGTAATTGACACCAAGACAAGCATGTAGGTGCTCAATAGCGAATGAGTTCACTGAACACGATCAACAAAGAGTTCTCATACTCATGTCACATAAGAACTCATGGTTGGGATAATGCAAAGTAGTCATTTGACATGAGGCATCATAGTTGTCTTGTGGTTAGGTCCTTGATCTTTGATTATGTCAAAGTCACTTCATTCGCAGGTGTCCACGGCATAGTTGGGGTTAAGCCACTTAGCCATGGAGGCAAGTGAATGCGCAACAAGGGATCTCTAACCTTCAAACCGTTTGAGGGAGAATACTCTATGATATGATTAAGAATCTCTGGCCAGAGTATGAATGAGATTTAGGAAGTCATTCCAAATCACATTCAAGGTAATCATATAAGTAAATGAATCACATTGGATAGTAGACATGAATAAACTATCAAACCAAACAATGTGGTCAAGAGTATTGTATTAGAGAAAGACTGTATTGCATTGTAATCCTAAACTGAATAGGTTCTCCACCTCTTCTGATTGGCTTGGGTAGCCATGACATACTGCTAGGTGTCACTCATGGTTTATGGTAGCCCTAAAGGCGAGTAATCACTAAAGGGAGAATTGAAAGTAAGTTTCAATTCACAATCGATCGTTAAGAGTAACAATCGCCCACTGCCTCGCTAAAAGGAACCTAATGGATCGTACACCGTGTAAGGTAGAGATTGAAGAAACAACGGAGATGAGTAAGGATAATTAAATGGTTTAATTATTTATTTATGGCTAGGATTAATTAATATGTTAATTAATCAAACAAATAAGTTCGTTATAGACCTAGGGTTAGTTTTTGGCCGTAAGGCCCAATGGGATTTGAATGTCAAGCCCATTAACTCAAGTTGTATGACAACTTGAATAAATAAAGGGCTTGAAAGCCCAATAAACCCTTAAGGCTGGCCATTTAGATGAGGGTAGTGAACTTGCTTTAATTACAAGTTTGCCACTCCAATGAAGGAAGGTATAAATATGACTTTATAGCCAAAATTCATTTAGGGTTTCTTTTGGAGAAAAGATGAGAACACAAAATCTCTTTTCTCTCTAAAGAGGCCGGCCACCCTAGAGGAAAATAGCTAGTAATCTTACTTCCTCTAGGTCACTCATTTCTTCCTAAAATCTTACCTTGGTGTGGAGACTTAGAGGTTCTCAATTTTGAGAACTTGGAGAAACCTATTCTTCCATCCAAATCCATGGATCTAAGAAGCAACGAATGAAAGCCCTATCTCTTGGGTGATTATCCTTTGCTTATGCAAAGAGGAATCAACAAAGGTATAATTTCTCAACTCACTTTGTTTTGAGTTGAGTCTTGGTTCACCTAACTACTAGGCTTTGAATTTCATGGGTAATGTTTTGTTTTGAGTGCATGCAAGCATGATTCCGCCTTTAATTTGTTAATTGCATGCTATAGATGTTGCTCAAATGAACATGTTTTTCACAAAATTTCCTTCACTTATATGATTACCTTGAATGTGTTTTGGAACGACTTCCTAAATCTTTTTCATACTCTAGCCAGAGATTCTTAATCATATCATAGAGTATTCTCCCTCAAACAGTTTGAAGGTTAGAGATCCCTTGTTGCGCATTCACTTGCCTCCATGGCTAAGTGGCTTAACCCCAACTATGCCGTGGACACCCTCTGACGAAGTGACTTTGACATAGTCAAAGATCAAGGACCTAACCACAAGACAACCATGATGCCTCAGGTCAAAGGACTACTTTGCATTATCCCAACCATGAGTTCTCATGTGACATGAGTATGAGAACTCCTTGTTGATCGTGTTCAGTGGACTCATTCTCTATTGAGCACCTACATGCTTATCTTGGTGTCAGTCACACCAATGACTCGAGACCAGTCACTCTCCCTAAGAGAAGACATAACACGTACTGATCTTAACGGACTGTCAATGCCCAATTGGCAATCCTATGATCAGGAACGTTTAGGATATGTATACGGAAGAGAATGTCGTCATGAATCTTACTTCTTTAGATCGCATTCTCCCAATTACATATTCCTTGGACTTATCGTTTAAGCGTATAACATTTATATGAGATGGCTTCAAACAATAATCTTTGCCCTTTAAATGAAACTATATTAGTTTAACATGTGAAATATCCGAAAAAGTATCATCGTATGATTGGTTTTAGGGCACATTTCCAACAATGTTGTTAGCTAGGACAAATTTTTTCCTTCAAGTGATATCAGAGCCTAGGTCTAATGTATGGTGAATCCTTTTGGGTTTTGTGTTTTTCATGGTTTGTGATTTAAATGTTGTAAATGTTACAAGCTTTGTTCTTGTCTGTTGAGTATAAATTTTGCTTCAAAAATGTTGTAGATGTAGTTCATTTAAGCATGAATATTGGAACTAAAATTTGGTGCCATGTATGTGGGGAAATTCGGCCAAATCCAAAGGGTGTTTTTTTGGGTTCATGTTTGTCTCGTTAAAAGTGTTTTAAAGTGACTTTTGGAACCCTTAAGTACCCTAGGATGTTAACCCTCTTTTGAGTAGTGAAAATTTGAGTTTTATTGAGTGAAAACATTCATGGAGCTCTTATGAGTTTTCATGTGTGTTCTTCAATGTTCTTGATGTTCTTACCAAGAACAAAAAGGGTTGGTGTTTTGGTTCAAAATTTTGGTTGTTTACTTAAAGTCTTGTTTTGTGATGGTAGGTATGACTTTTTCAATTATGACTAGGTGTGAACACCCATACCTATTTTTTCAAGAAAAACCAACCCATCACCTTTTTTCAACAAACTTTAAGACTTTGTTGTTTTTTTTTTCTCTCAACAAAACCAACCCATCACTCAACTACCATGACCGGCCACCCCTAAGTAGGGGGTACTTTTGGGGCTTTTATGCAATTACATAAAATTTTGATACTTTTGTGTATTTGCACTTTGACCCAAAAGTTTATGTTTTTATGTAAAGTCCCAAAATCACTAAAGCACAAATTGTTTTGCTCCTTTAATGAAGTTTTTGTTATTGTTGAAATTTTTGGGTTCTAGTTGTAATTACATGAAGTTGTGGACTCTTGTGTTTTTACAAAGTGACCCCAAAAGTTAATGTTTTTGCATTGTGGCCCAATAGTTAAGGTCATTGCTTTTTCGGCCCAAATTATGATGAGAACAAAATGGTTTTATCTCGTTAATGAGAATTGGATTTTCATTTCATTTAGTTCCATTTAAACCAATTCTATGAATCTAAAAACCAATTGTTTAAGTTGCTTGTTTAGCTAATGTGATTGATTAAGAAAAGAGTAATTATGAACCAAATGCCTCGATAATTAAGCTATGTGATTGGCCACTTTACATTATGAATGTTTGGGTTAAGTAGTTTAGATTTGAATGTAATTTGATTAGTTCAAATGTGTTGTAAAAAGGCATAAGTCCTTCAAATGTGTTGTAAAAGGGAATAAGCCCTCCTCTTTATTTCATGTATTCCTTTTTGTTTATTTGTATGCAAATTGGAATAGTTGGGTCCAACGCCCAATAGGAAATGATGGTTTAATTAGATTAAACGCGTAACTAAAATCAACAACTACCTACCTTAGACCCAAGGCTCATGTTGAATCAAATCAAACGGTTCATAATCATCCTAAGACCTAAGATGACAATATAGTCCATATGAGGACGCTATGCATTCGTTAGTAGTTCCATATAGTCTTGCTTGTTTCATAGAAATAGTGGGAGTATTATATACTACTAATTCATATAAACTTGGACCAATGGTTGTAATAGGCCTAGGTTCTTTTAATAAGATTAAAATGAAATTGATGTAGCCCAACACTACTCCCTCAACAAAATGAATATTAAGTTGATAAGCAAGAGATGCTTTGAACATCTCTTCGTAGGCCTTCCACCATGGTGGGTTCCAATCATTTATGACTCATACACCAGCTTCACCCTATCATGGGGAAGTTCAAAGTATGTTCTTACCTTCAGGAAGAGTTGATAGGAGCATATTTATACGGCTTAGTTAGCTTGTTCCTGTGCATTCATGTTGTTATTTCTTAGACAATTATGTATTTTTAAGCTATTTTCATGTGTTTGTAGGTCCTAATAACAAAGTTGGCAAGAAAGTGCATTTTGGTGCACGTTGGAGCATTTTTTAGCCAAGATTGAATAGTGCAAGCATGGAGACATGAGGATGGATGGTTTTGAAGATTAGAAGGCTGGAAATCAACATGTGTGTGTGCAAATGTGTTGATTTTGGGCTGAAATGGTGAAGAGCATGTGTGTGCACATGCAAAGACAACATGCATACACACACATGGACAGCACGACACATGGGCAAAGAGAAAGACACACTATGGACAGCTTGGCATGGGCAGAAAATGGGTGGATTAGTGGCTGAAATGATGAAGAACATGTGTGTGCAAGTGTAAGAGGAAACACACATACATGGGCAAAGGAAAGACACATACCATGGACAGCTTGGCACGGGCAAAAAATAGGTGGATTAGTGGCTGAAATGATGAGGAATATGTGTGTGCAAGTGTAACAGCTGGTACACGTGGAAATAAAGAGAGAAAACAACAAGAAAAGCAAGGCATGGGTAGCAGAAAATAAAGAATGAAGGAGTGGAAATGATGAGTACATGGACAACACACACATGGGAAAGAAAGGCACGGCATGGGCAGAAATTGGGTTGATTTGTGGCTGAAATGGTGAAGAGCATATGTGTGTGAGAGTGTAACAACTTGTACAAGTGGAAAGGATGATTAGATGACAACAAACACACATGCAAAGAGGAAAGAAAGAGGGACATCCACATTCACAAACACATTCAGCCATTATTCCCCCCTTGCCGTGACCTACACCCATTACAACCACTTATTAGAACTCCATACACTCATCTCCCTAGCCTATAAATACATCCACCCTTCACCATAACTAGATACCATTCCCTAGCCGTGAGCACCTTAATTCATCCATATATTCCCACATCCCACAAACACATACAATTACATTCCCTTGCCGTGGCACTATCCAACCAAAAACCAAACACAAATCCATACATTCCTTTCCCCTTGCCGTGGCATCCATCCAACCTAAATATATTCATAACCCTTCCATATATCCATACGCATCCATCAAACCACACCTTGTGCCGAACCAAAGAGAAAAAGGAGGACCCTTGGACGTGCTTGCCATTCAAGTTAGATTGTTGGAGCGTTTTTAGGTGTTTTCACTCTTTTGTTTTCAATGTCTAAATATGTTTATCTTTGCTCTGTGAGTATGAGGAACTAAACCCCCCCCTTAGCTAGGGAGAATTCGAAACCATGTTCATGCTTGCAATATGATTTGATTAACTTCAGTTGTGATTTCATAAGTTGTGAATTCTATTTGTTTAACTGCTTGATTGATAACTTATTCGTGTATGTTTATTAAGAGTGCGCACCTAGTTTGCATGCATGAATATGATGCTAGAGTATAAGAGAGTTTCACCTAATAGTTACAAACTTATATTCACAAGTAGTGGAGGTCGCTTATAAACGATCGCGTTAAATGAATTCTTGGCAGGAGTTTCATGCTCATCATAGTAACGAATGCCTCGTCAATACTTATAGTTTTCTTAATGCTTAATGATCTTTGATTGTATCTTTATTGTGCTGTTCACGTAAAGGACTTTTGAAGAATGCTTGAATTGTTGTATGCGCTTTCCCATCCAATTCAATAACTTAAGGAGAACTTGAAGGTTAATTTAAGCGGACTTAATTAACCTGGGGTGTTGAGTTTCATGATTGATCGAAAGAACAACTGAAAATTGGTTTATGTGCAAGTATGTCATGTGTAGAGAAGAACCCTCTAGCTAGCCCATCATCCATAGTTTACCAAAATTTGTCCAAAATCTGTTTTTGTTTACAATCTGTTTGTTTTGTTTTAAATTCGTCAAAATCAATTCCCCCTTTACTTTAAAGTGTTTTATTAGTCAAAATCTGTTTTGATTTGTGTTTTTAAGTGTCTTGAGTTAAGTTAAAACCTAATTTCATCCAAAACCATCCCTGGAGTCAGTTTAGAGTGTAATTCATTGTTTTAAGCAGTTTTAAGTCTTTTAAACTAGTGTTGAGTCTTTTTAGTTTGTATTGCATCTTTTGAGTCTAGTTTGGTGTTTTAAACTTAATTTTACGTTTTTAAGTTAGTTTCAAGTGTTTTAGCAATCCCTCCCAATCCCCGGCCTAGAAGGATCCCTACTTACATTCTTTCCTACAATTGATGACAAAAGGGTTTAATTTGTGTGTTAAGATAATTTTCGCATCAAATTTTTGGCGCCGTTGCCGGGGATTAGCAACATTGCTAATCCCTTGTTATTTTTTTTTTGTTTATTTTCGTGTGTTTTTATGTTAGTTACTGACCTTGTTTTCTTGTTTTAGGTACTAGTTTATGACTCGGAGTTCTCATCCGATTCGTGAGCATATCTTGGACTTTGACGACGATTTTGAGAGGACTTTGAGAAGGAAAAGGAATCAGCAAGATCGTAACCCACCTATTCCTGAACCTGAGTTTGAAGAAGACGAGGAAGATCCTAACATGGCAGCGGACAATCGAACAATCAAGGAGCTTTCCGCTTCGGGATTGGACAATGCCGCTCCTCTATGCAACCAATACCCCTGGCTGCCCTCGGGAAGACAGACGAGTTCAAATTGAAATCAAGTTTGCTGCATCACATCCCTAAGTTCCACGGGATGTCCATGGAAGATCCTAATAAACACTTGAAGGAGTTCGAGGTTGTTTGTTCGAGCATGACCCTTGTGAATGTTGATGGGAGCATTCTAAAAATGAAGGCTTTTCCCTTTTCTCTCTTAGAAAAGGCTAAAGATTAGTTGTATGAGCTAGCCCCCGGAACTGTCACATCATGGGAGAGTATGAAACGGGCATTTTTGGAGAAGTTTTTCCCAACTTCTCGAGTCATTCTACTATGCAAAAGGATTAGTGGCATTCAACAAAACCAAGGTGAATCCTTTCCCACTTACTATGAGCGTTGTAAAACCCTTGTTGCTTCATGTCCACAGCACCAGATGAAGGATTAGCTTCTTCTTCAATATTTCTACGAAGGGCTTCTACCAATTGAACACCAAATGCTAGACGCCTCAGCGGGAGGAGCTTTGGTGGACAAAACACCCATGGCTACCAAGACCTTAATTGCTAACCGAGCATTGAATGCTTAACAATATGAAGGCGTTGGTCAAAAGGACACCCCACGGCAGCAAATGAATGGGTTAAGTTCCACATCCGACATTCAATCGCAATTAGCTAATCTTACTTCCATTGTGTCTCAGATGGCTGAAGGAATGAGGATGAAAGAACCAAGTGTATGTGGTGTGTGTTCTATCCAAGGACATGCCTTTGAAAAGTGCCCTCAATTGATTGAAAATGGTGGATGGAAAAGCGCCAATGCAATTGAATTTCAAGGCCACAACCAACCAAGGAACGATCCATATTCTAATAAACCATCCAAATTTCAAGTGAAGGGAGCCCCAACAACCCCAACAACAAGGAGGCTTTAGGCAGCAACCTCCGGGCTTCTATACCAAGCATTACGCACCAACACAAGCCCCACAACAACCTGCCCAAAACACCTCAGGTACATCTTTAGATAATGACACACTTCTTAAGTTACTCACCAATTTGTCTCAAGGGCAAGAAAATCAAACCAAAGCAATGCAAAACCAAGACAAAAGGGTGGACCAAATGGAGAAGCAAATTGGGCAGATTGCGGAGTTTGTAGGACAATTCAGATAGCAAGGTAAGTTGCCTAGTTCGATCGTTGTTAACCCGAAGGGAGGTTTTGAATTTGCAAAAGCCATGAGTTTACGAAGTGGAAAACAAGTTGGATCTGATCCCCAACCGTCCAATTCATGTTCCAACGAGGTTGAAGAGTTGATAATTGAAGAGGAGGAGCAAAGCACCCCCACAGCAAGGGTGGAAACATCTTTGCCGCAGGCCCCAAAAGCTCCTAAACCATCCAAATTGGCCAACAAAGGTAAGGAAGTTCCAATTTTGATTAATTCTAACGTTGTTCCTCCAAATGTACCCTTTCCTCGTAGGTTTAAGCAATCAAAGAAGGAGGAGGCTGAAAATGATATTTTGGAAACGTTTAGAAAAGTTCAAGTCAATATACCACTTTTGGATGCAATTAAGCAAGTTCCAAGGTATGCCAAGTTTTTGAAAGAACTTTGCATAACTAGGAAGAGAATTTCGAGCAAGGAGGTTGTCAAGGTAAGTGAAAATGTCTCAGCTGTTTTACAGCGTAAACTGCCCATTAAATGTAAGGATCCGGGTAGTTTTACCATTCCTTGTGTAATTAGGAATACTCGTTTTGAATCTGCCATGTTAGACTTAGGTGCATTTATAAATGTCATGCCTTATTCAATCTATGCATCTATGCACTTAGGTGAATTGAAAAAGGATGGTGTGATTATACAATTGGCCGATAGATCTAATGCCTATCCAAAGGGAGTTTTGGAAGATGTTTTAGTGCAGGTCAATCACTTAATCTTTCCGGTGGATTTCTACGTGCTTGAAATGGACGAGTCGGACCACTCCCCTACATTACCCATCCTCCTTGGACGGCCATTCATGAAAACTGCCTGTACTAAGATTGATGTGTTTAATGGAACTTTGACGATGGAATTTGATGGGGAAGTTATCAATTTCAATCTTTCTGATTCTATCAAGTATCCTAGTGAGAATCACTCATGTTTTTCTATTGATGTATTTGCTTCTTTGGCGCAGGACCATTTTGAACAATTGAATGACGATGCACTTGAATTGGTCATTACACGAGGAATGGACATTCAAAACAATGAAGCAGTAACCATGCATCCCCAAGGCATGAATGATTTTCCCTTGCCGTGCCCCCTAATGAAGACGTGATTGAGATGGTGGCTGCCCTCAAATCATTGCCACTACAATCTGGTAAGTTTTTTGACCCAATTTCCATTTCAGTTTTGACTAATAAGTTACTTGCTTCAGTTGTGCAGCCACCTACACTTGAACTTAAGCCATTGCCAAGCCATTTAAAGTACGTTTTCTTAGGTGATGATGAGACGTTGCCCGTCATCATCTCAAGCACACTCACGGCACAAGAGGAGGACAAGTTGGCAAGGGTGTTAAGGGACTACAACACAGCAATTGGGTGGACATTGGCCGACATAAAAGGAATCAGTACCACCACTTGCATGCATCGCATACTTTTGGAGGAAGGGTCTAAAACATCTCGAGAAGCTTAACGCCATCTCAACCCTCCGATGATGGAAGTTGTGAAGAAGGAAATAATCAAGATTTTAGATTGTGGAGTGATCTATCCTATTTCCGATAGTCGTTGGGTTTCTCCCGTTCAATGTGTTCCAAAGAAATCCGGAGTAACTGTGGTGACAAATGCTGAAAATGAGCTTGTGCCTACTCGAATCCAAACAGGTTGGAGGGTGTGTATCAATTATAGGAAGCTCAACGCCACCACTAGGAAGGACCACTTCCCTTTGCCATTCATTGACCAAATGCTTGAGAGGTTAGCGGGTTATGCTTTCTATTGTTTTCTTGATGGTTATTCTGGTTATAATCAAATTGTCATAACACCCGATGACCAAGAAAAAACCACTTTCACATGCCCCTTTGGTACATTTGCTTATCGTCGCATACCATATGGTTTATGTAATGCACCTGCCACATTTCAAAGATGCATGATGAGCATATTTTCTTATTATGTTGAGAAAATTATTGAAGTTTTTATGGATGATTTTAGCATTTTTGGTGATTCATTTGATGATTGTTTGCATAATCTCAGTTTGATCTTAAAACGATGTGTTGAAACTAACCTTGTTCTCAATTGGGAAAAATGTCATTTCATGGTTAAACAAGGCATAGTTTTAGGACATATCATCTCTGAAAAAGGAATGGAGGTTGATAAATCAAAGATCGATCTTGTACGTCACTTACCCTCTCATACTTCGGTTAGAGAGGTTCGTTCTTTTCTTGGACATGCAGGTTTCTATCAAAGATTTATCAAAGATTTCTCTAAGGTTTCCCAACCTCTTTGCCGTCTCCTTAAAAAAGATGTGGCGTTTGACTTCAATAAGGAGTGCACGGCATCCTTCAAACAACTCAAGGAGTTGCTGACCACGGCTCCCATTATTGTTCCACCGGATTGGAGCCTTCCTTTTGAGCTCATGTGTGACGCATCCGATTATACTTTAGGGGCTGTTTTAGGACAAAGGAAGGATAAGAGGCCGCATGTCATCTACTATGCGTCACAGACGTTGAATGATGCCCAATTAAACTATTCCACAACAGAAAAAGAACTTCTTGCTATTGTCTTTGCTTTAGACAAATTTCGATCATATTTAATTGGTACTAAAGTAATTGTTTTAACTGATCATGCAGCTCTAAAGTACTTGCTCTCCAAGAAGGAAGCCAAGCCAAGGTTAATTTGATGGATATTACTTCTTCAAGAGTTCGATATTGAGATTCGTGACAAAAAGGGAAGTGAAAACGTGGTGGCTGACCACCTAAGCCGTATGATGCATAATGAGGAGTCCCTACCCATTGCTGAAACGTTTCCTGATGAAGAATTAATGTCCATTAAGGTAAGTGAACCTTGGTATGCTGATTTGGTAAACTTTTTGGTGTCTAAACAAATTCCAAGCACTCTCACTAGACACCAACGTGATAAGCTTAGAAATGACGCACAGTTTTATGTGTGGGATGATCTATATTTGTGGAAATATTGCCCGGATCAGATTATTCATCGATGTGTGCATGATTCTGAGTTTCATTCCATTTTAAGCTTTTGTCATACATATGCATGTGGTGGTTACTTTGGCACACAAAGAACAGCACTTAAGGTGTTACAATGTGGGTTCTATTGGCCTAGTATCTTTAAGGATGCTAGAATTTTTTGCTTAACATGTGATAAATGCCAAAGAACAGGAAATATAAGTGCAAGGGATCAAATGCCGTAGGTTTCCATCCTCAATGTTGAAATTTTTGACGTTTAGGGTATTGATTTGATGGGTCCTTTCCCTTTCTAACATGGCTTCCTTTATATCTTACTTGCTGTGGATTATGTGTCGAAATGGGTGGAAGCAAAAGCCACCCGAACTAATGATTCTCGAGTAGTTGCAGATTTCATTAGAACTAACCTATTTGCAAGGTTTGGAATGCCAAGAGTAATCATAAGTGATGGAGGTTCTCACTTTTGCAATCGAACCATTGAGGCGTTATTGAGGAAGTACAATGTCAAACATAAGGTTTCAACACCTTATCATCCGCAAACCAATGGGCAAGCCGAGGTGTCTAATAGGGAGATCAAGCAGATTCTAAAGAAGACCATTGGGCCAACAAGGAAGGATTGAAGCTTGCGTTTGGAGGATGCGTTGTGGGCATATCGTACGGCATATAAAACACCCATTGGCATGTCCCTATTTCGGTTCATCTATGGCAAACCATGCCATCTTCCCGTAGAATTGGAGCACAAGGCGCATTGGGCCGTCAAAACATTCAACATGGACCTTGACGCCGCTGGAATTCATAGAAAGCTCCAATTAAATGAACTTGAAGAGATTAGGCATGAGGCTTATGAAAACGCCCGAATTTACAAGGAAAAGACGAAGGCTTTCCATGGCAAGATGATTCGAGGCAAATCATTCTCTATTGGGCAGAAAATGTTACTCTTTAATTCCCATCTTCGCTTGTTTCCTGGTAAGTTGCGTTCCAAATGGATTGGTCCTTTTGTGGTTACTAATGTTTTTCCTCATGGTACAGTCCAAATACAAAGTTTGAAGACGCAATAAGAATTCAAGATAAATGAGCATCATTTGAAGCCCTATTATGAGGCCTTGGAGGAGCATGTCGTGGAGAATGTACCCCTCCATGCCGTGGGCCCTGTTCAAGCTTAAATGGAGGTATCGTCCGGCTGGAAAACGTTAAAGCAAGCGCTTCTTGGGAGGCAACCCATGTATTCAAATAAGGAAGATTTTTGAATCGTTCCACAATCAGTTTTGCATTTCTAGAAACGTTCCCTTTTCTGCATTTTTATTTTGCCATGATTGTCATTATTTATTTATTTATTTGTTTGTTGCTTATTTAATTATTTTTGAGACATTGACAGATATGTAAGGTATTTTCACATTAAATTTCATGGAAAATAAATAGGAGACAGAAAAATACAAGAGAGAGCCTTCACAAAGGCTGTTTGGGAGAAGTCTCAGTAGTCGGCGGAGCCTCAGCAGTCAGCAGAGCCACAGAAGGAAGAGGTATCGGAGGTTGATCATTTAGAGCTTGACTACGCGGTACAGCCCCAGAAGATGAAGGCAAATGCTGTTGGAACAAACCCACAAACCTTTGATGATCAAGTAATATCTGACCATTAGATTCTTGCATCTAGTTAATCTTCCTCTTCATGTTTGTAGCATAGTTATGTGTGAGCCTGTGCAACTGTTTATTCTCATGCTTAAGCCCTCTAATCTCCTGCTTGAGACTCATCACTTCAGCTGCCAATGATTCAACTTGACGGGTTTGAGCAAATAGGCGTTGGGCCATATTAGACACAGAACCCGCACACTGCACACTGAGAGTCAAAAAGTAGTCTGTTATCTTTGGGAGTGACAAGGTTCCGGGCCACCACCGCAGCGGTCATATCATTCTTCATTACCGAATCCCTAACGGTAAGAGGACCAGTAGGGGATATGAAGGATGGGTGCCATATGTTGTCTGGAGAAGGCATGGATGCCTCTTCACCAAGGTTCAAGTCAAAACGACGGTCGGAAGGGCCAGACATTTTCAAAGGTGTTTGAAGAAAGAAGAGGTCGGACAAGTCAAGATCGTTGAAGTGCAAGAAGAGAGTTTCTACAAGCAGAAATTCAAATGTGCTTTGAAATGTACTGCATACCTCTATAAAAATCAGCACTCGACAGGTTTGAAGAGATTGAAGAGGCGAGCTCAGAAATCGAAGAGCCAATTCAACAATCGAAGAGGCGCTAGCTTTCTCAAAAGCTGGGCTTGCTTAGAAACCACGGGCCAATCTTTTTTTCCAGATTTGTCCGCACTTGTCACATGCAAACTCTACACTCGAAGATGTGAGCTCAAAACTTAAACAGGCAAGCTCAGAAATCGGAGAGGCATCTGCTTTCCCAGACTTGTCAGCGTCTGTCACATACACACTCAGCTTTGCGGAAATCAAGGGCAGTTTGTCGAAGCATCGATTCTAGATATCAAAGAGGCATCAGCTTTATCCAGACGTGTCAGCATCTATCACATACACACTTAGCCTTGAAGAAATTACGGGCAATCTGTGAAGTTTACTGTACAATCATCCAACGGTTGCCGACAAGAGTGAAAGAATAATACCGGTTATTATTTCCTATAAATGTCGACCTTCACCCTTCATTGCAAGGCAGACATACATAACCTTCTGTCATCTCCGAAAATGCCTTCCCAACGAAGCCTCTCGAGTCACTCAGTGTTCCTTATTCCTTGGGGTACCTCTGTAAACAACTCATCCAAAGCAAAAGTATTTCATATCATGAAGGTTGAAAGCAAGAGTATCTCATATCATGCTTTCTCCCTGTCCTTCTCCTTGTCTTTGTTTTTATCTGCGGGATAAGGAGAAAGAGAGTAATCAGCCAGCACTTGGTATCAATCTTCCGATTTGGAATTGACTGCCAGGAACCCCTTCCTGATTGCTTACCTAGCCCTGCTCTCGAGTACTCATCTTCAACATCTTATGCTTCCTCTTCGTCTACTACATCTACCTGGGGAACAAATAAAGGAAGTGAAAATGATACCTCGAAGCATGTGGAGACAATGTGCCAATTCATCCTTAGCTAGGGACAAGGAGAAAGAAAGGAAGAGGTTGGCACTTGGAAAGATTGAAGAAAGAAATAGACCATCACTTCTACCTCGTGCTTGCCTGCCGTGCAGAAGAAACAAGTTGAGAAGAATGCAGACTGCACAATCAAATCAACCCAGCAGAAGAAGTCTGATTTGAAACCAATGAACTCTCGCTCAGAATTCCGAACCAGTTCGAGATCAAAGCTGTGGAAAGACAACAAGATCACCTATCTCCAAAACCAGATTTGCGTTCTTAAACTCTACTCTGTCTGGTTTTTACTTTGCTATACTTGTCATGTTTATTCGTTGTTTGTTTGGTTGCTTGTTTTTGTGTGATTTTATGCTTGAAACATTGAGGACAATGTTTGATCCAAGTGTGGGGGGGGGGGGTAACCATTGTTTTGCATGAAATTCGTAGGAGTTTATCATCCATTACTTCTAGTGTTGTTCCTTGCTGTTTTAAGTGTTTTTTTAAGCTATTTTGGAGTGTTTTAGTATGTTTTGACATAAAAATCCGAAAATCTCATAAAAATTAGAAAAATTGTTTTGAAAAACCCAAAAAGAGTTGTTTTTATGTGTTTGTTTGTGTTTTAGGGTACCTTCCAACACAATGATGAGGATTTGGTTTTTAATTACATGACTGTTAAAGAGTTATAAACATGGATAAAAATTTGATTTACTCTTTGGTGTATGCTTGGTTGTGGTTTAAATTTATGAATTCACATGCAATCATAAAAGAAAAATTAGTTTTGTAACATGCTTGAAGGAAGGAACTCAAATTAACGCTACAACCTTGTGAGACTTGAGCCTAAAACGTTTATTTGGAGAGTTAATAATTTGTGCATTCTTATTTTCTAAAGTCGTTGCATGATCTCATTATTCTTTGCTTGGTTACTACTTAGAAGGCGTTTCATCATTTAGTTCCAAATGCTAGAACTCATGCCCATTTCATTCAAAGCATGCTATTGATTTGCATAACACATATTCAAGATGAAGTTGTGTTGTGACCACCACCAAAGCCAAACTACTGTGTATCCTACTTCATTATATGTTTAAATTTAACCCCGTTGAGCCTTGTGTAGCTTATGTTCTTTGTTAAACCACACTGTCCTCACCTAGCCTAGATTAGAACCATCCATACCCTTGTTCTTGAAGCATAGTAAAGCATAGCTCAAAATGAATTCCTTTTTATTAATGTATTGCAGAAAACAAGTGTGGGGGAAGTGATTCTTGTTGTGTGTGTGTGCCAAAGTCCGTAATAAGGCACGGGTAGGAAAGAAAAAGAAAAAGAAAAATTCATGGAAAATAGAATGAAAAGAAGAAAAGTGGTGAAAAAGAGCTTTAAAGTGTCGTTTGTTGAAGAAAGTGTCCAAAACATTGAATTCGGCCCTAAGTGTTGCATGAATCTTCCCTTTGTATTTAAAAGTTGATCCTGCATTCTAAAGTGAATTCCAAGTGACGATTTCATTGCTTTTCTTGCTATCGCTTTAAGAACGTTTGTTACCCCTATCCTTCCTTTGTTAGCCATTACTCCCAAGCCCCATTGCAACCCTTGACTTCTATCTTGAGTGTTATGTGTTTCAATTTGGGGAGTTTGAATTTGGTATGAGCATATGGTGTCACTGGTTCTCGCATCTAAGTAGTAGCATTCCATTCATGAGATCATATTTAAACATGCTTATTAACTCCAGAAATAGCTTTCTTTGTTGTAACATATATGAGTACTAGTCTTTCATGTTTACATCAATCTTCTCACATACAAATTTTCCAAAAAAAAAATAAAAATCTTCTCACATACAACTAGTGTAGGGTGTGTAGTCAGAAAATGTGTGTGAAAATAGAGAGTATCTAGTAAGGAATTGAGGGAATTCTTTAAGGCATGTTACGACCTTCAAAATGTTGTTTTAATTGATTAAATGTGAACTAGTGAATGGTGATTATGATTAAGTATGCTCGAGGGTAAGGATTGCTTAAATCTATGTAAGTGATGATCTTTGGCATGTCATGTTTCATTAAAAATCCATGAGGCAAATGTTGGAAGGTTTAGGTTATGTTCTATTGTTTCGTTTATGTTGTTTTGTTCGAGGACTAGCAAAAGCTAAGTGTGGGGGAATTTGATAGGAGCATATTTATGCGGCTTAGTTAGCTTGTTCTTGTGCATTTATGTTGTTATTTCTTAGTCAATTATGTATTTTTAAGCTATTTTCATGTGTTTGTAGGTCCTAATAACAAAGTTGGCAAGAAAGTGCATTTTGGTGCATGTTGGAGCATTTTTGAGCCAAGATTGGATAGTGCAAGCATGGAGAAATGAGGATGGACATTTTTGAAGATTAGAAGGCTAGAAATTAGCATGTGTGTGTGCAAATGTGTTGATTTTGGGCTGAAATGGTGAAGAGCATGTGTGTGCACATGCAAAGACAACATGCATACACACACATGGACAGCACGGCACATGGGCAAAGAGAAAGACACACCATGGACAACTTGGCATGGGCAGAAAATGGGTGGATTAGTGGCTGAAATGATGAAGAACATGTGTGTGCAAGTGTAAGAGGAAACACACACACATGGGCAAAGCAAAGACACACACCATGGACAACTTGGCATGGGCAGAAACAAGGTGGATTAGTGGCTGAAATGATGAGGAATATGTGTGTGCAAGTGTAACAGCTGGTACATGTGGAAATAAAGAGAGAAAATAGAAAGAAAAGCAAGGCATGGGCAACAGAAAATAAAGAATGAAGGAGTGGAAATGATGAGTACATGGACAGCACACACATGGGAAAGAAAGGCACGGCACATGGGCAACTTGTACAAATGATGAAGAGCATATGTGTGTGTGAGTGTAACAACTTGTACAAATGGAAATGATGATTAGATGACAACAAACACAGATGCAAAGAGGAAAGAAAGAGGGACAACCACATTCACAAACACATTCAGCCATTATTCCCCCTTTGCCGTGACCTACACCTATTACAACCACTGATTACAACTCCATACCCTCCTCTCCCTAGCCTATAAATACATCCACCCTTCACCATAACTAGACACCATTCCCTAGCCGTGAGCACCTTACATTCATCCATATATTCCCACATCCCATGAACACATACAATTACATTCCTTTGCCGTGGCACTATCCAACCAAAAACCAAACACAAATCCATACATTCCCTTCCCCTTACCGTGGCATCCATCCAACCTAAATATATTCATAACCCTTCCATATATCCATACGCATCCATCAAACCACACCTTGTGCCGAACCAAAGAAAAGAAGGAGGACCCTTGGACGTGCTTGCCATTCACGTTGGATTGTTGGAGCACTTTTAGGTGTTTTCACTCTTTTGTTTTCAATGTCTAAATTTGTTTATCTTTGCTTTGTGAGTATGAGGAACTAAACCCCCCTTAGCTAGGGGGGAATTCGAAACCATGTTCATGCTTGCAATATGATTTGATTACCTTTAGTTGTGATTTCATAAGTTGTGAATTCAATTTGTTTAACTGCTTGATTGATAACTTATTCGTGTATGTTTATTAAGAGTGCACACTTAGTTTGAATGCATGAATATGGTGCTAGAGTATAAGGGAGTTTCACCTAATAGTTACAAACTTATATTCACAAGTAGTGGAGGTCGCTTATAAACAATCGCGTTAAATGAATTCTTGGCAGGAGTTTCATGCTCATCATAGTAACGAATACCTCGTCAATACCTATAGTTTTCTTAATGCTTAATGATCTTTGATTGTATCTTTATTGTGCTGTTCACGTAAAGGACTTTTGAAGAATGCTTGAATTGTTGTATGCGCTTTCCCATCCAATTCAATAATTTAAGGAAAACTTGAAGGTTAATTTAAGCGGACTTAATTAACCTGGGGTGTTGGGTTTCATGATTGATCGAAAGAACAACTGAAAATTGGTTTATGTGCAAGTATGTCATGTGTGAAGAAGAACCCTCTAGCTAGCCCATCATCCATAATTTACCCAAATTTGTCAAAAATCTGTTTTAAGTTTACAATCTGTTTGTTTTGTTTTCAAATTCGTCAAAATCAATTCCCCCTTTACTTTAAAGTGTTTTATTAGTCAAAATATGTTTTGATTTGTGTTTTTAAGTGTCTTGAGTTAAGTTAAAACCTAATTTCGTCCCAAACCATCCCTAGAGTCAGTTTAGAGTCTAATTCATTGTTTTAAGCAATTTTGAGTCTTTTAAACTAGTTTTGAGTCTTTTTAGTTTGTATTGCATCTTTTGAGTCTAGTTTGGTGTTTTAAACTTAATTTTACGTTTTTAAGCCAGTTTCAAGTGTTTTAGCAGTCCCTCCTAATCCTTGGCCTAGAATGATCCCTACTTACATTCTTTACTACAATTGACGACAAGAGGGTTTAATTTGTGTGTTAAGATAATTTTCGCATCAGGAGTCCATATGTACATACATGATGTGGGAAGCTAGGCAACGAGGATGACCAACAACATATCATTGTGAGGCTATTCTTGAACCCCTACACAAACTAGCATGGTGGGAATGACTTAACTAAGTGCAATGGTGCCAACATCAGATTATTGTCAAGCATCATTCTCTAGAGGCCAAACTAGATGGGAAATTACAAGAGTTGTAAATGACTAAAGCGTTATTCTCTCATCATTATTGTTGCTAACCAATATCATATCATTGTGGGGTGGGCTTGGTGATGGTGAGCGTCCCATACCCCGTTAAGAGTTCAACATAACTCTTGGATTCTATTGAGGGATGTGGAATTTGCCAAAAATAATGGGTGGTACTATTTGATTTAAGGCCCAATCAAGTAGTTTTTAAAAATCAACAATCTAATACAATTTATGTTATGTTATGTAGTTAACGACATGCTTAAAATTACACCTACCATTATACTTGACAAAAGGGTCCTTAGGGGCCAACGTTTCCTTGCTTGGTATCATTACATTGAGAATGTCTCAAAGATGAATGACATATCGTATGTTCTCAAGCAATCCCCTCCACATGTACCTCATACAAAACTAGCTTTAAAGGAGGAGTGTTAAAATTATGCTAGACATTATGAGGATGACTTACAAGCCAAATGCTTAATCCTCACTTCACTTAGTGAGGAGCTTAAGAAGCTACATGAGCACATGGACACTTCTTGTGCCATGGTTGATAGTTTGCATAAGATGCATGACATTGAGACTAGTAACGTACGATTCTCAAATATTTGTAGTCTAATGAATGCCAAAATGGCAAAGGGGACATCGGTCCAAAAACATGGACAAAAGATGGAAAGGATCTTTCAAGATCTTAAGAGTTTAGGAACTTCCATCGATGGGAAAATGGCCTAAGACTTTTTCCTTGCATCTCTCTCAGTTGATTTCACTAAGTTTATGTAAACTATAAAGTGAATAGATTCGATCATACTTTTACTGAGATGATTGACATGTGTTGTAAGTTTGAATAAAGTTTCAAAAAGGACAGTGGGAGTGAGAATGCATTCACAAGGAAAAGGTTGCATAAGAAGAAGGCAAGAAAATCCAAAGGAACGTGCTTTCATTGTGGAAAGGATGAACGTTGGAAGAAGAAATACAGGGTGCACATTGCAAGCCTTATGACACGAACTTTTAAAGAGATTATTTCTATCATAGAAAGTGTTTTTGCAGTAAGCTCCAATTCCTGGATATTTGATTCAGGTCATAGTCAACATATTTGCAATTCATTGTAGGGACTAACAGGGAGCAGGACACTGTGCAATGGGGAGATGATTGTGCGAGTTGGGAACGACACTAAGATCTCTACAAAAGCAGTAGGCACATATATGCATAAACTACCCTCTGGGGAAGTCTTGGAACTTAAAAATTGTTTATATTTTCCTTCATATATAAAGAATTTGATTTCCATCTCTATGCTTTTACGAGATGGGCACTCAGTATTGTTTGACAAAATGAGTTGCTCTTTATACTTGAACGGTTGTATTTTCTCTCATGGTAATATGATAAATGGACTTTTTCACCTAGAGACAAGTAGTGGGATGCACTATATTAAAAGCGGGAATACTTCAAAACCCAAAAGGGCTAGAGAAGAAGTTAACCAAGAAAAAAATGAGGCATCTTAAACTTGGACATGTGAACCTTGATAAGATTCGCAAGATGTCAAAAGACGAATATTTTCGTCCATTAGGTAATGACCAAATGGGTATTTGTGAATGTTGCTTAAAAGGGAAGATGATGAAATCTCCATTCACTGGGAAAGGAAAGCGTGCCACTGAAATTCTAGGGTTAATCCACACTGAAGTATGTGGACCTATGTGTACTACGTCGAGAGGAGGCTTTTCCTACTATATCACGTTCACCAACGATCACTCTTGGTTTAGCTATGTGTATCTTATGAAGTACAAGTCAGAATCCTTTGAAAAGTTCAAAGAATTCAAGAATGAAGTTAAGAAGCAAACTAGGAAGCTAATAAAGATCCTAAGATCAAATCAAGGGGGAGAGTATCTAAGTAACGAGTTCCTAGATTATCTCAAAGAGTGTGGAAGAAAATCACAATGGACTCCACCCAGAACTCCACAACCTAATAGAGTTTCTGAAAGGAGAAATCGAACCTTGATGAACATGGTTCATTCTATGATGAGTTCCGCTAATCTACCAGTAACATTCTGGGGATACGCTCTATATACAGTAGCTTACTTGCTTAATAGAGTACCTTCCAAGTCAGTTTCACAGGCGCCCTATGAGATATGGCATAGGAGAAAGCCAAGTTTTAATCATATTAATATTTGGGGTTGTGAAGCATATGTCAAGAAGCTTGAAGCGAGATCAGTTAGGTGTTATTTTGTGGGATATCCTAGAGAAACTATGGGATATGAGTTCTACCATCCTGACGACCAGAAAGTCTTTATCGCCAGAACTGCTAAGTTTCTAAAGGACAAATTTTTTCTTAAAGGGACTACAAGTAAAATGATGGAAATTAATGAAATTAATGATGAACCACAAACAAGCACTCGACAAGTTGACAACCCTGTTCCACTTAGATCTGAACGAGTCAGTAAGCCACCTAAGAGATATGGCTTGGATAATGACTTTAGGGAATTGCACCTTCTAGATGACAATGACACAAAGGAGGACCCTAGAGACTACACTGAAGCAATGTCCGACATTGATTTAAAGAGATGGCAAGAGGCCATGAAATCTGAGATGGATTCCATGTATCAAAATCAAGTATGGACTTTAGTAGACCTTCCAGAAGGTATATTACCTGTTGGAAACAAATGAGTCTTCAAGAGGAAGATAGGCGCTGATGAGAACGTGGTGACTTATAAGGCTAGACTAGTAGCCAAGGTTTATAGGCAACGAGAAGGGATTAACTATGAAGAAACATTTTCTCCTGTAGCCATGATTAAGTCCATTCAGATTTTGCTTGCTATAGTTGCATACCATGATTATGAGATATGGCAAATGGACGTGAAGACGGCCTTTCTGAACGGCTACCTAAAGGAAGAGCTCTATATGACTCAACCTGAAGGTTTCGTGTCTAAGTCTTAAAAAACTAAGGTATGCAAGCTTCAGAGGTCCATTTATGAACTCAAGCAAGCCTTCAGGAACTGGAACATTCATTTTGATACTGAAATCAAATCGTTTGGTTTTACTCAAAACGAAGACGACAATTGTGTTTATCAAAAGGTCATTGGGGATACAGTTATATTCCTAGTGTTATATGTAGATGACATATTACTATTTAGGAATGACATTGCAGTACTTTCTTAAGTATGGTTGTCCAAAACCTTCCATATGAAAGATTTGGGAGATGCATCTTATGTATTGGGGATAAAGCTCTATCGTGATAGATCTAGAAAATTAATTGGATTATCCCTATCTATGTACATAGATAAGGTGTAAGTAGGTTCGAGATGGAATAATCTAAGAAAGGTCTTCTTCCTGTGAGACATGGAATTCACCTTTCTAAAACCATGGGACTGAAAGCTCCTGAAGAGATACGGCAGATAAGTATGATTCCTTATGCTTCCGCCATAGGAAGTCTCATGTATGCCATGATATGCACAAGGCCTAATATGGCATAAGTTGTGAGTATTACTAGTCAATATCAATCTAAACCAGGATCAGAACACCGGGCATTTGTCAAGATGATCCTTAAGTACTTAAGAAGAACTAAGGACATGTTCCTTGTTTATGGAGGAGTGGCAGAGTTGCAAGTGGAAGCTTATATAGACGCAGATTTCTAATCTGACGTCGATGATAGAAGTTCCAACTCCGGATATGTATTCACTCTGAATGGTGGGGCTGTCAGCTGGAAAAGCAAGAAACAATATGTAATTGCCGATTCTACGATGGAGGTAAAATATGTCGATGCAGCTAAAGCTCACAAAGAAGCGTTGTGGATGAAGAAGTTCATCACTGAAGTTGGAGTGGTTCCAACCATTACATCACCAGTAACTTTGTATTGTGATAATAGTGGGGTGATTGCTCAAGCCAAGGAACCGAGGGCTCATAAAAAGAACAAACATCTTGATAGACGCTTCAATATCATTAAACAATATGCCGTCGAAGGGAAAGTCAACATCCTCAAGGTTGCCAGATAACATAGCAGATCCACTGACGAAGCCAATGTCTGAAATCCAACTTGACCGCCATATTGAAAAGATGGGTATTAGATACATGGGAAGGTGGCTTTAAGTGCAAGTGGGAGATCATTGGAAGTTTGCGCACGAAGCCACTCATTTGATGTAATAGCTTTTGGAATACTTATTGTGTTAAACTATTATATGTTTAATGAAGGGCAAAACTTATTGTTAATCACTATTTATTGTATTATGTGTTTAAGCAATAAAGGAATCCAAAGACTGTATTTAATCTAAGAGATAAGTGGTCTAATTAAGTTAGATTAACGAGTTCTTTCTCTTATGTTCATTCCTAAAATGTTCATAGCCATAGGATTGCCAATTGGGCATTGACAATCTGCAAAGGTTAGTATGTATTATGTTAACTCAAGCGTGTGTATGACTAATCTCAAGTCATTTAGTGTTAGCCATTGAGACAAACACATAGGTGCTCAAAAGGTAATTGAGTACACTGAACAATGATCAAAAGAGAGTTCGAACATACATGTCATGTAAGAACTCGTATGTTGCAATATGCAAAGTAGTCATTTGACATAAGGCATCATAGATGTCTAATGGTTAGGTCTTTGATCTTTGATCATGTCAAAGGCATTCCATCGAAAGTGTCCATGACATTGTTGTGGTCAAGCTATCTCGTTATGTAGGCATATGAATGCACAACAAGGGATCTCTAACCTTCCATGGTGGAGGGAAAATACTCTGAGATATGATTTGGGAGTCTTTAGCCAAAGCATACAAATATGACTTGGGAAGTTTGTTCCAAATCATATTCAATTGAATCATATAGAGAAATATCACATTGGATAGTAGACATGAAACAAACTATCACTCAAACAATATGATTAAGAGTATTGTATTAGAGAATGACCATATTGCATTGTAATTGTAACTAGATAGGTTCTCCAACCACTTTTACTTAGGTTGGGTAGCTATGACATACTATTAGGTGTCACTCATAGTTTGAGGAAACCCTGAGGATTAGCAAACACTAATCTTCATCAAAGGGAGAATTGACTTATGTTTTGGGCCGAACCAGATTAACCAACAACAATGGAGGGTGATTATTTGACACCAGAACCAATGATGGCACTTGTTAGTGTTAAGGAAACTAGGAAAAAGGGACCAACCGTGGCAGACTTGCCTGAACCTACATGAAATGAGCCCGAGAGGGTATATTTTGACCAAATGGTGATCAGTAGACCAAGTCTAGCCCAAGCCAACCATCTTAATGAAGGAAATATTTGTGAAAACTAGTTCATTTGAGCAACATCTATGCATGCAATTAACAATTAAAAGGGGGGAATCATGCTTGTATGCACTCAAAAAAAAACTTTACCCATGAAATTCGAGTCCTAGTAGTTATGGTGAACCAAGACTCAACTCAAATCTTAAAGAAAGGAGTTGAGAAACTTTTATACCTTTGAAGCACCTTTTTGCTTAGCAAAGGATATTTACCCATGTGAGGGCCTTCTTTCCTTAGTCTCCTTGCTCCTTGACTTCATGGATATGGATAGAGGAACTTTGCTTCTTGGCTTCATGACTTCTTGGATGGATGAAGGAATGGATTCTCCAAGTTCCCAAAATAGGGAACCTCTAAGTCTCCACACCAAAGAGAGCATTGAGGAAGAGATGGGTGACCTAGAGGAAGAAAGATTGCTAGCTATTTTCCTCTAGGGTGGCCGGCCTCTTAGAGAGAAAATGAGAGCTTGTGTTCTTCCAATTTAATTAAACAAAACCCTAATGATGAAATGGCTATAAAGATGCATTTATACCACCTCACATTTGAGTAGCAAACTTGTAATTATGTCAAGTTCACTACCCTTCACTCTTATGGCCGGCCTTGATGGGTTTATTGGGCTTTCAAGCCTTTTGTGTTTTCAAGTTGTCATATAACTTGAGTTATTGGACTTGACATTCAAATCCCATTGAACCTTGAGGCCCAAAACTAACCCAAGGTCTAATACGAACGTATTCGTTTGATTAATTAACATATTAATTAATCCTAGCCATAAATAATTAAACCATTTAATTATCCTTACTCATTTCCGTTGTTTCTTCAATGTCTACCTTACATGGTGTACGATCCATTAAGTTTCTTTTAGCGAGGTAGTGGGCGATTAGAACTCTTTAAATCGATTATGAATTGAAACATACTTTCAATTCTCCCTTTAGTCATTATACACCTTTAGGGCTTCCACAAACCATGAGTGACATCATGGCTACCCAAGCTAATCAAAAGAGGTGGATAACCTATTCAATTTAGGATTACAATGCATTACAGTCTTTCTCTAATACAATACTCTTGACCACATTGTTTGGTTTGATAGTGTATTCATGTCTACTATCCAATGTGATTCTTTTACTTATATGATTACCTTGAATGTGATTTGGAATGACTTCCTAAATCTCATTCATACTCTGGCCAGCGATTCTTAATCATATCATAAAGTATTCTCCCTCAAATGGTTTGAAGGTTAGAGATCCCTTGTTGTGGATTCACTTGCCTCCATGGCTAAGTGGCTTAATCCCAACTATGCTGTGGACACCCTTTGACGGAGTGACTTTGACATAGTCAAAGATCAAAAACCTAACCACAAGACAACTATGATGCCTCAAGTCAAATAACTACTTTGCATTATCCTGACCATGAGTTCTCATGTGACATGAGTATGAGAACTCTTTGTTATTCACGCTCAGTGGACTCATTCTTTATTGAGCACCTACATGCTTGTCTTGGTGTCAATCACACCAATGTCTTGAGACCAGTCATTATCCCTAAGAGAATGAATAGGTTATGTAGAAGTGAGGAAGATCATATTCCCATTATTCTAACAGTTTCCAGTTTCTCTGGAGACATCACTAGAACTTATGGGATATTGCCATTAGAGGTTGACTTGAGGTCCAAGCAAATTATGTTGGCATTCTTTGTGGTGGATAACAGCTCTACTTACGAAGCATTGCTAGGCAAAGATTGGATTCACCAAAGTCTGTCTATGTCAGCCACTTTACATCAACAAGTTGCTGTTTACCACGAGTCCAAAGTCGAAGAACAAGGATTTTGGGAAATTGTGGAGGCCGAGCCATGGCCTTTTCTGCCCACAACCAAATTTTCTATCAAAATTTACATTCAAAGAAGCAAGAATAAAGCTTGTAACATATTACAACATTTAAATCAAAGACTATGAACTACAAAACCCAAAAGGATTCACCAACTACTAGACCTAGGCTCTGATACCACTTGAAGGAAATTTTGTGAAAAACATGTTCATTTGAGCAACATCTATAGCATGCAATTAACAATTAAAAGGCGGAATCATGCTTGCATGCACTCAAAAACAAAACATTAACCATGAAATTCAAAGCCTAGTAGATTGGTGAACCTTGACTCAACTTAAAACAACATTTGTTAGTTGAGAAATTATACCTTTGTAGATTCCTCTTTGCATAAGCAAAGGCTAATCACCCAAAGAGAGGGCCTTCATTCCTTGCATATTAGATCTATAGATTTGGATGGATGAAATGGTTATCCAAGTTCCCAAAATTGAGAACCTCTAAGTCTCTTCACCAAGGTTAGATTGGAGAAGAAATGAGTGACCTTGGAGTAGTAGGATTGCTAGCTAAACCCTCCAAGGAGGCCGGCCACTTTAGAGAGAAAGGAGAGCTTATGTTCTCATCCTTTCCCCCCCAAAAGAAAACCCAAAATGAATTTTGGCTATAAAGTCATATTTATACCTTAATTCATTGGAGTGGCAAACTTGTAAATAAGTCCAAAACTCACTCCATCTCTAAATGGCCGGCCTTAGGGTATTATTGGGCTAATTGGGCCTTTGTGAATCATTATTCATTAAGTTGTCATACAACTTAATTCAATGGGCTTGACGTTCGAAGCCCATTGGGCCTTAAGGTCCAAAACTATCCCGAGGTCTTTAACGAACTTATTCGTTTGATTAATTAACATATTAATTAATCCTTGCCATAAATAATTAAACCATTTAATTATTCTTACTCATCTCCATTGTTTCTTCAATCTCCACCTTACACGGTGTACGATCCATTAGGTTCCTTTTAGCGAGGCAGTGGGCGATTAAAACCATTTCAAATCGATTGTGAATTGAAACTTACTTTCAATTCTCCCTTTAGGGATTATACACGTTTAGGGCTTCCACAAACCATGAGTGACACCTAGCAGCATATCATGGTTACCCAAGCTAATCAGAAGAGGTGGAGAACCTATTCAGTTTAGGATTACAATGCAATACGGTGTTTCTCTAATACAATACTCTTGATCACATTGTTTGGATTGATAGTTTATTCATGTCTACTATCCAATATGATTCGTGTGCTTATATGATTACCTTGAATGTGATTTGGAACGACTTCCTAAATATCATTCATACTCTGGCCAGAGATTCTTAATCATATCATAGAGTATTCTCCCTCAAACGGTTTGAAGGTTAGAGATCCCTTGTTGCGCATTCACTTGCCTCCATGGCTAAGTGGCTTAACCCCGACGATGCCATGGACACCGGCCTGATGGAGTGACTTTGACATAATCAAAGATCAAGGACTTAACCACAAGACAACTATGATGCCTCAGGTCAAATGACTACTTTGCATTATCCCAACCATGAGTTCTCATGTGACATGAGTATGAGAACTCCTCGTTGATCGTGTTCAGTGGACTCATTCATTATTGAGCACCTACATGCTTGTCTTGATGTCACACACACCAATGACTCGAGACTAGTCACTCTTCTTGAGAGAAGACACAATTGGTTATCCTATGATCAGGATCATTTAGGATGTGTCTACGAAAGAATGGTCTCATAAATCTAACTTCTTTAGATCGCATTCTCCCAATCACATATTCCTTGGACTTATCGTTTAAGCGTATAACATTTATATGAGACGGCTCAAACAATAATCTTTGCCCTTGATATTAAACTAGATTAGTTTAACATGTGAAATGTCCGTAAAGTATCATCATATGATTGGTTTTAGGGCACATTTCCAACAATCTCCTACTTGCACTAGAGCCAATCAGCTTGGTCATCAGTGATGATACCTCTTATGTAGTCATTTCATAAATGGCTGAGTAGTAGGCCTAGACAATGGATATCTATATGTTATCCATAGAAGCAACCTTGAGAATCACGACGTCACCATTATACATGATTCTTAAGCATGTGGTTCAGTCTCTTAATTGAGTTCGGATCTTGATGAGACCTTGATTCCCTGGCTTGAGCTATCGCCCCATTAGTGTCGTAGTGTCAGTACACTAGAGACACTTTCTTGTTGGAACTGAATAGATAGTTCATAAATGAACTTTCCCATCCAAACAACATAGTTGTAAGCTTCTATATGGCAATATATTTTGCATTCATAATGGAACACACTAAAGTCATTACTTTTAATGTTTCCATCCAAATATCTCTTTAGTCATAATAAAGAGATATCTGATTATCTCTTCATTCATAATGAAGAAATATCCAATGATGGATTAGATTCATAATCTAATACATTCACGCTTCCATTACGTTACTCTAATTCTTCCTCATTCTTTGAGGAATCTATCCTTTAGTATTTCTTAAATACTTAAGGACTCACTTGACAGTTGTCGTGGTTCTGATCCTGGGCTTGCACTGATATCGTCTTGTACCTTTCTAGGTACAACTCATATCAATGTTTTTCATACAATATGAAATACATAAATCACCTTTCTGCGTATGCATAAAGGATTCTATTTACGCATTATTTCTTTGGGAGTCAAAGGGTACGTTCCCTTTGAGAAGGGCAACTTGCTAGTCTCACTAGAGTCGTTCTTCTAATTAAAGTTTATCATCATATGAGAAACTTCCTAGCATCTCTTGTCTATTATTAGGGATTGATATAATCGAATTATATCTTGAAATATATCATTGTAGATTTCTATCCCATGTATTTAGACTATATCTCCCATATACATTCTATCGATATAGAATGTTTAAAGTCATAACTTTAATGAAGAAGTATTCTTTTCATTTCCAAAATTAATATATCATATATATATTCAAATTTAGGAATTTGATTAACTCCCACTAATCTTTTGTAAACCTAGTAAACAAAAGATTCATTCACATCTTTATGAGAAATCAAACGATTTGATCTTTCTCTCATAAGACGCTTATAGCTCCCACTAGCTTGCTAAGATCCATGATGGTTGGATCTCTACAACTTACATGTCTTGTGATTCATTGTTTTAGACATATATTATCAAGACTATCTTAATAATGGTTTCGGAAACCTATATTATGTGCAAACATTGAATCACCATTTAGTTGTAGCTAGCAATCTTCGAATTAATTGAAAACAAGACTACGTCAAAGATGGTTTCTTCAAAGTCAACCATTCTCTTTGATTGTAGTCACCTTAAGCTACCAATTAGCTATGAAGGTTTCATCATTTTATGTCAAATGGTACTTTACCATTTCCTTGAGTATATCTCATATATACACTCAATGTAGTCATAAGGATTTTCATTCTTATTTCTTTCGAATTAAGAGGTGTAACTCTATGACATAGTCATAAAGTTCAAACCATTCAACTGAGACGGTTTATAAATCCTTCTCGACTACCTTGGAGCTTGTGGTATAGGAACTAGGTTGTTATATTTGTTGATCACTATCTTGTTTCTTAAAGAACCATTCTTTGAGTTCTATCCCTCGTTCATTTGCTCTATCTTGGGCAAATCCTAGTGTAGGATTACAATGAACTACCTAACAAACAACATTTGTTAGTTGGTTTATAGAAGTGATATCCAAATGTTAATTTAAGGATATCTACAAGATAATTCTCAAACAAATATTGCTTATTAGCACACAACCCCAAATCTTAACATGATTAAGATTTGTCTTTCTTTCCAACTACATCTTATGGAGTCATGAAAATTTTGGAAGATCTTCTAATTGACAATCATATTGTCTTAGAAGCATATATCCTATATATGGGTAATTGATAACATCCAACGAACTAAATCTTATTCAAGTTCGTTCTTCTCCTAATGGAGAAATCCATTATCTTTTGATGCTTCTTTCCTTGATATTTTTCAAGGAAACTGTTCTAAAGTGTTATCCTTCCTTGGATCAAATCTAAGGGGGCAATTACTTTAGACGTCTTACTCATCAACTTACATTTCTTGAATTCTTTGAAACCTTTTGCAAAGTATTCGGACTTGTGTTTATTCAAAATAAACTATAGTCCAACCGAGAGAGATCTTCGGTGAATGCATACAACATGAGTAGTATTATGTTGTGGACAAGTGCCACTAACATCTAAGTGAATTAACCTCAACAACTTTGTGATTCTTTCTTCTTTCCAAAAGAATAAAGATTCGAACATTTCGCCTCCATACAATTTTAATAAGAAGGTATTGGATCCGGATCTAACGATCTAAAGCATCAATCTATGATCAACTCGTAATTTATGTTTTAGAGGTATCACAACTTTAGTTGGGATTAGTCACTACCTTGCAACCTTTTGGGTTTTAAGCATCGTTACATTCTAAACAGTTAACACTACCATATCATCTCTACTATAGAGACAATCAATTAGATTACAATAATCTAATCATTCATTAATAAAGAACAATGTTTTGTCAAACAAAACATTCATCCATCCCTTATAGTGATGGAATTAAGTTCCTTAAAATTGGAATGTAAAGACAATCTTTGGTTTTTCCAATTTCTTTGGTAGTTCATATGGGGAAGTAAGTACCATCTGCTTTCGCAGAGATCTACATTTGATTCACGTTCCGAATGTGAAGTACTTTCTCTTCTCTCATTAATCTTCTACTTTTTATTAGCCACACTTTTACAA
Organism: Malus domestica; assembly: GCF_042453785.1. Taxonomy (NCBI): domain Eukaryota; kingdom Viridiplantae; phylum Streptophyta; class Magnoliopsida; order Rosales; family Rosaceae; genus Malus; species Malus domestica. The sequence goes on from NC_091663.1 coordinate 17,287,208, forward strand.
CGATTGTAAAACATAGTTACTAATACGGAATCAAGCATTCAAGTAGAAGAACCAACTGTTTTGAACTTTTCAAGAACAATTTACAACACCTTCGAAATGTGTGTTCTTGACACTTGCAAGACATTTCTTGCAGATACCCCTTCCAATGTCCATCCTTTCATAAAGAAAGTTTGTTCCCTTGGAGTTTATTTCGCTTTCTTCATTTGACTTCTCCTTTGTCTACAATAGTCATGGTCCCTAAACTCCCACTGTCTCTCTTGAAACTCATTTCAATTGTGTTATACACATCAAACGATTTGGAGAGCGTGTGGTTATTGTTCACTATATAGTTTACAATAAATTAGTGAACCATTTGGATAGGGACACAAAGGTGAAGTCCTTGCCTAGTTTCTGTTTCTAGAAGTGGTTTAACACTTCAACACTCAATGATTCAAAATCATCATAAGTCCATGTTGATGGACTATTTTTGTCAACCAACCATTATGTTCTAAACATAATTACAAACTTTCAAGAGTTGTGCAAGGCAACTCTCATTTCTTCATACAACAATTTGCAAGTGAAGAATCATGGCACATTAAGTGTCCATGCCTTTGTGCTTTCTTCTCAAGTTCCTTGTTCATGTAACAAAGAAACAAGCACTAAGTGTTTGCATTGTCTAAGGTTTGTTCAAAGCAACTCTTATTTCTTCATACAACGATTTGTAAGTGAAGAATTATGACATTAAAAGTGTTGTCCTCCTTATGATAGACTTATCTAACATTTTCTTCCAATGATACATTATCAATAGGAAGATTGTGAGGATGAGACTACTTAGGTACATATATAATCCATTTAAGACAATCTTTGGGATTGTGGTACCAAGTCCGGAAACTAAAGCATTCGGCTTTTCTTAGTCAAGTTTTCGATAGTGTTTTGCAAATATATTGGTAAACAAATACATAACGAATATAAATTGATTGATTTTAAGGCATTTGATCCTGGTCTTTAAATCAAATAGCACCACCCACTATTTTTGGCAAATTCCACATCCCTCATTGGAATTCGAGAGTTTTGGATGAAACTCTTAGTAGGGTATGGGAGACTCACCATTACCAAGCCCACTTCAGAAGAATATCATATTGGCTAGCAACAATAATGATGAGAGGATAACGCTTTAGCCATTTACAACTTTTGTAATTACCCATCTAATTTGGCCTCTATAAAATGATGCCTCAGAAGAATATCATATTGGCACCATTGCACTTAGTTAAGTCATTCCCACCATGCTAGTTCAAGTAGGGGTTCAAGAATGGCCTCAGAAGAATATCATATTGACCATACTCGTTGCCTACCTTCACTTCATCATATGTTTATAGGCTTCTCCTGAATGTAAGCACATACTTTGCATACCCCAGAACTGGACGAATACGGTGTATGAGTCACAAATGATTGAAGCCCACCATGGTGGAAGGCCTACGAAGAGATGTTCAAAGCATCACTCGCTTATCAACTTAATAATGGTTTGGTTGAGGGTTTTAGGTCTCATCACATATAAATATTCATTTTAATCTTTATTAAAACAACTTTGGTCCTATTACAACTATTGGTCCATTTGATTGAATTTAGTTGTATATAATACTCCCACTATGCTTATAAAACAGTTTTTAAAGCAAGAGTATATGATACTACTAACATAAACTTTGCATTCATTTGATGGACTATATAGTTGCCTTAGGGCCTTAGGATGACTATGAACCTTTGTTTAGATTCAACACGAGCCTAGTGTTGAATCTCGGTCTAGGGATGGTGATTGATTTTAGTTACGCGTTTAATCACATTAAGGCGTGTTGTCTTAGGGGCGTTGGACCCTCTATTCCGTTTTCATGCATATCAAATAATACAAGAAATGAGTACTTCAAAGTAAAGATGAGCTTATGCTTTTTGCAACATTTGAATAAAACAAATTACTTTAAAGTAAAGAAGAGCTTATGCTCTTTTACAACATTTGATCATATCAAATTACAACCAAAATCTAATCTACACATTCCCATGGTTCAAACAAATTTGAAACGGCCTTTCACATAGCTCAATTATCGTAGGCTTAGGTTCATAATTACCCTTTAATTAATTAACACTTTAACTAATTAAATTGAATGCAACATTTTCATTTGGTTTTTGTATCCATAAAATTGATTTAAATGGAGCTAAATGAAATGAAAATCCAATTCTCATTTAAAGAGACAACCATTTTGTTCTCATCCTAATTTGGGCCAAAATGCAATAACCTCAACTTTTTGGGCTATGTTGCAAAACTAAAACTTTTGAGCTCATTTTGTAAAAACACAAAAGTCCACTACTTCATGTAATCACAAAACAATTTGAAAAACATCATTAAAGGAACAAAACAATTTGTCCTTTAATGATTTTGGGCCTTTACGTAAATACGTAAACTTTTGGGCCAAAGTTGCAAATACACAATAGTACCAAAACTTTATGTAATTGCATAAAAATCCCAAAAGCACCCCACTTGTAGGGTGGCCGGTTTTAGATAGAGTGAGGAATGCAAAATTTTGAAATTTCTCAACAAAGTCATAAAGCCATGCAAGTGGTGTGTGTGACATAAATTCATGCAAGTGGTGTGTGTAAGAGAAGTACTTCTTACACACCCATCACCATTTCTATCACCTTTCAAAATTTCAATCACATTAAAACATTTGATAAAGCACAAAACAAAGACTTTATGAAATAAATCAAAACTTTGAATCAAAACACCAAACTTTTTGTTCTTGGCTAAAATGTCAAGAACAATGAAGAACATTCATGAAAAACCCATAAAAGCTTCATGAACATTTTTCATCCAAAGACATCCCAAAAACACTCAAACTTAAGGGAAATAACATATAACCAAACTAGGGTACATAGGGGTTCCAAAAGTTACTTGAAAACACTTTTAACAAGTCAAACATGAACCCAAAAATCCACCCTTTGGATTTGGCCGAAAATCCCCAAAAACATGGCACCAAATTTTAGCTTCAATATTCATGCTCATATGAACTACATCTACAACATTTGAGATGGCAAATTTTCTAACAAAATTTACATTCAAAGAAGCAAGAATAAAGCTTGTAACATATTACAACATTTAAATCAAAGACTATGAACTACAACACCCAAAAGGATTCACCAACTACTAGACCTAGGCTCTGATACCACTTGAAGGAAATTTTGTGAAAAACATGTTCATTTGAGCAACATCTATAGCATGCAATTAACAATTAAAAGGCGGAATCATGCTTGCATGCACTCAAAAACAAAACATTAACCATGAAATTCAAAGCCTAGTAGATTGGTGAACCTTGACTCAACTTAAAACAACATTTGTTAGTTGAGAAATTATACCTTTGTAGATTCCTCTTTGCATAAGCAAAGGCTAATCACCCAAAGAGACGGCCTTCATTCCTTGCATCTTAGATCTATAGATTTGGATGGATGAAATGGTTCTCCAAGTTCCCAAAATTGAGAACCTCTAAGTCTCTTCACCAAGGTTAGATTGGAGAAGAAATGAGTGACCTTGGAGTAGTAGGATTGCTAGCTAAACCCTCCAAGGAGGCCGGCCACTTTAGAGAGAAATGAGAGCTTATGTTCTCATCCTTTCCCCCCCAAAAGAAAACCCAAAATGAATTTTGGCTATAAAGTCATATTTATACCTTAATTCATTGGAGTGGCAAACTTGTAAATAAGTCCAAAACTCACTCCATCTCTAAATGGCCGGCCTTAGGGTATTATTGGGCTAATTGGGCCTTTGTGAATCATTATTCATTAAGTTGTCATACAACTTAATTCAATGGGCTTGACGTTCAAAGCCCATTGGGCCTTAAGGTCCAAAACTATCCCGAGGTCTTTAACGAACTTATTCGTTTGATTAATTAACATATTAATTAATCCTTGCCATAAATAATTAAACCATTTAATTATTCTTACTCATCTCCATTGTTTCTTCAATCTCCACCTTACACGGTGTACGATCCATTAGGTTCCTTTTAGCGAGGCAGTGGGCGATTAAAACCATTTCAAATCGATTGTGAATTGAAACTTACTTTCAATTCTCCCTTTAGTGATTATACACGTTTAGGGCTTCCACAAACCATGAGTGACACCTAGAAGCATATCATGGTTACCCAAGCTAATCAGAAGAGGTGGAGAACCTATTCAGTTTAGGATTACAATGCAATACGGTCTTTCTTTAATACAATACTCTTGATCACATTGTTTGGATTGATAGTTTATTCATGTCTACTATCCAATGTGATTCGTGTGCTTATATGATTACCTTGAATGTGATTTGGAACGACTTCCTAAATATCATTCATACTCTGGCTAGAGATTCTTAATCATATCATAGAGTATTCTCCCTCAAACTGTTTGAAGGTTAGAGATCCTTTGTTGCGCATTCACTTGCCTCCTTGGCTAAGTGGCTTAACCCCGACGATGCCGTGGACACCCGCCTGGTGGAGTGACTTTGACATAATCAAAGATCAAGGACTTAACCACAAGACAACTATGATGCCTCAGGTCAAAGGACTACTTTGCATTATCCCAACCATGAGTTCTCATGTGACATGAGTATGAGAACTCCTCGTTAATCGTGTTCAGTGGACTCATTCATTATTGAGCATCTACATGCTTGTCTTGATGTCACACACACCAATGACTCGAGACTAGTCACTCTCCCTGAGAGAAGACACAACACGTACTGATCTTAACGGACTGTCAATGCCCAATTGGCAATCCTATGATCAGGAACGTTTAGGATGTGTGTACGAAAGAATGGTCTCATGAATCTAACTTCTTTAGATCGCATTCTCCCAATCACATATTCCTTGGACTTATCGTTTAAGCGTATAACATTTATATGAGACGGCTCAAACAATAATCTTTGCCCTTGATATTAAACTAGATTAGTTTAACATGTGAAATGTCCGTAAAGTATCATTATATGATTGGTTTTAGGGCACATTTCCAACAACAATATGCCGAAAGGACCACAATGCAAAGTGTCCCTACAGAAGGTATGTCCTATGGGCAAGGATATCCAACTCATCAATGTTCTCAATTCGCTGCGAATGAAGATGCTTGGGGTTATCAAGGTCATAGCCAATCATGGGACAACATGTTTTCCAACGCTTACAATTCGGATTTGAGAGATTATTCAGATTACATGTGGGGAGAACCTCAACAATTCCAACAAGATGGGTATTGGCAGCAAGAAGAGGAATTCTATTAAAGACCTATGCAGCCACCACAACAATCTGCCCAATTCAATTCAGGTACGTCTTTGGATAATGATATGTTTAATAAGTTACTCACCTCTTTGAACCAGGAAGTAGAAAATGGAAACAAGGAGATGCAAAATCAAGCCAATATGACGGGAGAATTAGAGAAGCAAATTGGGCAGATTATTGAGTTCATGGCACAAATTCAAGAGCAAAGTGAACTCTCTAACTCAACTATTGAAAATTTGAAGGAAGATTTTGAAATCCATGATGCTATCACTTTGGGAAGTGCTATGGAGGTTGTAGGTGAACCCAAGACATCCAAACCAAGCCAAAATATGGATGAACAATTGCTGCTCAAAGAAGAGGAGAATAACAAGGCCACGGCAACGGAAGAACCACCATTGCCGCAGCCCTATATGCCATCTATGCCGTCCACTACAACCAAGGTAAGCCTAAATTCAATTTGTTCTGACCCCGTTTCACCAAATGTCCTTATTCCTTGCAGGATCATGCAATCTAAGGAAGAAGAATGTGGGAAAGGCATCCTCGAAACCTTTCCAACGAATCAAGAGCAAGAATTGGATGGGGAATGTCTATAATTCATTAAAGAAGATACATTTGAGATGAAAATTCCCAAAGAAGTTGGATTTTATGACACGGGACAAGTCATAACTCTCAAAACACAAAATCCGGCCAAGTCCTATATCCCTGCAACCTTCAAAGATATGGTGTTCGTAATTGAGTTTGTGTTGGAGAAAGCAAGTAAGCCATCTTCTCCAACTTTGATTTTATTATATACTAACTTGCTGATTTTGATGATTCAGGCACCTACACTAGAATTTAAACCATTGTCGGATCACGTCAAGTATCACATTCCATTCAAGGATCAATTCCATGCTATGGGCCCTATCCAAGTTTAGAAGGAAGTTTCGTCCGACTGGAAGACGTTAAAGCAAGTGCTTCTTGAGAGTCAACCCATGTATTCAAATAAGGAAGGTTTTTGAATTGCTCCATAATCAGTTTTGCGTTTCTATAAACCTTCCATTTTCTGTAGTTTTATTTTGCCATGATTGTCATTTTTATTTGTTGCTTATTTAATTGTTTTTGGTGTGGGTTTATTTTTTGAAACACTGACAGTTATGCAAGGTATTTTTACATTCATAAAAAAGAAGGGAACATTAAGCAGATAAATACAAGAGGGAGCCTTCACAAAGGTTGCTTAAGAGAAATCTCAGTAGTCGGCGGAGCCTCAGCAGTCGGCGGCGCCCCAGAAGGAGGAGGCATCGGAGGTTGATCATTTGGAGCTTTATTACGCAGTACAGCCCCCGAAGACGAAGGCAAATGCTGTTGGAACAAACCCACAAACCTCTGATGATCAAGTAAAATCTGACCATCAGATTCCTACATCTGGTCAATCTTTCTTTTCATGTTTGTAGCATAGTTATGTGCGAGCCTGTGCAATTGTTTATTCTCATGCTTAAGCCCTCTAATCTCCTGCTTGAGACTCATCACTTCAGCCGCCAATGATTCAACTTGACGGGTTCGGGCAAATAGGCGTTGGGCCATATTAGACACGGAACCTGCACACTGCACACTAAGAGCCAAAGAATCCTTAACAGCCAACTCATTAGACCGTTTAGAAAGAAATCTGTTATCTTTAGGAGTGACAAGGTTCCGGGCCACCACCGCAGCAGTCATGTCATTCTTCATCACCGAATCCCCAACGGTAAGAAGACCAGTAGAGGATATGAAGGATGGGCGCCATATGTTGTCTGGAGAAGGTATGGTAGCCTCTTCACCAAGGTTCAAGTCAAAACGACGGTCAGAAAAGCCAGACATTTTCAAAGGTGTTGAAGAAAGAAGAGGTCGGACAAGTCAAGATATTAGAAGTGCAAGAAGAGAGTTTATACAAGCGCAAATTCAAGTGTGCTTTGAAATGAAGTGCGTGCCTCTATAAAAATCAACACTCGATGGGATTTCAGATATTGAAGAGGCGACCTCAGAATTCAAAGAGGCCAATTCAAAAATCGAAGAGGTGCTAGCTTTCTCAAAAGTTGGGCTTGCTCAGAAACCACGGGCCATCCTCTGTTCTAGATTTGTCCGCACTTGTCACATGCAACCTCTGCACTCGACGGAGCTCAGAACTCGAATAGGCAAGCTCAGAACTCGAATAGGCAAGCTCAGAACTCGAAGAGCTATCTGCTTTTCCAGACATGTCAGCATCTCTCACATGCACGCTCAGCTTTGCGGAAATCACGGGCAGTTTGTCGAAGCACCGATTCCAGATATCGAAGAGGCATCTGCTTTATCCAGACATGTCAGCATCTGTCACATGCATGCTAGCTTTGCAGAAATCACGGGCAATCTGTCGAAGATTTCTGGTGAAGCAGAAAGCACGTGAAGTTTACTGTTCAATCATCCAACAATTGCCGACAAGAGTGAAAGAATAGTACCGGTTATTATTTCCTATAAATGTCGACCTTCACCCTCCATAGCAAGACAGACATACATAACCTTCCATCATCTCCGAGAATGCCTTCCCAACAAAGCCTCTCGAGTCACTCAGTGTTCCTTATTCCTTGGGGTACCTTTGCAAACAACTCATCCAAAGCAAAAGTATTTCATATCATGAAGGTTGAAAGCAAGAGTATCTCATATCAAGCTTTCTCCCTATCTTTCCCCTTGTCGTTGTTTTCATCTGCGGGATAAGGAGAAAGAGAGAAATCAGCCAGCACTTGGTATCAATCTTCCGATCTGGAACCGACTGCCTGAAACCCCTTCCTGATTGCTTACCTAGCCTTGCTCTCGAGTACTCATCTTCAACATCTTATGCTTCCTCTTCGTCTACCACATCTGCCTGGGGAACTAATAAGGGAAGTGAAAATGATACCTCGAAGCATGTGGAGACAAGGTACTAATTCATCCTCAGCTAAGGACAAGGAGAAAGAAAGCAAGAGGTGGGCACTTGGAAAGATTGAAGAAAGAAACAGACCATCACCTCTACCTCATGCCTGCCTACCGTGCAGAAGAAACAACTAGAGAAGAATGCAGACTGCACAATCAAATCAACCCAGCATAAGGAGTCTAATTTGAAACCAAGGAACTCTCGCTCAGAATTCCGAACCAGTTCGAGATCAAAGTTGTGGAAAGACAACAAGATCACCTATCTCCAAAACTAGATTTGCGTTCTTAAACTCTACTCTATCTGGTTTGTACTTTGTTGGAAATGTGCCCTAAAGCCAATCATATGATGATACTTTACGGACATTTCACATGTTAAACTAATCTAGTTTAACTATAAAGGGCAAAGATTATTGTTTGAGCTGTCTCATATAAATGTTATATGCTTAAACGATAAAGTCCAAGGAATATGTGATTGGAAGAATGTAATCTAATGAAGTTAGATTCAAGAGACCATTCTTTCGTAGACACATCCTAAATGTTCCTGATCATAGGATTGCCAATTGGGCATTGACAGTCCGTTAAGATCGGTACGTGCTATGTCTTCTCTCAGGGAGAGTGACTAGTCTCGAGTCATTGGTGTGTGTGACATCAAGACAAGTACGTAGGTGCTCAGTAGAGAATGAGTTCACTGAACGTGATCAACGAAGAGTTCTCATACTCATGTCACATGAGAACTCATGTTTGGGATAATGCAAATTAGTCCTTTGACCTGAGGCATCACAGTTGTCTTGTGGTTAAGTCCTTGATCTTTGATTATGTCAAAGTCACCCCATCGGGGTGTCCACGGCATCGTTGGGGTTAAGCCACTTAGCCATGGAGGCAAGTGAATGCGCAACAAGGGATCTTTTACCTTCAAACTGTTTGAGGGAGAATACTCTATGATATGATTTAGAATCTCTGGCCAGAGTATGAATGAGATTTAGAAAAGTCGTTCTAAATCACATTCAAGGAAATCATATAAGCACACGAATCACATTGGATAGTAGACATGAATAAATAAACTATCAAACCAAACAATGTGGTCAGGAGTATTAGATTAGAGAAAGACCGTATTGCATTTGTAATCCCAAACTGAATAGGTTTTCTCTACCTCTTCTGATTAGCTTGGGTAACCATGATATGCTGCAAGGTGTCACTCATGGTTTGTGGAAGCCCTAAACGTGTGTAATCACTAAAGGGAGAATTGAAAGTAAGTTTCAATTCACAATCGATATAAAATGGTTTTAATCGCCCACTGCCTCGTTAAAAGGAACCTAATGGATCGCACACCGTGTAAGGTGGAGATTGAAGAAACAATGGAGATGAGTAAGAATGATTAAATGGTTTAATCATTTATTTATGGCAAGGATTAATTAATATGTTAATTAATCAAACGAATAAGTTCGTTAAAGACCTCGGGATAGTTTTTGGACCTTAAGGCCCAATGGGCTTTGAACGTCAAGCCCATTGACTTAAGTTGTATGACAACTTAATGAATAATGATTCACTAAGACCCAAAAGCCCAAACAACACCCCATGGCCGGCCATTTAGAGGAAGGGTAGTGAACTTGCTTTAATTACAAGTTTGCCACTCAAATGAATAAAGGTATAAATATGACTTTATAGCCAAAATTCATTAAGGGTTTTGTTTTGGAGAAAATTGGTGAGAACTTGTCTCTCCACTTCTCTCTAAAGAGGCCGGCCCCTTGGGGGGTGCATCTTGCAATCCCACTACTCCAAGGTCACTCATTTCTTCTCCAATCTCTCCTTGGTGAAGAGACTTAGAGGTTCCCTATTTTGGGAACTTGGTGATCGGATCATATTTATATATATTTTTACTTCGAATTCACTCGTCTTTTCTTAGTTAGTTCCTTATATTTTTGAGCTATTTACGTTATTTTTGTGTTTATAGAATTTGTTATGCAAAGAAAATAAAAATAGCACAAATGAGTTTTAAATAATAAATTCGTCGAAAATTGCTTTAGTCGTTCTCATTCTGTCATGGATTATTGGTAGAATTATGTCACGGCATAAACAAAAAAAAATGGAGAGAGTCGGTCAAAGAGGGAGCAAGAGAGCATCATGATTTATATTTATTTTTACCTCGTTGACTCCCATATTCTTCACTTCTGAAAACAACAGGATGCTGCTTTGCAGCTGGAAAGAAAGGAATCCAAGGTGGAAACGTGAGGAGTGGAAGGCAGAAAATAAAAGGAAATCAGAAGGCAGCTGTAGAAGGGAGAGCGAGGAGAGAGGAGGCGCGGGAGAAGGGAGCTGCCTTTGGGCAGCTCGCAGAGACGCAAGAGACGTGGGCTTCGCAGGGGCAGAAATAAAGAGAGAGGGAAAGGTCAGAGAAGAAGAATAGAATAGCTGCTTTGCAGCTGGAGGAAAGGGGGGGGCAGCGCCAGAAAAATAAGAGTGGAGAGAGACTGACAGCGTGAGCATAGAGAGAGTGAGAGGTCAGGAGGGCGTGACTGGAGAGGTAAGGACAGCAGCAGATCTGTCTTTGCAGCTGGTAGGGAGGTCAGCACGCAGGGAGAAAGCTGCCTTTGGGCAGCGTATGTAAGAGAGAGGGCAGCGGGGAAAAACAGAGAGGCAGAGGAGAGCCTCGGCACAAGGAAACAGGGAGCTGCTGTGCAGCGACAGAGGAGGACAGAGAACAGAGAGCAGCTCGCAGGGGTTCAAAGGCACAGACAGAAACACTCTTCTCTCTCGGTTAAATCTTTCCAAAATTATATTTTATTTCTGTTTTAATAATGTGTAATTAAACTTATTTTGGCTAGAGGTTAATTCGAAACCATGAATATATTTGTAATATGAATTGATTACCTTCGGTTGTGATTTCATAAGTTGTGATTTCAATTTACTTATCCGTTCGTATAAAAACTGATTTGTGTATGTTGGTTGAGAGTGCACGCTTAATTTACATGCATGAATTTGATGCTAGAATATAAGTGAATTTCACCTAATCGTTATGAACTTATTTTCACAAGTAGTAAAGGTTGCTAGTCACAATCACGTTAAGTAAATTCTTGGCAAGAGTATCATGCTTTTCATAGTTACGAATGCCTCGTCAATGCTTATAGTTTTCACAAAGTTTAATGATCTTTGATTGTATCACTATTGTGCTTTTCACGTAGGGGACTTTTGAAGAATGTTTTGAATTGTTGTATGCGTTTTTCCGTCCAATTCAATAACTTAAGGAAAACTTGAAGATTAAAAAAGTGCTGTTCACGGTTAATCTGGAGTATTGAGATTTACAATTTATTGAAAGAACAACTGAAAATCAATTTAGGTTGCATATGTGTCATGTGTGGAGAAGAACCCTCTAGCTAGTCCGTCATTTATCCTTTCATTTTAATTTCATGGTTTTGTCAATTCTGTAATTTAATTAAGTTTAATTTACTTTTCATCAAAACCAAACACCCATCCATTATTAAATTATATTATTTATTTAGTTTTCTTTATTGTTAGTCTTTTAATTTAATTTCCATCCATTTCAGTTCCTAGTGTTTAATTTAATTGTTTTCATTATTTTGAGTCATTTTAAGTGTGTTTCGAGTTATTAGAGTTTTTAGCCTAGTTTTGTGTCCTTGAGTCTTGTTTAATATTTTTAAATTAATTTAGAATAGATTAGCAATCCCTCCTAATCCCCGGCCTAGAACGATACCCTACTTACATCTATACTACAATTGTCAAAAAGAGGGTTTAATTTGTGTGTCAAGAAATTTTCACATCAAATTTTGGCGCCGTTGCCGGGGATTAGTAACTTTGCTAATCCCTTTATTTTTGTTTTTGTTTATGTTTATATTGGTGTTTGTGTATTTTACTTTTGATATTTGATTTATTTTTCTTTCTTTGATTTTAGGTTCAAATGGTGCCGAGGGAAATTTAAAGGAAAGATGCGTCCGGCTAAAGACGTTAAATCAAGCGCTTCTTGGGAGGCAACCCAAGCATTCAACGAAGGGAGACTTTGGAATCACTAACCCAATCAGCTTTGCATTCTTCCACCCTTATCTTTACTGCTTTCATTTTGTTTTGTTTAGTTAGTTGTGTTATTTGGTTGATTTCTGTGAGTTTGTGTTATTTAGTTTAAGTGTGGGGGAAGGTTAACCAAAGTCTCTTTACATTAATTTACTTATATAAAAAAAAAAAAAAAAAAAAAAAAAAAAAGTAATTAAATTAAAAAAAAAAATTACATAAAAAAAAAAAAAAAAAAAATGCAAATATTTTACAATAATGTAAACTAATAGTATTCATTGGTCGGGTGGTGCTTCAGTAGTAGGCGGGGCTTCAGCAGTCGGCGGGGCCACAGAAGGAGGAGGCAGCAGAGGTTGATCAGTTGGAGCTTCACTACGCGGTGCCGCTCCAGAAGACGAAGGCAGATGCGGTTGGAACAAACCCACAAACCTCCGATGATCAAGTAAAATTTGACCATCGGTGTCCTGCATCTGGTCAATCTTCCTCTTCATGGTTGTGGCATAATTGTGTGCAAGCTTGTGCAATTGTTTATTTTCATGCTTGAGTCCTCTAATCTCCTCTTTGAGACTCTGTATTTCAGCCACCAACGATTCAACGTGACGGGTTCGAGCAAATAGGCGTTGGGCCATGTTGGATACAGAACCGGCGCACTGCACGCTAAGTGCCAGAGACTCCTTAACCGCCAATTCATCAGACCGCCTAGCGAGCAGTCTGTTATCTCTGGGGGTGACAAGATTCCGGGCCACCACCGCAGCAGTCATGTCATTTTTCATCACCGAATCCCCCACGGTAAGAGGACCGGTAGGGGATATGAAGGATGGGCGCCATATATTGTCTGGTGAAGGCGGAGCTGCCTCTTCACCAATGTTCAAGTCAAAACGACGATCGGAAGGGCCAGACATTTTTCAGAGGTGGTGAAGAAAGAAGAGAGTCGGAATGATCAAGATTAAACAAGTGCAAGAAGGAAGTGTTTACAGGAGGGTGCTCAAGTGTGTTGTGGAACAAAATTAACGCCTCTATAAAAAGAAGAAATCGGAGAGGCGCTCCTCAGAGAAGCGTCCTCTCGCAAATCGAAGAGTCGGGGCTCCTTTCTCAAAAGCCGGATTCTTTTCTCAAAAGAGGCGTTTCATTTCTTAAAGGCTGGGCTTGCTCAGAAACCACGAGCCGAACCCCGGATTTCAAAAGATCAATTTGTCCAGACGTGTCGTCACTTGTCACACGCAAATTGCTTTGCGAAATTCTCGGGCAGTTTGTCGAAGCACCAATTCAGAAATCGAAGAGGGAAATTCAACAGTCAAAGACACGCTAGCTTTCTCAAAAGCTGGGCTTCAACCCACGGGCAAATCTTCTTTTCCAGATTTATCCGCACGTGTCACATGCTACCTCTACAATCGACGTTGCTCAGAGCTCGAAGCGCCGATTCCAGATATCAATGAGGAATTTGCTTTGCGGAAATTACGGGCAGCTTTGTCAGAAAGCGCGTAATTTGTACTATTCATTCATCCACCGGCTACCGACAATACGTGAGAGAATAGTTCCGGTTGTGAAGACAAGTCCTTTAAGTATCTACCTTCGCCTTCCACAGCAAAGACACACCCTCTCAACACTTCTTCATCTCCGAAAATGCATTCCCAAAGAATCCTCCTAAGTTACTCTGTGTTCCTCATTCCTTGGGATACTCCTGCGAACAACCCATTCAAAGCAAAAGTATTTCATATCATGAAGGTTGAAAGCAAGAGTATCTCATATCATGCTTTCTCCCTGTCCTTTCTCCAGCCAGCACTTGCTCTCGAGTACTCATCATCTTATGTTTCCTCTTCGTCTCTTACGTATAAGGGAAGTGAAGATGATACCTCGAAGCATGTGGAGACAACGTGCTGATTCATCCTCAACTAAGGACAAGGAGAAAGAGAGCAAGAGGTGGGCACTTGGAAAGATTGAAGAAAGAAACAGACCAACACCTCTCCCTCGTGCCTGCCCGCCATGCAGAGGAAACAAGCAGAGAAGAATGCAGCTTGCACAATCATCCCAGCAGAAGGAGTCTGAGATGAAGAACAAGAGAAGCTGCCACATCTGCTTGGAGAACAAATAAGGAACTGCAACATTCCCAAAGAGCAAAGCTCCGCCGTACAATATCATCAAATAGTAAAAAGCTAAGTGTCACCCCGTTCAAGAGGAAAGCTGTGGAAAGTCAACAAGCACGACCAATGATTACTTATTAGTTTTATTCATTATCTTTTATCGTAATTTTCAATTTTTCGTTTGCAATTTTTTTTAATTAATTTTCTTGCGTACTTAACTGAATTATTTCTTTTCTTTGCAGGAACTTTTGGTTATTTCCACCCTTGAAGTTGATTGCAGAATTTTAGCTTGGGGGTCATCGCTTGATTTTACTGCAAATTAGGGAAGTTTTCAGTCCAATTGCGTTATTTTGTTTCTTATTATTTTTTTTTTATTTTTTTTTTATTTTTTTTATTTTATTTGCATTATAGTGTTTTCTGACATTGGGGACAATGTCAAGTTTAAGTATGGGGGTAGAAATCTCCAGAATTTCATTTGTCTCTGTGTTGTTGTTTTTTTTTGTGTTCTTAATTAGTTTTGTTTTCTTTTAAAAAATAAAAAATAAAAAAAACTGTGTTGTTGTTTTTTGTGTTCTTAATTAGTTTTGTTTTCTTTAAAAAAAAAAAAAATTAAAAAAAAAAAAAATCGGAAAATTTAAAAAAATCCAAAAATATTGTCTTGTTTCCCTTATTGTTTTGAATTAGATTTTTTGTTAGCTTCCCGACCCAATGATATAATTGGATCAAATTTGAACCATGATCATCAAGAACTTAGTTAACATGTGTTTTGTGAAATTCCTAATTCTCTTGTTAGTTTTGTATATGTTTGACCATCTTTGAAAAACCAAATGCACATAGCCTTGTTAATGTGAAACTAAAGTATGAATTAAAGCGTCATATGTGAATTTAGTGACCATATTCATCCTATGTGAGTTTTTGAGCCAATTGAAAGTGTGTGCATTTTTCATACACTCCTATTCTTTCATGTGTGATGAACTTATGTGAGATACATCTCTAGAACTTGCGTAACGATCTTTCGAAATGTTTGTCATTGATTGCATGAACTTGGAAATGATAGAGGCATTAGGTTTACCACTATGGCCCAAATAACCATGTTTCCCAAAGAAAAATGATATCATTAGATTGCCAATTTGAGCCGTGTATTTTGAGCCTTTTATTTCTTATCACCAGATATGTCTACCCTTATACCTGAAACATTTTTCCTTACCCTTTCCAAGCAAGCTAGTGAGCAATGTGAGATTGTCTTATGAGAAATGTTTGTGAAGTACTTTGAAGGTGTTTGGCAAAAGAATAAGTGTGGGGGTATTTCATGTTTGTATTTAAAAATAAAAATAAAATAAAAATAAAATAAAAAAAAAAAAAAGAAAAGAGAAGAAAAGAAAAGTAAAAGAAAGATTGTATACAAAGAAAATAAAAAGTTTTTAAAGTTTCAGTTTAAGGGGGGTGGTTGGAGGTGCGAGAAGAATCGCGGGAAAGCTTGAGTTCTTATAAATCTAAACAAAAGAATTGCTTGCAATGTAGCTTGGAACTTGTGTTTTCCTATTCTTTCGTTTCAATAACCCTATCCCTAAGCCTCATTACATCCAATAAAAGTCCTCTTGATTTAAGTTTTGCAATTATGACTGTGGAGAAGTGATCTTTATGCAAGCTTATGGTAGAACTTTCACATTTGATTCTTTGAGCGAAACACATTAAAACTAAACACATGTGTGATTGAGTGAATATTCAGTGAGAAGGTCGCTAGTTTGCATATGATGATTTTAAAAATAAAAACTTGAAATTGCATTAGCATGGCTATCTCACACACTACACTTCAAGGATGATTTAAAGATTACTGCTAATATTTGAATTAGGAAGATGAACTTGGATTAGTTCCTTGATGCTAGCTATGGTTCTTGATGATTTGTTTTCTTGAATGAAATTCTATGAGGGTCACATAGAGGGAAGCTAATGTTTTTTTTTTCTTGTTACTTCTTGTTCTAGTTTTCTTTGTTTTGCTCGAGGACTAGCAAAAGTTAAGTGTGGGGGTATTTGATCGGATCATATTTATATATATTTTTACTTCGAATTCACTCGTCTTTTCTTAGTTAGTTCCTTATATTTTTGAGCTATTTACGTTATTTTTGTGTTTATAGAATTTGTTATGCAAAGAAAATAAAAATAGCACAAATGAGTTTTAAATAATAAATTCGTCGAAAATTGCTTTAGTCGTTCTCATTCTGTCATGGATTATTGGTAGAATTATGTCACGGCATAAACAAAAAAAAATGGGGAGAGTCGGTCAAAGAGGGAGCAAGAGAGCATCATGATTTATATTTATTTTTACCTCGTTGACTCCCATATTCTTCACTTCTGAAAACAACAGGATGCTGCTTTGCAGCTGGAAAGAAAGGAATCCAAGGTGGAAACGTGAGGAGTGGAAGGCAGAAAATAAAAGGAAATCAGAAGGCAGCTGTAGAAGGGAGAGCGAGGAGAGAGGAGGCGCGGGAGAAGGGAGCTGCCTTTGGGCAGCTCGCAGAGACGCAAGAGACGTGGGCTTCGCAGGGGCAGAAATAAAGAGAGAGGGAAAGGTCAGAGAAGAAGAAGAGAATAGCTGCTTTGCAGCTGGAGGAAAGGGGGGGGCAGCGCCAGAAAAATAAGAGTGGAGAGAGACTGACAGCGTGAGCATAGAGAGAGTGAGAGGTCAGGAGGGCGTGACTGGAGAGGTAAGGACAGCAGCAGATCTGTCTTTGCAGCTGGTAGGGAGGTCAGCACGCAGGGAGAAAGCTGCCTTTGGGCAGCGTATGTAAGAGAGAGGGCAGCGGGGAAAAACAGAGAGGCAGAGGAGAGCC
The DNA here is from genome assembly GCF_042453785.1 of Malus domestica. Classification (NCBI taxonomy): domain Eukaryota; kingdom Viridiplantae; phylum Streptophyta; class Magnoliopsida; order Rosales; family Rosaceae; genus Malus; species Malus domestica. Next base: position 17,304,299 of record NC_091663.1, read on the forward strand.
TCGGCACAAGGAAACAGGGAGCTGCTGTGCAGCGACAGAGGAGGACAGAGAACAGAGAGCAGCTCGCAGGGGTTCAAAGGCACAGACAGAAACACTCTTCTCTCTCGGTTAAATCTTTCCAAAATTATATTTTATTTCTGTTTTAATAATGTGTAATTAAACTTATTTTGGCTAGAGGTTAATTCGAAACCATGAATATATTTGTAATATGAATTGATTACCTTCGGTTGTGATTTCATAAGTTGTGATTTCAATTTACTTATCCGTTCGTATAAAAACTGATTTGTGTATGTTGGTTGAGAGTGCACGCTTAATTTACATGCATGAATTTGATGCTAGAATATAAGTGAATTTCACCTAATCGTTATGAACTTATTTTCACAAGTAGTAAAGGTTGCTAGTCACAATCACGTTAAGTAAATTCTTGGCAAGAGTATCATGCTTTTCATAGTTACGAATGCCTCGTCAATGCTTATAGTTTTCACAAAGTTTAATGATCTTTGATTGTATCACTATTGTGCTTTTCACGTAGGGGACTTTTGAAGAATGTTTTGAATTGTTGTATGCGTTTTTCCGTCCAATTCAATAACTTAAGGAAAACTTGAAGATTAAAAAAGTGCTGTTCACGGTTAATCTGGAGTATTGAGATTTACAATTTATTGAAAGAACAACTGAAAATCAATTTAGGTTGCATATGTGTCATGTGTGGAGAAGAACCCTCTAGCTAGTCCGTCATTTATCCTTTCATTTTAATTTCATGGTTTTGTCAATTCTGTAATTTAATTAAGTTTAATTTACTTTTCATCAAAACCAAACACCCATCCATTATTAAATTATATTATTTATTTAGTTTTCTTTATTGTTAGTCTTTTAATTTAATTTCCATCCATTTCAGTTCCTAGTGTTTAATTTAATTGTTTTCATTATTTTGAGTCATTTTAAGTGTGTTTCGAGTTATTAGAGTTTTTAGCCTAGTTTTGTGTCCTTGAGTCTTGTTTAATATTTTTAAATTAATTTAGAATAGATTAGCAATCCCTCCTAATCCCCGGCCTAGAACGATACCCTACTTACATCTATACTACAATTGTCAAAAAGAGGGTTTAATTTGTGTGTCAAGAAATTTTCACATCACTTGGAGAAATCTATTCATCCATCCAAATCCATAGATTTATTATGCAAGGAATGAAGGCCCTCTCTTTGGGTGATTAGCCTTTGCTTATGCAAAGAGGAATCTACAAAGGTATAAATTTCAACTCACTTTGTTTTGAGTTGATTAATGGTTCACCAATCTACTAGGCTTTGAATTTCTTGGTTAATGTTTTGTTTTTAAGTGCATGCTAGCATGATTCCGCCTTTAATTGTTAATTGCATGCTTATAGATGTTGCTTAAATGAACATGTTTTCACAAAATAATCCTTCAAGTGGTATCAGAGCCTAGGTCTAGTAGTTGGTGAATCCTTTTGTGTTTTGTAGTTCATAGTTTGTGATTTAAAAGTTGTAATTGTTGCAAGCTTTATTCTTGTTTCTTTGAATGTAAATTTTGCTAGAAAATTTGCCATCTCAAATGTTGTAGATGTAGTTCATATGAGCATGAATATTGGAGCTAAAATTTGGTGCCATGACTTTGGGAATTTTCGGCCAAATACAAAGGGTGGATTTTTGGGTTCTTGTTTGACTTGTTAAAAGTGTTTTAAGGTGACTTTTGGAACCCCTATGTACCCTAGTTTGGTTAGATGTTATTTCCCTAAAGTTTGAATGGTTTTGGAATGTTTTTGGGTGAAAAAAGTTCATGGAAAAATTTTGGGTTTTTCATAAATGTTCTTCATTGTTCTTGACATTTTTGCCAAGAACAAAAAGGTTTGTGTTTTGATTCAAAGTTTTGATTTATTTCATAAAGTTTATGTTTTATGTTTTTCAAATGATTTATTGCATTAGATATTTATTTGAATGGTGATGGAAATGGTGATGGAAATGGTGATGGGTGTGTAAGGATTAATTTCCTTTCACACACACCACTTGCACCACTTGTTGCTTTATGTCTAAAACTCACAAATCAACACACACATCACTCATATCCTCTTCCAAAACCGGCCACCCCCTAGTGGGGGTACTTTTGGGGCCTTTTATGCAATTACATAAAGTTTTGATACTTTTGTGTATTTGCACTTTGGCCCAAAAGTTTACGTTTTTACGTTTAGGTCCAAAAACGCTAAAGGACAAATTGTTTTGCTCCTTTAATGAAGTTTTTGCATTGATTAAATTTTGGGTTCTATTGTAATTACATGAAGTAGTGGACTTTTGTGTCTTTACAAAGTGACCCCAAAAGTTTTGCAATATAGCCCAAAAGTTGAGGTTAATTGCTTAATGACCCAAATAAGTTGTGGTTATTGCATGATGGCCCAAATTAGGTTGAGAACAAAATTGTTTTGTCTCTTTAAATGAGAATTGGATTTTCATTTTGTTTAGCTCCATTTAAATCAATTTTATGGATACAAAAACCAAATGAAAAATGTTGCATTCAATTTAATTAGTTAAAGTGTTAATTAATTAAAGGGTGATTATGAACCTAAGCCTAATATAATTGAGCTATGTGATAGGCCGTTTCAAATTTGTTTGAACCATGGGAATGTGTAGATTAATTTTGGTTGTAATTTGATTTGATCAAATGTTGTAAAAGGGCTTAAGCTCTTCTTTACTTTAAAGTAATTTGTTTTGTGCAAATGTTGTAATGAGCATAAGCTCACCTTTACTTTGAAGTACTTCTTTCTTGCTTTATATGATATGCATGAAAGTGAAGTAGTTGGGTCCAACGCCCCTAAAACAACACGCCTTAATGTGATTAAACACGTAACTAAAATCAATCACCATCCCTAGACCAAGATTCAACACAAGGCTCGTGTTGAATCTAAACAAAGGTTCATAGTCATCCTAAGGCCCTAAGGCAACTATATAGTCCATCAAATGAATGCAAAGGTTATGTTAGTAGTATCATATACTCTTGCTTTAAAAACCGTTTTATAAGCATAGTGGGAGTATTATATACAACTAAAAACAATCATATGGACCAATAGTTGTAATAGGACCAAAATTGTTTTAATAGAGATTAAAATGTATGTTTATATGTGATGAGACCTAAAACCCTCAACCAAACCATTATTAAGTTGATAAGCGTGAGAGTGCTTTGAACACTCTTTCGTGGCCTTCCACCGTGGTAGGCTCCGATCGTATGTGACTCGTACACCGGCTTCACCCTATAATGGGGGAGTACAAAGTGCGTGCTTACACTCAGGAGGAGTTCTATATACATACATGATGAAGTGAGGTAGGCAACGAGTTTAGCCAACATGATATAATTCTGAGGCTATGCTTGAACCCCTACACGAACTAGGCATGGTGGGAATGACTTAACTAAGTGCAATGACGCCAACATGATATAATTCTGAGGCATCATTCTCTAGAGGCCAAATAAGATGGGTACTTGCAAGAGATGCAAATGAGTAAGCGTACTCTCTCATTATTATTAACGCTAGCCAACATGATATAATTCTAAGGTGGGCTTGGTAATAGTGAGCCTCCCATACCCTACTAAGAGTTTCATCCAAAACTCTCGAATTCCAATGAGGGATATGGAATTTGCCAAAAATAGTGGGTGGTGCTATTTGATTTAAAGACCCGAATCAAATGGCTTAAAATCAATCAATTTATATTCGTTATGTATTTATTTACCAATATATTTGCAAACGCTTTCCCACACTTGACAAATAAAAGCCGAAAGTTTAGTTTCCGGACTTAGTACTACAAAACCATAGATTGTCTTTAATGGCTTGTAAATGTACTTAAGTAGTCTCTTCCTCACAATCTTCCTATTGATAATGTATCATTAGAAGAATATGTTAGAAAAGGTCTATCATAAAGAGGACAACACTTTTAAATGTCATAATTTTTCAATTACAATTTGTTGTATGAAGAAATAAGAGTTGCTTTGAACAACCCTTAATCAATACAAACATTAGTGCTTGTTTCTTTGTTACATGAACAAGGAACTTGAGAAGAAAGCACAAAGGCATGGACACTTTATGTGCCATGATTCTTCACTTACAAATTGTTGTATGAAGAAATGAGAGTTGCCTTGAACAACTCTTGAAAGTTTGTAATTATGTTTAGAACATCATGGTTGGTTGACAAAAATAGTCCATTAACATGGACTTATGATGATTTTGAATCATTGAGTGTTGAAGTGATAAACCACTTAGCGAGACGGAAACTAGGCAAGGACTTCACCTTTGTGTCCCTATCCTTATGGTTCACTAAGTTTATTGTAAACTATATAGTGAACAATAACCACACGCTCTCCAAATTGTTTGATGTGTATAACACAATTGAAATAAGTTTCAAGAGAGATAGTGGGAGTTTAGGGACCATGACTATTGTAGTCAAAGGAGAAGTCAAATGAAGAAGATAAAAATAACTCCAAGGGAACAAACTTTCTTTATGAAAGGATGGACATTGGAAGGGGTATTTGCAAGAAATGTCTTGCAAGTGTCAAGAACACACCTTTCGAAGGTGTTGTAAATTGTTCTTGAATAGTTCAAAACAGTTGGTTCTTCTACTTGAATGTTTGATTCCGTATTAGTAACTATGTTTTACAATCGTTGTAAAAGTGTGGCTAATAAGAAGTAGAAGATTAATGAGAGAAGAGAAAGTACTTCATATTCGGAAAGTGAATAAAATATAGATTTCTGCAAAAGCAGATGGTACTTACTTCCTCATATGAACTACCAAAGAAATTGGAAAAACCAAAGATTGTCTTTACATTCCAATTTTAAGGAATTTAATTCCGTCACTATAGTAGAGATGGATGAATGTTTTGTTTGACAAAACATTGTTCTTTATTAATCAATGATTGGATTATAGTAATCTAATTGATTGTCTCTATAGTAGAGATGATATGGTAGTGTTAACTGTTTAGAATACAACGATGCTTAAAACCCAAAAGGTTGCAAGGTAGTGACTAATCCCAACTAAAGTTGTGATACCTCTAAAAACATAAATTACAAGTTAGTCATAGATGGATACTTAGGATCGTTAGATCCGGATCCAATGCCTTCTTGTTAAAATTGTATAGAGGCAAAATGTTTGAATCTTCATTCTTTTGGAAAGAATAAAGAATCACAAAGTTGTTGAGGTTAATTCAGTTAGATGTTAGTGGCACTTGTCCACAACATAATACTACTCATGTTGTATAACATTCATCGAAGATCACCCTCGGTTGGACTATAGTTTATTTTAAATAAACACAAGTCCGAATACTTTGCAAAAGGTTTCAAAGAATTCAAGAAATGTAAGTTGATGAGTAAGACGTCTAAAGTATTTACATCCTTAGATTTGATCCAAGGAATGGTAACACTTTAGAATAGTTTTCTTGAAAGATATCAAGGAAAGAAGCATCATAAGATAATAGATTTCTCCATTAGGAGAAGAACGAATTTGAATAAGATTTAGTTCGTTGGATATTATCAATTACCCATATATAGGATATATATGCTTCTAAGACAATATGATTGTCAATTAGAAGATCTTCCAAATTTTTCATGACTCCATAAGATGTAGTTGGAAAGAAAGACAAATCTTAAGCATGTTAAAATTTGGGGTTGTGAGCTTATAAGCAATATTTGTTTGATAATAATCTTGTGGGATATCCTTAAATTAACTTTTTGATATCGCTTCTATAAACCAACTAACAAATGTTGTTTTGTTGGGTAGTTCATTGTAATCATACAATGTGATTTGCCTAAAAGCAAATAAACGAGAGATAGAACTCAAAGAATGGGTTCTTTGAGAGATAAGAAAGTGATCAACAAATATAAACAACCTAGTTCCTATACCAAAAGCTCCAAGGTAGTCGATAAGGATTTATAAACCGTCTCAGTTGAATGGTTTGAACTTTATGACTATGTCATAGAGTTGCACCTCTTAATTCGAAAGAAATAAGAATGAAAATCCTCATGACTACATTGAGTGTATATATGATATATACTCAAGGAAATGGTAAAGTACCATTTAACCCGAAATAATGAAACCTTCATAAGCTAATTGGTAGCTTAAGGTGACTACAATCAAAGAGAATGGTTGACTTTGAAGGAACCATTTTTGACGTAGTCTTAGTTTCAATTAATTCAAAGATTGCTAGCTACAACTAAATGGTGATTCAACGTTTGGACATAATATAGGTTTCCGAAACCATTATTAAGATAGTCTTGATAATATATGTCTAAAACTATGAATCACAAGACATGTAAGTTGTAGGGATCCATCCATCATGGATCTTAGCAAGCTAGTGGGAGCTATAAGCGTCTTATGAGAGAAAGGTCAAATCGTTTGCTTTCTCATAAAGATGTAAATGAATCTTTTGTTTACTAGGTTTACAAAAGATTAGTGGGAGTTAATCATATTCCTAAATTTGTATATATATATATATATATATAAATATATATGTGATATATATGAATATATATATGATATATTAATTTTGGAAATGAAAAGAATATTTCTTCGTTAAAGTTATGACTTTAAGCATTCTATAACGATAGAATGTATATGGGAGACATAGTCTATATACATGGGATGGAAATCTATATTGATAGATTTCAAGATATAATTTGATTATATCAATCCCTAATAATAGACAAAAGTTGCTAGGAAGTTTCTCATATGATGATAAACTTCAATTAGAAGGACAACTCTAGTGAGACTAAGAAGTTGCTCTTCTCAAAGAGAACGTACTCTTTGACTCCCAAAGAAATAATGCGTAAATAGAATCCTTTATGCATACGCATAAAGGTGATTTATGTATTTCATATTGTTTGAAAAACATTGATATGAGTTGTACCTAGAACAGGCACAAGACGATATCAGTGCAAGCCCAGGATCAGAACCATGGCAACTGTCAAGTGAATCCTTAAGTATTTAAGAAATACTAAAGGATAAATTCCTCAAAGAACGAGGAAGAATTAGAGTAACGTAAAGGAAGCGTAAATGTATTAGATTATGAATCTAATCCATCATTGGATGTTTCTTCATTATGAATGAAGAGATAATCAAATATCTCTTTATTATGACTAAAGAGATATTTGGATGGAAACATTAAAGTAATGACTTTAGTGTGTTCCATTATGAATGCAAAATATATTGCCATATAGAAGTTTATAACAATGTTGTTTGGATGGGAAAGTTCATTTATGAACTCTCTATTCGGTTCCAACCAGAAAGTGTTTGACACTAATGGGGCGATAGCTCAAGCCAGGGAATCAAGGTCTCATCAAGATCCGAACTCATATGAGAGACTGAACCACATGATTGAGAATCATGTATAATGGTGACGTCGTTATTCTCAAGGTTGCTTCTATGGATAACATATAGATATCCATTGTCTAGGCCTACTATTCAGCCATTTATGAAATGACTACATAAGAGGTATCATCACAGATGACCAAGCTGATTGGCTCTAGTGCAAGTGGGAGATTGTTGGAAATGTGCCCTAAAGCCAATCATATGATGATACTTTACGGACATTTCACATGTTAAACTAATCTAGTTTAACTATAAAGGGCAAAGATTATTGTTTGAGCCGTCTCATATAAATGTTATATGCTTAAACGATAAAGTCCAAGGAATATGTGATTGGAAGAATGTAATCTAATGAAGTTAGATTCAAGAGACCATTCTTTCGTAGACACATCCTAAATGTTCCTGATCATAGGATTGCCAATTGAGCATTGACAGTCCGTCAAGATCGGTACGTGCTATGTCTTCTCTCAGGGAGAGTGACTAGTCTCGAGTCATTGGTGTGTGTGACATCAAGACAAGTACGTAGGTGCTCAGTAGAGAAGGAGTTCACTGAACGTGATCAACGAAGAGTTCTCATACTCATGTCACATGAGAACTCATGTTTGGGATAATGCAAATTAGTCCTTTGACCTGAGGCATCACAGTTGTCTTGTGGTTAAGTCCTTGATCTTTGATTATGTCAAAGTCACCCCATCGGGGTGTCCACGGCATCGTTGGGGTTAAGCCACTTAGCCATGGAGGCAAGTGAATGCGCAACAAGGGATCTCTAACCTTCAAACTGTTTGAGGGAGAATACTCTATGATATGATTTAGAATCTCTGGCCAGAGTATGAATGAGATTTAGAAAAGTCGTTCTAAATCACATTCAAGGAAATCATATAAGCACACGAATCACATTGGATAGTAGACATGAATAAATAAACTATCAAACCAAACAATGTGGTCAGGAGTATTAGATTAGAGAAAGACCGTATTGCATTTGTAATCCCAAACTGAATAGGTTTTCTCTACCTCTTCTGATTAGCTTGGGTAACCATGATATGCTGCAAGGTGTCACTCATGGTTTGTGGAAGCCCTAAACGTGTGTAATCACTAAAGGGAGAATTGAAAGTAAGTTTCAATTCACAATCGATATAAAATGGTTTTAATCGCCCACTGCCTCGCTAAAAGGAACCTAATGGATCGCACACCGTGTAAGGTGGAGATTGAAGAAACAATGGAGATGAGTAAGAATGATTAAATGGTTTAATCATTTATTTATGGCAAGGATTAATTAATATGTTAATTAATCAAACGTATAAGTTCGTTAAAGACCTCGGGATAGTTTTTGGACCTTAAGGCCCAATGGGCTTTGAACGTCAAGCCCATTGACTTAAGTTGTATGACAACTTAATGAATAATGATTCACTAAGACCCAAAAGCCCAAACAACACCCCATGGTCGGCCATTTAGAGGAAGGGTAGTGAACTTGCTTTAATTACAAGTTTGCCACTCAAATGAATAAAGGTATAAATATGACTTTATAGCCAAAATTCATTAAGGGTTTTGTTTTGGAGAAAATTGGTGAGAACTTGTCTCTCCATTTCTCTCTAAAGAGGCCGGCCCCTTGGGGGGTGCATCTTGCAATCCCACTACTCCAAGGTCACTCATTTCTTCTCCAATCTCTCCTTGGTGAAGAGACTTAGAGGTTCCCTATTTTGGGAACTTGGAGAAATCTATTCATCCATCCAAATCCATAGATTTATTATGCAAGGAATGAAGACCCTCTCTTTGGGTGATTAGCCTTTGCTTATGCAAAGAGGAATCTACAAAGGTATAAATTTCAACTCACTTTGTTTTGAGTTGATTAATGGTTCACCAATCTACTAGGCTTTGAATTTCTTGGTTAATGTTTTGTTTTTAAGTGCATGCTAGCATGATTCCGCCTTTAATTGTTAATTGCATGCTTATAGATGTTGCTTAAATGAACATGTTTTCACAAAATAATCCTTCATACTTTGCTATACTTGTCATGTTTACTCGTTGTTTGTTTGTGTGAGTTTATGCTTGAAACATTGAGGACAATGTTTGATTTAAGTGTGGGGGGGGGTAAACCATTGTTTTGCATGAAATTCTTTGCATGAAATTCGTAAGAGTTTATCACCCATTACTTCTAGTGTTGTTCCTTGCTGTTTTAAGTGTTTTTAAGCTGTTTTGGAGTGTTTCAGTGTGTTTTGACATAAAAATCCGAAAATCTCCTAAAATTTTGAAAAATTGTTTTGAAAAACTCAAAAAGAGTTATTTTTGTATGTTTATTTGTGTCTTAGGGTACCTTCCAACACAATGATGAGGATTTGGTTTTTAATTGCATGACTATTAAAGAGAGTTATAAACATGGATGAAAATTTGATTTACTCTTTGGTGTATGCTTGGTTGTGGTTATAATTTATGAATTCACATGCAATCATAAAGGAAAAATTAGTTTTGTAACATGCTTGAAAGAAGGAACTCAAATGTACGCTACAACCTTGTGAGACTTGAGCCTAAACGTTTATTTGGAGAGTTAATAATATGTGCATCATTGTTTTCTAAAGTCGTTGCATGATCTCATTATTCTTTGCTTGGTTGCTACTTAGAAGGCGTTTCATCAGTTAGTTCCAAATGCTAGAACTCATGCCTATTTCATTCAAAGCATGTTATTGATTTGCATAATACATATTCAAGATGAAGTTATGTAGTGACCACCACAGCCAAATTGTCGTGCCCTATTTCATTATGTGTTTAAGTTTAACCCCGTTGAGCCTTGTGTAGCCTATGTTCTTTGTTAACCCACACTATCCTCATCTAGCCTAGATTAGGACCATCCATACCCTTGTTCTTGAAGCATAGTAAAACATAATTTAGAAGGAATTCCTTTTGTTGAACTTTTGTAGAAAAACAAGTGTGGGGGAAGTGATTCTTGTGTGTGTGTGTGCGCCTAAGTCCTTAATAAGGCATGGGTAGAAAAGAAAAAGAAAAAAAAAAACATTCACGGAAAATAAAATGAAAAGAAGAAAAGTTGTGAAAAAGAGCCCTAAGTGTTGCATGAATCTTCCCTTTGTATTTAAAAGTTGATTCTGCATTCTAAAGTGAATTCCAAAGTGTCTATTTCATTGCTTTACTTGCTATCGCTTTAAGAACATTTGTTATTCTTATCCTTTCTTTATTAGCCAATACCCAAGCCCCGTTACAACCCTTGACTTCTATCTTGAGTTTTATGTGTTTCAATTTGTGGAGTTTGAATTTGGTATGAGCATATGGTGTCACTGGTTCTCGCATCTAAGTAGTAGCATTCCATTCATGAGATCATATCTAAACATGCTTATTAATACCAGAAAATGCTTTCTTGTTATACATATATGTGAGTACTAGTTTTCATGTTTACATCAATCTTCTCACATGTACCTAGTGTAGGGTGTGTAGTTAGAAAATCTGAGTGAAAATTGAGTGCATATCTTGTAAGGAATTGAGCAAATTCTCTAAGGCATGTTACTACATTCAAAACATTGTTTTAATTGGTTAAATGTGAACTAGTAAGTGGTGACTGTGATTAAGTATGTGCTCAAGTGTTAAGTTGACTAAAATCTGTGGGAATGATGATTTTTAACTTGTCATGTGCGTTGGAAATCCCTGAGGCAAACGTTGGAAGGTTTAGGTTGTGTTTTGTTTTCTTTATTTTGCTCGAGGACTAGCAAAAGTTAAGTGTGGGGGTATTTGATAAGCTCATATTTATATATATTTTACATAAAATTCACTTGTCTTTTCTTAGTTAGTTCCTTATGTTTTTGAGCTATTTACTATGTTTTTGTGTTTTGTGTGATTTATCAAGCAAAGAAAAGAAAAGTAGCACAAGTGAGATATTAAGTAACAAATTCGTCAAAACTGCCTGTGCAGATTAGCTGACTTTGGAAGCATGTTACGATCACCTTATAATGAATGAGAGAATGAGCCTTAGATGTTTGGAAATTTACGCATGTCTATTTTCTGGAGAAATTTACGGATTGTTAATATCATTTTTCTAGAAGAAGTTATGCGCATTGTAACACTAAAAGGTTCAGAAAAGGGCTAAGCAGATTTGGCTAATAAACTGAGAAAGTAAAGGCACTTGTTTTGTGTTTTGCTTTGTCATCAACACTCAGCAACAAATGGGGTTATGATTTCACTCATTTGGCTTTGGAGCAAGTGGAAATGCACAGCTAGAAAGAGAAGGCACGGCACATGCAAAAGAGAAACATGGACAGCTACATACATACAAACTGCACAGGTTGAAGGGCATACACACACTCTACATGGACAGCACACACACAACAAGAAAGGCACGGCATGGGCAGAAAATGGGTGGATTGTTGGCTGAAATAATGAAGAACATGTGTGTGCAAATGCAACACATGGGCAAAGGAAACACACACACATGGGCAGAAAATGGGTTGATTTGTGGCTGAAATGATGAAGAACATGTGTGTAAATGTAAAGGAGAAACATGGCAGAAAATGTGTTTGTTTTGTGGCTGAAATGATGGAGGTCATGTGTGTGCAAATGTAAAGGGAAACATGGACATCACACACCCATACAAACTGCACATGCAAGGAATTGAAGTGGTCCTCTCCTTAGCCTATAAATACATCCACCATTCCCCTTCCTAAGAACATTCTTGATCCATAAAAAAAGATCTTCATTAAAAAACACAAGTCCCTTGCCGTGAGCTCTATTCCATTTCATCCATACATTCGAACACATCTCCATACACTTCCATTTTCCATGCCATGAGATCCATTCCATCCATACATCCATAAATCCCACATTTCACAAACATAAATACATTTTCCTTCCCTTGACCGAGACATTCACCAATCCTAAATACATTCCTAACCTTTCCATATATCCATACATATCCTAGACACTTGTGCCGCAACAAAGAGAAGAAGGAGGACCCTTGGACGTGCTTGCCATTCAAGTTGGATTGTTGGAGCATTTTTAGCTGTTTTCCTTCTTTTATTTTCATGTCTAAATTTGTTTATCTTTGCTTTGTGAGTATGAGGAACTAAACCCCCCTTAGCTAGGGGGGAATTCGAAACCATGTTCATGCTTGCAATATGATTTGATTACTTTCAGTTGTGATTCATAAGTTGTGAATTCAATTTACTTATCCATTTAAATTAAAACTGATTTGTGTATGTTGGTTGAGAGTGCACGCTTAATTTTCATGCATAAATCTGATGCTAGGATATAAGGGAGTTTCACCTAATCGTTATGAACTGATATTCACAAGTAGTGAAGGTTGCTCGTCACAACCGTGTTAAGTAAATTCTTGGCATAAGTTTCATGCAATTCATAGTTACAAGTGTTTCGTCAATGCTTATGATTTTCATAGAACTTAATGATTCTTGCTTGTATCTCTATTATGCAATTCATGTAGGGAACTTGTGGGGAATGCTTTGGGTTGTTGTATGCAATCATCCAATTCAATGAAATTAGGAAAATCTGAGGGTTAATTAGTGCAATTCACAGTTAATCTGGGGCGTTGAGAATTCGTAGTTTTTTTGAAAAGCAACTGGAAATCGTTTTGTTTGCAAGTGTGTCATGTGTGGAAAAGAACCTCCTAGCTAGCCTTCCATCCATTCAATTTACTCAAATTCGTGCAGCTTTCATTAGTTCTTTAATTTACTTGTTTTGTTTTCAAATTCATCAAAACCAAAACCCCATTTACCTTGTTGAGTCATATTAGTTAGAAACTAATTTAGTTTGTGCTTTTAAGTATTTCGAACCAAGTTGAAACCAAAATTCATCCAAAAGTGTGTTTAGAGTCCAAATCTGCCCAATAAGTGTTTTTAGGCAGATTTGAGTGTTTTTAGCTTGTTTTGAGTTCTTTGAGTTTGTTTTGAGTTCTTTGAGTTTGTTTTGAATTCTTTGAGTCTAGTTTAGTGTTTTTTTAACTTTGTTTATATATTTTTAAGTAAGTTTAGAGGATTTAGCAAGCCCTCCTAATCCCAGGTTTAGAACGATCCCTACTTGCATTTATACTACAATTTCACAACAAGAGGGTTTAATTTGTGTGTTAAGTTAATTTTCGCACCAGCTAGGCAGAGCAAGGTGAGGCTGAGGTGGTTCCTCGGGCTCGGACTCCGAAGATTCTACCACGGTTGCCCTTGTCTGCCAGGTGCCAGAGTTTCCATTTCACGTTCAGCCTTGGCCTCTGATTTTCCAATAGCTCGGAGATGTCCCCAGTATCTCCAGCAACTTAGCTAGACCCTGTTTCAATTACAGCCTCTTGAAGAACCAGTGCATCTGCAACCTCTTCTTATGGCCCGACATTCACCTCTTCAGTGTTACCTTAGGCTATAAAACCAAAATGAGAATTAGTAAATGACAAGTTATGAAGGCAACATAAACATAAATAAAACAAAAAAGATAAGACAATGAAATGTACCTATAGAAGAAGCTGGTTCTTCTAGTATATGATCTCCTTCCAATTTTCCAGCTCATCCTTCTTAGGGTAAGATTTGAAGAAGAGTTGCCTGAAGAGACAGTCGTGGGCTTCTATCAGGTCTTTTTCATATTTCTTCTGCCACTTGGCCTCCCACCAAGCAGCAAAAGATGGAGTGCACTCAAAGTTGAGAGCTACGGGCTTGTGGGCGATGTTGCCTGAAAAGTCACGTCAGTGGGGGAGCAAAGAAGGAAGGAGGTTCCATAGTGCATGGAGTCAAAGAATGGCACTGGGTTGACCTACCTGAAGCCTAGCTGCTTACCTCATAAGTTTAGGTGGTAATTCTCCAGCCCGCGTTCGTAGCTCGTACGGTCACTCCGAACTCCCCGAGCCAAGTCTCGTTGTTAGATACAGCTTACAAACTTCTCTTTGCAGAGGCTACCGGCGTCTTCCCCGAAGGCATCTTGGAAAATTTGGTCCGAGAACCATGGGTACCTCCTGAGCATAAGGGCATATCACTCCAAGTCTGCCCTAGATCAACAGACTCTGAAGAAGTATAGGCAAGCAAAGGTTGAGTGATTGGTGGGAGATGCCTCAGCCAGGATGTGGTCTGGAGCCACTCCTTCAGGGAACTCCAGGTTGGGCGCCCGAAACTCGGGGAAATACCACTGGAGCCACAATTGGATCATCCCGGCTCTCCCATTAAGATTGGTTTCGAAGGGCTCGTCTTGAGTCATCTCGTACAGTAGGTGGTAGAGGTGTGCAAGGAGGAAAGGCCCCGTGGCCACATCCTCAAATGAATGAAGGGCCTCCACCAAAGGAATCTACTCCAATTTCACTCCCTTGGATTTGTTTAGGAAAACGTGCTTGTTCAGCCAGTACAAAAGGAAGTACATATGCTTCTGATCCGTATTTGCAATGGTTGAAGGTCTTTTTAGCCAATAGGATGAAGCCTACGAAGGACGTCCCATAGCTTTTAAAGGTTGAGGAAATGTCCTCTGACCGAGTAATAGAATCAGAAGTGCCTGAGGTCTCAGAAGTCGGGCAAAAGGGCAAAGACCAGTCATGGGTGATATCCACACACCTACCCAAGGGCTTTAGCCCGAAGACTTGAGCCATGTCAAGGACAATAAGAGACATAAGACCTGTTCTAAATTCTAATGTGTTGGTCCCATTGTTCCAAAAGAGAAGAGCAGCTCGGGTTTGGCAATGCGATGACCTTGAAAAGCATAATAAGCTCATCAATGCCATTGTCCATCCACTTCTTCTTCCAGATGGGCTCAAGCTCATTCACCCACTGTGTCCAAGCTTCATCTTTCATCAATTGGAAGCCCCTTCGATGATTCAACCATTTGAAAGCTGAGATGCCAGCCTTGGTGGAGTTGGGGTTTGGGGTGAACCAGCTAGTAAAAGGCATGTTGCTCTCTATTACAATTGGGACTCGGGTAGTCCAGGCCGGCCCTAAGGAATGCACTCCTCCTTCCTCAAAGAAAATTGAAGAGTTCAAGCCAGCCTGAGGGCGGTGAAGGCCATTGAGTCGATGGTGCATAGTGTTAATCCCCCCACCAAACTCATATGCAAGACGAGTTTTAGTTGCCATGGTTAATTTTGGAAATGAAGTAAAGATAATTGAAGGCAAAAAACAAGAAAGAATTGCGAAGGCAAGAGAATTCTAGAAAATCTGGAAAGTTTGGAAGCTTACAAAATAGGATCACTTGAAGTGTTTGGCCGAAAGATTTAAATGGAGGTTATAGAGTGGGTAGTTAGTTAACATTGGAAATCATGGGTTAGTGCAAAGGTTTATTCGAAAACGGCTGTTTAAATGGTGTAAGTCCCGAGTAAAAGCATGTTGTTGGTATTTAATCATTATTAAGGTCTCGGTTTGCAGACTTAACAATGATTAAAGGGGGCACTATTTGGGTTAATATTTAACACTGGGTTTTATGAAATGAGGTGTCACAGTGAAATGGGGACTTGCTCAAAGCCCAACAATGAAGCCTAAAGCAAAATGAGGCTTTTTTAGCTAAGGCATAGGCCATGTGCCTAGGGATGAAGTGACAGATGATAGAGACTAACTCACCACCAACCAAAAAGCACTTTCTAGTGGCATTACAAGTAAATAAATGATGACTCACTACCCTCTGAGAGCCCTTCGCCAAGAGTAAAGCTAAAGCAATCGGGCCAAATTGTCTATAAAAGGGGAAAGAGACACCGGAGACAATAACACTCAAACCACCAATCAATCAACATAAAAACTCTGCTCTCAAGCCAGTTTGTACCTAGAAAGCTGAAACTTCTCCAAATTCAATCCTTTTAGCTATAGTTCCCTTAGAAAAGCTATCTTTTATCTAGTGTAAAAACTCTGTTACTATCCCTTAGTGTTGTAGTATCGATTCCCTCATGTAAAACATGTTTACCATCCATCCTTTTGAGCTTACAACCTCTGTAAAATAAAAAAGAAGTGGCTGCAAAGAGTTCAACCTTGCCCGACAAGGTGAAATCTTGCCCGAGTCTCTTTGTTTGTACTTTCATTTAGTAGATCTATCACTTAATGTACTTTTCAACATGTATTCAAGTTATTTCCAACTGTTTCCTACCTAAAAGTCCCATTTGCATTCGAATATGGTTAACTTAATGAACCTGTTTTTGCTAAACTGTGCTCGAGGAAATGGTTAAAAGGACCCTGAACTCCCTTCATTTTGAAATTACAAGATTATAAACTAAAAGTCCTTGTTTACAAGGCAAGAAAAAGAACTTAATGCAGACTTAACCCATCTGTGACAATCCTTTGATAACAAGAAGCTTAAGTAACTTGGGGCATAAGTAATCAACTTAAACCACACTTGTTCAAACATCTGCTATACTGAGATAACAGTGGCACACCTAGCACTTTGTTAGTTTTGATTGTGAGCCTCAAGGCCTATACCTAAGGCCCCACAAAGGCATTTTTCAAACTAACTACAAAACTCTCATTGCAACGCATCAATAAGCGAGAGCAAGCCCCACAATTCATCCAAACTGCCAACCCCTTGGGAGCTGTACAAAGGAAATCTTGCCCCGAACAGTATGAGCCCTTCTGCATTGTATGCCCTCTTAGTTTTGAAGAAGGACGACAAGGGAAATAAAAAAGTGTGGCATATGTGTGTTGATAGTTGAGCTATCAACATCATTACCATAAAATACTGATTTCGTATACCGCGGTTGGATGATATGCTGCATGTGCTTGAGGGTTCCAAATTGTTCTAAAAAAATAAAACTTAGCAACAGCTTTCACCTGATTCGAATCATGCCAGAAGATTAATGGAACAACGTTCAAAAGTAAAGATTGGTTGGTCGAGTGGCTAGTAATGTTGTTCGGACTGTCTAACACACCGAGTATCTTCATAAGACTTATTAATCAGATTCTTCGTCCTTTTAATATTAGTCTCTTTCTTGTAGTTTCTTTTGACGATATTTTAATTTATAGCAAGGATACAAGAAGAACATCTGATGCTTTTGAGGCAAATTTTGAGCTTGTTGAAAGAAAATAAGTTGTATATGAATATGAAGAAATGCATTTTTTGTACAAATAAATTCCTAAATTTGGGGTTTATGGTTGGTGAGGATAAAATTTAGGTGGATGATGAGAAAACCAAGGCCATCCTAGATTGGCCAACTCCGAAGTCAGTCTTCAACATAAGAAGCTTTCATGTCCTAGATATTTTTATCGGAGGTTTGTATGATACTTTAGCACCATCACCGCATCTATCACATAATGCCTGAAGAAAGGAAAGTTCAGTTGGGCAAAGGAACAAGAACAGAGCTTTGCCCTTATCAAAGAGAAACTTTGTACCGCTTAGGTATTGGCTATTTCGAACTTTGATAAGGTATTCGAAGTTGAATGTGAAGCTAGTGGAGTGAGAGTAGGTGCTGTTTTTTTCCCAGGAGAAAAGACTTATAGAATGGAGCACTTACAATCAGGAGTTCTATGCAGTTATTCTAACTTTGAAGCAATGGGAGAACTAACTTATCTAGAAGGAATTTGTATTGCTCATGGATCATCAAGCTTTGAAGTTTATTAACAATAAAAAACATGTAAATAAAATCCATATCAGATATGTAACTTTATTGCAGAAATTTATTGTTTGTTATTGTTGAAGTATAATTATTGGAAGGTATTGGAGTGATGGGAAGATATGCATGGGACTCTATGGAGTGACTGATGGACCTAGTTGTCATGGGTATGTTCCCCGTAATGACTCCCTCAAATTAAGGATTAGTTGACTTGTTGATATGGTTTTTAGTTGTTTGATGAAATCCCTTGATTAAGGATGTTGATAGCTTTAGGGTTTACCTAGTTGTTAGAGTTGTTTAAGGAAAGGTTGCTTGGAACCGGTTCCCTTTCTTTTCCTTCTCTTTATACCCTGCCGTGTACTTTCATTCAATCATCTATGAAAAAGACAATTCAAACAAACTTAAAATTCCATATGTTATGAGAGCCAAGAGGCGGGCCCGTACTGCCATGTGATTGGGTGGGTCCCCATTTGCCCTGTGCGATGGGTGAGTCCCAACATGGCTCCATGTAGGCCAAAATGCCACATGATTGGGTGGGTCCCCATTGGCCCCGTGCAATGGGTGAGTCCCGACATGGCTCCACGTGGTTGCTTATGTGGATCTCCACATGTGACCCATAAAATGGGGTCTCACGTGCGGGGGAGTGTTGGAACTTATTATTGTCCCACGTCGGCTAGAGGGCCAAAGAGAAAATAGTTTAAATAGAAATACTCCTCCCTAACTAACACTGGGGCCTTTTGCGATAAAACTCCACACCTGAGGATTGTGCAGGTGGTTAAGTGGGGACAATATCGGTGTTGTTGGAGTGGGCCCTTGGCCCATCGACCTAAAAAATTCCACAGTTATCAAGCATAAATCTGACGCTCAAAATTGTGTTGTCAATGCCTTAAATAGACGAGCATCCTTGTTGATCACTTTTTTCGTAAGAAATTGTGGGGTTCAAATGCTTAAGAAATTGTATGAATCTGATAATGACTTTCAAGGAATCTAGAGGAAGTGCGTTATTTATAAGCCAATGGCAAACTATTTCATCAATGAAGGTTTCCTGTTCAAGGACAACCAATTTTGTATTCCCTTCTTCTCCTTGCGGGAGAAGCTTATTTGGGATTTGCATTGCGGGAGAAGCTTATTTGGGATTTGCATAGAGGAGGTTTAAGCAGTCACCTAGGTCATGATAAACCAATAGCAAGCTAGGAGGAAAAATATTT
This sequence comes from Malus domestica, assembly GCF_042453785.1. Lineage (NCBI taxonomy): Eukaryota > Viridiplantae > Streptophyta > Magnoliopsida > Rosales > Rosaceae > Malus > Malus domestica. The sequence goes on from NC_091663.1 coordinate 17,323,349, forward strand.
AGGAAAACTAATAAAAATGGCTTGAAAACTTTGAGTTTTAACGATAAGGACAAAATAAAGGGTAAAGTGAATAGTAACAAGATTGAATTTTTAGTGTAAAAATGTGGTTTTTCATTAAAGTGAACGGTACTAGGAGCTTTTCGTTAAAATTCCCAAAATATTTTTTGCCACAATTAAAATGTTATGCTTGTCAGGTGTCTAAAGGACAAGCCCAAAACACTGGTCTCAGCATGCCTTTGTTTGTTCTGACGACATTTTGCAGAATATTTCTACGGACTTTGTACTTGGGTTGCCCTGTATGCAAAGAGGGGTAGATTCGGGCTTTATTGTGGTTGACATGTTCTCCAAGATGGCCTAATTCATTGCTTGCAAAACGACTGGTGATGCATCAAACATATGAATATTTTTTTCAAGGAGATTGTTCGATAGCATGGAGTACCTAAGTCTATAACTTCTGATCTAGACACCAAGTCCTTGATCCATTTCTGGATTATCTTTTGGCAAATGTTTAAGACAACCTTGAACCAAAGTACTGTTGCCCATCCACAAACAGATGAGAAGACGGAGGACACCAATAGGACTCTTGGTAATATGTTCGCAGTATCTGTGGAGAAAAACCAAAACAATAGGATGATGCACTACCTCAGATAGAATTCTCAGGCAATAGTGATGTTCATAGTGCAACAGGGAAGTCACCATTTTCTATTGTTTACACTGCTGTCGCTAATTATGTAGTGGATTTCGTGAAAGTGCCTAGAGGTCTTGGACTAAGTTTCGTGAAAGTGCCTAGAGGTCTTGGACTAAGTGTCGCTGCAGAAAAAATGATTGAAGAAGTGGTGGAAGTTTGTGGCGTTGTTAAACAAATGCTTGAGCAGATTAATGCCAAGTACAAACTACAACCGATAAACACTGGCGAATTAAAGTGTTTCAAGAGGGAGATTAGGTAATGGTTTTCTTAATAAGTTAGTGTTATCCTGCTGAAACGTATAACGAGCTGAAGCCACCGAAATATAGTCCATTCAAAGTTCTTGTGCAAATCAATAGCAATGCTTATGTTATTGACTTGCCCGATTCTATGGGAATCTCTAATATTTTCAATGTTTATGATTTACATGAATTCAATGATGACAAGGGTTTCTATCCCAACCATTACTTGGGGTCAAGTTCTTCTGAAGTAGAGGGGACTAATGTATAATATACATTCGAGTTGGATTGAAGACAAAATGGAGCGAAAAAACCCCTACTAGGAAACCAGTTATTAGTGGCGTTTTGAAAACTGACAAAAAACATATATTACTGTCGGATTTTAAGCAAAATCCGACAGAATTTGGATACAGTGGCGAATATAATAAGTGACAGAATTGCCTGCGTCAGAAAATTAATTTTTCGAGAGAAAATATTGTAAAACCGACAAAAATTATGTCGGATATAACCGCCAGAAAGTATTTATGTCGGTTTTATCCGACAGAAAATGATTAAACCATCTGACAGAAATTAATTAAAAATGCATAAATAAAACCATTTCCTGTCGACTAAAACTGATAGGAATAAATTAATAATGAACAAATAACAACATTTCTTGTCGACTAAAACCGACAGGAATTATATTAATAATAAAAAAAATTTAAATCACTTTCTGCATTTTCCATATCCCCGCATTCACCATCCAACCTCGTCGGAGCTCGATCTCGCCCGTGACTGTTAGGCCACATACCTCACAAAGAATCGAAAGCATGTCTCGTGGACTACACGTTGATATAAAGCAATCGATGGTGCACTCAAAGACCTCCAGGCATCCATCGGAGAAGCCTCCGAAATTTGAAACCGCCATTGGCAACTCAAAGGAGAGTGCTTCGATGATCACCTGGGCAAACAATCAAACAGTTGGTAAACCTCAAACTGCAGAAATAAGCAAATGACCAAAAGCAGACGACTTTAACGAAACGAAACCTGGTCAAGTGAAGGGGGAGGGACGAATTAGTGGACTTTCATGAGAGCTCCGAAGGCGTTGGCTTTTGCGTCTTCATTTTTTGGGTTTGATAGAGCGGCATCTAAGGTTGAATTGAGGAAGCTGATGAGCTCTGAGATAGAGGTTTGGGGTTGATCGACTGATTGGGAGAGCGAGTTTAGGATTTCTTGAAGAAGGGGGAAGGACTGGTCAAGATTGTCCGCCATGGGAACTCTGCAGCTTCTCAAGCTTGAACAAGAAGAAGCAGATGAGTTGGTGCGTGTTGTAATTTCAATTACTAGAGACAGAGAGAGCGGCTAGGGCTTTAACGAGATGAGATGTAGCAACGTGAAAATATATAGAATAGGGTATACGTCTCATGCATATAATCCCCAAAGACAGAGAGAAAGAGAAAGTATGAGAGACGACTAATAACTTTCTGTTAGCTAGCTAAGCTTGGTAGCTTAGCTACTATGCTGTGAGTGTGAAACAGACACCAACGAGAGAGAGAGAGAGTCTATCTGCAGTGTGTGTGGAATTGTTGGCTGGAATGGGTTGTAAGTGTTCGAACATAATAGAAAAGAAGAGAGGAGAAGGAGAAGGAAATGAGGACAGGAGAATAGGGGGAAGAAGAAGCATCGGCGCAAGGAAGAATGAGGGGTTTTAAAAATTTAGGTTATTTTGATTACTATCGGTTAAAACCGACAGAAACTTTTTTTAAAATAAAAATCGAAAGACAAATTTCATTACTGTCGGTTATAACCGACAGAAAAAAAATGGCGGCATAATTCCCTCTGAAAATTTAAAATTTTCCCTCAAAATTTTAAATTCCCCCCAAAATTTTGTTACGATTTAAAAAATAAAATAATAATTGTTTGGTTTAATAAATAAATAAATAATATGTATTTAAATAGAATATGTTTTTAAAAATTAAATAAATAATTGTTTGGTTTAATAGATAATTTTTACACTTTTGGTTTAATAGAGAATAATGCATGTAAAATATGCAATAAAGAAACTAAAAAAGAATTGTACAATGAAAATGTCATCACACAACTAAATATTGTCTAATCAATACTTGAAAAACATAAATAAATATTGTCTAATGAATAAATTTGATATTCAATTTAAAATATTTACACTTATACTTAATGGAAGTATAACATTAACTCTAAATGTTTGTTTAATCTACCGTTTTGATGCGATATGCATTCTACGAAGCGTTTTTCAACGATCCAACCGTCAAATTTGTTTGTACACACTCCAAGATCGCATACGTAAAAATTACAAAAAACAAACATTAAGAGATTAGGTAACAAAACAAAAGTTTTCAACGGTTATAAACGAAAAATCACAATTTAACGGTTACTTTAGCTCCGATTTTGATGTTTTTTTACAGCTACACTTCTCGACCCTATAAGAATGCATTCTACGAAACAAGTTTCAACAATCCAACCGTCAAATATGTTCGTATATACTATGAGATAGCATGTGTAAAAAATCGCAAAAAATATAATATTTAAAACATGTGTTTATTTATTTTTAATCAATATAACATTTTAAAATAATAAAATCAGACATGTAACACCAGATGTTCATGTGTGTTTATGTGCCAGACAATGTGCATTGTGACGCATTGGAAAAAATTGTTTAAATTTCTTTGTATCTTGTTGCTTGCCTGTGAGGGAGCATAATCCTTATTACAAAAATGATAGAGCTTTAGATTGTAGTCTGTTATTATTATTCTCTCAGAAAATTTATGGCTTATGGTAATTGGGTTCATTAGACTTTAGAGTCATGAGTGAAAAAAAAAAATTTAAAATATGTGTTTATTTATTTATTTTTAATCAATATAACATTTTAAAATAATAAAATTTTCATTTATGTCGGTTATAACCGCCAGAATACTAAAATAATAACCGCCATAAAGTAAAAGAATAAAATAGTCAATTTCTGTCGGTTATAACCGCCACCATTAACTTAAAACCGCTAGAATATGTAAAAAATATTAAAAAAAAAGATTCAAAAATACCGCCAGTAAATATCCGCTAGGAATTTATGTCGGATATAACCGACAAAATTTTTCTAATATCCGCCAGTAATTAAATGATGTGTCGGATATAATTTATCCAACAGGATTTTCTAATATCCGTCACCATCATCCGCCACCTAAAGCTAATATTGTAGCAGTGGAAGACACAATGACATAACGGGAATCTACAAATTTGGTGTATGAGCTCCATTTTGGGCACTTGATACCTTTCTGAAAAGAGTGCGATCTGTCATTTCAAACTCACTACTATGTTGTGAGATATAATGGATTTTAGCCATCCGAGATCATTTAGACTTTCAAAACTGCATTTTAAAGTTTGAAATAGAAATCAGACTTTTCATTTAACATCCGATTCACTTCTTTACATTTCCCAAGACTTCTTTTACATTCCCTAAGACTCCACTAAGCTACTCAAGGATCGAGTTAAGTCTACTTAAGCCTTATTACTGTTATTCTAATCATCATTTCAGAATTAATCAATTATCCTTTTGGGTTTTCTCTCAAACTTTGGTGTACTCTAGCAACTTGATTCTTCGAGTGCATACGTTTGTAACCCTCTACACTCATGCTGCGTCAAGAACACAACCAAGATTAAACATGAACACTCAAAAAACCAGTCTTTTGACTCTTATTGAGTATTTATGTGCCTACCTACTTGTCCTATTTTTACACTCATCTTATCACTAAAGATAAATGACATTAATCTAAAGTAGATTATGAATAACTTATTTTTTTTCACCCACCTATTACTGGATAGAGAAATTGTGACGACCCGTCCCTCATTTTCCTATGTAATTTCTCTCCGAGTATGTGTTTTGACGACTATGCCTTACTGGCAAGTGACGTGGACTTATTCTTATCGCTTTCCATTTTATTTCTCGCTATCGCATTTAAATTGTACATGCTAGTACGAGTAGACGTAGATTTTAAAGTGTAAAAATATCTACTTCGGATAGATTTCGATTTCCTTTTACTGTAGGAAATATAGAAATCTATCCCTTGGATTCCTTTTAAAACCCATCCCGTGCACTCTCTGCAGCACTCCACTTTCAGCTATTCAATCCCATCTTTTCTGTATGTTTTGTCCCCCCTCTATCAGAAAAAGCAAAGAAAATTTGAAAACTTCTTTCTTCTTTCTTCCTATCCCGTGAGCTCTCTCTCCCTCTGCAACTCCATGAGCAAGCTCCAACACTCATAGATCGAACAAACAAACTACATCATCATGCTCATCTCAGCCCCACGATCACGACCATACCCCTGGTTCGCGTGTTGACCGAGTTTTGACCGTCCAACTCGGAAGGTTCGACTCGGTGAGTTCGATACTACGGTTTTCAAGCCATGCATGGCTAAGGTAAGCCTTAAGAAACCCTTAGAACCTTCATTTCACTTCTATGGGTTGTTATTGATCCTTTGTTTGTGTTTTGAACGTGTGGTTTTACCCAGAAACTCGAGAAAAAGGAGAACCCGAAGTTTTTCGTACAAGAACCGTGGCCATTTAGTCATTTTCAAACCATTTTTCTGGTCAACCTCGACCACAACTGGACTTCTTCTAGGTACAAACTTGTTCTCTACATTCCTAACTTCAAAATGGCTTTTGAATCACTGAGTTTGGTTAAGTAACGAGTTAGAAATCAACTCTGGAAGTTGGCAAGAAAATTTTAGTTTTCTGGAAAATTTTAGCCGTGGTCGTTTGGCCACTTTCAGACCAAATTTCTGAACCACACGGACTATATTCGAACTTTCTGTAAATTGGGATCGGTAGATCACATTCCTAGCTTTACTTTGGCTTTTGTAGAAGTGAATTTGGTTGAGAATCGAGCTTGTTATGGGCTCTGGAAGTTGACCCAAAAATCTGCAAAACTGCAGATTTTCGCGAAGAAGGCGAGTACAGTGTACTCCCGGGGGCGCGTGGGTGCGCGTGGACCGCCACTTTGGGCGGCACGTGGGGGCGCGTCCGGCCTCCGACCGACGCGTGGTTGGTACATACGTGTTCGTATCGTCGAGTAGATCAATTTCATATATTTTATACCCTAGGTTTTAGCAAACTATGGGCGTTTTATTTAGGTTTCCGTTATGTGCTTTAATTAATGTTATTTAGTTATTCCACATATAGGGGAAACTTATTCCGAGGATTTTCGAAGCCAAGCTAGGCTCAGGAGCTACAACCCAGTGATGTACTTGTGAGTGGGCAGTTGTTTATACCTATATATATTTATAGTTTCCATAAATGCGTATTTACTTCATTTTTACGCCTATATTGCCTAGTATCATTATTGTGATATAAATTGTGATAAATGCTGCTATATGGTTATGATATTACTGTCATGGCATGCATACATACTTGAGTACATGCTCATCTTGCTACACCCGGTGTTAGTACTCGCCCCAGGGCCAGGGCCAGTCCTTCACATGTATGTTCACATCCGCACCGTTCGCTCACCTTGGATCCAAGTTTAGGTGCCAGTCTTGTCGGGTAGATTGCATTAGGCGATCTGACTTGTATGTGATGTGCTTTTGCACCAGTTTCACGTGATCGTAGTACTAGAGCATATTGATTACACCCAGTCCTGTTCGTGTCAGAAACCATCTGTTCGAACTTGTGTGTCAGCTTAGATGGATGAGCACTTAGTTATATTGATTATCACATGATTATAATTGTGGCATATGATACATCATTTAGTTGGCATATTTCTTGTTATATGGTTGATATATTGGATTTTCATACTTACGTAGTATGTTTTGAGGAAACTATACTTGTTTTACGGCGAGGGGTTAGTATATTCAAAGATAAAGGTTTTCTTATAAGCATTGTTTTACTGACCCACTCAACTTTGTTTTTCGCCCCTCCAGGACCTAGATAGCTGTACTCTCTGTGGCACTCGAGGAATCACGGTAGTTCTGACATTTCCTTCTGTTTAGACATATGAACTTATCACTACTATGTAATAAGTGTACTTTGGTTGCCTTGACTACTCTTTCGTAGTCTCACTGTCTATTACGCTCTGAATAATTGCAGTGGGTTCAACCCACGAATTGTGCACTCTTTCACTATTTAGTCCTAATTAGTTTTAATTTTATTCACTTTTTGCATCACTTACCCTTATGGTTACGTCACATCACGGTAACGGCGAGCATGCTTCGACCTTTCCACGTCGGGGTGTGTCAGCTTGGTATCAGAGCATAGGTTTAGACAGTCTTGCACTTCCTAGTGTGTTTTAACGGTTATTTTCTTATGTCAGAACCATGCCACCTCGTAGAGAGCCACGTTCTCCAGCGGAGAATAACTTTCCAGACTTTGGGCAATTTGGTGAGGCTATTGCCGCTGCTATTCAGTCTTCACTTCGTCCTACCCCGAGGAATACTTTGGATATTGTATCCCGCCTGAAGATTAACGATTTCTATGGTAATGAGGGACCGGAGAAGTCAGAGATATGGTTCGATCATGTGGAGAAGACTTTTCGAGTTATGCACAGGCAGGGTAATCTTTCCCTAGAGAGATGGGTCGAGATCGCGACCTGGTTCTTTCGATTAGGAGTAGAATCTTGGTGGGATCTTCAGAAGAAATCCTTATCTGATGCGTATGTCGTAGATTGGGATGTTTTCAAACAGTTACTTAAGGCCAGATTTATTCCTCCTGAGTATGTGGATAGTAAGAAGAATGAGTTCATAGACCTGAGGCAGGGCGATATGTCAGCCACTGAGTATCATCGAAGGTTTACTGACTTATCCCGTTATTGCCCCGAGAGTGCTGCTAATCCCCGGGAGATGTTTCATTTGTTTAAGAGGGGAACTTGCAAGAAATGGCGCAATATAGCAACTGCTATTCCTTGTGCTACTTACCAGGAGTTCTTCGAGGTCTTGCTTCGGATTGAAGATTCGGATAATGCTCCTGATGATGAGAATGAGGGCGTTGGCGGGGATGTCCAGAGGTACAATAACAGGGGGCGATCATCTCTTGGCCCGAGAAGGGCTCAGAATTTTAAAAAGAGTGGAAATAGCTCTGGATCCTCTAGCGGGGGTTCTAACTCCGGTACACCTCAAAGAGGAGGTAGGTCCACTGGTAGTTCTCGTTTTCAGAATCAAGGAAACTCCAGCAGTTCAGGTGTTCAGTTTTGTCGTAGGTGTAACACCCGTCACTATGGCGAGTGTAAGAGGGGAAGCAGAGGATGTTTCACTTGCGGACAAACAAGGCATATGGCTTATAATTGTCCTCAAAATCAGAAGAATCAGCCTATTCTACCATCGGTAGTCCCCCTACAGCAGCTTCCAGCACCTGGTAACCGTCAGCAGTTAGGCCACGGTGGAGCCTTCCACTACCAGGGGGCGTAGTTCCGAATCAGGGAGGACCATACCAGTATACACCTGAGGTTCCTTACTACCAGGGAGGCTATCAGCAGACTCAGGGAGGTTATCCACAGTTCCAGGGAGATTATACACCGTATCAAGGCGGCGAAGCACAGATGTATACTAGAGGGCAGTATCTGAACCTAGACGTAGCGTCTAGCAGTGGAGGTTTAAGCAGACAGGCAATTCCACCCCAGCAGGGCCGAGGTAATCAGGGTCGAGGTAATCAGGTTCAAGCAAACAGGGGTCGTGGAGGCAGACAACAAGTTCAGGGAAGAGTTAACAACATCACCCTTCAGGATGCTCAGGCTAATCCGGACTTGATCATGGGTACGCTGAATGTTCTAGGCCATTTTGCTAAAGTTTTAATTGATTCTAGTGCTACACATTCAGTTATTTCCCATAAGTTTGCTCAAACGACTCAACCACATCCTACTTCACTCGACTACGAGTTGGAGTTCTCGATGCCTAGGGGTGAAATCTGTTATGTTAGTTGGGAGTATCAAGGATGTCCCATCCTTGTCGAAGATGTAGTCATGCCGGCTAATCTTGTTCCTTTGGATATCGTTGATTTTGACGTTATCTTAGGCATGGATTGGTTACACTGCAATCATGCCAGGTTGGACTGTTATGAGAAAGTTGTTACTTTTCACCGACCGGGCATGCCTACTGTCACGTTTATCGGTGAGCATGGTGGTCTAAAGCATGGAGTTATCACTGCTATGAGGGTGAGACGACTGTTGAGTAAAGGTTGTCAAGGTTACTTAGCTCATGTTGTGCTAGCGAATGAGACTGCTGCATCGGTGGAGGACGTCGGAGTAGTTAAACACTTTCCCGATGTTTTTCCCGAGGAATTACCTGGCTTACCCCCAGATCGTGAGGTGGAGTTCACCATCGATCTACTCCCAGGTACTAATCCTATTTCTCTTACACCTTACCGTATGGCTCCTACAGAGTTGAGAGAACTTAAAACCCAGTTGGAAGAGTTGGTTGATAAGGGTTTCATTCAGCCAAACACTTCCCCTTGGGGAGCTCCAGTTCTATTTGTACGGAAGAAATATGGAACCTTGAGGTTATGCATCGATTACAGGCAGTTGAATCGGGTGAAGATTAAAAACCGTTATCCGTTACCTCGTATTGATGACCTCTTTGATCAGCTCAAAGGTGCTTGTGTGTTCTCAAAGATTGATCTGAGGTCTGGTTACTACCAATTGAAGATCAGAAGCAACGACGTTCCGAAGACAGCTTTTAGAACTCGATACGGTCATTACGAGTTCCTAGTGATGCCATTTGGTTTGACTAATGCACCAGCAGCTTTTATGAACCTGATGAATCAGGTATTCCATCCATATCTCGACAAGTTCATCATTGTTTTCATAGATGACATTTTGGTGTATTCTAAGAATGAAACTGATCATGCCAGGCATCTGCGTTTGGTTCTAAAGACACTAAGGGCAAATCGGTTGTATGCTAAGTTCAGTAAATGTCAGTTTTGGCTCGATCAAGTGTCATTTTTAGGGCACGTGGTATCAGCTCAGGGTGTGCTTGTGGATCCTAAAAAAATAACAGCTGTGGAAAATTGGGAACAACCTCGGACAGTTACGGAAGTTCGAAGCTTTCTTGGTCTTGCTGGTTATTATCGACGCTTCGTGAAAGACTTTTCGACCATAGCACTACCTCTGACAAAATTGACCAGAAAAGACGTTCCTTTTGTGTGGAGTAGTGAGTGTGAACAGAGTTTCCAGCAGTTGAAGTATCTTCTCACTCATGCACCTGTCTTAGCACTTCTCGATGATGGTGGGAACTTCGAGATCTACAGTGATGCGTCTCTGAATGGTCTTGGTTGTGTGTTAATGCAGCATGATAAAGTGATTGCTTATGCATCGCGACAGTTAAAGCCCCATGAGAAGAACTATCCTACTCACGACCTCGAGCTGGCCGCAATCATCTTTGCTTTGAAAATTTGGAGGCACTATCTTCATGGGGAAAAGTGTAAGATCTTCACTGATCATAATAGCCTTAAGTACATCTTCAATCAGCCGAACCTCAATCTCCGGCAGCAGAGGTGGGTAGAGTTACTCAATGATTATGACTGCACCATTGAGTATCACCTAAGTCGTGCCAATTCAGTAGCTGATGCTCTTAGTAGGAAGTCTCATGGCCAACTTAATGCTCTTTATGCTAGCCGCATTCCTCTTTTGATTGACCTAAGATCCACTGGAGTAGCATTGAAAGAGGGTCGTCGGGGGGGCCCTAATTGCCAGTTTTCAGGTCAGACCGGTTCTGTTGGATCGTGTTCTCGAAGCCCAGAGGAATGATACGGAATCTCAGGAATTGATACAGGCCGTGTCAGACGGGAGAAAGAAGGACCTCTGGATTAGAGATCCTAACGGCATGCTTATGCAAGGTGATCGGATGTTTGTACCGAATGTTGAGGAACTAAAGAAAGACATATTGGATGAAGCACATATCTCTGCTTATACGATGCATCCAGGGAGCACCAAGATGTATCATACCATCCGACACTTCTATTATTGGCCAGGTATGAAAAGAGAGATTGCAGAGTATGTTAGTCGTTATGCAATTTGCCAACAAGTTAAGGAAGAAAGGAAAAAGCCGTTTGGATTGCTACAACCACTCCCGATACCTCGGTGGAAATGGGAAGATATTACAATGTATTTCGTGTATAAGTTACCTCGTACTCGAAATGGTTATGATGGCATCTAGGTAGTAGTTGATCGACTTACCAAGTCAGCGCACTTCATACCCATTCGTGAGAATTACTCGTTGAATCAGTTGGCCGAACGGTTCGTCTCTGAAGTGGTTAGGTACCACGGAGTCCCAGTTAGTATCATTTCTGACCGGGATCCCAGGTTCACTTCGAAGTTCTGGGTAGCTTTTCAGGAAGCTTTGGGATCGAGATTACTCTACAGCACCGCCTATCATCCCCAAACAGATGGGCAGTCAGAGAGAACTATCCATACTTTAGAAGATATGTTGAGATCGTCAGTTCTATAGTTTGGTGACACTTGGCACAAACGCTTACCGTTGATAGAGTTCGCGTACAATAACAGCTTCCATTCTAGTATTGGTATGGCACCATTTGAGGCGTTGTATGGGAAACCGTGTCGTACTCCACTTTGTTGGTCCGAGGTCGACGAACGAGTTTTAGTGGGCCCTGAGATCGTGGAGGAGACGACACAAAACATTCAGGTGATAAAGGCTAACCTAAAAGCGGCCCAGGATCGGCAGAAGAGTATCGCCGATAGACATTCTACTGACAGAATTTATAAGGTTGGTGATTGGGTATTCTTGAAGTTATCACCATGGAAAGGTGTTGTGCGATTCGGAAAGAAAGGGAAACTCAGCCCTAGGTATATCGGACCGTACCAGATCGTTGAACGAGTCGGTGAAGTTGCTTATCGACTTGCCTTGCCACCAGAGTTGGCGAGAGTGCACAATGTGTTTCATGTATCGATGCTACGGAGGTACGTTTTTGATCCGTCACACGTAATCCCTCCTCAGCCTCTGGAAATCAATCCAGATTTGACCTACGATGAGGTTCCAGTGACTATCCTTGATTGGAAGGATAAGGTTCTTAGGAACTGTGCGGATGGTGAAGGTTTTGTGGAGGAACCACTCAGTGGAGGAAGCCACTTGGGAGACAGAAGAGCGTATGCGAGATATGTATCCACGTCTATTTTATGGCTTTCATAGTAGTTAGTATTGAAATTTCGGGGATGAAATTTTTATAAGGGGGTAGATTGTGACGACCTGTCCCTAATTTTCCTATGTAATTTCTCTCCAAGTATGTGTTTTGACGACTATGCCTTACTGGCAAGTGACGTGGACTTATTCTTATCACTTTCCATTTTATTTCTCGCTATCGCATTTAAATTGTACACGCTAGTACGAGTAGACGTAGATTTTAAAGTGTAAAAATATCTACTTCGGATAGATTTCGATTTCCTTTTACTGTAGGAAATATAGAAATCTATCCCTTGGATTCCTTTTAAAACCCATCCCGTGCACTCTCTGCAGCACTCCACTTTCAGCTATTCAATCCCATCTTTTCTGTATGTTTTGTCCCCCCTCTATCAGAAAAAGCAAAGAAAATTTGAAAACTTCTCTCTTCTTTCTCCCTATCCCGTGAGCTCTCTCTCCCTCTGCAACTCCATGAGCAAGCTCCAAAACTCATAGATCGAACAAACAAACTACATCATCATGCTCATCTCAGCCCCACGATCACGACCATACCCCTGGTTCGCGTGTTGACCGAGTTTTGAACGTCCAACTCGGAAGGTTCGACTCGGTGAGTTCGATACTACGGTTTTCAAGCCATGCATGGCTAAGATAAGCCTTAAGAAACCCTTAGAACCTTCATTTCACTTCTATGGGTTGTTATTGATCCTTTGTTTGTGTTTTGAACGTGTGGTTTTACCCAGAAACTCGAGAAGAAGGAGAACCCGAAGTTTTTCATACAAGAACCGTGGCCATTTAGTCATTTTCAAACCATTTTTCTGGTCAACCTCGACCACAACTGGACTTCTTCTAGGTACAAACTTGTTCTCTACATTCCTAACTTCAAAATGGCTTTTGAATCACTGAGTTTGGTTAAGTAACGAGTTAGAAATCAACTCTGGAAGTTGGGAAGAAAATTTTAGTTTTCTGGAAAATTTTAGCCGTGGTCGTTTGGCCACTTTCAGACCACTTTTAGCGTGGGGGCGCGTCCGGCCTCCGACCGGCGCGTGGTTGGTATGTACGCGTTCGTGTCGTCGAGTAGATCAATTTCATATATTTATACCCTAGGTTTGAGCAAACTATGGGCGTTTTATTTAGGTTTCCGTTATGTGCTTTAATTAATGTTATTTAGTTATTTCACATATAGGGGAAACTTATTCCGAGGATTTTCGAAGTCAAGCTAGGCTCGGGGGCTACGACCCAGCGACGTACTTGTGAGTGGGCAGTTGTTTATACCTATATATATTTATAGTTTCCATAAATGCGTATTTGCTTCATTTTTACGCCTATATTGCCTAGTATCATTATTGTGATATAAATTGTGATAAATGCTGCTATATGGTTGTGATATTACTGTGATGGCATGCATACATACTTGAGTACATGCTCATCTTGCTGCACCCGGTGTTAGTACTCGCCCCAGGGCCAGGGCCAGTCCTTCACGTGTATGTTCACATCCGCACCGTTCGCTCACCGTGGATCCAAGTTTAGGTGCCAGTCTTGTCGGGTAGATTGCATTAGGCGATCCGACTTGTATGTGATGTGCTTTTGCACCAGTTTCACGTGATCGTAGTACTAGAGCATATTGATTACACCCAGTCCTGTTCGTGTCAGAAACCATCTGTTCGAACTTGTGTGTCAACTTAGATGGATGAGCACTTAGTTATATTGATTATCACATGATTATTATTGTGGCATATGATACATCATTCAGTTGGCATATTTCTGGTTATATGGTTGATATATTGGATTTTCATACTTACGTAGTATGTTTTGAGGAAACTATACTTGTTTTACGGCGAGGGGTTAGTATATTCAAAGATAAAGGTTTTCTTATAAGCATTGTTTTACTGACCCACTCAACTTTGTTTTTCGCCCCTCCAGGACCTAGATAGCTGTACTCTCTGTGGCACTCGAGGAATCACGGCAGTTCTGACATTTCCTTCTGTTTAGACGTATAAACTTATCACTACTATGTAATAAGTGTACTTTGGTTGCCTTGACTACTCTTTCGTAGTCTCACTGTCTATTACGCTCTGAATAATTGCAGTGGGTTCAACCCACGAATTGCGCACTCTTTCACTATTTAGTCCTAATTAGTTTTAATTTTATTCACTTTTTGCATCACTTACCCTTATGGTTACGTCACCTCACGGTGACGGCCAGCATTTTTCGACCTTTCCAGGTCGAGGTGTGTCAGAAATGCTAAGGAGACTCTTAAGATGGGACTCTCCATGAACTCTTCGCCACCTCAAAATTTTTACGCAATATTTTATAATGTTGGCATGAGAAATGTGCCAAAAATATGAGGATGGAAGATTTTCTTCAAACCTTGAGAATGAGTACCTAATCATTTAGGAGGAATGTTAGGAAGACTAAATTTGTAGATAAAGTTTTGTAAAATAAATGATGTGGAAGTTGATAATTGGATTATTACTTAAACGTAGATGCTCATTTCTTATTTGTGATACATCATTTGGTTTGTAAATTTTGTTTATAAATTTTAGCTCCCTAGCATTACCCATCATTTAGTGGTATAGATCTTATCAAAAGAAAAAGGGTAATGCTAGGGAGACTGAATTTGTAGACTAAATTTGCAAACCAAATGATGTGTCACTCATAAGGAATAATCACATTAATCAACACTTATTGGTGACACATCAATTAGTTTGCAAATTTAGTCTACAAATTTAGTCTACCTAGTATTACCTAAAGAAAATAGTACTATAAGAGTATCTTCAACTAAGGAGTTAAATCCAAGAAGTAATGTCACACAACGAGATTTAAAGGTAGAAAAAAGCTCTAACCAAAATGTCAGTCCTACGTGGATTGACATACAAATTGTTGTTTTCCAATTTTGACACATGAGAATATCTGCTATCTTTTTATATGGGTCCCAATAATGCATTAATCTTACATCATGAAAATTAGTTCTAATTTATTTCATTAAATGGGTGCTACAAATATTATTTGAATAAAAAACATATGGGTTGGATTAATAGGAAATTTAACATTGCAACATAATGTATTTACGTTTAACATTTTTTTGACATCTCCATTGGAGATACTCTAAAGCCTGTTTTGTAAACCAGCTTAGATTGGATATGACAAATAAATTGGACACTAGTTCAAGTCGTTGTTTGATGAGGTAAAAGTATAACATGAATGTTATCCGGGTTTTGGACTTGAGTCCAGAAGAACACCGGAATTGTAACCCGTTGTGAGACATGGCTTGGAGTCTGAGGACGCTTGCCTTCTCTTGCCAATGCGAGCTCTAGCGCAGACGTCCACCTTCTTTTTCTTTTATGCTTTCTCCGCCCTGGTTTCTTCTTTGTATGTTCGAATGACAACATGCAACTTTTATAAGGATTACAATATTTGCAGTAGTCCCTTCCCTGTTATCAGGTTGGGACCCTGCCATCACTGGCGGATCCATTAAGAGGCAAAGGGGGTCAGCTGACCCCCCAAACTTTGATGAATGGCCATAGATACCTTAGGTGCTGACCCTCTGAACTTCGGTGAATGTTCATGGATACCTTGAGTGTTGCCCTTTTGAAGATTAGAGTTGGCTTCATACTTGCCCTCCAACCAACTTTAGGCCTACCAAAACCATGAACGTCCATGAATACCTTGGGTACCGCCCCTTGCATACATTAACATGTCTGTAGTATACATTTTCAAATGACTTCAAACATACCAAGACTCGATGAAATAGCGATATGCATGCTATTTCTGGTATAAAAAAATTTGTGCGCTGCACGTGCTATTCTTACTGACCCCCCCTGATATTATTTCCTGGATCCGCCACTGCCTGCCATGATGACTACAGCCCGCCAGACCTGCATCAAGTTGAACAATGACTACCAATTCAGGTTCAAATTGCCGCTTTAATCGAAATTGATATCAATTGTGTTGATTTCATTCCCACTCTTGTAAATTTGTTTATTTGTTTGATTGTTTGGTATTTGTTAGCATTATCTTCCAATGTCCTTGAAATTTGAAATGTGTAACTATTTGTTCAAAGAACACCTAGTCTAAGACAACAATAATGACAATATTCTTGTCCAAAACAAAAAACAAGGCTTTGAATAAAATCCTTTATTTTTAAGATAAAGCTTGTTAGGCGAGCCAATAATAAATCTGTTGATGACATATCGGTGTAGTTACACTACCTATCAAAAACATTATCATCAATTTTGAGCTAAAATAAATTTTAGGGAGAACATCTTTTTGAACCACAACCACCTCTCATTTTTGCCACCGCGCAACCAGCCTCTCTCTCTTTTCTCACTCTGTGTCTGTTATTTGAGAAAAAAAATTGAAAGTGGAAGGGTCAGGGAAGTTCCACAAACAAAATACTGTATCAAGGGAAATAAAGTCATCTTTCTCTAGTGACAAAGATTTCGAGGTGCCAGAAGAACAAATGGGTGGAAGTCAAGGTTCCATAAAATGGTGGCTTTAGCAAAAGAGAAGCCAAAAAGGGGCTTGAAATAAACAGAGCTTCACAAATAGGTGAAGAGTAACAAAACCCTATAGAAATAAAAGTTCCATGCAAGAAGAGGCGTCAAATTATTCATAGACATTATTCCCCAAAATTTTGGATGCTAGCAGTGCTTTAGAAAATAAGTTATCAGCATTCTAGACGTTTATATATAACATGACAAGAGCGTTCACTTTTATACTCAAGATTGTAAGTTCGAATCCTCGATTATCGCTTGTGCTATAAAGGCCCAGAAAAGGAATCTAATGACGCAGCAGTTCAAAATTGAATATTGTTTTCTCACATAGATGGCAGGACTAATGAGGCACCAAAGGTCAAATTTCAGCAATGTTCTTCTTGGCGAGTGTTGAGATTAAAAGAAGCTTTAATTTAGAAAATATTAATGAGGAGATTATAAATTTCTTCTTGACTGAATATTGGGATTATGTAATTTGGAAAGCTTGTCAAGGGAGATTGTTGACTAATGATTTGTTGCAACGCCAAGGTGTGGCTTTAGCTTCTTATTGCGCTTTTTGTCACAATGCTGGGGAATCTTGGGATCATCTTCTTCTACATTGTCCTCGAACAATTGCTTTATGGAAATGGATTTTCATTCTTTTTGGCAAGCTTTATTCCCCTTGGCAATTCATTGAAGATATTTTTAATGGCTCTTTGGTCTCATCTTTCTCCAAGTCTATTCGGAAACTTTGGTTCTTGGTTATTTGCAATTTCTTTTGGTGGCTTTGGCACAAAAGGAACCAGATTAGGTTTGAGAACAAAAGTTTTAGTATTGTCGCATCCCAACATCATCTTTTACAGCATTGGAGGGAATCAGCTTCTATTGCTTTTTCTTCTTTCACTGGTTGTGTATCGATTCCCATATTCTCCATGTTACGAATTTGTTCCCTTTTTTTGGATGCTCTTAGTTTTGTTCCTGTGTTTTGGCGTCTACTTCATGTTGGGTGGATCAAGGCAATTTAGATTGCATGGGATAAAGAATGACATAACATTTGGTTAGAGACAGATTCTATACATGCTATGCATGTCATCATCCTTCTATCAGCTCACTCCATGGATGTTCCATGGTTTCTTATAGTTTTTTTGGCAAATTGTTTATGGCATATTGCTCGCTTGCACTTGCATTTTTTGCATATTTTCAGGGAAGGGAATTGTTTGGTGGATGCTTTTGCTAATTTTGTTGCAATGAATAACAGTTTTACGTGGTGGGACTTGGTGCCTAATTTTGTTGACGCATCTTATAGAAGAGGTGGTATCGGGCTTTTCCATTCTCCCATTTAAAGTCATGAGGAGCAAAATTGTTGTTGTAGAGGTGGATATTGACAATGAAATATGACCAACAGAGTTATAGAAAATCAATTTCAGGTTACTGAAGTTGAAAAATTCTTAAACTATAATATATCGTTTTCGTTAATTTTTTTTAGTGGGTATTGGCCTAGTCCCCCCCCCCCCCCCCGCCCCCCACCTCTTGTTTTCCTTTTCCTTTTTTCTTCATGGTATTAATAAAATCTAGTAGAGGGGGGATGTGCAGGGGGTTTTTGGGTGCAACGGTCCTTTCTCCTTCTAGGGAGGGTTGGTGTCTCGCACACGACTGTTGACAAAGAGCTAATCTCGCCTAATCCATCTCTAAAAAAAATTAAAATACAAATAAAACTTGCAAGCGCACAAATAAATTGTAGTAAGATATGCAAATACGACGTCAATCCCACCGGGATTACTTTAATACCAATTTAATCATTTAATCACGCTAAACTTAATTTAACAAACAAATGATATATTGAATTGAATAACTAATTAAAATTAAAATTAACAAGAAACGTAAAAGACAATTAATTAAAATAAACACACGACACAAGAATGATTTGAGAAACAATGAAGCCTAAGGTTATGAATCCACCAGCAAAAATCCTATTTCTTTTTCCTATAGCCAACTATTATCCAATTACCATGCCAATATTAAACATTGTTCTTTCTAAAGTATAAATTAATCCGTGATCAAGCATCAACTCGTGTATCTCTACATGATAATTATATCATATTGGTTGTGCATACAATCAACTAAAACCCCACTAAGCATAGAAGAATCATGTCAACAAAGTACAACTAGCTTGACATTGGCCATCCTCACTAGTTGATCTACTCTTCCTAATCTTAGTTCCACTAACCTAATTGATTGGTCATCCTATTAGATTTATTCCAGTATCTAGGTGCAAAATTCTTGAAGGTGATTTGTCATTTGAAATTCGAATCTAGAATAAATTTAGCACAAAGCTTAAGAATATAACGTGTCATATAATCGAATAGTAATTAACAAAGTACTTTGCAAATATTAAGGTCATGGTTTCATCATAGACCTTAGAAAATAACTTAATTAAACATATAAATAAAAATAAAAGAAAGATAAAACCCATAATCCATGGCAACCCATGACCCTAAGCTCTCAAACATGAATTGTGATGGATGGTGAATGGTGAATGGTGTACTATGATTGTATGGTGATGCGGTGACGTGGGGATATGTTGAGAGAGCTAAGGGTGTTGGAAATGTGCCCTAAAACCAATCATATGATAATACTTTACGGACATTTCATAAAGTTAAACAAATGTAGTTTAAATATAAAGGGCAAAGATTATTGTTTGAGCCGTCTCATATAAATGTTATATGCTTAAACGATAAGTCCAAGGAATATGTGATTGGGAGAATGCAATCTAAAGAAGTTAGATTCATGAGACCATTCTTTCGTAGACACATCCTAAACGTTCCTGATCATAGGATTGCCAATTGGGCATTGACAGTCCGTTAAGATCAGTACGTGTTGTGTCTTCTCTCAGGGAGAGTGACTAGTCTCGAGTCATTGGTGTGTGTGACATCAAGACAAGTACGTAGGTGCTCAATAGAGAATGAGTTCACTGAACACGATCAACGAAGAGTTCTCATATTCATGTCACATGAGAACTCATGGTTGGGATAATGCAAAGTAGTCCTTTGACCTGAGGCATCACAGTTGTCTTGTGGTTAAGTCCTTGATCTTTGATTATGTCAAAGTCACCCCATCCGCGGGTGTCCACGGCATCGTTAGGGTTAAGCCACGTAGCCATGGAGGCAATTTAATGCGCAACAAGGGATCTCTAACCTTCAAACCGTTTGGGGGAGAATACTCTATGATATGATTGAAAATCTCTGATTAGAGTATGAATGAGATTTAGGAAGGCGTTCCAAATCACATTCAAGGTAATCATATAAGTAAACGAATCACATTGGATAGTAGACATGAATAAACTATCAAACCAAACAATGTGGTCAAGAGTATTGTATTAGAGAAAGACCGTATTGCATTTGTAATCCTAAACTGAATAGGTTCTCCACCTCTTCTGATTAGCTTGGGTAACCATGATATGCTGCTAGGTGTCACTCATGGTTTATGGAAGCCCTAAACGTGTATAATCACTAAAGGGAGAATTGAAAGTAAGTTTCAATTCACAATTGGTTTGAAAGAGTTCTAATCGCCAACTACCTCGCTAAAAGGAACCTAATGGATCGTACACCGTGTAAGGTAAAGATTGAAGAAACAACGGAGATGAGTAAGAATAACTAAATGGTTTAATTATTTATGGCAAGGATTAATAAATATGTTAATTAATCAAACGAATAAGTTCGTTAAAAGACCATGGGTTAGTTTTAGGCCTCAAGGCCCAATGGGCTTCGAACGTCAAGCCCATTGACTTAAGTTGTATGACAACTTAATGACTATTAATTCACAAAGGCCCAAAAGCCCAATAAAACCCTTGTGGCCGGCCATGTTAGAAGAATGGCTTTTTGGTTCTTTAGGTCACTTATTTGAAGGGACTATATAAAGGACTTTATAGCCTAAATTCATTAAGGGGTTCTGATAGGAGCATATTTATGCGACTTAGTTGGCTTGTTCTTGTGCATTTATGTCGTGTTTCCTTAGTTATTTTAATGTTTAAAGTCATTTTTGTGTGTTTTCAGATTTTATGGACAAAGTAGGCAAGAAGATGCATTTTGGAGCATTTTGGAGCAAAATGGAGCTTGGAATGCATGTCACATATTTAGGCCAAAGTGGATGGACGAATTTGAGAACTAAAGAGGCCAAGAATGTGAAGAATTACGGTCCAAAAGATGAAGAACTCAGCCCAAAAATTTGTCACCCCAACTTGCCTTCATTGCCATGCAAAACAACATAGAATTCCCTTTGGATTCCCATGCCATGCTTGATCACTCTTGTCCCCTACATAATTTCTGATTTCATGCTTCAATTCATTTAATTATTACACTTAATTGCTTGATACCTCTTGTTCCCTTCACCCACAAAATTTTATACAACTTTCACAACCATAACATGCACCAATTGATGCTCCATCATTCACATTTGGAATCCCATGCCTTGTGTACCACATGTTGCTGCACCTTTGACCTATTTATTGACACATTTTCACCTCCCTTTCCATCTCTATGCAATGTACACAATCATTCATGCTCCCTAGCTACAAGACCACTCCATTTTACCCTTCACACTTTGCATCATCACTTCATTTTCACCCTTGGACCATTGCACACCACATACACTCTTTGCCGTGCATTCTCCCTAGCCTAACCTGATTCTCTAAGGTTTTTGGGGCCTATATATACATGTTTACACCCCTTGGCAAAGGGTTCACACTCTCATATTCACCATTCATCACAGAAATTCGTCCATACTCACCCTAGGTAGCAAAACACCCCAAAAACACCATTCTAGTGCCTAGAAAACATAACAGCCACTCCACCTTCTTCCACCCTCTTTGCCTAGCTCTCCACCACCCTCCAACCCTCAAACACTCCTCCACACTTACCCTAAACCTTTCCATACCATTCCCCATCCATTCTACATCATAAAACTACCCAAAAATCCGTCCACAAAGCAATCTGCCGCAAGCAAGCAAAGGAGAATTCTTGGATGCACTTGCTACCCAAGTTGGAGCATTTTAGGTGTTTTCTTTCCTTTGATTTTAATGTCTAATTTTATGTATCTTTGCTTTGTGAGTATGAGGAACTAAATCCCTCTTAGTTAGGGGGTGATTCGAAACCATGTTCATACTTGCAATATGATTTGATTACATCCAGTTGTGATTCATAAGTTGTGAATTCAATTTACTTATCCGATCGTATAAGAAATGATTTGTGTATGTTGGTTGAGAGTGCACGCTTAATTTTCATGCATGAATTTAACGCTAGAATATAAGGGAGTTTCACCTAATCGTTATGAACTTATATTCACAAGTAGTGAAGGTTGCTAGTCACAATCACGTTAAGTAAATTCTTGGCATAAGTTTCATGCAAATCATAGTAACGAGTGCCTCGTCAATGCTTATGTTTTTCATAGAACTTAATGATTCTTGCTTGTATCTCTATTATGCAATTCATGTAGGGAACTTGTAGGGAATGTTTTGGGTTGTCGTATGCAATCATCGAACCCAATAACTTGTGGAAAAACTGAGGGTTAATTAGTGCAATTCACGGTTAATTTGGGGCGTTGAGTATTCATAGCTTATCGAAAAGCAACTGGAAATCGTTTTGTATGGAAGTGTGACATGTGTGGAGAAGAACCTCCTAGCTAGCCTTCCATCCATAAGTTTCATTCAAATTCATTTTACAATCTGTTTTGATTCACTTAAATTTGTCTAAGAATTTGTTTACTTTGTTCTTGTCTTAATTTAATTATTTTCGTCCAAAATCAACCCCATCTTATTTCTTTGAGTCATATTAATTAGAACTTGTCTTAGATTATGTTTTTAAGTGTTTTAGTTCATTAGAAAACCAAAATTCATCCAAGTTTGTGTTAGAGTCCCAAAACTGCCCAGATTGTGTGTTTAAGGTAGTTTTGAGTGTTTAGGGGCTGTTTTGAGTCTTTTGGTTTGTTTTAGTGTTTTAAAGTATAGTTTTGCATTCTTTGAGTCTAGTTAGTGTTTTAAACTTTGTTTTTACGTTTTCAAGTCAGTTTCCAAGTGATTTAGCAATCCCTCCTAATCCCCGGCCTAGAACGATCCCTACTTACATACTTTACTACAATTGATAAAAAGAGGGTTTAATTTGTGTGCTTATATATTTCGCATCAGTTTCTTTTGGAGAAAATATGAGAACACAAAGCTCTCTTTTCTCTCTAAAGAGCCCGGCCACCCTAGAGGAAATTAACTAGCAATCTTGCTTCCTCTAGGTCACTCATTTCTTCATCAATCCATCCTTGGTGTGGAAACTTAGAGGTTCTCAATTTTGGGAACTTGGAGAATCTATTCTTCCATCCAAATCCATGGATCTAAGAAGCAAGGAATGAAGGCCGTCTCTTTGGGTGATTAGCCTTTGCTTATGCAAAGAGGAATCTACAAAGGTATAAATTTCTCAACTCACTTTGATTTGAGTTGAGTCTTGGTTCACCAATCTACTAGGCTTTGAATTTCTTGGTTAATGTTTTGTTTTTAAGTGCATGCTAGCATGATTCCGCCTTTAATTGTTAATTGCATGCTAATAGATGTTGCTTAAATGAACATGTTTTCACAAAATCTTCCTTCAAGTGGTATCAGAGCCTAGGTCTAGTAGTTGGTGAATCCTTTTGGGTTTTGTAGTTCATAGTTTTGATTTAAATGTTGTAATATGTTACAAGCTTTATTCTTGTTTCTTTGGATGTAAATTTTGTTGGAAAATTTGCCATCTCAAATGTTGTAGATGTAGTTCATATGAGCATGAATATTGGAGCTAAAATTTGGTGCCATGTTTATGGGAATTTTCTGCCAAATCCAAAGGGTGGATTTTTGGGTTCTTGTTTGACTTGTTAAAAGTGTTTTCAAGTGACTTTTGGAACCCCTATGTACCCTAGTTTGGTTATATGTTATTTCTCTAAAGTTTGAATGGTTTTGGGATGTTTTTGGAGTAAAAATGTTCATGGAAATTTTTTGGGTTTTTCATGAATGTTCTTCATTGTTCTTGACATTTTTGCCAAGAACAAAAAGTTTTGTGTTTTGATTCAAAGTTTTGATTTATTTCATAAAGTTTTTGTTTTATGATTTATCATATATTTAAATGTATTAGATATTTATTTAAAAGGTGTAAGAAATATTGGTGGGTGTGAAATGATTAATTTCCTTTCACACACACCACTTGCATGACATTTATGTCATGCACCACTTGCATGCTTTATGTCTAAAACTACAAATCAACACACACATCACTCCCTTTGCTTCCTATAACCGGCCACTCCCTCAAAGGGAGTACTTTTGGGGCTTTTATGCAATTACATAAAATTTTGATACTTTTGTGTATTTGCACTTTGGCCCAAAAGTTACGTTTTTACGTTTAAGTCCAAAAACGCTAAAGGACAAATTGTTTTGCTCCTTTAATGAAGTTTTTGCATTGTTTAAATTTTGAGTTCTAGTTGTAATTACATGAAGTAGTGGACTTTTGTGTTTTTACAAAGTGACCCCAAAAGTTTATGTTTTTGCAATATGGCCCAAAAGTTGTGGTAATTGCATTTTGGCCCAAATTAGGTTGAGAACAAAATTGTTTTGTCTCTTTAAATAAGAATTGGATTTTCATTTCATTTAGCTCCATTTAAATCAATTTTATGGATACAAAAACCAAATGAAAAAGTTGCATTCAATTTAATTAGTTAAAGTGTTAATTAATTAAAGGGTGATTATGAACCTAAGCCTATGATAATTGAGCTATGTGATAGGCCGTTTCAAATTTGTTTGAACCATGGGAATGTGTAGATTAGATTTTGGTTGTAATTTGATTTGATCAAATGTTGTAAAAGAGCATAAGCTCTTCTTTACTTTAAAGTAATTTGAATTATTCAAATGTTGTAATGAGCATAAGCTCACCTTTACTTTGAAGTACTTCTTTCTTGCTTTATTTGATATGCATGAAAATGAAGTAGTTGGGTCCAACGCCCCTAAGACAACACGCCTTAATGTGATTAAACGCGTAACTAAAATCAATCACCATCCCTAGACCGAGATTCAACACAAGGCTCATGTTGAATCTAATCAAAGGTTCATAGTCATCCTAAGGCCTTAAGGCAACTATATATTCCATCAAATGAATGCAAAAGGTTATGTTAGTAGTATCATATACTCTTGCTTTAAAAAAAAACCGTTTTATAAGCATAGTGGGAGTATTATATACAACTAAAACAATCAAATGGACCAATAGTTGTAATAGGACCAAAATTGTTTTAATAAAGATTAAAATGAATATTTATATGTGATGAGACCTAAAACCCTCAAACCAAACCATTATTAAGTTTGATAAGCGTGAGAGTGCTTTGAACACTCTTTCGTGGCCTTCCACCATGGTAGACTCCAATCGTTTATGACTTGTACACCGCCTTCACCCTATCATGGGGGAGTGCAAAGTGCATGCTTATACTCAAGAGGAGTTTGTGGAGCAAAAAATATTCACAGGGCGACACGTGGATTTTTGGACAAAAATGACAAAAATACCCTTGCAGTACAACGAGGTTCCTACGCGCAAGCAGCGGGCAACCCTCTTTCAACCAAGACAGAAGTGCCCAAAATAGGTAACAATTCAAAGTCCATCTCATCAAATCCTTTCTACAAGGTAATTCCCAAACACATTCCTTTTAAATTATGTTAATTGGCTAATTAATGGGTTTATTGCCTAATTAACCCATTAATTGTCAATTAAACCATCCATTATATCCAAATAACTACAAAATACATCCAATTCAACCCTAAAACACCACATGGCCGGCTATCCCCATTTCAAAACCTAATCCATCACTTTTTTCTACCTTTTTCACCATTTCTTCCTTTTTATTACCCAATAAATTCAAAAACCACCAAAACATTCATCTTATGTTTAATAGCCAAATAAATTGGCTAATTAAACCTAAATTAAACCTAAAAACCCTAGCCACCTCCTATCCCTATAAATATACTCCCATTCTCACCAAAAAGCTAATTCCAACACTTTGGCAAAAATCCCAAAATTCTCTAAACACTCTTTCTCTCTAAATTCTAATTTTGGCATCGGAGGTTCTTCGGCCAAAGCCCCCCCCATTCATCGTGGGCGCGTGAGGCTCTTGGCCTTAACCTAAGGTGTTAATTGTTTTGTAGGTGCAAAATCGTCCAAGATCGAGGAGGAAGAAATTTGCATCCACAAATTGGTGCTTTCATTGAGAGTTGAAATCCATACTCGTAGAAGACTCTTGCACAAAAAAGGTTTTTTCTTTATTTTCTAGTCCATTTGAATATTTTTCATACGTTCTTATTATTAGAATTTTTTAATTGCAAAGGTTCTTTGATAAAACGTATAAGCAAAATATAATGGCTAGAAATTTAGAAAATTCCATAAGTGAAAATTCTAGTGTTCAAGAAATGGGAGTGCGGAGATCCGTGAGGCAAAATGCGACAATAAGGGGAGCAGCATCACCACCACGAGTTTCCACCATGGGATCCACCGCAGTGGCTACCTCGGTAGCCACCCACGGCGAGGTCCATGGTGCCTTCACCACGGCCACCATGGGAACCACCGCGGTGGCTACTTCGGTAGCCATTCGTGGCGAGGTCCATGGAGCTTTCACCACGGGCCAAGCCGTGCCATCTAAGGCTCACGATACCAAGACCACGACCCAAGCCGTGCCATCCAAGTTTACATGGACCCAAGCCCAAGCCTCGCATTCACATGCACCGCGCGTTAAGCAGCCTGCTTCCGTCGAGCAGCCCACTCCCGTAGCCCAGCCTGCTCCTGCCAAGCAGCCTGCTCTCGTGACCCAGCCTGCTCCCAACGAGCAGCCCACTCCCGTGGTCCAGCCTGCTTCCGTCGAGCAGCCCACTCCCGTGGCCCAGCCTGCTCTCGTGACCCAGCCTGCTCCCGACGAACAGCCCACTCCCGTTGTCCAGCCTGCTTCCGTCGAGCAGCCCACTCATGTGGCCCAGCCTGCTCCTGCCAAGCAGCCTGCTCTCGTGACCCAGCCTGCTCCCGACGAGCAGCTCACTCCCGACGAGCAGCTCACTCCCGTGGTCCAGCCTGCTTCCGTCGAGCAGCCCACTTTCACGGCCCAACCTGCTCCTGCCGAGCAGCCTGCTCTCGTGACCCAGCCTGCTCCCGACGAGCAGCCCACTCTCAAGGCCCATCATGCTCCAGTGGCTTTCCAAGCAGCCCAAGTCGACCCAAGACTATCTTAACCATCCGGACCTACCATCGAGCCGGGGGCATTCTCACCACATTTTTTCGCGGGTTTGACATTTCCCAACTCAAATCTCGCGCCCGAAGTCTACCACCCTTTCACTGCCTAAGGAGGCGCATTCCTTCCAAGCTCTTCCAATCCAAATGGCGAACAACACTTGTCTCGACAAGTCATAGAGTTGACGAGCACCCTTGCACAACAGACAACCTTGGTGAATCAACTTTTGCAACACATTGGGATCCAACGTGCCCCGGACGAGATATCCCGAAGTAGGACAAGGGCAGATGGACATTTTCAGCAGCGTCCCGGCAAGCAGCCACGAGCCGAACGTTTGGGCAGTGTACATTCCCGTCTTAGAGCGCGAAGGAGCATGCACTCTCGACTAGGCCCACGGAGGAGCATACATTCACAGTTGGGGTTATACTCCGATAGTCAACATGAACAACCTTCCGGGCAAAGTGTCTATTCACAGCTAAGCCCACAAGGAGTGTCATCCACCTCACATCAGAGTAGGCAGCACGACGGACGGAGAGAAGCAATCACTCAATCCAGCTCAAGTTCAACCAGCAGCATGCGAAGAACTCGCTCGCCTACTAGGAATGCATCACATGCACTGCATACGCGGCATAGACGAGCCAAACACATGGAAGAGCAGCCTAGACCAGCAAGTCATGACTGGGGGCAGCCGAGAGCTCCGCTACCCCAACAAAGGCAAATTCAGGAAGAAGTAGAGAGACTCTTGACCAAGCGATTGCATGATTTCCAACACAACGAGGTCACCGACGAGGCACTACGACGGAACATAACCAACATAAGCAGGTCACCCTTCACGGAGGAGATTGAGCAGGCAGAGCCTCCACGCGAGTTCAGCATGCCACATTTCACATCTTTCAAAGGGAATGAAGACCCGGAGAGACACTTAAAACGTTACCAAAGTGCAATGATCCTTTATCGAAACAACGATGATCTCATGTGCAAGATATTCGCCACCACTCTACAAGGCGAGGCGCAAGATTGGTTCTACACCCTGCCGCCACAATCCATCTGGAATTTCTACGAACTTTCTTTGGTTTTCACCAAAGAATATTCATCCTATCGCTCGATCAAAAAGAAGTCTGACCATTTGTTCGACGTCAAGAAGAACCCAAAGGAGTCGCTTCGCGACTATGTGAGGAGGTTCAAAGTAGAGAAGGCAAAAATAGTCGGATGCAACGACTCGATAGCTAGAGCAGCCTTCCAAAAAGGACTTCCAGCAGACCACCCGCTATTCGGAAAATTGATCATGAAAGAAGATCTAACTCTGGCAAACTCTTTTGCTTTAGCAGAGAAGCATGCACTTTGGGATGAGGCTCGCCAATGCACATTCAAGGACTTGAAGAAATACCCGACATCACCTCCCTAGAAGCAGCGGAGGACTTATTCGCATGTTTGACGATATCTAAAGTAGCAATAAGCTCTACCATCATGCGAGAAGAGCTGGGGGCCCGACTACCTGTATTCTACAGTTACCTGCAGTCATCATCATGACGCACTATTCTGCCGAATCCAAACCGACGACGATAAAGGCGTAGACCTTGGCAGATGCAAAGTTTTCTGACGAACGCAACAACTCGGCCCAACGATGCCCCGAAGGTAATCGAGCACACTTTAGCTGCACATATTCCTTTAATGGAGATTTCTGGCATTCGCATGTCAACGACGCATCCAACTACAAAGGCTTGCGAGCAGCCGTGGTTCGTGGCAATCGACTACTTCACTAAATAGGTGGAAGCAAAGCCCATGACGACCACGATTCAGACGGACATAGAGCGCTTCATATGGAGGAACATCATTTACCGATTTGGCATCCCTTAATCCATCGTCACCAACAACGGCCTGCAATTCGTAGGCAAAGATTTGGCGAAGTTCTTCAAAAAATATGGCATCAAGCAGCATATGTCCATGCCGAGATATCCTCAAGGCAATAGGCAGGCCAAAACATCTAAAAAGATGGATCCCATCTGGGAAGGTCCGTACAAGATCAGCAGAGTAGGGGGCAAAAGTAATTACACCCTCACCACCATGAAGCGGCAAAAAGATTGAAAAGAAATGGATGGCCTACAATCTGAAGAAGTACCATGTGTGACCTCCCGCTACATCAAAACCCGAACACTCAATAAGCTTGACAGGCACCACCTCACAAGCTGAGGACTATCCAGTTGTTATGCAGTTCCTACCTTACAGCTAAAGTTCTCGTTCGTTTCACTCGTTTTCCAATGAGGAATTTAGAAGTAATCACAACTTGGCTTGGCTGCATGCTTACAACAACTAATCACTCCTGCACTTCAAAAGAAGATTGCACCCTTCTTAGGGACTCATCGTAGGAATTGCGCCCCCCGAGGGACCAACCATGCTCTCCAGTGCGAGAGGGTAAACCAATTCTCCAACACCCATATGGGTCAGCTCTCCAAGACGGGAAGATAAACTTTACACTCCGAATATCCAGACGTGGATGAGCCTGGCTGCCCTAGTATAACTAGATACGTGATGGCTTGCGCCGGGATTCCTAGAAGTAGCCGCAATGGTCTTTTTCAAGGCTTAGCTAACTGAAGGATTTTGGGTCTCTTGGCCTAATCCGTGGGGAACCGGGCCCTAGAGACGGAGAGGGCACATTACGCAGTACATCAGATAGACGGCTGCCCTGGAATCCTAAAGCTGCTACCGAGTGCACTAAGGTAGCCTACGGATTCCGGAAGACTGCCTACGGCTTGCCCTTCGAGCAGTGAAGCCGCACTAGACTTATACAACCGCACATTCTTGTGAAAGGTTAAACAAGCTAGCGCGCATATACGAAGTTTTATCCACTGCCGACATACTACGTAGTCGATAAGCTTTATCTCTGCCAAGCGCGGAACAACCTACACCAAGTCCTAAAGTGTTGTGATACTTGCTACGCAACCTATGGAATTGAAGAAAGTCAAGGTTAACAGCCTAGTGGTTACGCGGACTTGTCTGCTTCTGTAAGTAAGGCATCCGGCTGCCAACCCTATGGCTAACAACTTTGCAAAGTTCTACACCAACACCTACGGCTGCATAGGCTACGCGAGTTTGTCTGCTTATAAAAAAGTAGCATGCCTGCCACTGGTCTATCAAGTCTAAAGGTTAGGGCATGAACAAAAGAAGTGAAGATGAAGAAAAACGAAGGAAAACATGTTTATAAACAACTAGCAAAGGCCGAATGAGTTCAAGCAAAACAAAAGCTACAAGGAAAAACAAAGAAAATCCTAAAGGCTACCTAAAATACTACACTACAGCAGCTTGGACATCCCACGACTACTCGGTCGCCACACCTTCAACAGCCGTAACGCTCTTAGCAGCGGCATCATCCGACGCTTCACCCCTGGCTGCCCCAGTCTGGGCACTAACTTCTCCAACTACTTCACCAATGGAAGCCTTAAAAGTAAAAGCAAGCAAGTCTTCAGGAGAAATAGAGAAGGTCTTAAAACCTCAAGCCCATCCTTCTCACCCTTCAGTTGCTCATTCTTCTTAAGCAGACTAACACGGATGCACTGCAGCTCATCCACTCTCTTCTTAGCATAAGTAGTGAAACGAAGCTCAGAAATTGCAAGCTTAAGATCTTGAATCTGAGGCGAATCAATCTCAGCAGCAAAAGGAGCAGGCTTTGGCGCCACTTTAGCAGCAGAGTCCACCTTACCACTCTTCATAATAGCAAGTCTCTACAAAGGTGAACCGGACTTGGCTCCCAAAGAACGTCCTGGTACAGACTTCGGCACTGGGGGCATGATAAAACCTTTACGCTGAGTAATCTTATCCACAATTGTACTAGCCATTCTCAACATGGAAGACGCCACATGCTCAGATCTAGCAGCCTTACATTTCTTCCCATTGGAAGAAGTCATGTCAATCACATACCTCTTGGTAGCAAGCGGACCCTCATGAGCAGCGAAAGAAGTCTTTGGTTTTTTCTCAGCCGGCATCTCTTGAGCAAGCAGAGAAGATCCATTTTCCCACCTTCACTTGCAGCAGGATCCACAACAGTGATTGGACGAGCCAGTGCATCCGCTTTGATCCTATTCCCCTCATATTTTGGGAACAGCCCACGTTTCTCCTGACGAAAAGAGTTAAAGTAGCCAACGTCATTCGTGGTACCTAGCAGGGAAGTTCAACCCAACATTCCAGCAGTTCATGAGGTTCGCAACCTCTTCATTTCTCTCAATCACCAGCCTAGCTCGAATCATGTCCAAAAGCCTAAAAAGACATGAGCCATGTGACTTGCCTAACACTGCGCCCCAGTGCCACAATCCGAGGTCCCAGCCACACAAGCTGCCCTTGGTTCTAGCCAAGTCGAGCAGCTTAAATCAGTGGTCCCTGCCACAATACCTCATCGGCCCATGCCGAGTCGACTCCTGGCCCATGCCAGCCGACGTGCCGCACCACCCCGACGGCTGCCCCGCGATAGCACTATCCACGAAGAAGACGAAGAAATCAACGAAAGATGGTCCTTTGCACGGGCAAGATGTAGAAGATTGCTAGAGGAGGGGGAACAAATATCCTCTAAGCTATCTCTCTGTTGTAGGGTAGAATAAATCGCTCTCCAAAGTTGATTTAATAACCCACTTAAGGTGGATTTAAATAGGCTTTGAGAGAAATTTATTTCCCTTTCCTAGAAGGATCTAATTTCCTATTAAAGAGAGAATCTACATCAAAATAGGAAGCAGTCCTAAGTTTCCTAAAGCAAGAAGATCTCTACACCTGCTGCCCTTTTCTGCAAGCAGCCCAACAGGTGTGGGGGCATTTGTGGAGCCAAAAATATTCACAGGGCGACACGTGGATTTTTGGACAAAAATGACAAAAATACCCTTGCAGTACAACGAGGTTCCTACGCGCAAGCAGCGGGCAACCCTCTTTCAACCAAGACAGAAGTGCCCAAAATAGGTAACAATTCAAAGTCCATCTCATCAAATCCTTTCTACAAGGTAATTCCCAAACACATTCCTTTTAAATTATGTTAATTGGCTAATTAATGGGTTTATTGCCTAATTAACCCATTAATTGTCAATTAAACCATCCATTATATCCAAATAACTACAAAATACATCCAATTCAACCCTAAAACACCACATGGCCGGCTATCCCCATTTCAAAACCTAATCCATCACTTTTTTCTACCTTTTTCACCATTTCTTCCTTTTTATTACCCAATAAATTCAAAAACCACCAAATCATTCATCTTATGTTTAATAGCCAAATAAATTGGCTAATTAAACCTAAATTAAACCTAAAAACCCTAGCCACCTCCTATCCCTATAAATATACTCCCATTCTCACCAAAAAGCTAATTCCAACACTTTGGCAAAAATCCCAAAATTCTCTAAACACTCTTTCTCTCTAAATTCTAACTTTGGCATCAGAGGTTCTTCGGCCAAAGCCCCCCCCATTCATCGTGGGCGCGTGAGGCTCTTGGCCTTAACCTAAGGTGTTAATTGTTTTGTAGGTGCAAAATCGTCCAAGATCGAGGAGGAAGAAATTTGCATCCACAGAGTTTATTTAAAACATTTGATGAGGTTAAGGTAGGCAACGAGTGTGGCCAACATCGTATCATCGTGAGGTCGTACTTGAACCCCTTTCTAAACCGGCATGGTGGGAAAGAACTTAACTAAGAGGAATGGAGCCAACATCATATCATTGTGAGGTAACATTCTCTAGAGGCCAAATAAGATGGGTACTTGCAAGAGATGCAAATGAGTAAGCGTACTCTCTCATTATTATTAATGCTAGCCAACATCATATCATTGTGAGGTGGGCTTGGTAATAGTGAGTCTCCCATACCCTACTAAGAGTTTCATCCAAAACTCTCGAATTCCAATGAGGGATATGGAATTTGCCAAAAATAGTGGGTGGTGCTATTTGATTTAAAGACCCGGATCAAATGGCTTAAAATCAATCAATTTATATTCATTATGTATTTATTTACCAATATATTTGCAAACGCTATCCAACACTTGACAAATAAAAGCCGAAAGCTTTAGTCTCCGGACTTGGTACTACAAAACCATAGATTGTCTTTAATGGCTTGTAAATGTACCTAAGTAGTCTCATCCTCACAATATTCCTATTGATAATGTATCATTAGAAGAATATGTTAGAAAAAGTCTATCATAAAGAGGACAACACTTTTTTATGTTATAATTCTTCAAATACAAATTGTTGTATGAAGAAATAAGAGTTGCTTTAAACAACCCTTAGTCAATGCAAACACTTAGTACTTGTTTCTTTGTTACATGAACAAGGAACTTTAGAAGTAAGCACAAGGGCATGGACACTTTATGTGCCATGATTCTTCACTTACAAATTGTTGTATGAAGAAATGAGAGTTGCCTTGTACAACTCTTGAAAGTTTGTAATTATGTTTAGAACATAATGGTTGTTTGACAAAAATAGTCCATTAACATGGACTTATGATGATTTTGAATCATTGAGTGTTGAAGTGATAAACCACTTAACGAGACGGAAACTAGGCTAGGACTTCACCTTTATGTCCCTATCCTAATGGTTCACTAAGTTTATTGTAAACTATGTAGTGAACAATAAACACATGCTCTCCAAAAATGTTTGATGTGTATAACACAATTGAAATAAGTTTCAAGAGAGATAGTGGGAGTTTAGGGACCATGACTATTGTAGTCAAAGGAGAAGTCAAATGAAGAAGATAAAATTAACTCAAAAGGGAACAAACTTTCTTTATGAAAGGATGGACATTGGAAGGGGTAATTGCAAGAAATGTCTTGCAAGCGTCAAGAACACACCTTTCGAAGGTGTTGTAAATTGTTCTTGAATAGTTCAAAACAGTTGGTTCTTCTACTTGAATGCTTGATTCTGTATTAGTAACTATGTTTTACAATCGTTGTAAAAGTGTGACTATAAGCACACAAATTAAACCCTCTTTTTGACAATTGTAGTATAGATGTAAGTAGGGTATCGTTCTAGGCCGGGGATTAGGAGGGATTGCTAATCTATTCTAAATTAATTTAAAAATATTAAACAAGACTCAAGGACACAAAACTAGGCTAAAAACTCTAATAACTCGAAACACACTTAGAATGACTCAAAATAATGAAAACAATCTAATTAGACACTAGGAACTGAAATGGACGGAAATTGAATTAAAAGACTAACAACAATGAAAACTAACTAAATAATATAATTTAATAATGGGGGGGGGGTTTGGTTTTGACGAGATGTAAATTAAACTTAAATAAATTACAGAATTGACAAAAGCATGAAATTAAGGTGAAAGGATAAGTGACGGACTAGCTAGAGGGTTCTTCTCCACACATGACACATATGCAACCTAAATTGATTTTCAGTTGTTCTTTCAATAAATTGTAAATCTCAACGCCCCAAATTAACCGTGAATTGCACTAATTAACCCTCAGTTTTTCCACAAGTTATTGGGTTGGATGATTGCATACGACAACCCAAAACATTCCCTACAAGTTCCCTACATGAATTGCATAATAGAGATACAAGCAAGAATCATTAAGTTCTATGAAAAACATAAGCATTGACGAGGCACTCGTTACTATGATTTGCATGAAACTTATGCCAAGAATTTACTTAACGTGATTGTGACTAGCAACCTTCACTACTTGTGAATATAAGTTCATAACGATTAGGTGAAACTCCCTTATATTCTAGCGTCAAATTCATGCATGTAAATTAAGTATGCATTCTTAATCGACATACAAAAATAAGCTATCAATCAAGCAGTTAAGCAAATTAAATCACAACTCAGAAATCACAACTGAAGGTAATCAATTCATATTACAAATATATTCATGGCTTTGAATTAACCTCTAGCCAAAATAAATTTAGTTACACATTATTTTCAAATTAAACCAAAAGTAAAACATGAGTTTGAGAAAATATACAACCCTTTTCTTCTTCTGCTGCCGTCTGACCTCCTGGCGCTGTGCTCCCTGACACCTCCCTTTTCTTTCCTTTCCGCGTTCCCTCTCTCCCCGCGTCAATCTCCTCTCGCCTGTCAGCGCCTCTGCCTTCCTGTTTTTCTCGCTGCCTAAGGCAGCTTTCTGCTCCCCGTCTCTTCCTTTATTTTTTTATTCTTTTTCTTTCTGGCAGCCTTGCTGCCCTCCTGTCCGTGACCTCCTTCTCACTTCTTAAAAAGGCAGCCATTTCAATTCACAATTAACGATCCACTTGCTCCATCTTTAATTCTTTTATTTGCTCCATTATTTTTCTAGTGGTCCACCCGTGTTCCACTTTCCTGTTTATTATTTAAACCCATTTGTGCTAATTTTATTTTCTTTGCATAACAAATCCTATAAACACAAAAATAACGTAAATAGCTCAAAAATATAAGGAACTAACTAAGAAAAGACGAGTGAATTCGAAGTAAAAATATATATAAATATGATCCGATCAAATACCCCCACACTTAACTTTTGCTAGTCCTCGAGCAAAACAAAGAAAACAAGAACAAGAAGTAACAAGAAAAACATTAGCTTCCCCCTATGTGACCCTCATAGAATTTCATTTAAGAAAACAAATCATCAAGAACCATAGCTAGCATCAAGGAACTAATCCAAGTTTATCTTCCTTATTCAAATATTAGTAGTAATCTTTGAATCACCCTTGAAGTGTAGTGTGTGAGATAGCTATGCTAATGCAATTTCAAAATTTTTATATTTTTTTAAAAATCATCATATGCAAACTAGCAACCTTCTCACGGGATATGCACTCAATCACACATGTGTTTAGTTTTAATGTGTTTCGCTCAAAGAATCAAATGTGAAATTTCTACCATAAGCTTGCATAAAGATCACTTCTCCACAGTCATAATTGCAAAACTTAAATCAAGAGGACTTTTATTGGATGTAATGAGGTTTAGGGATAGGGTTATTGAAACGATAGAATAGGAAAACACAAGTTCCAAGCTACATTGCAAGCAATTCTTTTCTTTAGATTTATAAGAACTCAAGCTCTCCAGCAATTCTTCTAGCACCTCCAACCACACCCTTAAACTGAAACTTTAAAAACTTTTTATTTTCTTTGTATACAATCTTTCTTTTTCTTTTCTTTTTTTTTTTTTTAATTTTTTTTATTTTTTTTTTTATATACAAACATGAAATACCCCCACACTTATTCTTTTGCCAAACACCTTCAAAGTACTTCACAAACATTTCTCATAAGGCAATCTCACATTGCTCACTAGCTTGCTTGGAAAGGGTAAGGAAAAATGTTTCAGGTATAAGGGTAGACATATCTGGTGATAAGAAATAAAAGGCTCAACATACACGGCTCAAATTGGCAATCTAATGATATCATTTTTATTTGGGAAACATGGTTATTTGGGCCATAGTGGTAAACCTAATGCCTCTATCATTTCCAAGTTCATGCAATCAATGACAAACATTTCGAAAGATCGTTACGCAAGTTCTAGAGATGTATCTCACATAAGTGTTGGAAATGTGCCCTAAAACCAATCATATGATGTATCTCACATAAGTGTTGGAAAGTGTATCTAGTGTACTGACACTATGACACTAATGGGGCGATAGCTCAAGCCTGGGAATCAAGGTCTCATCAAGATCCGAACTCATATGAGAGACTGAACCACATGATTGAGAATCATGTATAATGGTGACGTCGTTATTCTCAAGGTTGCTTCTATGGATAACATATAGATATCCATTGTCTTGGCCTACTATTCAGCCATTTATGAAATGACCACAGAAGAGGTATCATCACAGATGATCAAGCTGATTGGCTCTAGTGCAAGTGGGAGATTGTTGGAAATGTGCCCTAAAACCAATCATATGATGATACTTTACGGACATTTCACATGTTAAACTAATCTAGTTTAAATATAAAGGGCAAATATTATTGTTTGAGCCGTCTCATATAAATGTTATATGCTTAAACGATAAAGTCCAAGGAATATGTGATTGGGAGAATGCAATCTAATGAAGTTAGATTCATGAGACCATTCTTTC
This sequence comes from Malus domestica, assembly GCF_042453785.1. NCBI lineage: Eukaryota > Viridiplantae > Streptophyta > Magnoliopsida > Rosales > Rosaceae > Malus > Malus domestica. The sequence goes on from NC_091663.1 coordinate 17,360,150, forward strand.
GTAGACACATCCTAAATGTTCCTGATCATAGGATTGTCAATTGGGCATTGACAGTCCGTCAAGATCGGTACGTGCTATGTCTTCTCTCAGGGAGAGTGACTAGTCTCGAGTCATTGGTGTGTGTGACATCAAGACAAGTACGTAGGTGCTCAGTAGAGAATAAGTTCACTGAACGCGATCAACGAAGAGTTCTCATACTCATGTCACATGAGAACTCATGGTTGGGATAATGCAAAGTAGTCCTTTGACCTGAGGCATCACAGTTGTCTTGTGGTTAAGTCCTTGATCTTTGTTTATGTCAAACGTCATTCCATTGGAGTGTCCACGGCATCGTTGGGGTTAAGCCACTTAGCCATGGAGGCAAGTGAATGCGCAACAAGGGATCTCTAAACCTTCAAACTGTTTGAGGGAGAATACTCTATGATATGATTTAGAATCTCTGGCCAGAGTATGAATGAGATTTAGAAAAGTCGTTCTAAATCACATTCAAGGTAATCATATAAGCACACGAATCACATTGGATAGTAGACATGAATAAATAAACTATCAAACCAAACAATGTGGTCAAGAGTATTGTATTAGAGAAAGACCGTATTGCATTTGTAATCCCAAACTGAATAGGTTTTCTCTACCTCTTCTGATTAGCTTGGGTAACCATGATATGCTGCAAGGTGTCACTCATGGTTTGTGGAAGCCCTAAACGTGTGTAATCACTAAAGGGAGAATTGAAAGTAAGTTTCAATTCACAATCGATATAAAATGGTTTTAATCGCCCACTGCCTCGCTAAAAGGAACCTAATGGATCGCACACCGTGTAAGGTGGAGATTGAAGAAACAATGGAGATGAGTAAGAATGATTAAATGGTTTAATCATTTATTTATGGCAAGGATTAATTAATATGTTAATTAATCAAACGAATAAGTTCGTTAAAGACCTCAGGATAGTTTTGGACCTTAAGGCCCAATGGGCTTCGAACGTCAAGCCCATTAACTTAAGTTGTATGACAACTTAATGAATAATGATTCACAAAGGCCCAATTAGTCCAAAATATCCTAATGGCCGGCCATATTGTTTAGGGTAGTGAACTTGGACTTATTTACAAGTTTGCCACTCAAATGAATAAAGGTATAAATATGACTTTATAGCCAAAATTCATTTAGGGTTTGTTTTGGAGAAAATTGGAGAGAATATGTCTCTCCATTTCTCTCTAAAGAGGCCGGCCACCTTGGGGGTGCATCTTGCAATCCCACTACTCCAAGGTCACTCATTTCTTCTCCAATCTCTCCTTGGTGAAGAGACTTAGAGGTTCCCTATTTTGGGAACTTGGAGAAACCTATTCATCCATCCAAATCCATAGATTTATTATGCAAGGAATGAAGGCCCTCTCTTTGGGTGATTAGCCTTTGCTTATGCAAAGAGGAATCTACAAAGGTACAATTTCAACTCACTTTGTTTTGAGTTGAGTTTTGGTTCACCAATCTACTAGGCTTTGAATTTCTTGGTTAAAGTTTTGTTTTTAAGTGCATGCAAGCATGATTCCGCCTTTAATTGTTAATTGCATGCTTATTGATGTTGCTTAAATGAACTTGTTTTCACAAAATATTCCTTCAAGTGGTATCAGAGCCTAGGTCTAGTAGTTGGTGAATCCTTTTGGGTTTTGTAGTTCATAGTTTGTGATTTAAAAGTTGTAATTGTTACAAGCTTTATTCTTGCTTCTTTGAATGTAAATTTTGTTAGAAAATTTGCCATCTCAAATGTTGTAGACGTAGTTCATATGAGTATGAATATTGGAGCTAAAATTTGGTGCCATGACTTTGGGGATTTTCGGCCAAATCCAAAGGGTGGATTTTTGGGTTCTTGTTTGACTTGTTAAAAGTGTTTTAAGGTAACTTTTGGAACCCCTAAGTACCCTAGTTTGGTTAGATGTTATTTCCCTAAAGTTTGAATGGTTTTGGAATGTTTTTGGGTGAAAAATGTTCATGGAAAATTTTGAGTTTTTTCATGAGTGTTCTTCATTGTTCTTGACATTTTTGCCAAGAACAAAAAGGTTTGTGTTTTGATTCAAAGTTTTGGTTAATTTCATAAAGTCTTTGTTTTGTGCTTTATCAAATGTTTTAATGTGATAGAAATTGTGTAAGGTGATGGAAATGGTGATAGGTGTGTAAGAAGTACTTCTCTTACACACACATCACTTGCATGACTTTAAGTCACATACCACTTGCATGAATTTATGTCACAAATTCCACTTGCAAGGCTTTATGAAATTGTTGAAAAATTTTCCAAATTTTTGTGGACTTATCTCCACTCCCTTTCCCTCTCTAAAAACCGGCCCTCCCTCAATGGGAGTACTTTTGGGTCTTTTATGCAATTACATAAAGTTTTGATACTTTTGTGTATTTGCACTTTGGCCCAAAGGTTTACGTTTTTACGTTTAGGTCCAAAAACGCTAAAGGACAAATTGTTTTGCTCCTTTAATGAAGTTTTTGCATTGATTAAATTTTGGGTTCTAGTGTAATTACATGAAATAGTGGACTTTTGTGTCTTTACAAAGTGACCCCAAAAGTTTTGCAATATAGCCCAAAAGTTGAGGTTAATTGCTTTATGGCCCAAAAGTTGTGGTTATTGCATGATGGCCCAAATTAGGTAGAGAACAAAATTGTTTTGTCTCTTTAAATGAGAATTGGATTTTCATTTTGTTTAGCTCCATTTAAATCAATTTTATGGATACAAAAACCAAATGAAAATGTTGCATTCAATTTAATTAGTTAAAGTGTTAATTAATTAAAGGGTGATTATGAACCTATGCCTAATATAATTGAGCTATGTGAAAGGCCGTTTCAAATTTGTTTGAACCATGGGAATGTGTAGATTAGATTTTGGTTGTAATTTGATTTGATCAAATGTTGTAAAAGGGCTTAAGCTCTTCTTTACTTTAAAGTAATTTGTTTTATGCAAATGTTGTAATGAGCATAAGCTCACCTTTACTTTGAAGTACTTTTTTCTTGCTTTATATGATATGCATGAAAATGAAGTAGTTGGGTCCAACGCCCCTAAGACAACACGCCTTAATGTGATTAAACGCGTAACTAAAATCAATCACCATCCCTAGACCGAGATTCAACACAAGGCTCGTGTTGAATCTAAACAAAGGTTCATAATCATCCTAAGGCTCTAAGGCAACTATATAGTCCATCAAATGAATGCAAAGGTTATGTTAGTAGTATCATATACTCTTGCTTTAAAAATCGTTTTATAAGCATAGTGGGAGTATTATATACAACTAAATCAATTATATGGACCAATAGTTGTAATAAGACCAAATAGTTTTAATAGAGATTAAAATGTATGTTTATATGTGATGAGACCTAAAACCCTCAACCAAACCAATATTAAGTTGAAAAGCGTGAGAGTGCTTTGAACACTCTTTCGTGGCCTTCCACCGTGGTAGGCTTCAATCGTTTGTGACTCATACAATGTATTCGTCCAGTTCTGGGGTTGCAAAGTATATGCTTACATTCAGGAGAAGCCTATAAACATATGATGAAGTGAAAGTAGGCAACGAGTATGGCCAATATGGAGTTCTTCTGAGGCCATTCTTGAACCCCTACTTGAACTAGCATGGTGGGAATGACTTAACTAAGTGCAATGGTGCCAATATGGAGTTCTTCTGAGGCATCATTCTCTAGAGGCCAAATAAGATGGGTACTTGCATTAGTTGCAAATGAGTAAGCGTACTATCTCATTATTATTGTTGCTAACCAATATGGAGTTCTTCTGAGGTGGGCTTGGTAATAGTGAGCCTCCCATAACCTACTAAGAGTTTCCTCCAAAACTCTCGAATTCCAATGAGGGATATGGAATTTGCCAAAAATAGTGGGTGGTGCTATTTGATTTAAAGACCCGAATCAGATGGCTTAAAATCAATCAATTTATATTCGTTATGTATTTGTTTACCAATATATTTGCAAACGCTATCCAAAACTTGACAAAGAAAAGTCGAATGCTTTAGTTTCCGGACTTGGTAACACAATCCCAAAGATTGTCTTAAATGGATTGTATATGTACCTAAGTAGTCTCATCCTCAAAATTGTTCTATTGGTAATGTATCATTGAAAGAACATGTTAGATAAGTCTATCATGAAGAGGACAACGCAAACAACCAATGCTTAATCCTTTGTTAAATGAACAAAGGAACTTACGAAGATTAGCATAATGACAAGGACACTTTTAGTGTTATTAGTTCTTCACTTACAAATTGTTGTATGAAGAAATAATAGTTGCTTTGAACAACCCTTAGTCAATGCAAACACTAGTGCTTGTTTCTTTGTTAAATGAACAAAGAACTTGAGAAGAAAGCACAAAGGCATGGACACTTAATATGCCATGATTCTTCACTTACAATTTGTTGTATGAAGAAATGAGAGTTGCCTTGTACAACTCTTGAAGGTTTGTAATTATGTTTAGAACATAATGGTTGGTTGACAAAAATAGTCCATTAACATGGACTTATAATGATTTTGAATCATTAAGTGTTGAAGTGATAAACCACTTAATGAGACGGAAACTAGGCAAGGACTTCACCTTTGTGTCCCTATCCTTATGGTTCATTAAGTTTATTGTAAACTATATAAATGAACAATAACCACATGCTCTCCAAAATGTTTGATGTGTATAACACAATTGAAATAAGTTTCAAGAGAGATAGTGGGAGTTTAGGGACCATGACTATTATAGTCAAAGGAGAAGTCAAATGAAGAAGATTAAATTAACTCCAAGGGAACAAACTTTCTTTATGAAAGGATGGACATTGGAAAGGGTATCTACAAGAAATGTCTTGTAAGTGTCAAGAACACACCTTTCGAAGGTGTTGTAAATTGTTCTTGAATAGTTCAAAACAGTTGGTTCTTCTACTTGAATGCTTGATTCCGTATTAGTAACTATGTTTTACAATCGTTGTAAAAGTGTGACTAATAAGAAGTAGAAGATTAATGAGAGAAGAGAAAGTACTTCACATTCGAAACGTGAATCAAATGTAGATCTCTGCGAAAGCAGATGGTACTTACTTCCTCATATGAACTACCAAAGAAATTGGAAAAACAAAGATTGTCTTTATATTCCAATTTTAAGGAACTAAATTCCGTCACTATGTGAAATTGATAAATGTTTTGTTTGACAAAACAATGTTCTTTATTAATCAATGATTGGATTATGGTAATCTAATTAATTATCTCTATAGTAGAGATAATATGGTAGTGTTAACTGTTTAGAAAATAATGATGCTTAAAACCCAAAAGGTTGCAAGGTAGTGACTAATCCCAACTAAAGTTGTGATATCTCTAAAACATAAATTACGAGTTGGTCATAGATGGACGCTTTGGATCGTTAGATCCGGATCCAATACCTTCTTGTTAAAATTATATAGAGGCGAAATGTTCGAATCTTTATTCTTTTGGAAAGAAGAAAGAATCACAAAGTTGTTGAGGTTAATTCACTTAGATGTTAGTGGCACTTGTCCACAAACATAATACTACTCATGTTGGATAACATTCACCAAAGATCACTCTCGGTTGGACTATAGTTTATTTTGAATAAACACAAGCCCGAATACTTTGCAAAATGTTTCAAAGAATTCAAGAAATGTAAGTTGATGAGTAAGACATCTAAAGTATTTACCTCCTTAGATTTGATCCAAGGAAAGGTAACACTTTAGATGAGTTTCCTTGAAAAATATCAAGGAAAATAGCATCATAAGATAATGTATTTCTCCATTAGGAGAAGAACAAACTCGAATAAGATTTAGTTCGTTAGTTGTTATCTATTACCCATATATAGGATATATACTTCTAAGACAATATGATTGTCAATTAGAAGATCTTCCAATATTTTCATGACTCCATAAGATGTAGTTGGAAAGAAAGACAAAATCTTAAAACATGTTAAGATTTGGGGTTGTGTGCTAATAAGCAATATTTGTTTGATAACAATCTTGTGGGATATCCTTAAATGAACTTTTGGATATCGCTTATATATACCAACTAACAAATGTTGTTTTGTTGGGTAGTTCATTGTAATCCTACAATGTGATTTGCCTAAGAGCAAATGAACGAGGGATAGAACTCAAAGAATGGTTCTTTGAGAGACAAGAAAGTAATCAACAAATATAACAACCTAGTTCCTATACCTCAAGCTCCAAGGTAGTCGATAAGGATTTATAAACCGTCTCATTTGAATGGTTTTTGAACTTTATGACTAAGTCATAGAGTTGCACCTCTTAATTCGAAAGAACTAAGAATGAAAATCCTTATGACTACAATGAGTGTATATATATGATATATACTCAAGGAAATGGTAAAGTACCATTTGACCCGAAATAATGAAACCTTCACAAGCTAATTGGTAGCTTAAGGTGACTACAATAAAAGAGAATGGTTGACTTTGAAGGAACCATTTTTGACGTAGTCTTAGTTTCAATTAATTCGAAGATTGTTAGCTACAATTAAATGGTGATTCAATGTTTGGACATAATATAGGTTTCCGAAACCATTATTAAGATAGTCTTGATAATATATGTCTAAAAATATGAATCACAAGACATGTAAGTTGTAGAGATCCATCCATTATGGATCTTAGCAAGCTAGTGGGAGCTATAAGCGTCTTATGAGAGAAAGGTCAAATCGTTTGCTTTCTCATAAAGATGTAAATGAATCTTTTGTTTACTAGGTTTACAAAAGATTAGTGGGAGTTAATCATATTCCTAAATTTGTATATATATATATATATAAATATATATGTGATATGTATGAATATATATATGATATATTAATTTTGGAAGTGAAAAGAATATTTCTTCGTTAAAGTTATGACTTTAAGCATTCTATAACGATAGAATGTATATGGGAGACATAGTCTATATACATGGGATGGAAATCTATATTGATAGATTTCAAGATATAATTTGATTATATCAATCCCTAATAATAGACAAAAGTTGCTAGGAAGTTTCTCATATGATGATAAACTTCAATTAGAAGGATGACTCTAGTGTGACTAGCAAGTTGCCCTTCTCAAAGGGAACGTGCCCTTTTAACTCCCAAAGAAATAATGCGTAAATAGAATCCTTTATGCATACGCACAAAGGCGATTTATGTATTTCATATTATATGAAAAACATTGATATGAGTTGTACCTGGAAAGGTACAAGACGATATCAGTGCAAGCCCAGGATCAGAACCATGGCAACTGTCAAGTGAGTCCTTAAGTATTTAAGAAATACTAAAGGATAGATTCCTCAAAGAATGAGGAAGAATTAGAGTAACGTAAAGGAAGCGTAAATGTATTAGATTATGAATCTAATCCATCATTGGATGTTTCTTCATTATGAATGAAGAGATAAACGGATATCTCTTTATTATGACTAAAAAGATATTTGGATGGAAACATTAAAGTAATGACTTTAGTGTGTTCCATTATGAATGCAAAATATATTGCCATATAGAAGTTTGCAACAATGTTGTTTGGATGGGAAAGTTCATTTAGTGAACTCTCTATTCGGTTCCAACCAGAAAGTGTATCTAGTGTACTGACACTATGACACTAATGGGGCGATAGCTCAAGCCTGGGAATCAAGGTCTCATCAAGATCCGAACTCATATGAGAGACTGAACCACATGATTGAGAATCATGTATAATGGTGACGTCGTTATTCTCAAGGTTGCTTCTATGGATAACATATAGATATCCATTGTCTAGGCCTACTATTCAGCCATTTATGAAATGACCACAGAAGAGGTATCATCACAGATGATCAAGCTGATTGGCTCTAGTGCAAGTGGGAGATTGTTGGAAATGTGCCCTAAAACCAATCATATGATGATACTTTACGGACATTTCACATGTTAAACTAATCTAGTTTAAATATAAAGGGAAAATATTATTGTTTGAGCCGTCTCATATAAATGTTATATGCTTAAACGATAAAGTCCAAGGAATATGTGATTGGGAGAATGCAATCTAATGAAGTTAGATTCATGAGACCATTCTTTCGTAGAAACATCCTAAATGTTCCTGATCATAGGATTGTCAATTGGGCATTGACAGTCCGTCAAGATCGGTACGTGCTATGTCTTCTCTCAGGGAGAGTGACTAGTCTCGAATCATTGGTGTGTATGACATCAAGACAAGTACGTAAGTGCTCAGTAGAGAATGAGTTCACTGAACGCGATCAACGAAGAGTTCTCATACTCATGTCACATGAGAACTCATGGTTGGGATAATGCAAATTAGTCCTTTAACCTGAGGCATCACAGTTGTCTTGTGGTTAAGTCCTTGATCTTTGTTTATGTCAAACGTCATTCCATTGGAGTGTCCACGGCATCGTTGGGGTTAAGCCACTTAGCCATGGAGGCAAGTGAATGCGCAACAAGGGATCTCTAAACCTTCAAACTGTTTGAGGGAGAATACTCTATGATATGATTTAGAATCTCTGGCCAGAGTATGAATGAGATTTAGAAAAGTCGTTCTAAATCACATTCAAGGTAATCATATAAGCACACGAATCACATTGGATAGTAGACATGAATAAATAAACTATCAAACCAAACAATGTGGTCAAGAGTATTGTATTAGAGAAAGACCGTATTGCATTTGTAATCCCAAACTGAATAGGTTTTCTCTACCTCTTCTGATTAGCTTGGGTAACCATGATATGCTGCAAGGTGTCACTCATGGTTTGTGGAAGCCCTAAACGTGTGTAATCACTAAAGGGAGAATTGAAAGTAAGTTTCAATTCACAATCGATATAAAATGGTTTTAATCGCCCACTGCCTCGCTAAAAGGAACCTAATGGATCGCACACCGTGTAAGGTGGAGATTGAAGAAACAATGGAGATGAGTAAGAATGATTAAATGGTTTAATCATTATTTATGGCAAGGATTAATTAATATGTTAATTAATCAAACGAATAAGTTCGTTAAAGACCTCAGGATAGTTTTGGACCTTAAGGCCCAATGGGCTTCGAACGTCAAGCCCATTAACTTAAGTTGTATGACAACTTAATGAATAATGATTCACAAAGGCCCACTTAGTCCAAAATATCCTAATGGCCGGCCATATTGTTTAGGGTAGTGAACTTGGACTTATTTACAAGTTTGCCACTCAAATGAATAAAGGTATAAATATGACTTTATAACCAAAATTCATTTAGGGTTTGTTTTGGAGAAAATTGGAGAGAATATGTCTCTCCATTTCTCTCTAAAGAGGCCGGCCACCTTGGGGGTGCATCTTGCAATCCCACTACTCCAAGGTCACTCATTTCTTCTCCAATCTCTCCTTGGTGAAGAGACTTAGAGGTTCCCTATTTTGGGAACTTGGAGAAACCTATTCATCCATCCAAATCCATAGATTTATTATGCAAGGAATGAAGGCCCTCTCTTTGGGTGATTAGCCTTTGCTTATGCAAAGAGGAATCTACAAAGGTACAATTTCAACTCACTTTGTTTTGAGTTGAGTTTTGGTTCACCAATCTACTAGGCTTTGAATTTCTTGGTTAAAGTTTTGTTTTTAAGTGCATGCAAGCATGATTCCGCCTTTAATTGTTAATTGCATGCTTATTGATGTTGCTTAAATGAACTTGTTTTCACAAAATATTCCTTCAATAAGTTCATCACACATGAAAGAATTGGAGTGTATGAAAAATGCACACACTTTCAATCGGCTCAAAAACTCACATAGGATGTATATGGTCACTAAATTCACATATGAAGCTTTAAGTCATACTTTAGTTTCACATTAACAAGGCTATGTGCATTTGCTTTTTCAAAGATGGTCAAACATGTACAAAACTAACAAGAGAATTAGGAATTTCACAAAACACATGTTAACTAAGTTCTTGATGATCATGGTTCAAATTTGATCCAATTATATCATTGGGTCGGGAAACTAACAAAAATCTAATTCAAAACAATAAGGGAAACAAGACAATATTTTTGGATTTTTTAAATTTTCCGATTTTTTTTTTTTTTAATTTTTTTTTTTTTTTTTTTAAAGAAAACAAAACTAATTAAGAAAACAAAAAGCAACAACACAGAAACAAATGAAACCAGTTCGTAGTCGAAGGTACAAAAAATTTCAATTTGGTCATTTTTTATACTCTTTACCCCCAAACTTAAACTGGACATTGTCCCCAATGTCAGAAAACAATATAATGCAAATAAAAATAAAATAAATAAATAATAAGAAACAAAATAAAGCAATTGGACTGAAAACTTCCCTAGTTTGCAGTAAAACCAAGCGATGACCCCCCCAAGCTAAAATTCTGCAATACTTCAAGGGTGGAAATAACCAATAATTCCTGCAAAGAAAAGAAATAATCCAGTTAAGTAACACAAGAAAATGTAAAAAAAAAAAAATTGCAAACAAAAAAATTGAAAATCACGATAAAAGACAATGAATAGAACTAATAAGTGATCATTGGTCGTGCTTGTTGACTTTCCACAGCTTTCCTCTTGAACTGGGTGACACTTAGCTTTTTACTTGCAAGTGATGATTTGATGATATTGTACGGCGAGGCTTTGCTCTTTGGGAATGTTGCAGTTCCTTATTTGTTCTCCAAGCAGATGTGGCAGCTTCTCTAGTTCTTCATCTCAGACTCCTTCTGCTGGGATGATTGTGCAAGCTGCATTCTTCTCTGCTTGTTTCTTCTGCACATTGTCTCCACATGCTGCTGGTATCATTTTCGCTTGCCTTATCTGTTCTTCAGGTAGATGTGGCAGCTTCTTTGGAAGTACATCAGCAGTGGAAGACGAGTACTCGAGAGCAATTTCTCCATGTCCTGCAGGTTAGAACAAAGACAAGGAAAAGGACATGGAGAATGCATGATATGAGATACTCTTGCTTTCAACCTTCATGATATGAAATACTTTTGCTTTGGATAGGTTGTTTGCAGGGGTATCCCAGGGGATGAAAAATACAGAGTGACTCGAGAGGGTTCTTTGGGAATGCATTCTCGGAGATGAAGAAGTGCTGAGAGGGTGTGCCTTTGCTGTGGAAGGCGAAGGTAGATACTTATGGGACTTTTCTTCATAACCGGAACTATTCTCTCACTCATTGTCGGCAGCCGGTGGATGGATGAATAATACAAATTACGCGCTTTCTGACAAAGCTGCCCGTAATTTCCGCAAAGCTGCCAGTTGCATGTGACGAGTGACGACACGTCTGGACAAATTGATCTTGCGAAATCCAGGGTTCGGCTCGTGGTTTCTGAGCAAGCCCAGCTTTTGAGAATTGCAACGCCTCTTTTGAGAAAAGAATTCAGCTTTTGAGAAAGGAGCCCCGACTCTTCGATTTGCGAGAGGACGCTTCTTCGATTTCTGAGGAGCGCCTCTCCGATTTCTTCTTTTTATAGAGGCGCTAATTTTGTTCCACAACACACTTGAGCTCCCTCCTGTAAACTTCCTTCTTGCACTTCCAAAATCTTAATCTGTTCGATCTCCTCTTTCTCAACACCTTCAGAAAATGTCTGGCCCTTCCGATCGTCGTTTTGACTTGAACATTGGTGAAGAGGCAGCTCCGCCTTCACCAGACAACATATGGCGTCCGTCCCTCATATCCCCTACCGGTCCCCTTACCGTGGGGGATTCGGTGATGAAAAATGACATGACCGCTGCGGTGGTGGCCCGGAACCTTGTCACCCCCAGAGATAACAGACTGCTCGCTAGACGGTCTGATGAATTGGCGGTTAAGGAGTCTCTAGCGCTTAGCGTGCAGTGTGCGGGTTCTGTGTCCAACATGGCCCAACGCCTATTTGCTCGAACCCGTCACGTTGAATCGTTGGTGGCTGAAATACAGAGTCTCAAAGAGGAGATTAGAGGACTCAAGCATGAAAATAAACAATTGCACAAGCTTGCACACAGTTATGCCACCAACATGAAGAGGAAAATTGACCAGATACATGAATCTGATGGTCAGATTTTACTTGATCATCGGAGGTTTGTGGGCTTGTTCCAACAACATCTGCCTTCGTCTTCTGGAGCGGCACCGCGTAGTGAAGCTCCAACCGATCAACCTTCGATACCTCCTCCTTCCGTGGCCCCACCGACTGCTGAAGCACCACCTGATCAATGAATGCTATTAGTTTACACATCATTGTAAAATATTTTTTTTTTAAGTGTTTTTTTTTTTTTTTTTTTTTTTTTTTTTAAATCAATGTAAAATATGTAAATCAATGTAAAAAGATTTTGTTTAACCTTCCCCCACACTTAAACTAAATAACACAAACTCACAGAAATCAACCAAATAACACAACTAACTGAACAAAACAAAATGAAAGCAGTAAAGATAAGGGTGTAAGAATGCAAATCTGATTTGGTTAGCGATTCCAAAGTCTCCCTTCGTTGAATGCTTGGGTTGCCTCCCAAGAAGCGCTTGTTTTAACGTCCGCAGTCGGACGAATCTTTCCTTTAAACTCCCCTCGGCTCCAAAGCATGGAATTTATCTTTTAATGGGAGGTGATACTTGAAATGATTCAGCAATGGTTTAAATTCAAGAGTGGGTGCCTGAATCATCAAAATCAGAAACATGTTAGTATAAATTAAAATTAAAATTGGAGAAGATGGCTTACTTTCTTTTTCCGACACAAACTCAATGACAAACACCACATTGTTGAACATTTCCGGGACTTTGAACTTGGCCAGGTTTACTATGATGGTTGTGGCTTGTCCCGTGTCATCAAACTCAACTGCTTTGGGCTTGATTGTCTCATGCACAGCCTCTTGGATGTATTCTTGATATGCTTCAACCACTTCATTTTCTTGAATCCCTTTTCTTGGTGTGCAAGGTTCTTTGAACGTTTCAATACCATCGGGAACTTGTTTTGGTGCACCAAGAATTGGGATATCACTTTGCATTTCACGACAAAACAATCACACAACACACCATCACAAAATCCCATTCTTTGCCGTGCATATCCCTTCCATTTTCTGCATATTTTCTCTTCATTGCAATCATTCCCCACTCCATTCCACATACACCTAAAGCCCTAAACATTTCCTTAGACCTTGTGCTACAACAAAGAGGAATAAAAGAGGGCCTAAACGTTCATACAATTCAAGTTTGAGTTGTTGGAATGTTTAGGTGTTTCTTTGATTTCAATGTTTAAATTCAATTCTCTTTGTCTTGTAAGTATGAGGAACTAAACCCCCCTTTAGCTAGGGGGTGATTCGAAACTATGTTTATGCTTGCAATATGAATTGATTACCTTTGGTTGGAATTTCATAAGTTGTGGATTCAATTTGTTTAACCGTTTGATTGATAACTTATTTATGTATGTTTATTGAGAGTGCACGCTTAATTTTCATGCATAAATATGACGCTAGAATATAAGTGAGTTTCACCTAATCGTTATGAACTTATATTCACAAGTAGTGGAGGTTGCTTATAAACAATCGCGTTAAATGAATTCTTGGCACTAGTTTCATGCTTTTCATAGTAACGAATGCCTCGTCAACACTTATAGTTTTCCTGATGCTTAATGATCTTTGATTGTATCTTTATTGTGCTTTTCACGTAAAGGACTTTTGGAGAATGTTGTGAATTGCGTTGCGCAAACCCATCCAATTCATTAACTTAAGGAGAACTTGACGGTTAATTTAAGCGGACCTAATTAACCTAGGGTGTTGAGTTTCATAATTTATCGAAAGACCAACTGAGAATCGATCTTGTATTGCAAGTGTGACATGTGTGGAGAAGAACCCCTTAAGCTATTCCATTGTGTCTTAGGGTACCTTCCAACACAATAATGAGGATTTGGTTTGTTAATTGCATGACTATTAAAGAAAGTTATAAACATGGATGGAAGTTTGATATGCTCTTGATTTATGCTTGGTTATAGTTATAGTTTACGAATTCACATGTAATCACAAAGAAAAAAATCAGTTTTTGTAACATGCTTGAAGGAAGGAACTCAAACTAACACTACAACCTTGAGAGACTTGAGCCTAATACGTTCTTTGGAGAGTTATTAATCTGTGCATTTTTGTTTTCTAAAGTCGTTGCATGATCTCATCATTCTTTGCTTGGTTGCTACTTAGATGGCGTTTCATCATTTAGTTCCAAATACTAGAACTTATGCCCGTTCCATTCAAAGCATGACATTGATTTGCATAACACATATTCAAGATGAAGTTGTGTAGTGAACTAGAGCCAAAAAGCTTATCCCGTGCATATTTGTTTAAGTTTAATCCCGTTGAGCCTTGTTTAGCCTATTTTCTTTGTTAAACCACATTTCCCTTACCTAGCCTAGATTAGGACTATCCATACCCTTGTTTTTAAAGCATAATGAAGCATGACTTAAAATGAATTCCTTTTGATTGTCCTTATGCAGAAAACAAGTGTGGGGGAATGAGATTTTTGTGTTTTGTGTGCCAAAAGAAAGTAATAAGGCACGGGTTAGAAAAGAAAAAGAAAAAAAAAAGAAAAGAAAAAGAGTTTGAAATAAGTGAGGAAAGGCTCACAAGTGTTGTTTGTAGTTGAAATCGGCCCTAAAAAGTTGAATGAATAACCCCATTGTGTTTAAAGTTAGTTGCTGCATTCAAAGGGAATTCTAAGCATCAATTTCATTACTTTGCTTATTATGCTTTAAAAACGTTTGTTTCCTTACCTTTCATTGTTAGCCAATCACCCCTAACCCCGTTACAACCCTTAACTTCAATCTTGAGTGTTATGTGTTTCAATATGTGGAGTTTGGGATTGGTACGAGCATATGGTGTCCCTGGTTCTTGCATCTAAGTAGTAGCATTCCAGTCATGAGATCATATCTATACATGCTTAATAACTCCAGAAATTGCTTTGTTTGCTATAAACATATGTGAGTGTTCGTTTTCATGTTTACATCAATCTTCTCACATACATCTAGTGTAGGGTAAGTAGTTAGAAAATCAGAGTGAAAATAAGAGTGTATCTTGTAAGGAATTGAGCAAATTCTCTAAGGCATGTTACTACATTCAAAACATCGTTTTAATTGGTTATATGTGAACTAGTAAGTGGTGACTATGATTAAGTACGTGCTTAAGTGTGAAGATGACTCAAATCTGTGGGAGTAATGTTTTTTTTAACATGTCATGTGCATTGGAAATCTCTGAGGCAACGTTGGAAGGTTTAAGATTGTCTTTAGTTTGTTTTGTTTCGTTTTGTTTTGATTTTTCTGTTTTGCTCGAGGACTAGCAAAAGCTAAGTGTGGGGGAATTTGATAGGAGCATATTCATGCGACTTAAATGGCTTGTTCTCGTACTTTTACGTTATGTTTCTTTAGTTATTTTAGTCCTTTATGCTTCTTTTGTGTGTTTTCAGGTTCTAAGGGCTTAAGGAGCAAAGAAGTGCATTTAGGGGCCTTTTTGGAGCACTATTGGGCTAAGGATGGATAGCTTAGGCTTGGAGCCAAAATGTTGGATGAAATTGAAGGCCTTGTATGCACTTGAGGACACAAAACAATGGCCCTAACCCAATTACACAACCTTGCCATGGGCTTAACCATATAACACCATTCCCTTGCCATGCAAACCACCCTATTTTAGGCCCATTTTATGTACTTAAACCCTAGCCCTTTAAACTTGCAGCCCTATTATGATTTATTCACTTCCATATCCTTCTTTAATCCACATGCATTCATCATAATTCACAACACAAAACAGCCATACAAACCAACCCATTGTCGTGCCTTCCCTTGCCATTTTTAGCCATCACACTTCATCATTGCAGCCACCATTCACCCTAGTTGTCAATCACATACTTTCCCATTGTATAATTCATCCACATGCAGCTTTAATCATTCACTCACAAGTTTTCCCAACAAACAAATCAGCCACATGCACACCAAACCACCCATGCCGTGCATCCCTTAGCAATTCCAGCATTCCACCAATTTTTCCTAGCTGTTTTTCACATGCATCCCCTCACTCTTTAATCATTTCCAACCTAGCAACCCCTTTAATCATTCATCCTAGCTGCCATTAACATGCTCTCCCATCCATTCTCTCCCTATAAAACCATGCAATGCATTCATACAAGGAGGGGGATTTCACGACAAAACAATCACACAACACACCATCACAAAATCCCATTCTTTGCCGTGCATATCCCTTCCATTTTCTGCATATTTTCTCTTCATTGCAATCATTCCCCACTCCATTCCACATACACCTAAAGCCCTAAACATTTCCTTAGACCTTGTGCTACAACAAAGAGGAATAGAAGAGGGCCTAAACGTTCATACAATTCAAGTTTGAGTTGTTGGAATGTTTAGATGTTTCTTTGATTTCAATGTTTAAATTCAATTCTCTTTGTCTTGTAAGTATGAGGAACTAAACCCCCCTTTAGCTAGGGGGTGATTCGAAACTATGTTTATGCTTGCAATATGAATTGATTACCTTTGGTTGGAATTTCATAAGTTGTGGATTCAATTTGTTTAACCGTTTGATTGATAACTTATTTATGTATGTTTATTGAGAGTGCACGCTTAATTTTCATGCATAAATATGACGCTAGAATATAAGTGAGTTTCACCTAATCGTTATGAACTTATATTCACAAGTAGTGGAGGTTGCTTATAAACAATCGCGTTAAATGAATTCTTGGCACTAGTTTCATGCTTTTCATAGTAATGAATGCCTCGTCAACACTTATAGTTTTCATGATGCTTAATGATCTTTGATTGTATCTTTATTGTGCTTTTCACGTAAAGGACTTTTGGAGAATGTTGTGAATTGCGTTGCGCAAACCCATCCAATTCATTAACTTAAGGAGAACTTGACGGTTAATTTAAGCGGACCTAATTAACCTAGGGTGTTGAGTTTCATAATTTATCGAAAGACCAACTGAGAATCGATCTTGTATTGCAAGTGTGACATGTGTGGAGAAGAACCCCTTAAGCTATTCCATCATCCATATTTTTCATCGCATTCATATTTACATTTTGCCCTTAATTATAATCTGTCCATTTAATTTAATCTCGTCAAAAACAACTCAATTCCCCCCCCCCCCATTATTAAATTATATTATTTAGTAAAGTTTCATTGTTGATAGTCTTTTAATTCAATTTCCGTCCATTTCAGTTCCTAGTGTCTAATTTGATTGTTTTCATTATTTTGAGTCATTTTAAGTGTGTTTCGAGTTATTAGAGTTTGGATGAGATTGAGATAACAACAAAAAGTAAAACTAAATAGATGGTTTATGGATTAGCTAGAGATCCATTCTTCACACATGACACACTTGTACATGAATAGATTTCCAATTGCTTTTCAATAGATTATGAAACTCAACACCCCAAATTAACCGTGATGCACTAATTAATCCTCAGATTTTCCTTGATTTATTGAATTGGATGAATGCATACGACAATCCAAATTATTCTCCAAAAGTCCTCTACATGAATGCATAATAGAGATACAATCAAAGATCATTACGTTCTATGAAAATCATAAGTGTTAACGAGGCATTCGTAACTATGAATGCATGATACGTTTGCCAAGAATTCAATTAACGCGATTGTGACTAGCAACCTTCACTACCAATGAATATAAACTTGTAACGATTAGGTGAAACTCATTTATATCCTAGCATCAAATTCATGCATGAAAACTAAGTATGCATCCTTAATCAACATACAAGAATTAGTTTTGAAGAAAGTAGTTAATTGAATTGCATTCACAACTTATTAAATCACAATTGGAAGAAATCAATTCATATCTCAAACATGTTCATGGCTTCGAACTTCACCCTAGCTAAGTAAGGGTTTAGTTCCTCATACTTGCAATTAAACAAAAACAATTGATATTAAACATAGAGAAACAAAGTAGAAGACACCTAGAATGCTCCAACAACTCCAATGGAATGGCTAGCACAACTCCAAGCACTCCTCCTTCTTTGCAAGCCTTGGAACTAATGGAAATGTGTATGAATGGCTGTGTGTCTTCCTTGAAGGCTGAATGGTGTTTATATAGAGGTTGAAAATGTCAAGCAATGCAAGGTAATGGACAAGGCACTCACGGCAATGGAAGGATGTGAAGCTGCCAGCTCCATTTTGCATGTGTGTGTGCTGTTTTTGTGCTCTTTCCACCTAGAAATAATCATTCCAAAGCCACCCAAAGCTATAAGTGGGAGACCAACAAGAAATCCACTTCATAGTGGTCCAATTTCCTTGCTTTTTCTGCTGTCCATTCACTCCCCTTTGCTGATTCCATTCTAGTGCCGTGTGTGTTCATGTGTGTGTGTGTTTGTGTTGTCCTCATCACTTCCCACTCTTCCATTCTTTAATTTCTGATTCCTTGCTGCCCATGTGGTGTGTGTTTTGCTGTTTTCTTTCCTTCTTGCTGCCCATGTGGTGTTTATACTTGCACATGCATGTTCTTCATCCATTTAGCTAGCAATAAACACATTTTCTGCCATCACATGGCAGCTATGATGTTTGAAGTTGTAGGCCAACACTTTGCACACACACATGCAGATTTCTAGCCCTTTGAATCATCAAATTCGTCCATCCTCATGTCTCTATGTTTGCACCATCCAATCTTGGCCCAAAAATGCTCCAAAGTGCTCCAAAATGCACCTTCTTGCATCCTTGGCCCAAAGAACCTACAAACACACAAAAATGGCTTAAACTACTAACATAACTAAGAACTAAGAACATAAATGCACGAAAACAAACATACTAAGTCGCATAAATATGCTCCTATCAGTGACTAATAAGAAGTAGAAGATATATGAGAGAAGAAAAGGTGCTTCACATTCGGAACGTGAATAAAATATAGATATCTGCGAAAGCAGATAGTACTTACTTCCTCATATGAACTACCAAAGAAATTGGAAAAACCAAAGATAGTCTTTACATTCCAATTTTAAGGAACTTAATTTCGTCACTATAGTAGAGATGGATGAATGTTTTGTTTGACAAAACATTGTTCTTTATTAATCAATGATTGGATTATAGTAATCTAATTGATTGTCTCTATAGTAGAGATGATATGGTAGTGTTAACTGTTTAGAATATAATGATGCTTAAAACCCAAAAGGTTGCAAGGTAGTGACTAATCCCAACTGAGTTTTGATACCTCTAAAACATAAATTACGAGTTGGTCATAGATGGATGCTTTGGATCATTAGATCCGGATCCAATACCTTCTTGTTAAAATTGTATAGAGGCGAAATGTTCGAATCTTTATTCTTTTGGAAAGAAGAAAGAATCACAAAGTTGTTGAGGTTAATTCACTTAGATGTTAGTGGCACTTGTCCACAACATAATACTACTCATGCAAGATGACATTCACCGATGATCACTCTCGGTTGGACTATAGTTTATTATGAATAAACACAAGTCCGAATACTTTGCAAAATGTTTCAAAGAATTCAAGAAATGTAAGTTGATGAGTAAGACGTCTAAAGTATTTACCTCCTTAGATTTGATCCAAGGAAAAGTAACACTTTAGATGAGTTTCCTTGAAAGATATCAAGGAGAATAGCATCATAAGATAATGAATTTCTCCATTAGGAGAAGAACGAACTCGAATAAGATTTAGTTCGTTGGATGTTATCTATTACCCATATATATGTGATATATACTTCTAAGACAATATGATTGTCAATTAGAAGATCTTCCAAAATTTTCATGACTCCATAAGATGTAGTTGGAAAGAAAGACAAATCTTAAGCATGTTAAGATTTGGGGTTGTGTGCTAATAAGCAATATTTGTTTGATACCAATCTTGTGGGATATCCTTAAATTAACTTTTGGATATCGCTTCTATAAACCAACTAACAAATGTTGTTTTGTTGGGTAGTTCATTGTAATCCTACAATGTGATTTGCCTAAGCGTAAATGAACGAGAGATAGAACTCAAAGAATGGGTTCTTTGAAAGACAAGATAATAATCAACAAATATAACAACCTAGTTCCTATACCAAAAGCTCCAAGGTAGTCGAGAAGGATTTATAAACCGTCTCAGTTGAATGGTTTGAACTTTATGACTATGTCATAGAGTTGCACCTCTTAATTCGAAAGAAATAAGAATGAAAATCCTTATGACTACATTGAGTGTATATATGATATATACTCAAGGAAATGGTAAAGTACCATTTGACCCGAAATAATGAAACCTTCATAAGCTAATTGGTAGCTTAAGGTGACTACAATCAAAGAGAATGGTTGACTTTGAAGAAACCATCTTTGAGATAGTCTTGGTTTCAATTAATTCGAAGATTGCTAGCTACAACTAAATGGTGATTCAATGTTTGGACATAATATGGGTTTCCGAAACCATTATTAAGATAGTCTTGATAATATATGTCTAAAACTATAAATCACAAGACATGTAAGTTGTAGAGATCCATCCATCATGAATCTTAGCAAGCTAGTGGGAGCTATAAGCATCTTATGAGAAAAAGGATCAAATCGTTTGATTTCTCATAAAGATGTAAATGAATCTTTTGTTTACTAGGTTTACAAAAGATTAGTGGGAGTTAATCATGTTCCTAAAATTTAAATATATATGATATATTAATTTTGGAAATGAAAAGAATACTTCTTCGTTAAAGTTATGACTTTAAACATTCTATAACGATAGAATGTATATGGGAGTTAATCATGTTCCTAAAATTTAATATATATGATATATTAATTTTGGAAATGAAAAGAATTCTTCTTCGTTAAAGTTATGACTTTAAAACATTATATGAAGATAGAATGTATATGGGAGATATAGTCTATATACATGGGATGGAAATCTATAATGATATATTTCATGATATAATTGGATTATATCAATCCCTAATAATAGACAATAGATGCTAGGAAGTTTCTCATATGATGATAAACTTCAATTAGAAGGACAACTCTAGTGAGACTAAGAAGTTGCTCTTCTCAAAGAGAACGTACTCTTTGACTCCCAAAGAAATAATGCGTAAATAGAATCCTTTATGCATACGCATAAAGGTGATTTATGTATTGCATATTGTATGAAAAACATTGATATGAGTTGTACCTAGAACGGTACAAGATGATATCAGTGCAAGCCCAGGATCAGAACCATGGCAACTGTCAAGTAAGTCCTTAAGTATTTAAGAAATACTAAAGGATAGATTCCTCAATAATTGAGGAAGAATTAGAGTAACGTAATGGAAACGTAAATGTATTAGATTATGAATCTAATCCATCATTGGATGTTTCTTCATTATGAATGAAGAAATAATCAGATATCTCTTTATTATGACTAAAGAGATATTTGGATGGAAACATTAAAGTAATGACTTTAGTGTGTTCCATTATGAATGCAAAATATATTGCCATAAAGAAGCTTACAACAATGTTGTTTAGATGGGAAAGTTCATTTATGAACTCTCTATTCGGTTCCAACCAGAAAGTGTATCTAGTGTATCGACACTATGACACTAATGGGGCGATAGCTCAAGCCAGGGAATCAAGGTCTCATCAAGATCTGAACTCATATGAGAGACTGAACCACATGATTGAGAATCATGTATAATGGTGACGTCGTTATTCTCAAGGTTGCCTCTATGGATAACATATAGATATCCATTGTCTAGGCCTACTACTCAGCCATTTATGAAATGACTACAGAAGAGGTATCATCACTGATGACCAAGCTGATTGGCTCTAGTGCAAGTGGGAGATTGTTGGAAATGTGCCCTAAAACCAATCATATGATGATACTTTACGGAAATTTCACAAAGTTAAACTAATGTAGTTTAAATATAAAGGGCAAAGATTATTGTTTGAGCCATCTCATATAAATGTTATATGCTTAAACGATAAGTCCAAGGAATATGTGATTGGGAGAATGCAATCTAAAGAAGTTAGATTCATGAGACCATTCTTTCGTAGACACATCCTAAACGTTCCTGATCATAGGATTGCCAATTGGGCATTGACAGTCCGTTAAGATCAGTACGTGCTGTGTCTTCTCTCAGGGAGAGTGACTAGTCTCGAGTCATTGGTGTGTGTGACATCAAGACAAGTACGTAGGTGCTCAATAGAGAATGAGTTCACTGAACACGATCAACGAAGAGTTCTCATATTCATGTCACATGAGAACTCATGGTTGGGATAATGCAAAGTAGTCCTTTGACTTGAGGCATCACAGTTGTCTTGTGGTTAAGTCCTTGATCTTTGATTATGTCAAAATCACCCCATCCGCGGGTGTCCACGGCATCGTTAGGGTTAAGCCACTTAGCCATGGAGGCAATTGAATGCGCAACAAGGGATCTCTAACCTTCAAACCGTTTGGGGGAGAATACTCTATGATATGATTGAAAATCTCTGATCAGAGTATGAATGAGATTTAGGAAGGCGTTCCAAATCACATTCAAGGTAATCATATAAGTAAACGAATCACATTGGATAGTAGACATGAATAAACTATCAAACCAAACAATGTGGTCAAGAGTATTGTATTAGAGAAAGACCGTATTGCATTTGTAATCCTAAACTGAATAGGTTCTCCACCTCTTCTGATTAGCTTGGGTAACCATGATATGCTGCTAGGTGTCACTCATGGTTTGTGGAAGCCCTAAACGTGTATAATCACTAAAGGGAGAATTGAAAGTAAGTTTCAATTCACAATTGGTTTGAAAGAGTTCTAATCGCCCACTACCTCGCTAAAAGGAACCTAATGGATCGTACACCGTGTAAGGTAAAGATTGAGGAAACAACGGAGATGAGTAAGAATAATTAAATGGTTTAATTATTTATGGCAACGATTAATTAATATGTTAATTAATCAAACGAATAAGTTCGTTAAAAGACCACGGGTTAGTTTTGGGCCTCAAGGCCCAATGGGCTTCGAACGTCAAGCCCATTGACTTAAGTTGTATGACAACTTAATGACTATTAATTCACAAAGGCCCAAAAGCCCAATAAAACCCTTGTGGCCGGCCATGTTAGAAGAATGGCTTTTTGGTTCTTTAGGTCACTTATTTGAAGGGACTATATAAAGGACTTTATAGCCTAAATTCATTAAGGGTTTCTTTTGGAGAAAAGATGAGAACACAAAGCTCTCTTTTCTCTCTAAAGAGGCCGGCCACCCTAGAGGAAATTAACTAGCAATCTTGCTTCCTCTAGGTCACTCATTTCTTCATCAATCCATCCTTGGTGTGGAAACTTAGAGGTTCTCAATTTTGGGAACTTGGAGAATCTATTCTTCCATCCAAATCCATGGATCTAAGAAGCAAGGAATGAAGGCCCTCTCTTTGGGTGATTAGCCTTTGCTTATGCAAAGAGGAATCTACAAAGGTATAAATTTCTCAACTCACTTTGATTTGAGTTGAGTCTTGGTTCACCAATCTACTAGGCTTTGAATTTCTTGGTTAATGTTTTGTTTTTAAGTGCATGCTAGCATGATTCCGCCTTTAATTGTTAATTGCATGCTAATAGATGTTGCTTAAATGAACATGTTTTCACAAAATCTTCCTTCAAAGGGCACCTTATTTATACTAGAAAACTCTTAAAAGGTATGGTAAAACTCTCCTAAAACAAAAAAAAAGTTCCTAAACATTTAATGATACCAACTAGGAAATAATCCTTCTTGGCTTGGGAAGCACGTCATTTGTCTTGCAAGCAAGATTTGGGGTTGATTGATCTTCTGAAAAATTCTGGAAAAATAGAACAATTGTAGCTCTGATCTTATATTTCCAAGCATCTATCACACACCACTAGGAAAAAATCGGGAAGGCCTTCAAATAGCCATTCTTCCACTGCTGCGCAGTTCGTATAGGAATGAAATTTGAACACTACTATACTCAGCTTCCTAGCTTTCTTCTCCAATTGTCCTTGAATCAAAATTCCTCCGAAAAGTTGAATTATCACCAAAAATGTCCTAAGCGAGCAGATTAATGATGTGAAATATTCTAACACAAAAATTAAACCCTATTAAGATAGTTGTAGTATATGAAAGTAGGGATCGTTCTAGGCCGGGGATTAACTAGGGCTGCTAATCTACACAAATATGACTCAAAAACACAAAACTAGACTTAAAAACACTTAACTAGACTCAAAGAACTCAAAACAAACTAAAAAGACTCAAAACAACACAAAACAATCAAATAGACTCAAACTAGACACTAGAAGGTGAATTTGACGAAAATTGATTTCAACTTGACTCAAAATACTTAAAAACACTTAAAAACACAGATTCTAACTAACTTGACTCAACAAAGTAAAGGGGATTGGGTTTTTGACGAATTTAAAGTAAAACTAAACAGAATTAAAGACTTTAAATACTTTGGACGAAATTGGTGAATTAAATGAGTGAATGGCTAGTTAGAGGGTCCTTCTCCACACATGAACATATGCAACATAAATCAATTTCCTGTATTGTTTCTTTAAACCATGAATGACAATGCCCCAAATTAATTGTAAATGCATAAATTAACTCTCAGATTTCCCTAAATTCATTTAATTGAATGGACAATGCATTGCAACCAAATTATTCTTCTCAAGTTCCCTATATGAACAACATGATAGAGATACATTCAAAGATCATTAAATTCCATGGAAATCATAAGCATTGACAAGGCTATCGTAACTATGAACTGCATGATACTCCAACCAAGAATCTACTTAACACGATTGTGACTACCAATCTCTACTACTTTTAATTATAAGTTCCTAATGATTAGGTGAAAGTCCCTTATAATTTAGCATCAGATTCATGTATGCAAACTAAGTATGCATCCTTAATCAACACACAAGAATCAGTTATCAATCAAATAGATAAGTAAATCACATTCATGTTTTACGAAACAATAACTGAAAAGAATCAATTCATATTAAACATATGTCCATGGCTTTGAATTCACCTCTAACTAAAAAGAAATTAGTTCCTCATGTTTGCAATTAAACAAAGATAACTTGAATTAAACATTGAAAACAAAGATAGAATACACATAGAAACGCTCCAACAATCCAACGTCTTGAATGTCAAGCACGGCTCTAGGGGCTTCTCTCCTTTCTCCTTGCAAAGTTGCAGCACTAGAGGGATGTATGGCACGAAATTGTGATGGAAGATGGTCTGAATTGTGGTGAATGATTATTTTTACGAATTTGTGAGGAAAGGTGGATGGTGTGGTGATCTGATGGTAGAGGGTAGTGATTTGAATTGTGGCAAAAAAAAATGTATTTATAGGGCTAGGTGAGGCACAATCCCTAAGGATTAGGCTAAGTTTCTGAAATCAAATTGAGACAGGGATTGTGTAACCAAAACCTAAGTGGAATGGGTTAAAACAATTAGAAACCAAAGTTAACAAGGATAAAAAGGGGCGGCACAACTAGGAAAATAGTTCTAGATGGGGTTAGGGCGCCACTTTTGTAGGGAGAGGAGATAAGGCTTCTAGAATCTGAAATATGTATTTTAAATGCATAATTATCCCTTATAAATGGTTGGAATTAAGGCACAAACTGATTTGGATAAGATAAGATTGGATAATGCTAGATTAGGAAAGGATAAGATAAGATAAGGTTAGTGTGGATAAAATAAGGTTGGATAAATTTTTGGATAATGACTCCTTCTTTTGAGCTGATTCCTTATCTTCTTTGTCTTGGATTTATTTCTTCACTCTTTTCAGCACATTCCTAGCCTCTTGAACTTCAAATTCGTCAATCCATCTTGCTCCACTCATAAGCTATCAATTTGGTGCCCAAAACTGCCTCAAAATGTTCCAAATTGCACTTTCTCACCAACTTTGTCATATGGACCTACAAACACACGAAAATAGCTTAAAACACTATAATAAGTAGGAACTAGCTATGAAAATGCAAAAAAAACATGCTAACTAAGTCGCATAAATATGCTCCTATCAATTAACTGAATTAAGAAAAATAAAGTAATAAGGCTCTTTGAAAAACAATTCCTTAAACAAAACGTAGGGATAATTGACATACAAATATGAGAAATAAAGCACTTATCAAACATCTTTTAATGGTAAGCGAGCAATCAATAGTTTGTCCTTCAGAATTCTGTAATAGGGATGCAAGAAGTCTATCAACTACCAAGAACCCAATTGAAGGCCAAGAAATTAGGAAAATACTTGGGTACTGATTAGTCAGTACCTAATTTACTCACATGTTGTCAATACCCAATTTACTCACATGTTGTCAATACCCAATTTACTCACCATAACATGTGGCCAAATAAAATTGCAACACCTGTATATTTATACCTTCTCAAATCACTGTAACCAAACAAAAACTTTTCTCTTAAACCTGTGGCCAAACACAACCTTTCTTCTTCCTCCTTTCCTGCCAACGTGACAGACCTCAGACCCCATTTCCTCTCTCCTTCGTGAGCACACACATACTCATTCCTCAAAGCTTTTCGTCAATTATAGCCCGAATATTTACACCAGCCCCTATTTGTGGCAAATCGAGGGTCAGGTGCTGGTTCGATCGAGATTTGCTGACGAAGGCATCAGATTTTCAGAGAAAGGGCGATGAGGGAGAAGGTTGGGTGGAGGGAATGAGGGTGAATTCAACGGAGGAGGGAGGTTGGAGGAGAGGGCTGCGATGGGATCGATGAAGGGCTTCGAGTTTGCAAATTTGCCATGGGAGAGGTAATGGTAGGAGAAGGGAGGTGTTTGGTTTTGAACATAGCAAAAGGTTTTGGGAAAATATTAAATAAACAAGTGTTATAATGTTATTAGGCCACCTGTTATAGTGAGCAAATTGGTTAATACCCTTCACATTCCCAACAATAACCGAATAACCTTAAAAGCAATTACTCTACAATCAAGAACACCTTTCAAAGGAATGGAAAGATGTGCTCTCTGTTTAGCTAAGAAACAATTACAATAATTAAGTACTTAGCACGAAACAATTTAACCCACCAATTAGAGTCATCAGTAAGAATTTTCCATTCCAACGTGCTACCTGAAAGGTTCGTTGGGTGAGGATTAAATTTTTGCATACTAATTAACCATGCATATACATAATAGAGCAAGATTTACTCTACTTGGTCCCAAAGCGCGACTCTTCATTATCGAAAACCAAATTATCAAACTAATTATCCAACTAGTTAATTCATCTGAGATAGAATTGGCCAAATCCATTTCCCCAAATCGAAACCCTAACCCTAATCCTAGCCGCCGCAGCGGCCCCTTTTGTCCTTTCCCTTTTTGCTTGCTGATGTGTGCCTTGTGGAGGGAATTGGATTGTCTGCCCTCCTAGTTGTGGTGCCCTTCCATGCCCTCCTATTTTGTGCGGTCACGGTTAAGCCACGTCAATATTTTATATTAATTTTTTAATAAGATAATAAGACAAAAAATAATAAAAATATAAAATATTAACGTGGCTTAACCGTGACCGCACAAAATAGGAGGGCATGGAAGGGCACCACAACTAGGAGGGCAGACAATCCAAGTCCCTTGTGGAGTAGTATTTATAAGTTAAGGGGGTTATTAACCTAATCATCTTACCCTAAGCCTGTCTTAGAAACTCTCTTCATTCCTTCAACCATGACTGCCATTTCTTAGCTTGAAGCCTCCTTCTCCAGACAACCAAGAATTCCCATTTGCCCTAAGATACCTTCTTTGGCATGCAAACCGGTTTGCTACTTCTCAACCTGGGCAGCCTTCTGTGGTTATCAAGGGTACTTGGGGTACCTTACCTTAGAAAGTGGTAAGACTAGGGTGTCCACTAGTCTCTACTCTAGCCTGAAAGTTGAGCACATGAAAAGTAGGGTGTTAATGGGTAGGCTAGTGGGTAAACAACTAGATGCTAGAACTATTAAGTGGAAGCTTGGCCAGACTTAGGGGTCTAGGGTCAAGAACCCTTTCTATATTGACCACTTTGGTCATCACTTGTATGTTATGGTGTTCATTGACCAAGAAGAGCTGGAGTTTCTTTTGGATAATCGACCCTGGTATGTTAGGGGTCAAATCTTTCATTGGAAAGATGGAGTACCCACTTTAGGGATGTGGATATGAATCTAACTTGAGTGTTTGGGCAAGGATCCCTAGATTGCCTATTCGGTATGGTGATGTTGAAATTTTGGAGGTGATAACTCAACCCGTGGGGACATTTATTAGGGTTGATGATAACTCTGTCTGGCTTAAATGGGTTGTTTGTTAGAATCCTGTTGGAGGTTGAAATAAGGTTACCTTTTAAGAGAGTTCTTGTAGTCAACAATGATGAAGATAGTCATGTTCTGCTAAGTTACGAGAAGCTATTTGAGTTGTACTTCTACTATGGAATAAGATGGGTTGAGGGACATCCATGCCCCGCTGACGAAGATAATGATGGATATTTTCTTGAAGACAGAATCTTTGAGGATGAGCCACTGGTTTGTCCTTCTGAGATTGCTATTAGTGAGGAAGCTAGGAGGAAATTACATGATGGTGGAATGCTATTCTTTTCTCAGCCTGCTCTGGTTGATAACTTTGTGCCAGGGGAAGGTGAGATCCCTGAGGTGGGTGAACAAGAGCGTGCTCAAGCAGTGAAGGACAATGAGGGGTGGACTACTGTGGTTCCAAGAAGGAGTTTGAATGCCAACATCTGCAAGGGCAGTGCAAGAAGGGATGAAAGGAGCTATGATAACATTGTGAAGATAAACAAAACGTGGGGTTCCAGGGCTAATTTGGTCTCCAGATGGAGGTCTATTGTGGATAAAGGGTCAGGTGTTGCTGGTGTTGTAGCTGGATATGAGCAGGAAGAAAAGGTGAAAGGTACTGTTGATGAGGAGGATATTTTCATGGAAACGGATTGTGAAACTAGTGTTCTAGTGTAGTTTGTGAATAACAGGAAGATGATAAGAGAATATGGCAACGGAGGTGTCGGAACAAGATACAACATTGAAGATGTAGATTGATGAGGTGCTTTGTTTGGAGCTGCAGAGGCTGGGGTAGGCCTGATTTTGCTTCACAGTCTAAATTTATAAGTAGTTTAATTAAGTAAGATGTTTTTTGCTTAGCTGAACCCAGGTCTAGTTTGAAGAGGATTTCAAAGTCTATTTTTTGCAAGTGGTATCATTGTCTTTTTTGCGTATGGTGAGGCGCATGCTGGTGGGTTGTGCCTCTTTTAGAATGACCTGAATATTAATATTAATGTTATTGCATTTAGTTCAAGGTTTATTCAGTGTCCTGTCAAAGATATCAAGTTCGGTATTAGTTATTTAAGTACGTTTATGTATGCTTACCCGGAGAAAAGTAGACAAGCCCAACTATGCAGTTATCCACTTGAGCTCAATAAAAATAACTCAACTAACCAACCTTCGTTGTTAAAAGGAGACTTCAACAATATTCTTGGCACGGATGAAAGGTGGGAGGGAGCTTTTGTACATACACGATACTATTGTTAAGCTATCAAGAATTTATTATCGATCACACTTGGTACCCTTCCGAGAATTCCTTGATCATGTTGTAGAGTATTCTATTTTCATTCATAGAAAGCTAGAAATCCCTTGTTACATTCACATGCCACTACGGATAAGAGGATGACCTAGACGTAGCACCTTGATAGACCTAGCGCGTGATACATATAACAAAGTCACCAACCTGTCCATATGACAATTATACATAGTGTGTACTTGTCTTACCAGATTTTAGGATATCCACTCAAATAATCAATCCCAGGAATAATGTTTAGGATAAACACACATGATGAGGTACTCTTTCACTTTATATTCTCGGAAAAACCATTCTCAAAGTTTCCTCTTAACGTATTAAATTTCTTGATAAGATTTTTATCACCTGCAAAAGTAGGGATAAAAATACTTAAAAATACTTGCAAGAGAATAAGGCATTTATAGTATAAATGACTCAAGCAATGTCGTTTTCCATAGAGATTGAATGAATAATTTGTATTTAAACTAATTCTTAACTAATTATCTAAAACAAGGTTTTGGAAACTGTTGATTTTATGACCTAAAATATTAAAAACGAATTTAAAATTAAAACAATTAAAGAAATTAGCAAAATAAAAAACCAAAAGGAAACTTTTCGAAAACCAAATTGTAAAGGCCTAGGGTTCCACCATCACCTTAACAATCCTATGTAATTTTACCAATTACTTATGAATTACACATGCAACTCTGAAGGTTAGGTTTTTCTGATGCATATTCTCCTCGTGATATTCAAGCAAAAACGTATATCTAATATGCAACTCATCTGTGATAATCAGATCAAATATGAACATGCAAGACTCATTAAGTTTTGTAAAAACCCTTTGAAAAACCATGTAACCCCTAAAAGCATGATATTCGCCTTAGGTGAAGTTACAATTATCAATCACAAGAAGCAATACTCAATCCTCCAATGATATTCTGGCCGAATTGCATCCAATTACTTAGCTAAACATTCTAATGGTAGCTAAGCATTAAGAAATAAAGACAGTTTAAGCACAGTGATTAATAATTCAAAGTAAACATGCATAGTATCATAAGCAATTGAATAAAGATTACATATTCATGCTAAGGCTCGTGGCCTTGTCCTAGCAAAAGAAACTAGTTATGAACAATCATAAAACAAAATATTATTAAGAACATGGAAAGAAAACACCTTGAAAATAAACTTCAATTGTCTAAGGCTCTCTAAAGTAGTGCGTTCCTCCCTAAAACCCTATTGGCTAAAAAGCCTTATTTATACTATTACAAAATACAACCCTACCTAGAAAAGGGCTTAGAATAAAATTAAGAAACCAAATAAATTAAAATAAACTAGGAAACATAATTCCAAATTAACTAGGAGAATCCGCCATAAATTTGCACAGCCATGTTTTGGACCCATATCTACACCAAAACCGACCCAATATAGCTAGATTTATAGTTTGTAATATGCTGAACACTTCTCCAAAAGGCCATGAACCCATCGGAGGTCATCTTGGCTCAAAAAATCGCAATTAAACCCAAAAACGTCACTTTTCAGAACCGAGCACTGCTTCTTTATTTCATTGCCAGAAAATAACTACATGGTGGAAAAATCTGATATTTTGATACAATCAAGCTAAGTGAGTCACAAATATCGTCCAATTGGAATTACTCCAAAATTCATCCATTTGATCACGTTTAGCCCCAGAGGAATTCGGAAATCCTATATTAAAAATACAATTTACAATATCAAAATTCTTCCAAAATAATAACCAAAATAAACTAAAATTTGTAATATATATAGCATAATATCGACTCATCAAATATGCCAAACTTAGCTTTTTCTTGTCCTCAAGCAAAACAAAACTCAGAAATAAAAATAAAAACTAACAAACTACGAACTTAAGCAAAACTTAATTAAGACAAATTGTCACCTTCAAGTTGCCAGCATTAGAAAACGTTAAAAGTTAGAGCATCTTTTCAAAAGTTTCAACTAATCCCATCACAGAGTCTAAAAGCCATTTAGAATCAATTAGAAAAGAATTCATTAACTTCCTTTGGTGTAAAAGTAAACCAATATAGTTAAAGCGATTCGACTAAAACTATACCACTCATCCTTTTTATTTAATACTTCACACTTACTAACTTGATATATATATTTTTTCTTTTTGAATTTTCTCTTTTTTTTTTCTTTTTTAGTAATAGCGGTGGTCGTGCAATGTCAGTTCCATTAAGCTTTCGATCAAACCCATGTAACGAGCTTTAGGTCAATGACTCCCAAACCACTAAGGCTTTAGGGCACTAGGTGTAGAACACCCCTTACGACTTATTAACTCGAGCTGAAAAGGCTACGAAACCAACTAACCACCCTGCCCTATGCCAAGACTTTGCCGTTTGACGCGAGAATCACTGGTGATGAAGCAAGACTGGCCCTGTTACTAAGCAAAGTCTCTAATGGAACAATTATTACTTTATTTATAACAATAACTAAACTTTACTTTACTTGGAACAAAAATTAAAATCCACTTAGACGAAAGCATGTGCTTCAATCTCACTCTCCTCAAACCATGTTGGTGTGAATGTGCAATTTTCAAAGTATAACTCATGAATTAGTGTCTAAGCAACGATAAATAGAAAAGACTCTATTGTGAGATTAATTTTCACCATGTCCATCTGTTCTAACGTTTAAAATAAACTATGCATATTAACTCAAAAACAATGAAATTTTTTATTGAATCAAAAATTAAAAATCTAAAAATTCTTATTTCCCACCCCCAGCTTAGATCACACTTTGTCCTCAAGGTGTGAAAAATAAGATAAAAATAAACTGAAACAAATTAGGCCGACAAAAAGAAAAATAGAAATAAACAATAGCTAATATTATGAAAGAAACGGAAAATACAAGTCAATTAGAAATAGAAAATAAAATAAAACAAAAAGGAAAGAAATGAAACAAAACAGAAAATAAACAAAAGGAAGGAAACGAATGCACCTGGGTAGGATTCAAAGTGGCGGCACGTGCTGATGGAAACCCAAACAAGCTTTATATAAAAAGAGTTTTAACAAAGCACTCACAGTACTATTAACTTCAACCATGTCTTTCTCATTTCCTCACTACTGCCAAAATAGAATTAAAATCAAAAAGTAAATAAAAAGTTATGTACAAAAATAATTAACTAAGAATATGATAAACACAAATTATGTCAAAACAATCCCTAGCAACGTCAATTTCTTGATAGGATTTTTACCACCTGCAAAAGTAAGGATAAAAATACTTAAAAATACTTGCAAGAGAACAAGACAATTGTAGTATAAACGGCTCAAGCAAGGTCATTTTCCACAGGGATTGAATGAATAATTTGTATTTAAACTAATTCTTAAGTAATTATCTAAAACAAGGTTTGGGAAAATGTTGATTTTATGATCTAAAATATTAAAAACGAATTTAAAATTAAAACAATTAAAGAAATTAGCAAAATAAAAAAAAAATCCAAAAGGAAACGTTTTGAAAACCAAATTGTAAAAGCCTAGGGTCACCTTAACAATCTTATGTAATTTTACCAATTACTTATGAATTACACATGGAACTCAGAAGGCTAGGTTTTTCTAATGCATATTCTCCTTGTAATAGTCAAGCAAGAACGTATATCTAGCATGCAATCCGTCTGTAATATTTAGATCGAACATGAACATGCAAGACTCATTCAGTTTTGTGAAAACCCTTTGAAAAATCATGCAACCCTTAAGAGTGTGACATTCGCCCTTGGTGAAATTACAATTGTCAATCACAAGAAGCAATACTCAATCCTCCGGTGATATTCCAACCGAATTGCATCCAATTACTTATCTTAACATCCTAATCGTAGCTAAGCATTAAGATATATAGACAGTTTAAGCACAGTGATTAATAATTCAAATTAAACATGCATAGTATCATAAGCAATTGAATAAAGATTACATATTCATGCTAAGGCTTGTGGCCTTACCCTAGCAAAAGAAACTAGCTATGAACAATAATAAAACAAAATATTATTAAGAATATGGAAAGAAAATACCTTGAAAATAAACTTCAATTGTTTAAGTCTCTCTAAAGTAGTGCGTTCCTTCCTAAAATCCTAATGGCTAAAAAGCCTTATTTATACTACCACAAAATAAAACCCTACCTACAAAAGGTCTTATAATCCCAACTTAACTAAGAGAAACTGCCATGAATCTGCACAACCACGTTTTGGACCCATATCTACTCCAAAAATAGCTGGATTTAAAGTTTGAACTAAGCTGAACACCTCTCCAGAATGCCACAAACCCATAGGAAGTCATGTTGGGGTCCAAAAATCACAATTAAGCCCAAAAATGTCATTTTCCAGTACCACGCACTGTTTCTTTATTTTATCGGCAGAAAACAACCGTGTGGTGGAAAAATCTGATATTTTGATACAATCAAGCTAAGCGACTTACGAACATCCTTCAATTGGAATTACTCCAAAATTCATCCATTTGATCACGTTTTGTCCCAGAGAAAGTCGGAAATCCTATATTGAAAATACAATTTAAAGTATCAAAATTCTTCCAAAATAACAACCAAAATAAACTAAGATTAAGGTAATATATATAGCACAATATTGACTCGTCAACTATTGAGATAACATCACTAATTCTCCTATAGTGATCTTGTCCCTTGTGATTAATTATGGATTAACCACACTAATCTTGATTGCATTCATCCAACACTGCCTTATTAAAGTGAAGAACAGGTCGCAACCTTATATAGACCACCATTATCTTTGGGGAAGCACACACATTTCCAATCAACATGAGGGGGGAGCTCCGGAAGACCCAAGAAGAAATCACGGTCAAGTTTTATAAAGCGTATTTGTTTAAACTATTCATGCTTTGTAGAAATCTTAGATAGTTCTTTTTTTTTTTAATTATTATTATTATTATTATTATTATTATTATTATTATTATTATTATTATTATTATTATTATTATTATTATTACTACTACTACTACTACTACAACTACTACTACACAGTGTCCTAGTAATTTGCTCTTAATATTGAAATTTTCTTGATTTTTTATTTTTTTTTTGGGATTACATGCATACAGTCACCTAGTCGTACCCAGGTCGTTCTATACTTTTTGATGAAGTTGGTGTCTATCGTATGTTTTGATTCCCTGTTGGATTAGTTTTCTAGGGATTTGAAATGAACAAGAGAGATAGATACGGAATGATGCAGGTTTGTGAAAGGTATGCAAATGCATTAACCATATTTTGATTTATATTTTGTAGGGTTTTGGTGCATTGCCAACTCACAAACTTATCTCTAAATGTGCTAGGAGACAAACATGTACTATGAATTACACCTACCCTTCTCCAGATTTAATCCTAGCCCTTCATTGGGGTTTTTAAGTGTTCTATTCTGGAGTGTGCACATGTCCCTCATTTACACAAACCAAAACTTTAAACCAAAACTAGCCATTAGAGTCAAAACCCTTGTTCTTCTTCTTTCTTCTTCGATTGTGCAGCAACTCATTACTTGTTCTTCGATTGTGCAACAACTTATTACTTGGAGCTTCACTTGCTGCCTTCAATCCTTGGAACCAAAGGCAATTTAGGTTCCAACACTCCCCTTTAAATTGATTCTGGTTGTCGCGCCAAGCAATTCCCTCAGGTAATTGAATCTTTCCTTTGGAAGAGCTTTTGTGCAAATGTCTGCGATCTGATCTCCTGTCTTGCAATAATGTAGCTTGATTGTATTCTCTTATAATGCTTCTCTGATGAAATGATATCTTCTCTTTATGTGCTTTGTTCTCTAATGAACAATTGGGTTTTTAGTCATGGCGATGGCTGAGGAGTTGTCACACGGAAGTGGTGTGGCATCAACCTGCAATTCCCCAAAATCTTTGAGTATGAATCTTAGCCAGATGGCTTGAGATGTTGCCTCTGAGACACTCACATACTCTGCCTCAACTGTGGATAGTGCAACACTTTGTTGTTTCACTGATGCCCAAGAGAAAATCCCTGAACCAAAAGTGAATGCATAACCTAATGTACTTCTGCAATCATCTTCATTGCCACCTCAGTCACTGTCACAAAATCTAATTAGGATAGTTGACTTCCCCATTTCATACTTGATTCCATAGTTAAGTGTCCCTTGCACATATCTTAGCACTCTCTTAGCAGTTCCCATATAGATCTTAGTAGGACTTTGCATAAATCTTGAGAGTAGACTTGCTAAGAACATCAAATCAAGCCTTGTTGCAGTTAGATATAATAGACTGCCAACAATGTTTCTGTAGAGGTTTGAATCCACTGATTCACTTCCATCATCCTTCTTGAGCTTTTCATTTGCAATTAAGGGTATAAACACAGGTTTGTAGCCTTTCAAACCAATTTTTTTCAAGCAAGGTTTGAGCATATTTCTTCTAGTGAATGAAAATGCTGCTTGCTTCTTGAATTACCCTAATGCCAAGGAAATGATGTAAGAGGCCTAGGTCAGTCATCTTATACCTCTTCATCATTTCTTCTTTGAATTCTGCAATCATAACTTCATCATCTGCAGTGTAGACAACATCATCCACATAGATTGATGTAGCTTCCAACCCCTTTTAATTGCTAGGGCAATCAAGGTTCTTATAGTGTCTAACCTTACTACTGGAGCAAAGGTTTCATTGAAGTCTACACCAGGTTTCTATGAGTAGCTTTTAGCTACCAATCTGGCTTTGTTCTTTTGCACAAAACCATCTAGATTCGACTTGGTTTTATAAACCCATTTCACTCCAATCACAAGCTTGTCACTTGGTCTATGCACCAATTCCCAAGTGTCATTCTTTTCTATCATTTGCAGTTCTTCTTTCATTGCGTTCTTTCGAGACTTATCCTTGTTAGCTTCCTCATAAGTCTTTAGTTCCACTACACAATAGTTGCAAGTGGCATATATTTCTTCCATGCTCCTCAATCTCACTGGAGTTAAGCTTGGTGTAGTAGTCTATGAATGGGTTGGATTGCGGACTCATGCTTGCTTGTTGTGGAGTCATGTGTTGTGTTCCTTTTAAGTGCAAATATAAGGATAGTATAGTGGCATAAGTAAGGGTGTCGAACCACAGGGACTGATTAGAACTCTACAAATTACTAGCTTTATGAGAAGCCTAACTAAACAGTGAAAGTGCAAACTTAATTTAGATTTTCCAATTGGAAACGAAAATAACTTAAAAATGCAAGAAAGATAAAGACAAATGATAGGTTGATTCTAAAATAATGGGAATGGTACTAGGGATTCCGATTTCACCATTATGAGCCAATTCCATGGAAATTAAGTCAAAACGCATTCAACTCTCCAATTTGCAAATAACAATCCATTAAGAACAAGAAAACTTCAAAGAACCAAAGAAATCACATGGCAGGATGTATGCATAGCAGTTTCTTCAGTGATTCACATGTCTACCAAGATTAAGCATGATGTGTACTATAACCTTGATCAAATAATTCATAAGCATCCCTAATGGTGATCAAACATTAAGATTAAAAAAACAAATTTAACTATAAAATCAATGAATGAAACAAGAACACAGATTGGTGAATCGAATACTTTAACTTAATAACATAGAATACTTTTGCAAGGCTACATCAAAATGCCCAACTATGAACTTAATTACACAACATGATTACAGAATATATAAATATCAAGAACAACATGAGTGAAATTAAATTCATAGAAGAAACCCCATTGAAGCAATTTTGATGTTGAACTTCTCCAAGAATAGAGCGGCTGCGTGGTTTCTTAGGTGGCAGCAGATGGTGAAGGGAAATAGGGTTTTGTTTCTGGAAGAAAGGCCAAAGAAAGAGAAGAGAGAGAGCTCTGGGTGACCCCAAGGGGGCTTGTCTAAAAGTGATTTGAAACCCTAGTATTTACATGCTAAATGGGCTGCAACATATTCCAAAGTGATCCCAGCAACTTAGCCTTTATTTTACATGTTTTTGCCTTATTTGGCACCTCCAAATCAGGCTAGATATCTCAATTCCTTTCCCATTCTATTCATGGTCTTAACAAGCCAGATTCGTCTTGGATTCTTTATTTGGGCTTCAAAACAAGCCACTAAACTTCTTTCCACGTTTGAATAAGGGTCAGCTCCAAAAATGGCATGTTTTCACTTCTTTGGCCTTCAAATTGATTCTAAAGTACATGTAAATGCACGCTAACACAAAATAAGGTAAAATGCAACCAGTTTAACTCAAAAACATCACAAAGAGACTAGAAATGGATGGTATAAATACATGAAATATATGAGTTATCAAATACCTCCTAAACCTGGTTTTTGTTAGTCCTCGAGCAAAACTATAACTAAAAACACACAAAAACAATAAAATCTAACTATACCACTTTCGCTGGCTAAACGATTGCACTGAGCATTTGCAACAAGCCTTTAAGCGTCTAGGTGTCCCTAGTCGGATGAGTAGTGTCTCCTAAGGGTTTACAGTGATGATGCCCACAAACATCTATAGACTATGCAAACAAATTGCTTAAAGCATACTTGAAACAAACTAATAAGAACCAATGAAAGCTTAGTCAACATCCAAACCAAAAGTCTACCACTTCAAAGAATCGTATCATGTGTAAAGTGTAAAAATATTACTCTATAACTCATGACTTCAAAGACATCATAGTCAAATGCCAAAGATAGAATTTGCCTCAACTCTAGTCCTCACAGATATCACTCATATTTTCACTCAAATCATAAGGTGTAGTCTCTCCACATATACATGTGAGTGAAATTATGTAAAAGGGATTAAAAAATTCTCACATATGAAATAAAAGCACAATTTTCGAACAAATCTCATGAAATGAATCAAATACTAAGAATATGGATAGCACACATACTTACCAGCACCTATGAATACATCCCCAAAGATTAGCTAGGTCTTTCACAAAGTTGTAATGTAAGGCTTAGACTATGGCCTATGAAAGAAAGGATAGGAAATACTAGAGCTTGGGACATACCACAGTGTCTTTGTTATGAAATAAGCAGGTTCTTCGCTTAAATTGATCTTTGTTATTTGTTCTTGGCATCCAGGACCATGCGTATGATAATGAAAGATTTGGAAATTGCATCATCTTCATTCATTTTTTTTTCTTTTCTTTTCATCTATTTAAAAAAAAAAAAAAAAAAAAAAAAAAAAAACCCTTTTTTCTTCTTGTTTTGCAATTCCAGCACATGAAGCATAATAGATGGACGTTTTTGAAGTTTAAAGAGGCTAGGAATGTGCTACGAACCTGTAAAAAATTAAATCAAGACTTGGAAGATAAGGAATCAGCTAAAAAGAAGGAACATTATCCAAACAACCTTATCTTATCTAGTCCTATTTTATTCAAACTAAATTTATCTTATCTCATCCTATCCTAATCTCATCCTACCTTATTTCTAGCTGCAAGGGGGATTCATTTTCATATTAAACTACTTGTTATCTGGTTCTAGAAGCCCTAAATTTGTGTCGAACCACCCTATCCCTTTACCCCTAGGAATCTGCCATGCCTATCCTTCTCCTCTACAACTTTGTGTTGTACCCTAGCCCTATAAATGCATCCTTGCCTCAAAATTCAGGGGGGAGCTTTGAGAGAGAAATTCAGAGATAAAAAATATATATATATACAGAGTGCTGCAGCTTTGTAAGGAAGGAAGGAGATAGAGCTTTATGTCGTGCCTGCTATCCAAGGCCATTGGAGTGCTGGAGCTTTTCTGGGTTTTTTCTATCCTTAGTTTTAGTTCAATGTTTAAATTAGATTGGTTTCGTTTAATTGCAAACATGTGGAACTAATTTCGTTTTAGCTAGAGGTGAATTCGAAGCCATGATCATATGTTTTATATGAATTGATTACATCCAGTTATTGTTTCGTAAAACATGAATGCAATTTACTTATCTGTTTTATTGAGAACTTTTTCTTGTGTGTTGATTAAGGATGCATACTTAGTTTGCATGCAGGGATTTGATGCTAGAATATAAGGGAATTTCACCTAATCGTTATGAACTTATATTTACAAGTAGTAAAAGTCACTAGTCATGATTGTGTTAAGTAAATTCCTGGCAGGAGTATCATGCAGTTCATAGTTACGAATGCCTTGCCAATGCTTATGATTTTCATAGAACTTAATGATCTTTGATATGTATCTCTATCATGCAGTTCATATAAGGAACCTGATAAGAATAATTTGGTTGCGTCCATTAATGTCATGCTATACTCTATTTATGCATCTATGAACCTAGGAAAGCTTAAAAACGATGGTGTTATAATTCAATTAGCCGATCATTCTAATACATATCTGAAAGGAGTTTTGGAAGATGTTTTGATGCAGGTTAACCACTTGATATTTCCAGCAGATTTTTATGTGCTTCAGATGGAGGATTCAGCCCATTCTACACCATTTCCAATCTTACTTGGACGACCTTTCATTAAAACAGCTCGAACTAAGATCGATGTGTTCAGGGGGACATTGACAATGGAATTTGATGGCGATATCATCAATTTCAATATTTCTGAAGCTATAAGGTACCCTATTGATGGTCATTCGTGTTTTTCTATTGATGTATTTAATTCTTTGGCGTAAGATTATCTTGATCCCTAGATAGGGATGCCCTTGAAACAACCATTGCTCAAGGAATTAAACTCATCATCAATGGGGCTGAGCCTAATCATGAAGAAAGTGGCGAGATGGTGGCTGCCCTTGAATTATTGCCACAATATGTTGGTAAGCCTCCAATCCCAATTCCAATTCCCGTTTCTACTAATAAGTTGTTACCCTCAGTGATTCAGGCACCCACTATCGTGCTTAAACCGTTACTGAATCATTTGAAGTATGTCTTCTTGGGAGATAAAGAGACTTTACCCGTCATAGTCTCTTCATCACTCATAGCAGTGGAGGAGGAAAAACTAGTTCGGGTGTTGCAAGAGTACAAAACACCATTGGATGGACTTTAGTCGACATCAAGGGAATTAGTCCTACAACATGCATGCATTGCATACTTCTAGAGGAGGGGGCTAAACCAACTTAAGAGGCTCAATGCCGACTCAACCCTCCAATGATGGAAGTTGTAAAAAAGAAGATCATCAGGCTTCTTGATTGTGGAGTTATTTATCCAATTTCGGATAGTCATTGGGTTTCACCGATTCACGTCGTTCCAAAGAAATCTGGATTCACTGTGGTGAAGAATGAAGAGAACGAACTTGTGACCAATCGCATCCAAATAGGTTGGAGAGTTTGCATTGATTATAGGAAGTTCAACGCCACCACAAGGAAATATCATTTTCCTCTGCCATTCATTGATCAAATGCTTGAAAGGTTAGTTGGTCATTCATTTTATTACTTTCTTGATGGTTATTTAGGATATAATCAAGAAAAGAATACTTTTACTTGTCCATTTGGTACTTTTGCTTATCGTCAAATGCCATTTGATTTATGTAATGCACCAACCACTTTTCAAAGATGCATGGTAAGTATCTTTTCAGATTATGTTAAAAAGATTATTGAAGTTTTCATGGACGACTTTAGTGCCTTTGGTGACTCTTTTGATGATTGTTTAGCTAATCTCACTTTGATATTGAAACGCTGCATCGAAACTAACCTTGTTTTAAATTGAAAAAAATGTCACTTTATGGTAAAACAAGGCATAGTTTTAGGTCATATAGTTTCAGAAAAGGGAATTGAAGTTGACAAATCAAAAATAGACCTTGTACGCCACTTACCCTCTCCCATTTCGATGAGAAAGGTCCGTTCTTTCCTTGGACATGCAGGATTCTATAGACGTTTTATCAAAGACTTCTCGAAGATTACAATACCCATGTCCGGACTCTTACAGAAGGACGTGTCGTTTGTGTTTGATGACGAATGTGACAAGGCATTCAATCACCTCAAGAAGATGCTCACTTCGGCACCTATCATTGTTCCACTAAATTGGAGCCTTCATTTTGAGCTTATGTGCTATGCTTCAGACTATGCATTAGGGGCCGTTTTGGTACAAAGAAAGGACAAGCAGCCGCATGTCATCTACTATGTTTCTCGGACCTTGAATGATGCTCAATTGAACTACTCTACCACTGAAAAAGAACTCATTGCTATTGTGTTTGCTTTATATACATTTTGTTCTTATTTACTTGGAACTAAAGTTATAATCTATATTGATCATATAGCTTTGAAATACTTACTCACAAAGAAAGAAGCCAAGCCAAGCCAAGGCTTATTCGCTGGATGCTTCTCCTCTAAGAGTTTGACGTAGAAATCCGAGACAAGAAAGGAAGCGAGAATGTAATAGCTAACCACTTGAGTCATTTGGTACATGATGAAGATCCATTACCTATCCCAGAGGCATTCCCAAATGAACGGCTATTGGTCATCAAGGTAAGTAAGCCATGGTATGCTGACCTTATGAATTATTTAGTGTCTAAACAAGTTCCAAATACCCTAAACAAGCACCAACGTGACATACTTAAGAAGGATGCACGATTTTATGTATGGGATAACCTTTATTTGTGAAAATATTGCCCTGATCAAATTCTTCGTAGGTGTATACATGATTCTGAATTCAATTCAATTTTAACTTTCTGTCACACTTATGCATGTGGGGGTCATTTTAGTACACAATTCACAGTACTTAAGGTTTTAGAATGTGGATTTTATAGGCGTATTATCTTTAAGGATGCTAGAACTTTTTGTATGACTTGTGATCGTTGTCAAAGAATGGGCAATATAGGTGCAAAAGCCGTACTAATTATGGAAGCAAGAGCCACCCGTACTAATGATTCCAAAGTGGTTGCATATTTTGTCAAAACTAACATAGTTGCCAGATTTGGAATGCCAAGAGTACTTATAAGTGATGGGGGGTTCCTATTTTTGTTATCAAACCATAGAAGTGCTGCTCAAGAAGTATAATGTCACACATAAGGTTTCGATACCTTATCTTCCTCAAACAAGTGGGCAAGCCGAAGTTTCTAATTGACAAATCAAGCAAATCTTGGAGAAGACGATTGGACCAACTCGAAAGGATTGGAGCTTATGTTTGACTGATGCATTGTGGGCATATCGTACTGCTTACAAAACACCAATTGGTGAAGGGAAATAATGAGATTCATGTGGGATTTCTAGTGACTAGCATGCATATACAATTCAAAATTCATATACATACGCAACGGAAGCATGTTATCAAATAATATCAAAGCTATAGTCATGCAAATCCCCTTCAAGAAGCATAGGTTTATATAAGATGCATCAAAACATTTTATTGAAGAACAAAGTGTAGGAGTAGATTTATACCTCTTGATCTAGACTTGAGACCAAGGATAGACCACCTCCAAGCCCTTTGCTCTTGGAACTCCTTGAGCCTAGCCTCCCTCCTTGCTTCCTCGACCTTGCTAGAATGAGTGCTCCTTAGTTCTCCTTTAGTCTCCAAGATTGAAGACTTCTAAAGATCCACACCCACTAGTGTAGTGAGATGGATGGAGGAATAACCAAAAGGGAGAGAAGATGATTAGCTAAATCTCCCTTATGGTGGCCGGCCTTGTGTGGTTTTAGAGAGAGAGATGTTTTCTTCCTTTTGTGAAAAACAACACACAAAACCCTAATCGATTTTTTTCACTATAAAGTTCATTTTATAACACAAAGAAACAAGTCAACAACTTGACTTCCTCTCTCTCCCTTTCCCTTTATTTGGCCGGCCCCCTTTAGTGTTGTTTGGGCTTTGGGCTTTTATTATTTCAAGTCATCCTATGCTTAAATAAAAGCCCAATGGGTTTGGGCTTAATGGCCCAAATGAACCCGAACTTTTCTTTAAGCCCAAAATGATCTTTTATCGCTTTTATGATTTCTTTAGGCTTTCTAATTAATCACAACACTTAATTAATCCAATTAATTATTTCCATCATCCATTAGTTGTCTCACTACAAGAGTGTATCGGTGTACAATCATTTTAGGTTCTAATTAGCAAGGCAGTGAGGTGATTGGCACCAATCCAATTGATTATATTTAATCCAATCACTTAGTGAATTAAAACTTACTTTTAATTCTCTTTCTTCTTTGACGACTACTTATTTAATCAACTAGAAGAACTCATAAGCCATGAGTGACATCTAACCATATATCATGGCTACCCAAGCTAATGTAGAATTTGTTCGGAGAACCTATTCAGTTGGAATTACAATGTAATTCGATCATTCTCCAAAACAATACTCTCAATCACACTATTAGGGTATGGATATATTATGTCAAACCCCTAATGTGATTATTCCATGTTATATGATTCAATTGAGTCGTATAGGAACGCTTTCCTTTATTACGCTCGATACTCGGCCGAAGATTCCCGAATCATATCTTAGAGTATTCATCCTCTCATAACGAGGATTAGAGATCCCTTGTTGCGCATTTACTTGTCTCCATGGCTAAGTGGCTTAACCCCAACTATGCCGTGGACACCCGCGAATGGAGTGACTTTGACATAATCAAAGATCAAGGACCTAATCACAAGACAACTATGATGCCTCAGGTCAAAGGACTACTTATATTATTCCAACCATTAGAGTTACTTGCTTGACATGTGAGTAGACCTCCATGCAAGTACTCTCGTTCGATTGTGTTCAGTGAACTTATTCCCTTAATGAGCACCTACATACCTGTCTTAGTGTCACTACACGAATGGGATGAGACTTTCCATCCTTCCAATTGAAGGGGACACAGTATGTACTGGTCTTTGCATTGTCAGTATCCCTCTGACAATCATATGACCAGGAACCTTTTTGGACATGATGGTTATGTGAAGAAGGTCTATGTAGTCTAACATCATTAGATTACTTCTTACATCGATCCATTGTCCATGGATTCATTATTTAGGACATATATCGTTTATTGAGATAGTCCTAATTAGTATCTTTGCCTTTTGATGTATAAGAGTCATCTATACACACATTCATTGTCCTGAAAGGTTTCTTCCAAAGATTGACTTTCAGGGCATATTTCCAACAATTGGAATGTCTCCTTTTTGGCTCATTTATGGGAAACCATGTCATCTTCTAGTTGAGTTAGAGCATCGTGCACATTAGGCAGTCAAGACTTTCAACATGAACATTGATGCCGCTGGAATCCATAAGAAGTTACAATT
This sequence comes from Malus domestica, assembly GCF_042453785.1. Lineage (NCBI taxonomy): Eukaryota > Viridiplantae > Streptophyta > Magnoliopsida > Rosales > Rosaceae > Malus > Malus domestica. The sequence continues at coordinate 17,404,645 of NC_091663.1, forward strand.
GAATGAGCTTGAGGAAATTCGGAATGAGGCTTATGAGGACGCTCACATTTACAAGGAGAAAACAAAGGCTGCCCATGACAAGATGATTCGAAGTAAAACATTCTCTGTAGGGCAGAAAGTGTTACTTTTCAACTCCCGCCTTCAATTGTTTCCAAGTAAGTTTCATTATAAATGGATTGGTGATGTGAAATAATCCAACACTCAAATTAAACCCTCTTTTTGACAATTGTAGTAAAGATGCAAGTAGGGATCGTTCTGGACCGGGGATTAGGAGGGATTGCTAATCTATTAAAACTGACCTAAAAACATAAAACTAGGCTTTAAAAACACTTAACTAGACTCAAAGAACTCAAAACAAACTGAAACGACTCAAAACTAACTAGAATGGCTCAAAACAGCTTAAAACAACTAAATAGACTCAAACTAGACACTAGGAATGACTTGGATGAAAATTGATTGAAACTTGACTCAAAACACATAAAAACACAAACTAAGACAAATTCTAACTAATTAGACACTCTAAAGTAAAGGGGATTGGGGTTTTTGACGAATTTTAAGTAAACAAACAAATTGTAAAACTAAACAGATTGTAAAACGAATTTTGGGAAATAAGATGGTTGATGGATTAGCTAGAGGTCCATTCTTCACACATGACACACTTGTACATGAATCGATTTCCAATTGCTTTTCAATAAATTATGAAGCTTAACACCCCAGATTAACCGTGATGCACTAATTAACCCTCAGATTTTCCTTTACTTATTGAATTGGATGAATGCATGCGACAACCCAAATCATTCTCCAAAGGTCCCCTACATGAATGCATAATAGAGATACAATCAGAGATCATTATGTTCCATGAAAATCGTAAGTGTTGACGAGACTTTGTAACTATGAATGCATGATACGTTTGCTAAGAATTCAATTAACGCGATTGTGACTAGCAACCTTCACTACTCATGAATATAAATTTGTAACGATTAGGTGAAACCCATTTATATTCTAGCATCAAATTCATGCATGAAAACTAAGTATGCATCCTTAATCAACATATAAGAATCAGTTTTGAAGAAAACAGTTAATTGAATTGCATTCATAACTTATCAAATCACTATTGGAAGAAATCAATTCATATCTCAATAATGTTCATGGCTTTGAACTTCCCTCTAGCTAAGTAGGGGTTTAGCTGCTCATAGTTACGTCAAACTTCTTCCCCACCTTGCTGTGGTACAAGTGACTATGGATGTTTATGGCTGAATGAAGGGGTCAGAGATGTGTTAAGGTTGAATAGGGCTGCGGCAAGGAAAGGAGAATGGCTGGAATTGTGTATGGGAGTGAATGGATATGTAGAATGGTGAATCAATAATAGAGAATACGGCTAGGGTGTTTATTTAAAGACTTAGGGTATTTTAAGGCTAGGAAATAATTTAGGTAACAGAAATTAAACCAAAACTTAAAGGGAAATAGGAATTAAAGTCAGAATCCTAAGGAAAAGGTAAGGGAGGTGCGGCTGGATGTTTAGGACTTCTAGAAGTTATTATTTAGTGTCTGAATATGATTTGGAGTCTTCTTTGTTGCTAGACTTTTAGGATTAGGAAAGGTTAAAACCAAAGTAGAAAACCTTGGCTTAACATTCCTTCTTCTTTGTAGGAATCCTTGTGTAAGTAGGAATCCTCATTCTTCTAGGAATCCTTCTTCAATTAGGAATCCTAGCATCTTTAGATCTTCAATTTCGTCCATCTCCCTTCCTCCAAGCATGTGATATCCATTCTAAGCCTAAAACTGCTCCAAAATGCTCTAAAATGTACTTTCTTGCCTCCTTTGCCCTTTGGACCTACAAACACACGAAAATGGCTTGAAATACTAAATTAACTAAGAAATAACAACATAAATGCACAAGAACAAGCTAACTAAGTCGCATAAATATGCTCCTATCAATTGGTCCTTTTGTTGTTACTAATGTTTTTCCCTATGGTGTAGTCCAAATTCAAAGCTTAAAGACAGGACATGAATTCAAAGTGAATGGACACTGTTTGAAGCCTTACTATGAGTATTTTGAGGAGCATGTCGTGGAAGATGTACCCCTCCATGCCGTTGGCCCTAGTGAAGCTTAAATGGAGGTATCGTCCGGTTAGAAGACGTTAAAGCAAGCGCTTCTTGGGAGGCAACCCATGTGTTCGAATAAAGAGACCTTGGACTCTCTGGCTCCTACAACTAGATTTGCGTTCTCTAACCCTTCTCTTTATTGTTTTTACTTTGCCATGCTTGTCGTGTTTGCTAGTCGTCTTTTGTTGCTTTCTTGTTTAAGTTTTATTTTTGAAACATTGAGGACAATGTTTGGTTTAAGTATGGAGGGGTACACAGATTGCTTTTCATGACTTATCTTCGAATTACACCACCTATCACTTCTAATGTTGTTACTCACTGTTTTTAAGTGTTTATTGTGTTTTAAAGTTAAAATTCGAAAATTTTGAAAAAAAAAACATAAAAATCGAATATTTTTGAGAAAAATACCAACATGAGTCGTTTTTGTTGATTGCTTATGTCTTAGGGTACCTTCCAACACAATGATGAGGATTTTGCATGACTGTTAAAGAAAGTTACAAACATGGGTGGAAGTTTGATATGCTCTTTGGTTAATACTTGGTTGTAGTTGTCATTAACGAATTCACATGTAATAACAAAGGAAAAAATAAGTTTTTGTAACATGCTTGAAGGAAGAAACTCAAACTAACGCTACAACCCTGAGAGACTTGAATAGACCCTGAGAGACTTGAGCCTATTCCTTGTTTGGAGAGTTATTAATATGTGAATTCTTGTTTTCTAAAGTCGTCGCATGATCTCATTATTTCTTTGCTTGGTTGCTACTTGGAATGCATTTTCATCATTTTAGTTTCAAATACTATAACTCATGCCGTTTCATTCAAAGCTTAAAATTGATTGCATAACAAACACAAGATGAAGTTGTTTAGATACCACCAGAGACCTAGCCTAGAATAGGACTATCCATACCCTTATTCTTAAAGAATAGTGGAGCATGACTTGTTGGGAATTCCTTTCGATCTACAATTTGCAGAAAAACAAGTGTGGGGGAAGAATTTGTCTTTGTGAATTGGTGAAGTAGTATGTTTTGTGTTTCAAAAGGAAAAAAAATGTGGAAAAACAAAGAGAAAGGAAAAAAGAAAGGTTGAAAATAAGTGGGAATGAGTTCATAAGTGTTGGTTGTTGAAGAAGGGTCCAAAAATGTGAATCTGACCCTAAATGTTGTACAAATCTCCCCTTTGTGTTTAAAGTTGGGTACTGCAATCAATAGTTGAATTCTAAGTGTTGATTTCATTACTTTGCTTGCTATCACTTTAAGAACCTTTGTTTATCCTTGATCTTTCTTTGTTAGCCAATACCTTAACCCCATTACAACCATAGACTTTTATCTTGTTTGTTATGTGTTTCAATATGTGGAGTTTGAAATTGGTATGAGCATATGAAATCCCTGGTTTTTGCTTCTAAGTAGTGGCATTCCGTCCATAAGATCATATACATGTTATATTAATAGTTCCAGAAAGTGTCTTCTTTGTTATAACATATGTGAGTGCTAGTTTACATGTTTACATCAATCTTCTCACATATACTTAGTATAGGGAGTGTAATAAAAAAATCTATGTGAAAATAGAGAGTATATCCAGTGAGGAATTGAGTGAATTCTCTAAGGCATGTTACTACATTCAAAATATTGTTTTAATTGATTAAATGCGAGCTAGTGAGTGGTTACTGCGATTAAGTATAAGCTCGGGGGTAAGGAGAGCTAAAATCTATATGAGTAGTGATTTTTAACATGGAATGGATAGCATGCGTATGAAGCATAATAGATGGACGTTTTTGAAGTTTAAAGAGGCTAGGAATGTGCTACGAACCTGTAAAAAATTAAATCAAGACTTGGAAGATAAGGAATCAGCTAAAAAGAAGGAACATTATCCAAACAACCTTATCTTATCTAGTCCTATTTTATTCAAACTAAATTTATCTTATCTCATCCTATCCTAATCTCATCCTACCTTATTTCTAGCTGCAAGGGGGATTCATTTTCATATTAAACTACTTGTTATCTGGTTCTAGAAGCCCTAAATTTGTGTCGAACCACCCTATCCCTTTCCCCCTAGGAATCTGCCATGCCTATCCTTCTCCTCTACAACTTTGTGTTGTGCCCTAGCCCTATAAATGCATCCTTGCCTCAAAATTCAGGGGGAAGCTTTGAGAGAGAAATTCAGAGATAAAAAATATATATATATACAGAGTGCTGCAGCTTTGTAAGGAAGGAAGGAGATAGAGCTTTATGTCGTGCCTGCTATCCAAGGCCATTGGAGTGCTGGAGCTTTTCTGGGTTTTTTCTATCCTTAGTTTTAGTTCAATGTTTAAATTAGATTGGTTTCGTTTAATTGCAAACATGTGGAACTAATTTCGTTTTAGCTAGAGGTGAATTCGAAGCCATGATCATATGTTTTATATGAATTGATTACATCCAGTTATTGTTTCGTAAAACATGAATGCAATTTACTTATCTGTTTTATTGAGAACTTGTTCTTGTGTGTTGATTAAGGATGCATACTTAGTTTGCATGTAGGGATTTGATGCTAGAATATAAGGGAATTTCACCTATTCGTTATGAACTTATATTTACAAGTAGTAAAAGTCACTAGTCATGATTGTGTTAAGTAAATTCCTTGCAGGAGTATCATGCAGTTCATAGTTACGAATGCCTTGTCAATGCTTATGATTTTCATAGAACTTAATGATCTTTGATATGTATCTCTATCATGCAGTTCATATAGGGAACTTGATAAGAATAATTTGGTTGCTTCACTGAGTCCAATTCAATGAATTAAGGAAAATCTGAAAGTTAATTTGTGCTTTTCATGATTAATTTGGGGCATTGTCGTTCATGGTTTAAAGGAATAATAACTGGAAATCGATTTGTATGCTATGTGTCATGTGTGGAGAATGACCATCTAGCTAGCCTTTCACCCCTTAAGTTACCTTAGTTTCGTATCACCCTCACTTTGTTTCTGCAACCTACTTAGTTTTAGTTTAAAATTCGTCCAGATAAATCCCCCTTTAGTATTTCGTGTCAATTTACTTCAATTTTCATCCAAAACACCCCTTAGTGCTTTTTTTGTGTTATGTGAGTCATTCTAGCTTTGTTTTGTGTTATATGAGTCTAGTTTTCTGTTTTTGAGTCAAGTTAGTGTAGATTAGCAGCCCTCCTAATCCCCGGCCTAGAACGATCCCTACTTACGCATACTACAATTATCTAAAAGAGGGTTTAATTTGTGTGTTAGTTTTTACCACATCAGATCATCCATTTGATGAGTGGTTGTGATCAAGTACTCCTAATCTGCAACCTAGTTGTGATGTTCAACTTAGATTACCAAATAAGAATCCATTAAGAACAAGAAAACTTCAAAGAACCAAAGAAATCGCATGACAAGATGTATGCATAGCAGTTTCTTCAATCATTCACATGTCTACTAAGATTAAGCATGATGTGTACTATAACCTTGATCAAATAATTCATAAGCAGCTCTAATGGTGATCAAACATTAAGATTAACAAACAAATTTAACTATAAAATCACTGAATGAATCAAGAACACGGATTGGTGAATCAAATACTTTAACTTAATAACATAGAATAGTTTTGCAAGGCTACATCAAAATCCCCAACTATGAACTTAATTACACAACATGATTACAGAATATATAAATATCAAGAACAACATGAGTGAAATTAAATTCATAGACGGCTGCTAGGCGAGCTAAGTGGCGGTAGGCGGGCTAGGCGGCGCTAAGCGGTGCAACCCAGACTTGATTCAACAAACCTAGACACTACAAACACAGACGCTGCAACCCTGACAAGCTGCAAACCAGAAGGCAGAAGCTTTCACAATTTTGTACACCTAAAAAGAGAATCTTAATCCTGATTTGAAATTGCCAAGAAGAATAGAGAATCCTAATCCTAATCCCAAACACACACCTTTCACAGGTTTAACTATAGTCAACCAATTATGGTATACCCTGCACCATTTCATGTTTTCGCAGATTTTGAAAACTTATCATGTTTAAGTGACCAAGTCTTTTGTGCCATAGTTTCATTGAACCTGTCACACTTGCTTTCCTTGCCATTTCTTCAAAATATCTTAGAACACGTGGGAAACTTATACTTTTCACTTCCACTTTAGTTACCAGGTTTGAGAGGGACCTGTCATCAAATATCTCAACCATAGTTCCTCCAAAAAGTAGGAAATAGCCATGCTCCATCATTTGACCAACACTAAGTAGATTTTCATCTAATCCAGGCACTAGCATAACTTCCCGTATGTATCTTCTTCCTTTCTTGGTTTCAATAACTAGAGTTCATCTTTCAGTGGCTTTAACAATGTTCCCATCTCCCATTTTCACTTTCCTGGTGAAACCAGTGTCAATATCAATAAGATTGACTCTTGTACAGTCATATGGTTGCTGCAGCCATTATCAATGTACAATACTTCAATGTTTTTCTCAACTTTAGCACTGAATGCACCCAACACATGTGTTTCTTCTTCCACTTGATTTGCACAGTTTACTTGTTGCACATTGTTTGATCTACAATCCTTCATAAAATGCCCAAACTTTTTGCATTTGTGGCATTCAGGCTTGCCCTTGAGCTAGCACTCTCTAAAATGGAATTTATCACAGTGCTTGCACAACTGTTTGGTTTTGGAACCCTCACTGGTGTTGTTGCCATAGTTAGTCTAAAGTTTTGATACCCTTTTCTTTCCCATTTCTTAAACTTGCCTTTCCACTGTGGTTTATGTCTGCTTGCACCAGCTTGACTACTAGAACCAATATGGAGAGATTGAAAAGCTTTCTCTGTGGCAGTGTTAGCATGCCTTTCAAGTCTTTGGTCAAAGACTCTTAAGGATGCGATCACATCTTACACACTAAGAGTGTATGTGTGTTTTGTTTCTTCAATAACACTCACTATTGAATCATAGGGTTTAGTTAAACTAATCAACAACTTTTGAACAACTCTTTCATTTGGCAATTCTTCACTATAGGTTTTCATTTGGTTTACAACATCAAATCGCTTAGAGAAGTAGTCTTTCAACAATTTATTTTCCCTCATTCTTGTATATACGAAATCTCTTGTAAGGGATTGAAGTTTTACCTTTCTTACTTTGATGTCCCCTTTGTATTCTAGTTGTAGAACCTCCCAAGCATCTTTTGTAGTTTCTACATTTGCTATTCTTGGAAAGATGACATCTGAGACAACTCATTGGATGATTCCAAGAGCTCGAGCATCATTCATTCGATTCTGCTTCAAAGTTGTAGTCTGTTTTTCTGTGAGGTCCTCCTCTAGAGCATCAACCTCCAACTCAGGTGGCTCATACCCATACTGGACCATATCCCAGAGGTCATAAGACTTGAAGATAGTAGTCATCCTTATCCTCCAAAAATCATAGTTTCCCCATCAAATACAAGAGCTTTTAGCTAACCGCTACAGAATCCTTTCATTTGTAGGCTTGATATTTGATTCTTAGGGTTTCAAACACTATATGAGTGTTCCCAAAGAAATCAAAATGCACATAAACGCCCAGAAAATAGAAAGATCAGCAACTAGGCTGTGAGGCCATGATAAAGTGTGTCTTTTGTATATTTTGATTCACTGTTTGATTAGTTTTCTAGGGATCTGAAATGAACAAGAGAGATAAGGAATGTTGCAAGTTTGTGACGGCTACAAGGCTATGCAAATGCATCAGCCATATTTTGATTTATATAGGGAATGTTTATTGCCAACTCACAAACTTATCTCTAAATGTGCTAGGAGACAAACATGTACTATGAATTACACCTACCATTCTCTAGATTTAATCCTAGCTCTTCATTAAGGTTTTTAAGTGATCTAATCTGGAGTGTGCACGTGTCCTTCATTTACCCAAACAAAAACTTTAAACCAAAACTAGCCGTTAGAGTCAAAACCCTTGTTCTTCTTCTTTTTTTCTTCGATTATGCAGCAACTCATTACTTGAAGCTTCACTTGCTGCCTTTGATCCTTGGAACTAGAAGCGATTTAGGTTCGAAAACGTTTTTGGTGATGATTCAGTAATGAAGTTAAATTGATATTTTTATGAAGTTTCACTCTTTAAACCCTCTAACTTTTCGGTGGACCATTGAATTGTGAGTTAACTTCGTATCGCTAGTCGTACACCTTTGGGTAGTTGTATGCTAGTTATCACTTTTGACTAATTTATTGGCCGGTGAGTTTTCAATCGTGCTATTTACTTGACATTGTAAACAATATGCGTCGACATTAAGAAAAAAAAAAAACACACACAAATATCAACTTCGGACAAGAGAAATTTAAAAATCCACAATATCAAAAGAAAGAACAACTTGCCTGCAACGAATTTGTTAACTTATAATGTTTCAATTTAATTAAACAGAATAATGTGAAGATAAACTCACATGCGACAATATATTATTCAATCACAATATCATGATAAGTTAATATCTGTGACCTGTTTATCTAAATATTTTTCCAAAATAGAAAACACATGTGAGGACAAAATCAAAAGCTCACGTTCCATCTCTATCAAGTATCAACAATATCAATGGTGTGCGCTCCACGAGCACCTACCCAAAGAACAGGTGTGCAACATTGAACCCACACAAACAAAACAATTCGATTTCTTTTTAGGGTTTGGAATAACAGATAGGATTAAAAAAATTATGGGCAATGTAGCATCCTACAATCGGCCTGGGTCACAATACAATAAATAAATTTTATATATAAAGCCAACACAAAAGGTGAACAATGTTTTTTATGTCACCAAGCTTCAACAAAAATATTTGGACAAAAATATCCCCAAGACAAAAAACTTCAAAGGCATCCCAAAATAATGCATCAAATAAGGCAGGGGCATTTTCATCATTTAAACAGTGTTTTTTTTTATAATTTAATTTTTGGTACAATTTTTTTTTAATTAGTGTCTCACAGTAGGTTAGCAATAATGTGATTCAATTTCTTTATTTTTAAACACGTTCAAAACATCTTAAGAGACATGTAATACCGATTATAAAAAAAGTCTTTCGCATACTGATAATAATGTAATTAAATGCGTTGTCAAATGATTATTTTTTTTTAAAACAAATGATATTATCTACGCTAAGAGGGAGAGGGGGTGGGCTTAGCCTCACAATGGGTTAGCAATAATGTGATTTAATCAGTTGTTTATTAAATATTATTTTCTCTATTCTTAATGTAAATTATATAGAGACCGATTTTATTATGTGGATTCAGCTGCTTTAATTAGTTTATGAGGGGTTTCTTCTAGCATGATCTAAGATTATTTATTTACATCAAATATTTGATTTTCTTTTTGTCAATTTACGCATCTAAATACATTTAAAACGTGTAGGTCATGCGTAGCATATCGTGAAGGTGAATAGTGTTTTTGGTGTCACCAAGCTTCAACAAAAATATGTGGACAAAAATGCCCCCAAGACAAAAAAACTTCAAAGGCATTCCAAAATAAAGCATCAAATGAGACAGGGGTATTTTCGTCATTTTAACAATGTTTTTTAATAGTTAATTTTTTTGTGCTGTTTTCCTTTTTTTAATTAGTGCTAGCCTATTGGACAAAAATTGAATCACAATAAGCTAGCAATAATGTGATTCAATTTCTCTATTTTTAAACACGTTCAAAACATCTTAAGAAACGTGTAATGCTGGTTATAAAAAAGGTATTTCGCATGCGAATAATAATGTGATTAAATTAGTTGTCAAATGATTGTTTTTTATTTATTTTAACAAACGATATTATCTACACGAAAGGGAAGGGGGTGGGCTTAGCCTCACAATGGGCTAGCAATAATGTGATTCAATCAATTATTCATTAAATATAATTTTCTCTATTCTTATTGTAAATTCTATAGAGACCGATTTTTATTATGTGAATTCAGCTATTTTAATTGGTTTATGAGGGGTTTCTTCTAGCATGATCTAGGATTATTCATTTACTTCAAATATTTGACTTTTCTTTTGTCAATTTAGGCATATAAATACATTTAAAACATGTAAGTTGCGTATAACATACTGTGATTCAAAAAATATTTTATGCACACGAGTGAGTGCGTGCATGAAAGCTGGTAATAAATAACTCAATCTGTTACCGACCAGCTATTTAAGTACCTCTCGTACTTAGAAAAACGACGGTCCCAAACAAAAGGCGGTGCACCAATTTTCATCGACCCCATGAGGATTCCTGCTGCGAATCACTCATCCTCAAGCAAATTAGAGAAGAAAATGATAAAGTAGGTACGGCTACTCGTGTTTGCAGAGTGAAAACAAATCAGGTTGTAACGTATGTTGGGTTGGTATACTAGTTGTCCATGCAAAGACAGCACCGTCACAGCAGGACTTATTTTCTTCTCACGGATGTAGATCGAGACGTGTGATGTTGGAAGTCCTATTCGTATACTAGCTTAGCCAGCTCTTGCAAATACGTTCATTTACCTAGCTCTAACAATACAATACTTATTTAATACGGATATTATCCGTGTAAACTTTTTACAAATTCGGTACTGCGTTCACAGTACGTAGTACTATCTGTCCTCAAGGATAACCGGTTAGGTTGACTTTGGAAATGCTACTAAGGATCGGTTGGAGAATGAAAAACGTCCACTCACGCCCACAGGATAAGATCTTTTTCAGATTAGCAACGAATGTATTGTATCTATGAAGAAAGATTTCTTCCCGGGTTCAATTTGATCGAGATGTGAATGCTCGCAATCTGCTCAATTAACCAATAAATAGAAGAACTCTGTATGTTTTTTCCTTATATAAAACGATACTCACCAGAAAAACTCTATATGTTTTGAATCTTATGAATGACAAGTTCTATACTAATTTAATGTCTCAACCCCTTAGTGTAAATATATCATTATATCGGAAAAAGAATAATGATATTTGGACCACTTTTGTTGACCACTTTGCTTGCCACCTCTTTAATAGATGTGAACTTCACCGATTGATAATACTAGAAAGAGGGTCAGCAAATGTGGTTTTAATAGCAACACATTAATTAAGCACTAAATTATCTTAATGTCGATGAAAATAGCATGCTAACGATTTTTAATTTGAAATGTTTTTTGAAGGCATGAAATTGAAGTATGATAAGTTTTACTTATTATATAAACATTGTGATAATAAGAAAGATAAGAGAAGGTAAAATGAAAAGGTAGTTAGCAATCTCTTTATGCACATTTTTTTCTTATTTTTACTAGCTATCTCCCTATTCGTACTATGTTAGTTCAGTTGGTTATAGAAATATTATGATAGTTAGGCTAGTCGGCCAGTTGGATAATGTAAATATGGCCTAAGAGAGTTTAGAATATCGTACTGTAAAAAACGAAACAAAAAAAGTGTAGTTATTTAAAACTGTATTTTCACTAAGACGCACTTGATCTCGGTTTCGAGGCAGCTTCGTCCTCACTTTATACGTATCTTTTTTCACTATATATGAACAACTAGCTACTTCCAAAGCTCAAGAAAATCAGTCAATCTCTCTCAGAAAAGTGTTGTGCTTCATCCTCATAAGCATACAAATATAAAAATGGCGTCTCCAGCAATTTGTGATCGGAACAATCGCAATGATGGAGAAAATGGCAGTTGGTCGATGGGTTTGTGTGGGAAGGTAATGAATAAGGTGGTGGAATTTCCAATAAAATTAAAGAAGCTTGGACAAGATGATCCCAGAAGGGTTGTTCATTCTCTTAAAGTTGGATTAGCAGTTCTTTTGGTGTCATTGCTCTATTACGTCCAGCCCGTCTATAACGGCCTTGGTGACACTACCATGTGGGCTGTTATAACTGTGGTTGTTGTCTTCGAATTTTCAGTAGGTATGTTTTTGCTTACCATTATCACATTGTGAAAATTTCGTTCCGGTAGTAATTTTCACACTCCTAGTTTCTCATTGTACACCACTTCCCTTGTTTGTGTCGCATGATTCTCATTTGATTTCCTCAATCATAAGAAGAGTGCGGAAATCACTTTTCTTTCGTTTTAAGTTATCTAAGAATTTAATTTCTTGTTTGTGAGTTGAATTCATAATTCCAATTAAGAAGATGCTAATCTGTAGTGCAACTTTTTTTTTCTTATTCGAGCGATATTCTGAAATCTAATCGTTCGATATTCTATTCGAATCAATGTTAATTTATAATGCAGGAGCAACATTAGGAAGAGGTTTAAACAGGATCTTGGCCACATTCCTAGCAGGTGCTCTAGGATTTGGTGTTCATCACCTGGCAAGTATTTCTGGAGAAATAGGTCATCCGATTCTCATCGGCATCTTCGTCTTTCTACTAGGTAAAATTACTAAATTCCATCACAAAACATATGTATTCATTTTCTATGTACAAAAAGAAAAAAGGAAATAGGGTATTCGTTCGATAAATTATATCATCAAATTATAAGTAAAATTATGAATTGGGAATTTATGGAATGTTACATTGTATGCAGCTGCATCGGTGACATTTATACGTTTCTTTCCACGGATGAAGGCGAGATTTGACTATGGACTGCTCATTTTTATCTTGACATTCTGTTTGATATCGGTGTCGGGATACAGAGAAGAGGAGATACTAGAAATGGCTCACAAGAGGGTGTCGACAATCCTCATAGGTGCCTTTACAGCTGTTTTTGTGTGCATTTTCATTTGCCCGGTATGGGCTGGTGATGATCTGCACAATTTAGTTGCCAATAACATTGAAAAGCTCGGGAGCTTCTTGGAAGGTACATTATTTGATGAATGCGATATTTCATTGCTGGAATTTTCATTTCTAATTAATGTGGTCGGGAAAACTTACAAGGTAGAAAAAAAATGAAAATTTGCAGGTTTTGGGGATGAATACTTCAAAGTAGCTGGCAATGGAGAATCTAATAGGGCACATTTGCAAGGATATACTAGTGTTCTCAATTCAAAACAGAGTGAAGAAACTCAGGTCAGTCTCTAAATAATGATCTTTGTTATTTATATGAAACGTTATGTTTTGAGACTGTGAATCAGAATCTCACATTCAGAAGTGATTCTACATAATCAACAACATCAACAAAGCTTTATCCCACTAAGTGAGTCACCTGTATGAATCCTAGAATGCCTAATAATACTAAGTGAGGTCTACTGTATGTATCCTAAAGCACCTAACAACAACAATAAAGCTTTATCCTACTAAGTGACTCTACATAATCAACAGTTCTAATTCAGTCTAGTAAAACATCATGTCTAATACTACTAACTATACGTTCATGTTTGCAGGCCAATTTTGCAAGGTGGGAGCCTAGACATGGAAAGTTTAGGTACCGTCATCCTTGGAGGCACTATCTCAAAATCGGAAACTTAAACCAGCAATGCGCCTACCGGATTGAAACTCTCAATGGCTACCTCAACTCTGAAATCCAGGTATACATTGTACCTAATCAAATTTTCATATTATTGCACGACATATATCAAATGAAATTGTGCAAATTAATCATTTTGCTTGATGACATTAATTAAGTTTAAACTTTTTACAGACACCATTGAACATCCAAAGCAACAAAGTTCAGGAGCTGTGCATGAAGATGAGTTCAGAATCAGGCAAAGCACTGAAAGAGCTAGCATGGGCACTCAAAACAATGACTGAGCCATGCGCTGCTGCCAGCTCCCACATAACAAAATCAAGAGCTGCAGCCAACAATCTCACATCCATGTTTAGGACTAGTGCAGCGGCAGCGGCAGGAGAGGGTGGATATCAAGTTCGCCTCCAAGACATGGTGCCCGCTGTGACCGTTGCTTCGCTGCTAAGCGACGTCGTTGCTTACGCCGAACAAATTGAGAAGTCCATTCAGGAACTGGCCTCCTTTCCACATGTGCAGTTCAAGAGTGCAGAACCAAAAACATTGCAGTCATGTAATACCTCTTCCAGCAACGTGGGACCGCATCATGTCATCACGATGGATCGATTAGCATCTCTACAAGTTCAAGAACCACACAAGGAAATTGGAACCAAATTACAAAGAGTTAGTAGCGCCATATGATAATTGGATCAGCCCCATTTTCATTTCCTTCTCCTTGGTAACAAGAGATAGAGAGAGGAGAGAGAGAGGGAGAAAGAAATGTGTCAAAGCCCTTGCAGCTTTTGATCATTGTCTCATTTTGCCCTTCATCTGCCCATAAGTCTGATTCTGAACTCTTAACCGCCCTTCTCGGACCCCTAGCTCTTCATTATCTGGGCATGCCAGCCATATCTCTCTGTGATTCACTATATATATTGGTGATAACTTTTATTTCGATTCTTATTTTTTTTATTTTGTTGATAGGTTAGAATGGTCTTTCACCTTCTTTTAATTGATAAAGAGAATTCTATTAAATATTAAAGATATACAATAATATTTTAAATTTAAGTGGTGACGGAATTGGTGCTACATGAGGCAATGAACCAACTACAATAAAATAATATGAACTCGTCATCCACAAGATTACGCTTTTATAATCCTTCATGAAAAATAATTTGTTGTCATGATTTTTCTACGGGAAGGAAATTTCACTGAACAAGATTAGCGAGTTATGAAATGCTCGGCTCGAGACTGCTATAGTTAAGACATCTGTTTGCTAGTTGATTTTCAGACTTCATGAACATTAACGAAATAGGCCTTATTTACGTTGAAATATTTGAGAATCTAATGTGGTGGAAACTAACACATAAATTAAACCTTATAAATTATGCAATCGTAGTACGAATAAGTAGGGATCGTTCTATTCCGGAGATTAGAAGGGATGCTAATCAATACAAATTAAACTTATAAAACTGAAAACTAAGTTATACTAACATCAAAACAATGACTGTGGGGATTTTGGACGAATTTAATAAAAACAAAAGTAAATGGCAGCAAGTAAATCAAGTTGTGAATGAAATACAGATGAAAGGAAAGCTAAAGCATTCTTCTCCACACATGAAACATATACATACAAATCAATTTCCAGTTATTCTTCCAATAAATCATGAATGACAATGCCCCAAATTAACTATGAACAACACTAATTAACTCTCATATTTTCCTAAATTCATTGAATTGGACCCAGCGACACAACCAAATTATTCTTCTCAAGTTCCCTAACTATGAAAAGCATGATAGAGATACATCTTAAATATCATTAAGTTCTGTGAAAATTATAAGCATTTACAAAGCATTCGGAACTATGAAAAAGCATGATACTCCTGCCAAGAATTTACGTAACCCAATCATGACTACTGACTTTTACTACTTCCAAATATAAGTTCATAAAGATTAGGTGAAATTCCCTTATACTCTAGCATCAAATTCCTTCATGCAAACTAAATATGCATCCTTAATAAACATACAAGAATAAGTTCTCTATAATGCAGATAAGTAAATCGCATTCATATTTTATGAAACAATAACTGGATGTAATCAATTTATACAAACCATATGATCATGGCTTCGAATTCACCTCTAGCTAAAAAGAAACTTAGTTACACATGTTCATCATAATTGAAAAGCAATTTAAAATAAACATTGAAACCTAAAACAAAGATAGAAAGAACTCTGAAAATTTCAGCAACTTCAATGGATGAATGGTAGGCAAGGATTTACTCTATCTTCGGTTTAAAAAAAAAAAATGGTAGGCAAGGCACACCCTAAATCACTGCAGGAATTTCATATATACAGGGGGAATGGCTAAATCCAAGGAGAAAAGAAATTAGGTGTTTTGAGTTATTTTAGGACTCTAAGAATCAGGTATAATGTGTTTGAATGTGATTAGGATTCCTCTTTCTTGTGTAATTCCTTGCCTTCCAAGCCTCAACTTTAATTTCTCCAGATTTTAGCACATGTCTAACACCATTTAAACTCCAAAAACGTCCAGCCCATATGTTATCCATGCATGCTATCCAATCCAAGTCCAAAATTGCTCTAAAATGCTCCATTTGGCTATTTATTATCATCTTTACCAACTGGACCTTCAATAATACGAAAATAGCTTAAATTACTACGATAAATGAAAATTAACTAAGTAAATGCAAAGAAATAAGATAACAAAGTCGCATAAATATGCTCTTATCAAATTCCCCCACACTTATCTTTTGCTAGTCCCTAAACAAAACAAAGAAAACAAAACAAAACCTAAATCTTCCAACAATTGCCTCAGGGATTTTTAATGAAACATGACATGTTAAAAATCACTACTCACATAGATTTTAGCCATCCTTACTCTTGAGCCTCTACTTAACTGTAGTAACCACTTACTAGCTCACATTTAATCAATTAAAACAACATTTGAGAGTAGTAACATGCTTTAGAGAATTCACTCAATTCCTCACCGGATATACTCTCTATTTTCACACAGATTTTCCGACTAAACGCCCTATACTAAGTATATGTGAGAAGATTGATGTAAACATGTAGAATAGCACTCACATATATTATAACAAAGAAGACACTTTCTAGAATTATTAATACAAACATGTATACGATCTCATGAACGGAATGCCACTACTTAGAAGCAAGAACTAGAGATTCCATATGCTCGTACCAATTTCAAACTCCACATATTGAAACACATAACAATCAAAATAAAAGTCTAAGGGTTGTAATGGGGCTAAGGTATTGGCTAACAAATAAAGGTTAAGGATAAACAAAGGTTCTTAAAGTGATAGTAAGCAAAATAGTGAAATCAACACTTCGAATTCAACTTTTGATTGCAGCACCTAACTATAAACACAAAGGGGAGATTTGTACAACTTTAGGGTCAGATTCACATTTTTGGACCCTTCTTCAACAACCAACACTTATGAACTCATTCTCACGTCTTTTCAACCTCTTTTTTTATTCTTTTTCTTTTCTCCTTTTTTTCAACGTTTTTCTTCTTCTTTCTTTTTTTTTTCTTTTTTTTTTCTTTGAAACATAAAACATAAGTACTACTTCACCGCATTCAAAAGAACAAATTCTTCCCCCACACTTGTTTTTTTGCAAATCGTAAATCAAAAGGAATTCCCAATAAGTCATGCTTCACTATTCTTTAAGAACAAGGGTATGGATATTCCTATACTAGGCTAGGTAGGGACAATGCAGGCTAACAAAGAAAATAGGCTAAATAAGGCTCAACAAGGTTAAACCTACAAAACATATGCAAGGGATAAGGCATTTTGGCTCTGGTTGTGACTAAACAACTTCATCTTATTATTTGTTACGCAATCAATTTTACGCTTTGAATGAAATGGGCATGAGTTCTAGTATTTGGAACTAAAATTATGAAAAAGCATTCTAAGTAGCAACCAAGCAAAGAAATAATGAGATCATGCAACGACTTTAGAAAACAAGAATATCGCAGATTATTAACTCTCCAAACAAAGAATAGACTTAAGTCTCACAGGGTTATAGCGTTAGTTTGAGTTTCTTCCTTCAAGCATGTTAGAAAAACTGATTTTTGTTCTCTTTGTGATTACATGTGAATTCGTAAATGACAACTACAACTAAGTATTAACCAAAGAGCATATCAAACTTCCACCCATGTTTATAACTTTCTTTACCCTAAGACACAAATAAGCAACAAAACCGACTCTTTTTTTGGTATTTTGTCAAACTTTTTCGATTTTTTTTCAAAATTTTGTTATATGACACACAATAAAACACTTTAAAACAGTGAATAACAACATTAGTAGTGATAGGTGGTGAAATTCGAAGAAAAATCATGAAAAACAATCTGTTTACCCTCTACACTTGAAGCAAACATTGTCCTCAATGTTTCAAAAATAAACTTAAACAAGAAAGCAATAAAAGATAACTAGCAAACAAGACCATCAAAGCAAAGTAAAAACAATAAAGAGAAGAGTAAAAGAGAGCAAATCTGGTTGTAGGAGCCGGAAATTCCAATGTCTCTTTGTTTGAACACATGGGTTGCCTCCCAATAAGCGCTTGCTTTAACGTCTTCTAGCTGGACGATACCTCCATTTAATCCTCACAATGACCAACGGCATGGAGTTGATCTTTGAATGGAAGGTGATACTTGAAATGATCCGGTAATGGTTTGAATTCTAGAGTGGGTGCCTAAATCATTGAAATCAATAACATGTTAGTAAAAAACGAAATTGAAATTTGAGAAGGTGGCTTACCTGTGTGCTGCGACAATAACTTAAGGACAAAGACTACTTCAAAAGTTTCAGGAATGTTACACTCAGCCAGATTTGGTATGAGGGCGGTGACTTATCTCGTGTTATAAAATTCAACTTCTTTGGGGATGGTTGTCTCAGGTACGTCCTCTTTGATGAATTCTGGATACTTTCTAGCCACTTCTTTCTCTTGAATCCTCCTTTTTGTTGTACAAAGCTCTTTAAAAAATTCAACACATTCTGGAACTTGCTTTATTGTACCAAGAATTGGGATATTAACTTGCAACTTTTGGAAGGCTTCCAAGATGTTTTTTTTCACTTTCTTCTTTCTTAGATTGCATAAACTTGCAAGGAAAAGATACATTTGGTCGAATAAGGTCAGAAAGAATTCAATTCGGAACAACCTTACTAGAATTGGATGGTGGTGGAGCTAGGGTAGCTGCGGCAATAGGATTAGAGATGATTAGGTGTGGCGGCTGTTGGAAATATGCCCTAAAACCAATCATATGATGATACTTTACGGACATTTTACATGTTAAACTAATCTAGTTTAATATCAAGGGCAAAGATTATTGTTTTAAGCCGTCTCATATAAATGTTATATGCTTAAACGATATGTCCAAGGAATATGTAATTAGGAGAATGTAATTTAAACAAGTTAGATTTATGAGACCATTCTCTTTCGTATACATATCCTAAACGTTCCTGATCATAGGATTGCCAATTGGGCATTGACAGTCCGTTAAGATCAGTACGTTTTGTGTCTTCTCTCATGGAGAGTGACTGGTCTCGAGTCATTGGTGTGATTGACACCAAGACAAGCATGTAGGTGCTCAATAGCGAATGAGTCCACTGAACACGATCAACGAGGAGTTCTCATACTCATGTCACATGAGAACTCATGGTTAGGATAATGCAAAGTAGTCCTTTGACCTGAGGCATCATAATTGTCTTGTGGTTAAGTCATTGATCTTTGACTATGTCAAAGTCACTCCGTCAGAGGGTGTCCACGGCATAGTTGGGGTTAAGCCACTTAGCCATGGAGGCAAGTGAATGCGCAACAAGGGATCTCTAACCTTCAAACCGTTTGAGGGAGAATACTCAATGATATGATTAAGAATCTCTGGCCAGAGTATGAATGAGATTTAGGAAGTCATTCTAAATCACATTCAAGGTAATCATATAAGTAAATGGATCACATTGGATAGTAGACATGAATAAACTATCAATCCATACAATGTGGTCAAGAGTATTGTATTAGAGAAATACCGTATTGCATTGTAATCCTAAACTGAATAGGTTATCCACCTCTTCTGATTAGCTTGGGTAACCATTACATACTGCTAGGTGTCACTCATGGTTTGTGAAAGCCCTAAACGTGGATAATCACTAAAGGGAGAATTGAAAGTAAGTTTCAATTCACAATCGATTTGAAAGAGTTCTAATCGCCCACTGCCTCGCTAAAAGGAACCTAATGGATCGTACACCGTGTAAGGCAGAGATTGAAGAAACAATGGAGATGAGTAAGAATACTTAAATGGTTTAATTATTTATGGCAATGATTAATTAATATGTTAATTAATTAAACGAATAAAGTTCGTTAAAAGACCTAGGGTTAGTTTTGGGCCTTAAGGCCCAATGGGCTTCGAACGTCAAGCCCATTGACTTAAGTTGTATGACAACTTAATGACTAAATATTCACAAAGGCCCAAACAACCCAATAACACCCTATGGCCAGCCATATTGATAATGGAGTGGGTTTTGGACTTATTACAAGTTTGCCACTCCAATAAAGGTAGGTATAAATATGACTTTATAGCATTTTCTTCATTAAGGTTTCTTTTGGGAGAAAAGATGAGAACAAAAGCTCTCTTTGCTCTCTAAGAGGCCGGCCACCCTAGAGGAACATAGCTAGCAATCTTACTTCCTCTAGGTCACTCATTTCTTCATCAATCCTTCCTTGGTGTGGAGACTTAGAGGTTCTCAACTTTGAGAACTTGGAGAAACCAATTCTTCCATCCAAATCCATGGAGCTAAGAAGCAAGGAATGAAGGCCCTATCTCTTGGGTGATTATCCTTTGCTTATGCAAAGAGGAATCAACAAAGGTATAAATTTCTCAATTCACTTTGATTTGAGTTGAGTCTTGGTTCACCTAACTACTAGGCTTTGAATTTCATGGGTAATGTTTTGTTTTTGAGTGCATACAAGCATGATTCCGCCTTTAATTGTTAATTGCATGCTATATAGATGTTGCTCAAATAAACATGTTTTTCATAAAATTTCCTTCAGCGGCAAGGCTTCTTCTAAGCTTCCCGTGGCTGAGTTCTTCATCCTCCTCTTTGGACAGCAACTCTTTGTCCTATTTTTGGCTTTGTTTAGACGTTTTTTGATTAGTTCCAATCTCTTTACCACTTCTCAAAGTGATAGCTTTAGCAGTTTCAAAACCTCCCGTCGAATTGAAAATAATGGAGCTAGAGAGTTCGCTTTGTTCTCGAATTTTTCCCATGAATTTTGTGATCTGTACAAGTTGATTTTTCAATTCGACCTTCTCTTTAACTTCGTTTTCTAGATCCTGAGTCAAAGAAGCACAAGAAGTATTTAGTGTTTGAAGAATTTTAACATAATCCACGGAAATACTAAAGTTTGGTTGGAATTGTTGTGGGGGAGATTGTGGTGGCTGCATAGGTCTTGAAGAGAACTCCTCAGATGGCTGCCAATAACCTTGTTGTTGAACTTGTTGAGGTTCCCACCACATAAAATTTGAATGATCACTCCCACCTGGATTGTAAGTGTTGGAAAATAAGTCGTTCCTTGATTGGTTATGGCTCTGATAACCCCAAGCATTGACACTGTCCCAACCACCAATCTCAATTAATTGAGGATGTTGATTAGTTAGATATCCTTGCCTATAGGACACACCAAATGTAGGGACACTTTTCATTGTGGACCTTTCGATATACTGCGACATAATAAAAGTAAGATTCGCCATTTGAGCTTGAAGATTAGCAATTGCCATGTCTTGCTTCACTAGTTCCTGAAATCAAAGAAATAAAACTAAATCAAATATCAAAAGAAAAATAAACAAAAAACAGAGTGATTAGCAATTTTACTAATCCTTGGCAACGGCACCAAAATTTGATGTGGTAGAAACTAACACACAAATTAAACCCTATAAATTATGCAATCGTAGTACGAGTAAGTAGGGATCATTCTATTCCGGGGATTAGAAGGGATGCTAATCAACACAAATTAAAATTATAAAACTGAAAAATAAGTTAAACTAACATCAAAACAATGACTAGGGGGATTTTGGACGAATTTAATTAAAACAAAACTAAAGGGGAGCAAGTAAATCAAGTTGTGAATGAAATATGGATGAAAGGAAAGCTAAAGGACTCTTCTCCACACATGAAACATATGCATACAAATCAATTTCCAGTTATTCTTCCTATAAACCATGGATGACAATGCCCCAAATTAATTGTGAACAGCACTAATTAACTCTCAATTTTCCTAAGTTCATTGAATTGGACTCTGCGACACAACTAAATTATTCTTCTCAAGTTCCCTAACTATGAAAAGCATGATAGATATACATCTTAAAGATTATTAAGTTCTATGAAAATCATAAGCATTGACAAAGCATTCGTAACTATGAAAAGCATGATACTCCTGCCAAGGATTTACTTAACTCAATCATGACTAGTGACTTTTACTACTTCCAAATATCAGTTCATAACGATTAGGTGAAATTCTCTTATACTCTAGTATCAAATCCCTGCATGCAAACTAAGTATGCATCCTTAATAAACATACAAGAATAAGTTCTCTGTAAAGCAGATAAGTAAATCATATTCATGTTTTATGAAACAATAACTAGATGTAATCAATTTATATAAAACATATGATCATGGCTTCAAATTCACCTCTAACTAAAAAGAAACTTAATTACACATGTTCATCATAACTGAAAAGCAATCTAAAATAAACATTGAAACTTAAAATAAAGATAGAAAGAACTCTAAAAATTCCAGCAACTTCAATGGATGAATGGTAGGCTCAGCGCACCCTAAATCACTGCAGGAATTTCATATATATAGGGGGAATGGCTGAATCCAAGGAGAAAAGGGATTTGGTGTTTTGAGTGATTTTAGGACTCTAAGAATCAGGTAGAAAGTGTTTGAATGTGATTAGGATTCCTCTTTGCAGTTGGAGATAAGATAAGATAATGTTGGATAAGATAGGATAAGATAATGTTCCTCTCAACTAGGATTCCTCTTTCTTGTGTAATTCCTTGCATTCCAAGCCTCAACTTTAATTTCTGCAGATTTTAGCACATGTCTAACACCATTTAAACTCCAAAAACGTCCAGCGCCTATGCTATCCACGCATGTTATCCAATCCAAATCCAAAATTGCTCCAAAATGCTCCATTTGGCTATGTATTATCATCTTTAACAAATGGACCCTCAATAATATGAAAATAGCTTAAATTACTACAATAAATGGAAATTAACTAAGTAAATGCAAAGAAATAAGATAACAAAGTCACATAAATATGCTACTATCATAATTAAAAAGAAAATGGAGAAGAAAGGGTAACTGAGAAAGATGAACTAGAGAGAATTTAGAGAGAGAAATATGAGACTTGTATATTAACTTGAAAGAATGATGATTACACACTCTATTTTTTTTTTATAATAGAAAGCCTAACAACTGTAACCAAATACTAACAAACTTGTTAACTGTATTGCTAACTGTATTGCTGACTGGTACCCTTAATATTCCCCCTCAATCTCAACTGGAGAAACCCAATTTGAGATTAGAAGAATTGAGACATGGTAGCACTAAAACTATAGACTTTGGAAAACCACCATTGGATTGATATCCAAACATCTATACATATGTAGCACTTTGACTAGAGTTACCAACTTTGGATTAGCTTGCTACAAACAAGAAAGCACCCTATCCTCATCCTTAGTTTCTGTACACGACCATACGACAAAGAGTAAGCATCTACAAGGCCTATCATTTGTAATGCCAAAAAATACTCAAACCATATCACTGAAGCTTCTAGCTTTCCTAAAGCCCTAAATCAAACAAGTGTACCCCATGACCTCTTTGTAGTTGTTGACCAAAAACCTTTGTATGTGAAAACAATCCAAATTTCTTCTATTGCCTTACATATAGACACCATGTATTCCTCGTCCTCTGTCATGAGTTTCACACAAGAACAACCTTCTACAAAGTAGTCGTAGCACACCCTCATGTCGGTATAACAACTTTTTACGGCATTACCTTCATGGGATTTACCGCCAACAATCTCATTCAACATTAGCTTCGGCCTTTAATGTTTACAAAAACAAAAAATTAACAAACTATAGTGTGGCATCAACCTTAACTATAATACCGCAGGATTGCACTTTATGGATTTTACCAGAAACAACTTCTCTAACTCGGGATTTTACCCTTCGTGAGATTTACCTACTCATAACTCGAGATTACCCTTCGTGGGATTTACCATCAAGTCAACAACTTCTTCAAACTTCATCTTTTGCAAAGACCCATATAACCGTACTTACAATAGATATCTGCTAACAACTGAGCTGGTTGGACTCGACATTATAAGCTGTGATAAGGAGGAAATACTGCACAAGCTCCTTAACAGAATTGCAGAATATTAGTGAAGTAGAGAGACCAGAATTGGATACTGCAAAACTTTCTGAGTCATATGACAATGAACACCGAAAAGATATCAGACATGACATATTGCCTTAGAAATCTTGGTATTCAACTAGAACCATTTTGTAGAACTCTTATAGTTGACCTTCACAATTAAATTCCTAAAAGGCCTTCAATTTTTCACAATTCGACATTTATGAATTCTTGACTGAAAAGAATGTTTCAATACCAAAATTCACCACAAAATCGAACTCTAATATCAGAAGAAACAATTTGAAACCCAGAAAAGATGATTCACACATCACATAATTAATTGTAGCAAGAAATCATTCCAATTCTTCAAAGAATTCAGAGAAAGTGAGGAAACATAACCTTCACAAAAAAGCAAAAAACAAAAAAAAACAAAAAAACTTGAGCTGAGCATTTCATCAAACACTTGGACCGCATAAAGTTTTGAAATTTCCTCCATAATAGAGAATAGAGTACGGATCAAAGTCACAAAAAATAGAATTTAGAAAGCTAATATGCCAACAACACCAAGAAAGAAATATACCCAAGAAGCCGACGAAGGCGCCGAAGCTCAATGTCTCTCTGATCTCTTCCAATTTCACCCAACAACATGGCAGTAGCTACCCAAATGAGTAAGATGCGATATGAAGACAATCCATACCCTGATGAGGATGCGATATGAAGACAATCCACACCTTTGTACCTGGTCGCGACCCGTTAATTTCAAGAACAACAATCTCTTCCATTGGAACGGCAAGAACCCGAGCCAAGAATGGGTCATAGATCAATTGAACTAAGAATTCAGAACTGAATCGTATCCAAACTCCAAATATATCATAGAGGACTAAAAATAGAACCTTTATTAAATCTCTGACTTGAGCAATCCATCAAATAGTTGATCTCGAACACGTTGCATGCAATATCACTTGTTCTAACACTAACTTTCATTGATGCATAAGATCGAACATGTGATAGGCAAGAACCCATTAGCCAACTACATTTAGATTACACACTCTATTTTTATAATAGAAAGCCTAACAACTCTAACCAAATACTAACAAATTTGCTAACTGTATTTACCATGAAGAAAGTTGAGATTCCACCATAAAATCAATTGACAATATGGGGAGTAGCCCAACCTCTTATAAGCCCATGCAAGGTCTCTCCTCCCATTAATGTGGGACTCATTCTCAACACACCCTTCAGGTGTGGTGAATTTTCAAGCCTAACACATGTACAAAACACAACGAGGTGACGTTGAGCATGTGTAACCATTTGGTTTCACACATGGACAACCTGGCTCTAATACCATGAAGAAACTTGATATTCCACCATAAAACCAATTGGCAATATGGAGAGTAGCCCAACCTCTTATAAGCTCATGCAAGTCCATCCTACCATCAATGTGTGATTCATTCTCAACAAAAAAATAATAATTATTGCGAAAGACGATGAAATCTAATGATGTGGAACCACCAAAATCCATGGCGTGGGTCTGGTGGCTCTAAGACCATGTTAACTACATTGAAATATTTGAGAATCGAATAGAAAATGGAGAAGGAGTAACTGAGAAAGATGAACTAGAGAGAATTTAGAGAGAGAAATATGAGACTTGTATATTGACTTGAAAGAATGATGATTACACTCTGTTTTTATAATAGAAAACCTAACAACTCTAACTAAATACTAACAAACTTGCTAACTCCACATTCAGCATATTTAGTGTAAAAATGTTAGGCCAGATATCAAAAACTGTCTTAAACTATCATACAAAAATTGCATAAGTTGTCAAGGGTTTAAAACCCAACTTAGTAATCACAAGTTTAATGCAAAACATTTTTACAAATGAGCGGACTTTTGAGATATTCGTATTCCAATTCGCCATATTCCAGCCCTAAAAAAAGATGGTATCATTGTTGCCCCTAACTATGTATCTTAAAGTGATGATCTGCTTCAGGATGGATAGTTATCTAAAGTCCATGCCTTTTGGAGTTAATTAGAATATGTACCGTTTTGAATACTTTTGACACGTGGCAATCCGGCCTTGTTACTATTGCAAAGTAATTGAGACATTCCAAAATTAGGCATGCACTCTTGAAAATCATGCCATAAATGTCGCAATGATGAGAATGTCTTAGTTGTGTGTACATAAGAAACGAGGAACTACTTTTTACGTTTCTAACTAATTTTGGCCATTGGATTCGTTAATCTCGAGACATGACTATCCAGATTCAACGTTAAGATGACTCTAAAATATCCTCTATAGATATATTCAGATTTCTTTTTTACCTTCTCCACTGTTCAGAGCTTTCCAAACCCTTGCCTTTATTATAAAATTTTCACCAAGTCGTCTACCTTCCTTTGCTTGAAATTTCCTCCTCATATGTCAAATGGAAATTTTTTTCTGCCAGTGTTCTTCCTGCCCGACTAGCACTTTGTACATCACCATCGGGATTTGCTGAATGACTGCAAAGAAGAAGAGAAAACCTTCGTGCATCATAGCCGAGATTTGCTAAATGAATGCAAAGCCTAGTGGGAAACTGGCCACAATATTTCAAGCATTCGTGTACTAGAATCCATCCCTGGTACATGGACTTAGGATTGAAATTCCCTGTTTGTATTCTCTTGAAGGAGATTTTGATTTGCTACAACATTGCTCTCAGCAACTTCACTCATTCTTCCTTCGGCATTATCACATGCTTCGAACTACTAAATGAATGGTATGGAGAATACCTTAGGATCCATGAATTTCGCAAGATGTACACCATGTGAAAGAGTTCAGAGACGCATTATTTTTTTGTGGTGGCCAAGCCTTCAATAGGGAGCTTAAATCACTAACCTGGCTCGGCACGACAAAGACTAGTACAAGGATGTCTTTGTGGTTAATGACAACTGGGAAGCTAACATTTCTAGGATTCAAAAGCTCCATCTGTCAATCTTCAATGTGATGACGACGTGAGAAACATCGGGCTGTGCCAACCGGAGCTAATTGATAGAGCCTTCCAGGTTATTCCCGCAGACGACCACTCAAAGCCAATCGATGCTCGTCGAACCACCCATCTTTTCTGCCGCAGCAGAAAATAGAGTTCAACATCCTCTAATTCTCATACCAGCTTGGAATCGACATGCGCTTCCCACCAACGTAGTGGTCTTCGCAACATAGAGCATGTCCAAGATCTAATCTGTGCTGCCATTGCTCATTCTGACTTCAAAGGAAGAGAGTTCGCACTCTCATAACCTAACTAAAAATTGTTTTTTAGAGTTGATAAGTGTTATGCTCGTAAATTCGCTATTATATATATATATAATAATTCTCCTTCTTTACACCTTTGTTTTACTCTTCTATATAGGTTTTACATTATATTTGTGTTTTGTAGGTTGTAACAAGCAAAGAGTGCAAAAGTAGCTAAAAAGGCTTTTACAATCCTATGTCATCAGCACAGCCTGTGCAAAGCAGTCGAGTTCGTGGATTAAACTGTATTGACTTAGGAAGAACTAGGCGATGTACCATATAAGCTTAGAAAGCCATAGATGTCTATTTTTCATAGAATTTTACGGTTCCTGAATATTATTTTTCTAGAGGGAGTTATGGCAGTTTTAGTACATGAAGGTCGGGCTACGCGTGAATACGAAATTTTCTACAAACGTGTATCAATGTGGCAGATTAAATGAAGATTAAAATTCCTATTGGAAGAAGCTAAAAAGTCTGTAAGGAAATAAATAAGAAGACTAATAAGATGGGACTTTAAAGCCCATTGAATTAGAATGAAAAAAAAAAAAGCCTAATTGCCTTGTCGGTTACAACAAAACCTGGTAATGTCTTATACGACCCATTAACACGACATGAAAATAACGAGTTTCGGGTCAACACGATAACTAATCGGGTCATTATCGTGTCACACGATAATAACCTGTTAATAACGGGTCCTTAACATGTTTACACGAGAGTGACACGCAAGTAACCTGTTTCGACAAGATAAGAAAAAAGTTATTTTGATGATTCTAATTTTTTAAACTACTAAAAAAAACTTATTATAAAATACAATAGATAACATGAATATGTATATATTGTTTATTAATTATTATTCTATATAAATTTTAAAATGTAAGTTTTATTTATTTATTTATTTTTATAGGATATTATAGGCAAAGATTGAGATTAAAAATCATAAAGCACATTAAAAATATAAATATCAAGTAATTTAAAAATACCAAACACATTAAAAAAATTATAATAATTAATTTACATGTGCGAAAAATATGCAAATGCTTGTATTCGCATCCTCTACGCTTTGAGGATGGGTATATGATCGTTTGAATTTTAAAACCTTACAAACTCTCATGAATAGTAATTTTAAGGGAGTTCAAAATAAACAAAATTCATAATCATTAATGTATAAGTCTGAAATATGTGAAAGCATAATAAAAGTTCATAATTGTATCCTCAACGCTTATACGATAGTTACATGATCATTTAGATTTTTAAAACCCTCCAAATCTCATGAACAACGTTTTTTATTTGAGTGCAAAATGAATAAGATGAATAATAATTATTGTAGAAGTGTGAAAAATGTAATCACTTGTAATGAAAAGCTTTACAACTTTCATGAAGGAGTCAACTCTGAAATTTAATATGTATATACTACTTTAGTATTATGTTTTACATTTTTTGGGTTAAATTATGTTTTTCATTTTCATTTTTATTGATTTAAAATATATTTTTCTTAACAGGTAACGGGTCGAATCATATTACCTGATAATATTAACAGGTTGATTTCGGGTCGAGTCGTATTACCCGTTTACTTTAACGGGTATTACACGACACGATCCATTAAGCTATCGGGTATGACCTGAAAACAACACTAATACGAGAAACACGACACGAATGCCAGGTCTAGTTACAACTAGAAGGGGAATGAAGGAGGATCCCTAATCAGACCAGCAGATGGGGCGTGAGATATAAAAGCAGAGAAACAAAAGAGAAAAAAGAGAAGATAGGCAGCAGCACCCACCAAAACAGATAAAGAACAACCCAAGACAGAAGGGAGAAAAAGGAAGGGCCAGAGCATAGTTCTGCAGTTTGTCATCGAAAAGTTTTTTCTTCTCCTTTTACTTTCTGTTTTGTTTGTCTTTGCTGCCCATTTACATTATGAGTAACTAAATTTCATAGTTTGGACTTGGTTGAAGTCCTAATCATGTTTCCTTGAGTATTTTCGATACACTTTTGTTACAAGACAATTTGTTGATGCTTTAGTGATTAATTCCAGTTTCGATTCCAATCTTAATGAGTTATTTTATGATTGATCACCATAGAATAGCCTTGTAATTGAGTTTGTTACATGGGTAAATTTGGATGATCAAGTCTTGTACCTATGCCGAGTAACAAGAGAACTAGTTACGGTTCTTGGGATTTGTTATCACGGATAACCGGAATAGATTCCATGTTCTAGGATTCGTGTGTTTGTCGATTTCCATTGTATTATGATTTCTCGGAGTGCAACTTAGTAGATACCATGCTAAATACTTCGAGAATGAAAAGAGTTAGTGTAGACACCCATGCCTAATTCATTGTTTAGGGAAATCAATAGCTCAAGGAGTAGATACCATGCCTTTAGGTTGACAAACATAAAGCATCAAAAATCTGTTTTGTATCATCGTGTGTATCGGTTGCTTAGGCGAAAAAGGTTAGAGATGGATACCAAAGTCCTAACCGTTGAAACATCATTTTCAAAACCCTTATTGCCAATTACTTTTATTTGCCTACGTTCTTTATACTGTGTTTTACTACTTTAAGACATCTCAAACTATTTGTTAAACCTGTATGTGCATATTTGCTAGTTTTTGTGAATTAATTAATTTAAATTGTTAGGAATCATGCTCTAGATACATATTAGTGCAATCTTCGTGGGAATGATCTCATGCTTGCTTTCTATACTATGAATTTGATCTTGTGCACTTGTGAGTTTAAAACGTGCGATTAGTAGCTTAATATTTAGGTTGTTAAATGCATAACAATACGCAGTAAGTTCTTCTTCGCCCTCTATTGAATTTGTGTCGATTTCACTTATCTTTGCTTCATTCCCACAAACTTATGAAAATAGGCTAATGCGTGGACTAAGGCAATACCTCTAAGTCATGTTGAGAATATTCACAAGTTGGATGCAGCTTACAAAAGTGAACTTGGATGCAAAATCCAATCGAAAATTCATTGTAAGAGAGGAACGCGGATCTGTAGAAGGTGCTGACAAGCAAGCGACGAAGCACTCCTAGGAGATCGCGTAGGACAACCTTACTGATAAAATGCGTTATCATGAAAGCAAGGTTGATG
Organism: Malus domestica; assembly: GCF_042453785.1. Taxonomy (NCBI): domain Eukaryota; kingdom Viridiplantae; phylum Streptophyta; class Magnoliopsida; order Rosales; family Rosaceae; genus Malus; species Malus domestica. The sequence goes on from NC_091663.1 coordinate 17,434,864, forward strand.
ACTTTAAGGAAATAGTGGCCAAGGTCAAAGCAAAACTAAAGTAGGTGTTAAGGAACTAAGATAAGGTAGAGCAGGCAGTGGCGACAGAGCGGAGTACATGGGATGCGAATCATGCCATTCTTTAGTTGGATTTAAAAAGACATCAACTGGAAGCAGAGCTAAAGGAATATGCCCATGTTGAAGCCCTTTAGCAAGCAAGGGATATGAATGAGGCGGAGCTGCTGGATATCTGTGCATCCTTCAAAAAGGCTTTTGAGTTGAAATACGTTAAATGTTATGACTGGGGTTACGTCACTGGTATTGTTAAATGGGACCATAGCGATGGCTGGGATGCTTATTGCAAGATGGCGAAGCTAAAAAAAGGCCAAATTTCTTATTCCTCCTAGCCCATCGGATGAAGTCATGGAGCTTAAGCAGTCCAAAGGAACCAGATCTAGTGCCGACTCCGAGGAAAAGTCTACAACAATTCATCCTACCAACTCTTAAGCTATCTCTAAGGATTTTTCTATCACGAACAAGGGTAAGGTTATTAATTCGCAACCACTTCTGATGATTAGTTTTAGTTTTTAGTTTTCAATGTCCTTAGACAATTTTTAGCTAGGAAAAAGGTTTGTCCCTTCCAAAATTGAACACTTCGCCTTAGTCACAAGACTTTGGCTATTTATGTTTATTTGATCAAATCTCCTTGCATAACTTTTTAATAAAGTAGTTATACTTAAATTTTTAAGCCTGTTTGATTAGAATACTTAGAACTTTTCATCCTTTGGTTCCTTGTCAATAAATATAGTTTAATCAGAGAATCTTTCCTAAGTAAACCAACTTCAAAGTAATGAGTAACAGAGCGAAACAGGAATGATTATAGGCCCAGGACAGAGCTTCGATAACATCGATTTAAAAAAAATGTTATCTCCCAAACGTAGTGCTTTGAAAAATTTTCACTCCAATAATTGGAGTACCACCCTACTCCACCACCAGGTCTAAAACCCATGAAAAATATTTTTCTCCGAACTTGCTTTAATGCATTGGTCAGATTACGATGAGGAAGAGACAAGTCGTACATGGAATGGTCTTTAGATTTTATTGTTAGTCTGATATGTTTGAGTTATCATGTTCACTGAGTATGAGTTTGCAAATACTTACAAAAGATTCCTCTAAGTATAAGTGCGGGGTTCCTCCTTTTAGCTCGACTTTTGTGCCTATTTGTTCTTTCACCTTGCTCCATTCCAGATCTAAGATTTGTTCTTTCACCTTGCTCCTGTTAAGTTCGAATCTCGCATCCATCCTTAGTGAATTTTAAACGAAAGTTCGTTAGGGACTTGGTCACTTGCATGTACATCGGAAACACCTTTGGAATCCTTTGGTCATACCCTATACATTGGACTTAAGCGTTTCCGATCATACTATATTTAGCCAACTTGACTTAGGTATTTTCGCATATTGGAGCTCCACTGGAATAAAATTGCTCTTAAAGATATCCTAGTCTATATGCCTCATTCAGACTTACTTACACACTAGATGGCAGCATAAGTGAGTTGACTTAAAATAAGATGGCAGTAAAAGTGACTTGCCTTAAAATGCTAGTCAGGGATGGAAATAATTGTACTCGAGGTCGGAGTTCAGAGCCACCACTCGGATGATTTATGGACCGTCCTTTCGATTATTCTCTCGAATAGTGTAGAGCCCAAGTTTGAATTGTTGGAAATGTGTCCTAAACCTATATATATGATGATACTTTATAAACATTTCACATGTTAAACTAAATAGTTTAATATAAGGGCAAAGATTATTGTTTGAAGCCGTCTGATATAAATGTTATACGCTTAAACATAAAACCTCAAGATTATGTAGTTAACAGAATGTGACCTAAAGCAGTTACATTCATGAGAACATCATAGTTATCTTATGGTAAGGTCCTTGATCTTTGACTATGTTAAAGGCACTCCATCAAAGGGTGTCCACGACATAGTTGGGGTGAAGCCATTTAACCATAGAGGTAGGTGAATGCGCAACAAGGGATCTCTAACCTTCAAACCGTTGAGGGAGAATGCTCTATGATATAATTAAGAATCTCTAGCCAGAGTATGAATGAGATTTAAGAAGTTGTTCCAAATCATAATCAAGGTAATCCTATAGACAAGAGAATCGCATTGGATAGTAGACATGAATAAACTATCAAACCAAACAATGTGATCAAGAGTATTGTATTAGAGAAAAACCGTATTGCAGTTGTAATCCCAAACTGAATAGGTTCTTCAACGTCGTTGGATTAGCTTGGGTAGTCATGACATACTGCTAGGTGTTACTCATGGTTTGTGTGCGACCATGATTTTCCAGGGCCGAGTAAGGCTGATCCGAATACTGTTACCTCAGAAGTCCGGTTATGAACTCACCTACTCCGGGCGGAGCTATATTAGTCGAAGCAAGATGCCACCATCATTCTACTCCGGGCATTAGGCGAAGCCCAAGTGACTCCGCTAGATGATCATGATTGTTCCTTAAGACACGCAATTTGATCTGGATATGGACTCGATCAAATCTATAAATATGGAGTCCCTACACTCTAGGGATAAGCGCGTACCATAAGTAATCATACTCCCAAGAGGATGCAATATCTACTTACCAGATATCCTATTGGATTCTCCCGGCTTAAAGTAAGGTTTCTATCCTAAAAAGGTATCTCTCACATGGTATAAATACACCCATCTAGGGTTCATCTACGATGACGCAATCTATACACTTGAATTCTCTTACCCATTGCCTAAGTCTCAAATCATTCACTAACTTGACCGTCGAAAGCCTTTAGCCAGCACACTTCCCCTCTCGGCCAAGGGTTTGCTTACGGTTGTTTACTGTTTTGCAAGTCGTTCCAAACTACACGGATTTGTGCTCAACCACCGATTACGAAGGTGTGCATATTTGGTTCCAATAGTTTATGGAAGCCCTGAAGATGTATAAACACTAAAGGGCGAATTGAAAGTAAGGTTCAATTCACAATTGATTAGTAAGAGTACTAATTACTCATTGCCGCGCTAAAAAGAACCTAATGAATTGCACACCGTGTGAGGTAATGATTAAAGGATATTATGAAGATGAGTAAGGACAATTAAATAGTTTAATTGTTTATGGAAATGATTGATTAATATGTTGATTAGTCAAATGAATAAGTTTGTTTTAGCCCTTGAATTAGTTTGGGCCTCAAGGCCCAATGGGATTCGAATTGTCATGCCCATTAACTTAAGTTGTATGACAACTTAATGACTAAAATTCAAAAAGCCCAAACAACTCATAATCTTGGGAAACTAGCCACACAAGAGAAGGATGAAGGAATGACCTTTTGGTCCAAGTTGCACACAAAAGTTGGTGAGTACAAATGAGGCATTATAGCCTCATCCCTTATTAGGGTTTCCAAGAAGAAAAGAAAGCTTTCTAAAGCCTCTCGCTTTCCTCTAAGAGGCCGGCCTTCCATAGGAGAAATAGCTAGCAATCTTCTTCTCCTAGGGTCACTCATCTTCTTCTTCATTCATCGTTGGTGTAAAAAGTTACAGATCTCCAACCTTAGGGACTTTTGGAGAATCCAATCAAGCTTCCAAATCCTAGAATCCAAGGAGCAATGATGCCAGGAATGAAGGCCCTCTCATTGGTGATTAGGATTTGCTTATGCAAAGAGGATTCAACAAAGGTATAAAGAAATCTCGACTCCATCTCTTTGATTTGAGTTGAGTCTTGGTTCACCACAACTACTAGGCTTTGAATTTCATGGTTTAAGTTTTGTTTCAACAAAGGTATAAAAGCATGCTTCCACCGTTAATTGTTAAATGCATGCAATATGTTGCTCTTATCATTGTGAGGCAACGTTCTCTTGAGACCAAATTGTTGGAAATGTGCCCTAAAACCAATCATATGATGATACTTTACAGACATTTCACAAGTTAAACTAATCTAGTTTAATATCAAGGGCAAAGATTATTGTTTGAGCCGTCTCATATAAATGTTATACGCTTAAACGATAAGTCCAAGGAATATGTGATTGGGAGAATGTGATCTAAAGAAGTTAGATTCATGAGACCATTCTTTCGTAGACACATCCTAAACGTTCCTGATCATAGGATTGCCAATTGGGCATTGACAGTCCGTTAAGATTAGTACGTGTTGTGTCTTCTCTCAGGGAGAGTGACTAGTCTCGAGTCATTGGTGTGTGTGACATCAAGACAAGCATATAGGTGCTCAATAATGAATGAGTCTACTGAACACGATCAACGAGGAGTTCTCATACTTATGTCACATGAGAACTCATGGTTGGGATAATGCAAAATAGTCCTTTGACCTGAGGCATCATAGTTGTCTTATGGTTAAGTCCTTGATCTTTAATTATGTCAAAGTCACTCCATCAGGAGGGTGTCCACGACATCGTCGGGGTTAAGCCACTTAGCCATGGAGGCAAGTGATTCCGCAACAAGGGATCTCTAACCTTCAAACCGTTTGGGGGAGAATACTCTATGATATGATTAAGAATCTCTGGCCAGAGTATGAATGAGATTTAGGAAGTCGTTCCAAATCACATTCAAGGTAATCATATAAGCACATGAATCACATTGGATAGTAGACATGAATAAACTATCAAACCAAACAATGTGGTCAAGAGTATTGTATTAGAGAAAGACCGTATTGCATTTGTAATCCTAAACTGAATAGGTTCTCCACCTCTTCTGATTAGCTTGGGTAACCATGATATGCTGCTAGGTGTCACTCATGGTTTGTGGAAGCCCTAAACGTGTATAATTACTAAAAGGAGAATCGAAAGTAAGTTTCAATTCACAATCGATTTGAAATGGTTTTAATCGCCCACTGCCTCGCTAAAAGGAACCTAATGGATCTTACACCGTGTAAGGTGGAGATTGAAGAAACAATGGAGATGAGTAAAAATAATTAAATGGTTTAATTATTTATGGCAACGATTAATTAATATGTTAATTAATCAAACGAATAAGTTCGTTAAAGACCTCGAGATAGTTTTGGACCTTAAGGCCCAATGGGCTTCGAACTTCAAGCCCATTGACTTAAGTTGTATGACAACTTAATGAATAATGATTCACAAAGGCCCAATTAGCCCAATAATACCCTAAGGCCGGCCATTTAGAGATGGAGTGAGTTTTGGACTTATTTACAAGTTTGCCACTCCAATGAATTAAGGTATAAATATGACTTTATAGCCAAAATTCATTTAGGGTTTCTTTTAGAGAATTGGAGAGAACATATCTCTCCCTTTTCTCTCTAAGAGGCCGGCCACCCTTGGAGGGATTAGCTAGTAATCTTTCTCCTCTAAGGTCACTCATCTCTTCTTCACATCTTACCTTGGTGTGGAGACTTAGAGGTTCTCTATTTTGAGAACTTGGAGAAACATATTCTTCCATCCAAATCCATGGATCTAAGAAGCAAGGAATGAAGGCCCTCTCCTTGGGTGATTAGCCTTTGCTTATGCAAAGAGGAATCTACAAAGGTATAATTTCTCAACTAACAAATGTTGTTTTAAGTTGAGTCAAGGTTCACCAATCTACTAGGCTTTGAATTTCATGGTTAATGTTTTGTTTTTAAGTGCATACAAGCATGATTCCGCCTTTTAATTGTTAATTGCATGCTATAGATGTTGCTTAAATGAACATGTTTTTCACAAAATTTCCTTCACAAATAAGATGGGTACTTACATGAGATGTAAATTAGTAAGTGTACTCTCTCATTATTATTTATAATAGCCAATATGATATTAGTGTGAGGTGGGCTTGGTAATAGTGAGCCTCCCATACCCTACTAAGTGTTTCCTCCAAAATTCTAGAATTCCTTTGGGGGATATGGAATTTGTCAAAATAGTGGGTGGTTTATTTGATTAAAAGACTCAATCAAATGGCTTAAAATCAATCAATTTATTTCGTTATGTATTATTTACCTATATATTTGCAAACACTATCCAAAACTTGACAAAGAAAGCCAAAAGCTTTAGTTTCCAAACTTGGTGTTACAATCCCATACATTGTCTTGAATGGATTGTGTGTGTACCCAAGTAGTCTCATCCTCACCATCTTCCTATTGATAATGTATCATTGGAAGAACATTATAGATATGTCTAACATAATGAGGATAACACAACTAGATGTGCATATTCCTTTGTTGAATAGACAGAGGAACTTAAGAAGTTAACACAAAGACATGGAAACTTCATGTGCCATTCTTTACTTACAAGTAGTTGTAGGAAGATATACGAGTTGTTTTGAACATCCCTTAATTAACATAAAAACTAGTGCTTGTTTCTTGGTTATATGAACAAGGAACTTTAGAATGGACACTTTATGTGCCATGATTCTTCACCCACAAATTGTTGTATGAAGAAATGACAGTTCCCTTGCACAATTCTTGAATATTTCTAATCTTGTTTGGAACAAGATAGTTGTTAAGGGACGATCCTGAAACAGAAAAAGATAAGGAAAATGTTAGTGCCCAAAACATATTAATATTTGTCACATTTAAGAATTGGAATATTAAACGCTTTATTACATGTCGTCGTGCCTCCATCCAATATGAGAAGGGCCTCGAACCCGCATGGTGGAGAAAAGTCTTCTTGTCCCAGTTGATCTTGTTGGCCTTCACCTTCTTCTATAGTTGTGATACTTAAAGAAAATATAACAAAAATTAATTAACATTAGTAAGAATTTAAAAAATTATAATTAATTAAGTCGTATATCTTAACATACATACCACACAGGAGTCCTCCTGAAAATGGCCGCAGAGCCATTCCCGGTCCTCTGGCCACTCCTCCAACTCCTACAGGCAACCCTCCAGGGGAGCGACCTCTGGATCATCAAATAATTCAAAACATTAGTGAAGGTCACTCTCCACTACTTGTAGCAGTCAGCGAATAGCCTATTTAGGTAAGTGTCCATGGACACGTTCATATTGTCTAAATTGTAGTTTGTCTACAATTTAACAAATATTATATTAAAATAATATTAAATATTACATACGTTTATAAATAAAATATATATACGAAATATGAAAACAAATACAAGATAGTTGGATAGTTACCGACAAATAACTGCACACCTTCTCCTTCACCTCCGTTAGCATCACTCACTAAAATTCCAGCCACATAGGGCAAAAGGTTTGAACAACGTGCGCAACGTCATAGACCAATGTGCTATGCTACTCCGGCGTAGGTGCGGCCCAATGCCGCTCGTCCTATCCAATCATAGTACTATCGTTGGTTACCTGCGTGACCTTCGCGTCTTCAACTGTCGACAAGGACATCGAGTGTTCTACTTAACTGCCAAAAAATTAAGAACATCAAACATATACTAAATATTCTACCCAAATTTCGCAGAACCCATATAATTATAACATTTCCCAAACCCTAACAATAATAAACAATATTTCATATCCAACCAACTATTGCAACAGTTGAATCACACAATTTGGTACCAAACACGCAATTGGAGAATGTAACTAATTTTATTGAATAGAAAATATTTTACAACTGAAAGAATAAGGAAATCAACGGAGTTTTTTATTTATTTTACCTGGCTACGAGCTCTCAGCCATAGATATGGATGTCGATGTCATGTTGGGGGTGCGGGGGCGCCCGGTGAGTACGCCACGCGCTAAGGTCAAATGCCACCGAAGACGTCGATGATGCCGACGAAGATGCAATCATCACGGCCCTATGACTAGAAATAAGACGAGATATCTACACAAATGCAAAAAATAATAAATGAATCATTAAATTACAAAAACTAATCCTAATATCCAAAAAATTATCCCAAGTCAAAATTAAGAAATTATCCTTACAGTACTAAGGAGAACTAAAATCTTAAATAGAAAAATGTAATCATTAACAGTAATTACTAACACCAAAATTACTAATTTCAATTATAATTTTTATAATGTCAATTACAATTTGGATTTTAACTAAAAATTATAACTGAAATTAATAAATTATCCTAAAATTACTAATTTGAAATAAAAAATATAACTAAAATCCTAAAACTTCTAATTTCAACAAAAATTATAATTCCAAATATAAATTATAACTAGGATAAATTACACTTTACCACCTTAGGTACAATTGCATACAACATCTTCAAAACATTTCACTTTCATACCTCACCTACTATTTTATTTCAATATAGTACATCCGTTACATTTTCCATCCATAAATCCGTTAAGAGCTGACGTGACTGCCATAGTTGTGCCACGTGGCTGCCAAATTTGTGCCACATGGGAAAAAATATATTTTTTATTCATTTAAAAATAATTAATTAAAAAAAATAGAACCCATCTTCTTCCCCCACCCCTTTCCCTACAACCTAAATCCCCCATCCCACCCCACCCCCACCTCCTCCGCAAACCCCCCCCACCCTACGCAAAACCCATCTTCTTCCTTATGTTTTTTTATGATGGGCATGGTAGATTGGCACTGCTGGGTTCCTCGGTGGGCTTGAAGGGCATTGCACGGCGGAGCACCGATGCTTCAACAATGGAGGGCATGGCAGATGCTGGCAATGCGAAATCAACGACTGCAGGTTCGATGGGCTTGGGTCCGACTCGTTCTAGTCGAAGAAGATTAAGGATCTCCTCGAGATGTGAGCTATGGCTGCCATTGAAGAGGAACAAAGAGAGAGAACTGCGGTGGGCTCACAGTGGAGAATCCGAGATATGAGCTATACAGCCTTGGACGAAGGAGGTTACTGCTGCGGTCAGGGGAGGGGGGTTGCGGGGGAGGTGGAGGTGGAGGTGGGGTGGGATTGGGGGTTTAGGTTGCAAAGAAGGGGGTCGGGGAAGATGGGTTCTTGGTTGGTTTTTTTTTTTATAACTTTTCTTTAAATAATTATTTTTAAATGAATAAAAATTTTATTTTTTCGCCACATGGCACAAATTTGGCAGCCACGTGGCAAAACTGTGGCGGTAAAGTGTAATTTACCTTTATAACTAAAAGCATAAAACTACTAATTTCAACTAAAAATATTGTTTCAACTATAAATTCAATATATACTAAAACTGAAAATCAACTAAAACACTGTTCATAAGCACAGTGTCGTTCCGATTTTACCCTTGCTTAGTTTGTGTTATTACAAGGTTGCCATTCTTTCTATTGAGTTCTTAGGTGTCGTTCTTTCTCTTCAACAACACAGTGATAAAACACTCTAGCAAGTCCAACTGGTTGCAAACTCCATCAAACCCTAGAAATCGTTTTGCTTTTTTGTGCATCCTACTTTTTCTCCCTGCTCCTTGTTTTCCCCAACCTAGAATCCTCATCCTTTCCCCGAATGAGAAATCTGAAATCCACAACCCAAAACTCACTCATAGTAGCCCCTGCCTTGCCTCATTCCTCATATCCTGATGGTTCATTCTCTCCATTTGATTCCATTTCGGTGAGTTCTTTGTGTTATAAATTCTTATATTTTGCGTATAATTTTGGTTTTTGGAATTTCGAATTTGTACCGACTTTGCTCTAATTAATTTTAATTTCGTCTGTTATTGTTGGGTTTGAGTAAATTTTGAACCTTTTGTTTTCGTTCTTAAAATTTTTGAGTTCTATCTGTTAAATATTTGTTAAAAGACCCGAATTATCTGTTCGAACAATTTGTATAGTCTATGAAAATTGAACAAAAGTCATATGATCCGTGATTTCTTCCTTCCTGGTCGACTATAAAACCTTCTGGAGCTTCATGGTGGTTGCATATCTCCTTCTCTCTGCTCCTCCTTAAAAACTGTGAAGATTTATTTACAGTTATGTATTTATGTTTCGATAATTGCATGTTAAAATAATGTTTTGAATTTGTGATTTAATGTAATTGGGCTTTAGAAATTTTTTCTTGATATGTCGAAGGTTTCATAATCGTGATGTTGAGAGAAAGAGAGCAAGAACCACATTCACATAATATATTTACTATAGGTATAGAAGCTCAGTTCTCCCATTTTTTGGCCAATTTCAAAGGCTCTGAATTGCTTAATTTTCTTTAAAAAAAAAAATTCAACTTCAGATATATATATATTTTTTTTTTCAATTTTCTGATTTTTGGTTGTGTTTCAGGGCATAATAATGGGAGTTGAGTAATGGAGTTGCTGCCATGCAATGGAGTATAGCAAGAGGCAGAGGACCTTTCACTCCATCTCAATGGATGGAGCTAGAACACCAGGTCTACAAATACATCCTAATGTGCCTATCTTTTCCACTATGCTCATCCCAATCAAGAAGGCCCTTAATTCTACATGATTTTTGACATTTTCAAAAGGAATTCCCAAGCCCAATTCATGTAATTTCTTCATTTTACTCAAAGGAAAATGATTTCCACACACTGTTTTTTTTTCTTATGCACGTTTTTTCTTATTTTGTTGCTTGATTTTTGCTTGATTTTATTTAATTCAAAAGCTAGAAATAAATCTAAATTTTTCATGCCTTCATTCTAAGTATTTGTCGATTTTCGTGGGGTTGTGTATGTGCAGTGGGATGATTCTCCAACACCATTGATCTTGAGCAGAACATGTTCACTATGAATTACAAGGATTTCATACGTAATGTATAGATTAGGGATACACTTGAACCTAGATAAGCAAGAAAAGCATACGGTTTTGCTTGACCCATCTAATCACATAATTGTGTACTATCAATTCAAACGTTGTAGAACCAGTTTAATGAAGTTGTAATTGGCTGTGTGCGTTTGTGTTCAGTGGGAGAGATTTGTTATTGAGAGGGTAAGCAGGCAAAAACAGATTGATAGTGTTGAAGAATGGGGTAACAGTTTAATTATGTGTACAATGAAGAATCACATATATGTTATTCTTAAAATGGGTTTGCAAATCACATATATGTTATTCTTAAAATGGGTCTGCACAAATTTTGCATAATATGAAGTCACCGTATATAAATGGTATTGCCAAAATTATTTCTTATTTTGTTCCTTTTTGTAAATAGGGTTGTAATATTTTCAAATGTATGTAAATAGTATTGCCTATTGTATATACATCTATAACTTTCTATATGTTTTATATGGTTTTAAAACCCGCAGCATCGCGCGGGGACACTTTCGCTAGTTATAACTAAATCATAAAATTAATAACTTCAACAACAATTATAATTAGAACTAAAATCCTAAAATTACTAATTTCAACTCAAATAATAATTTGAACTAAAATTAACAAACGTTTCCTAAACTTACTAATTTCAAACTTGAACTAAATCCTAAAACTACTAATACACAAATTAATAATTAAAACTAAAGTTATTAATTTACAACTAAAAAAGATATAACTTAACAAATTTAAAACAAATAATTTAAAACTTAAAAATGGTATAACTTAAATAATTTAAATTATGTAATTTAAAACTTGAAAAATCTGGAAAAATTAAAATTGAATCCTAAAACCCCCACCATGCCACTACAGCCACCACTTCCACCTCACCACACCACTGCTGCCACCCTTTTACCCTTGACTCATTACATACATGCATTTATCCAACGCTTTATTCTCCTTATAAAACAATATATAATTAATTTTGCAAGCGTGAATTTTTTCATAACCCAATCTGAGACCATTAAACAACTTCTTTTTATGATCTTTTGGCAAACAATTGTCCTTTGGAAGCATTCTCTTGAAAACCGCCAAAAAGTAATTAAAACATTGGTTCTGACTATACGATATTTTGTTTTGCCATGCATCAACTCCACAATGGTCGTGAGCACCGAAAAGTCTTCGCACCCCAGGTATAATTCTTGGTTGGCACTTTTTACTAGTTGTTCATATTGTTCGAAAGCTTCACTGTCCATGTGTGGAGTCATGTCATCTTCCCCTACTTAATTAGTGTTCGTCGAGGCAAATGGAAAACCATCATTTACAATACTCATAACTTGTTCATTATGATCACATTAGGTTCAACATTGTACACTCTTGTCATGTTTGAAGACGAAACATGACACACCCAGACCCGAAATGTCCACCTGGACATCGAATCGAGATGTGCTGGCTGACATAAGAAAGGTGATAAAGCTATAAAGTGTAGTGATGTGGAAAATGTGAATAAATTTAAGCCTAAAAGTACCTAAATGTAAGAGTGCACATGTAAGCGGGATTGAACCCAATTCACACATGATGTCAGAGCATAAGTAAAGTACATTAAAAGTAGGATAAGAATTATACCATGAAAGGTACTCTCTTACACCAAAATTTGCCAAGAATCCTTGTTGACACGAAAGCTCTGCAACTTAGACATGGAGGGGCGAAAAACAAGGGCGAGTGGGCCTAAAAATCAAGCTTTGTAAAACCTTTTTTGAAAATGTAATAACACCTCGCCGTAAAACAAGTATAGTTTCCAAACATAGCATACTACATATAGTATGAAAACACTTACCATAATCATTAATATTTCAAAAATACGGTAAATCACAATATTTCACATATAAAACGTATAACATCGGATGATCGTAATATCTCGCATAACAAACACATAATATCAGGTGATCATCGACATATGCTGACACACAAGCTCATGCAGAGATATTCTGACATGAACAGGATTGGTATAATCATGATTTATGCTCTAGAACTAAAATCAAGTGAAATGCGCATCACATACGAGTCATAATTGCCTATAGCAATCTAGGATAGGAACATGTATTATTAATATATGTATGAAAACTCAAATAATATATGTATTATATAAAAGAAAAGACCCACTCACAGATACTTGCGAGATCACATCTGTTTGAGCTAGGAAAGCCAAAGTCTCCGATAGTAATTGCACCAAAGCATAATATTGTCCCAGGCAATTTTCATAAAAAGTCAATGATCAACCAAAACGTCAACCAAACCGCATCGACGGTTAACTACGTTAAAACTTTGGAAATTCATTAAATGGATGTCAAAAACAGACTTAGGCCATCGAAATTAGCCTAGAAAGGTTTTCGAGAAAGTTTCGTAAAGTCAACACAAGGAATATTCCAGAGAATATTCTAAGGAATATTCCAAGAATATTCTAGATCCATTTTGGAAATGGGCCAGGCTGGATCCCAGGTTTGGATCCGGGTTTTAGATGTTTTTTTTGTTGCAGTTTGGGCTCGCATGTTGCACCTATCGGACCTAATGATGGAGAAAGCTGAGACGGTGCTTTTTCACCGGAATATTTTCTAGGCTCTATTTAGCTTCGAATCTCAACTAAAATTAGCCTATAAATAGTCAAATTGAAGATAGGGAGATAAGGAATGAGATTATACTGTCGTGGACGGAGCTAACCTAAAAAATGGTCTGAAACCTATGATTCTCAAAGGAAAAACTGGGAAATGAAAGGTAGGGTTAAATCTGTCGATTTTTAGTTAAAAAACAACCCAGATAGTTAGCAAAACTCATTGAAGACTAGAATAAGTTTGATTCGAAGCCAAACCTAAGAAATGAAATGTAAGGTTGAATCCTTCGATTTTTAGTTCGAAAACAACCCATATAGTTAGCAAAAGTCACTGGAGTCTGGAATAAGATTTATATTGAAGTTTACCTCGATTTTGTTGATTTCAAAGCCAAAATCGCTGGAGCGAATTGTTGGGTAGTCTCGGTTTTTCCCGTTTCTGGGTTTCGTAGAACTCATAGAGATGTTGAGGTTATGATGATGGTGGTGGTGGAGCTCGCCAGAGCGGCAAGTGGTGATCGTCGGCTTCTCTGTGTTTGCAGAGAGAGAAAAAAAATGGATGAGAGCTGAAGTAGGAAAGTTCTGGAGAGTCCCGAGAGTTTGGAAAGAAAAAGACACGTGGCAAAGATGGAGAGGAGAGCTTAGGTGAGGAGTGGGCTCCATGGGCCTAGAAAATTATTAAATAATAAAATATCCTACCATAATTTATTAAAGTAGCTTCACGTTCGTAGTTCCATAAAATCTCCATTGTAGTTCAGAATTCGATTATGCTTGTGCCCACACGTTCATAATGTCGAGTACTATACAAATACGCTAAAATAGTAGTTCACACACGTCACGAATTGATGGTCAACGAAAGTCAGCAACTCGCCTCTAGGGGTTGTTACAAAGCAAGGTCTAATTGTTCCCCATGATGATTCCAAGTAGTATAGGTCTCTATCATCCCATTTCTTACAAAATGAAACCGAACATTTTCAAATGTCTCCTTAAAGTGTTGTTACACCTCTTACACGGACACCAGATTCTAGTTGCACCTTGGTTGTGTGTAATTGCAAACTCAATAAAATCATTTTATCTCATCCAAATATTCATCTACACATCTATTTGGATTTTGTATCCATTGTCTATCCATATTGTGTACAAGCACAATAAAACGTACAATGATTACAACAATTTCAACAAGGTATTGTCACCTTATGCCTCCAGGAAGAGCCCTATCCTATTTGAGAATGTAAAATTATGTCATGTGATTACGGCTACATCATATTAGATTTCGACGTGGGAATATTTCAACAACATCTCTCTATAGATCTTTGAGTGCGCAACATAGATATAATATACCTATCTGGCACCCGAAGAACGAAAAGAGATGACACCTAAATTTCCACGTTCGAAACCTAATCTGTGAACCATAAACTACGCCCCATAATTATTGTGCATTCCCAAACTATCCAAATAATGGGGCAATTTAAGAATCAATTGGACCGCAGTCATGCTTTCTCATTCATGCGTGAAATCCAACTGATCCTCGAACGGAAAACTAAGTTTTTATTAAAAAGCACGTACGAAGTTAATTGTTATTAACTATGTACATCACGTACGAAGTTAATTGTTATTAACTATGTACATCACAAAACTTTTTTATCTGTGACGCACAAATTTGTTTACATACAAATAAATTAAATGACAACATAATATAAATATAATTTTTTATTTATATAATTAAAAAAACAGAAGAAAAAAAACGAAGAAAATAGCTCCAAAGTCATTCTCCACTGATCGCTACTCGTATACAATAGCCATATATACAACAAATTTAATGGCATTAGTATGAATTCACAGTAATACTTTCAAATACAAAATGAAATCGCCTACCAAATACACCAAGATAGATCGATTCACGAAGAGAAGATGGAGATTGAGATGGAGGGAGGATTAGAGGATGAAATTGAGAGAAAATGAGAGAGGGCCGCCAGATTGGACGAAGTCGATGAGCAAGGGGTACAGAGGCAGTTACTGCAAATTTATGTAGTTTATGCCTTTTTTCCCCTTCAAAATCTTGTGCAACGATTACCACATTCATCGTACAAATTTCGTCCCTATATATTTTTGCAACAACAATTCGTCGTGCAAGTTTTTATTAATTTTTTAATTCAATTTGTATTCCTTTAATTTATCCAAATAAAAACTCAAACCATATTATATTAACCAAATAATAATTAAACTCAAAATTAAATCCAAATACAAATTAAACAAATATTTAAAAATATCATCCACAATACATGTACTTAAAAAAAATTATTATTCATCCATAACTATTGAAAAATAAAATAATAACACTTTTACTCCGCTGGTCCATTAGGATTTCGTTGTAGTTTTGCATCTCACCCGACATCATGCTTCCACTCCCTAAAGTGTCCCTTGAAGATGTTATCGATCAACTTCAACAGCTTTGGGTCGGTTTTATCAATATCCTAATAACCCTGTTATGCAAAAAATAATAAATTAGTAATCACTCTAATATGCTATTTAACAAAAACAATTATTCACTAATCCGAAGTTACAAATAACCATTGCACCATATACTTCTTCATCTCCTCCAACACCATTTTTCAAGATGCCCACTCAGCAAAACAATTGGTCCTGTTGAGTTTTGGTTTCAATATTTGTTGTATATTTCATTATGAAGATTACAAGAGAGTGAAGGCAACTCTTATAGAGAGCCAAAAGAAAGCTACAATAGATTGTAGGATAACTACACAAACACAACCCCTAAAATCTGCCTTAACAAGTGGTAAAACAAAAACCAAATTACAAGTAAAAAAGTTTTTACAAGCAACTAAGAAAGGTTGATGTAAGGTGAATGACAAGCTATGGTGAGGATGACAACTCATAAGGTGAATGACAAGCTATGGTGAAGATGACAACTCATACATACAACCTATCCATACAAACTGGTTTCAATACACCCCCTCAAGCTGGATCAAGGGGATTGGTTGATCCAAGCTTGCACAGCAAACGCTGAAACTGAGTAGAGTCTAGTGCTTTTATGAATAAATCAGCAAGTTGATCGTGGCTGCGTGTGAACACGGTGTCTATCACCTTGGATTGAACTTGAGCACGAATATAATGGCAGTCAACTTCAATATGTTTGGTCATTTCATGGAATACTGGATTGGAGGCAATGTGCATGGCAGCTTGGTTATCACAATACAAGGACATAGGTGCCATGCTTGTGAATCCAAGCTCAGAAAGAAGACCTTTCAACCATATGAGTTCACAGGTTGTTGCTGCCATAGACCTATACTCAGCTTCGGCACTAGATCGAGCAATAACAGTTTGTTTCTTACTCTTCCAAGTGACAAGGTTCCCTCCAACAAATGTGCAAAAACCTGTTGTGGATTTTTGATCAAGGGCATTTCTAGCCCAGTCAGCATCTATGTAGGCCAAGATGTGATTTGATCCATTGTTCTTCATAATTATCCCCCTTCCTACTGAGCTCTTGAGATATTGAAGTATTCTCTTGATGATTTCCCAGTGAACTAGAGTAGGAGAGTGCATGAACTGACTGACTAGGCTAACTGAATATGAGATATCAGGCCTAGTAATGGTGAGATAAATAAGTTTTCCAACCATTCACTGATAAACACTAGCGTCCGAGAGAGGTTCACCTTTTTCATGCCACTGAAGTTTGCTAGCAAGGACTGAACTAAGCTTCGAATACCAAGCTCTAGGGGACTGTTTGAGACCATATATGGCTTTGTGAAGTCTGCAGACCTTGTTGGGTTCATTTTCTCTTAGATGACCAGGAGGCAACTTCATGTACACTTCTTCTTCAAGATCCCCATGAAGAAATGCATTCTTTACATCCATTTGGAATAAGGGCCATGCATTATTGACTGCCACAGACAACAATACCCTCACTGTGTTCATTTTGGCAACAGGAGCAAAGGTCTCCTTATAGTCAATGTCATATGTTTGAGTAAAGCCTTGAGCTACTAACCGTGCTTTGTGTCTTTCAATGCTTCCATTGGAGTTGAATTTGGTCTTATATATCCACCTACTTCCCACGACCTTCTTGCCATTTGGAAGATCCACCACACTCCATATCTGGTTGTCATTCAGAGCTTGAAGCTCTTTAGTCATAGCATCTTGCCACTTAGGCATGCATATGGCTTCGTGAAAATTCCTTGGTTCGAAAGTGTGGGACAATTTGTTAAGGAAAGAAGTATAAAAAGATGAGAGAATCTGTGATAAGAAATGGCTCCAGAGATAGGATGCCTTGCAGTGTAAGTAACATACTCTTGTAACCTCACTGGTGGATGTCTATGTCATGTAGGATTTCTTCTTGGTGCACTTATAGCTTGCTGATTTGGTTGAGCTTCTGATGGTCCAAATGAGCTTGGCACTGCATCAATTACACTCTCAGTGAGTTGAGAATTATCAGTGCTGATATGAGCAGGAGTGACTTCATGAATTTCTGCTGGAATAGGTAGTGGAAATAGGTCCATAAGATCTTCCATATTAGCATTAGTCTCCAACCCTTTGTGGAAATAAGGTGAATATTCATCAAATCGCACATCTCTAGAGACTGCCAGCTTCCCCGTGTCAGGGTTGTACACTTTGTAACCCTTTTGAGAACTGGCGTATCCCATAAACACACATTTAGCAGCTCGAGGGCCGAGTTTGTCACGATGAAGAGCTTGAATGTGCACATAACAAGTACAACCAAAGGTCCTGAAGTGAGACAAGTTTATAGGCATGCCCTTCATGACTTCAAAAGGAGATTTAGTATTCAACACCCAAGTTGGCAGTCTACTAATGATGTACGTGGCAGTGAGTAGGGCTTAAGACCAAAATTTCTTAGGAACATTCATTTGGATCATAAGTGATCGAGTCTTCTCCAATAAGTCTCGATTCTTTCTCTCTGCCACACTATTTTGTTGTGGTGTACCAACACAGCTAGTTTGATGCAAAATGCCATGATTGCTCAAGTAATTACTCATGTTATTGGAAGTGTACTCGGTACCATTATCTGATCTTAACATATATAACTTAGATGAAAATTGATTCGTGATTAGGTTGTGAAAGTCCTTAAAAGCATCAAACAAATCACTTTTAAGTTTTAAAAGATACAACCAGGTTACTCTAGAATAGTCATCAATAAATATAACATAATATCTATACCCATCAAAGGATTCCACACGAGAAAGACCTCAAATATCAGAGTGAACAAGCTCAAAAAGTTTACTAGTTCTAGAATTAGAGGAAACAAAAGGAAGTCTAGTGGCTTTTGACATTTGACAAGTTTCACACTCCGGTGTGTTTTTACAAAAAAAGGGAAACAACTTGGTCATCACATGTTCTAAGGGATAGGCAAGGTGTTGATGCCAGAGTTGGTGGTCCTGAACTTGACTTAAGTTAACACTGAGCTTTTTGACAAAATTGGGCTCCTTTGAGAGATAGTAGAGTCCATTCAAGAAGAACCCTTCACCAATCTTATTCTGAGTAACTTGGTCCTGAAACACAACATTGTGAGGGGAAAATATGGCAAGACATTCTAAGGTTTTTGTGATTTTTCCTATTGATAATAGCTGAAAAGGAAAAGAAGGTACATAGAGAGCAGTGGAATCAGTATGCTCACTTAGTAATCTAATATTTCCTTTCCCTAGAATAGGTTCCCTTTTCCCATTTGCAACAGATACATGAATTGGATCAATAGTTCTTTGAAAATCGTGGAGACTAGAGGGTTTATTAGTTATATGATCAGTGGCAGCAGAGTCAATAATCCAAAAATCATGTGTAACATTTGCATTAAGAGAAGTGGAAATGGCACTTATAATACCTGGAATATTTCTTTTCGATATGTTGTCCGAATCAGCCAAGAATCCAGCAAATTTCCCTAGCATTGCAATAGGGTTTTCAAGTGTCATTTCATCAGGTTCAGTGCTTCCTTGCTTCTTTTGAAGAAAAACAGCAAACTCGTTGATCAAGGACACAGGATTTGTTGAGAAATTGGACATCCCATCAGTTGAGGAACAAGCTGAATGAAATGCTTTTGGAGTGACTCCATCCTTCCCATCTTTGATCATCCTACCTTCCCTATCAAACTTAGGCTTTAACTTCGGATGAAAAATCCAACATTTTTCTCTCAAATGTCCCTTCATATCGCAATAAGAAGATTTCCAGTCTGTTTTCTTGCCAAGCACCCTATCACCAGTTGCTTTGTGATTTGTCGTGAAAATCCTAGCTTCAGAGTTGGATTTGGGCTCAACGTTCATCACTCTTCATCGAGTTTCCTCTTTCTGGACTGCATGACACACACTGGTAAAAGATGGCAACTCTTGAGTCATTAACAAATGACTACGCAGGTCTTCATACTCCGCTCCCAAGCTTGCTAAGAGTTGAAACACCTTGTCTTCATCAGCCCTCTTCAGTAGCACAACGGAATTAGTCGTGTGTGGACGATACATATCGAGTTCATTCCACATGGATTTCATACTTCCAAGGTGTTGAACAAAGGAGTGATCACTTTGCTTTAAACTAGCCACACTCTTCTTTAGTTGAAAGATGCGAACTGAGTTGTTTTGGCTGCCATACATATCTTTGACAGACTCCCATAGGAGAAGGGAAGACCAGGACATGACCAGCTGATCAGTAGCATGCCATGCATCGTAAGTTGGAGAAGTGGATTCTGGGGGCTCAGAGCTTCCATTGATAAACCCTAGCTTTGATCTTCCTCCTAGAGCAAGTGACACAGCTCCTGACCAAGGAAGGTATTTGAACTCGTTCAGTAGCACCGAGCAGAGTCGTTGATTTGGATTGTTCTCAACCCCTTGGGTTAAGTTTTGGGAAGAGGATGAGGCACTGTCGGCACTAGACACATTTTCTTCTGCTAGCTCGATCGATAATGAGGAAATGAAGAGGTAAAAAAAATTAACAGAGTCAGAACCCTATGGTTCAAGCTCTGATACCATGTTGAGTTTTGGTTTCAATATTTGTTGTATATTTCATTATGAAGATTACAAGAGAGTGAAGGCAACTCTTATAGAGAGCCAAAAGAAAGCTACAATAGATTGTAGGATAACTACACAAACACAATCCCTAAAATCTGCCCTAACAAGTGGAAAAGCAAAAACCAAATTACAAGTAAAGAAGCTTTTACAAGCAACTAAGAAAGGTTGATGTAAGGTGAATTACAAGCTATGGAAAGTGATTGGTGAATGACAAGCTATGGAGAAAGGTTGATGTAAGGTGAATGACAAGCTATGGTGAGGATGACAACTTATACATACAACCCATCCATACAAACAGATTTCAATAGGTCCACACCCCAATATCACGCCGAAGCATGGCGTGCAACTCTGACACACCAAATCCAGTTAAATTATCATACATTATTCGCTTATGGTGACCATCAACCCCCATTCAGACCCACACCCCAGCTTTCAAAAAAAATTTAAAAAAAATAAAAACCTAAGTCCACATAAAATTTAGTATTACCTTTTCAAGAGCCTTTTCCCTCGCATCCTTCAGTTGGAAGAGGAGCGAAATCGGCCATTGTCTCGAAACTTAAAACAAGAACATGGGATATGAGGGCGTTTAGGGAAAAAGAAGACGTGGGGAAATTTAGGGTTGTAGGAAAACCAATGTGAGAAAAAGTGAAAGTGAAATAGTGCTTTTAAAGAACCCGTGGGACATTGCGCGACAAAGATTTAGTCGCGCAAACTTCGTTGCAAGACCTTGCTCGACGAATAAGACGACTTCAATGCCCACCGACCTTTTCGAAGTTTCTTTGAACAACAAAACCTGTGTTGCACAAAGTTTACACGGAAAATTCTTCGTCACGCGCTTATTTGGCATCAAAAAACTTCATACCCACATTTTCTTGTCAGACTTTGCTGGACGAAGTGTTTGATTCGTCGAGTAAAGATTCCTTGCGCGACAAAATCCTTTGTCGCTTAAGGTTTTCAACATTTGCACGACTGATAGGAGTATATTTATGCGACTTAGTTAGCTTGTTTCTTGGCATTTATGTTGTTAGTTCGTAGTTATTTTAGTATTTTAAGTTATTTTCGTGTGTTTATAGGTCCAAAGGGTTAATGTGGCAAAGAAGTACATTTTGGAGCATTTTTGGGCATGGAATGGATAGCATATGCTTTTAGCAAAAGGAATGGACGAAATTTGAAGTTTATGCATCATCATCTCCCTATAAATTTTAGCACACTCATTTCACCCAACACATCCACTCATTACAACCACCCAACACATTCACCTACCACTACATCCACTCATTTCACCTAACACGTCCACTCATTTCACCCAACACATCCTTTCACCTACCACTACATCCACTCATTTCACCTAACACATCCACTCATTTCACCCAACACATCCGCTCATTACAACCACCCAACACATTCACCTACCACTACATCCACTCATTTCACCCAACACATCCATTCACCTACCACTACATCCACTCATTTCACCCAACACATCCACTCATTTCAATCACCCAACATATTCACCTACCACTACATCCACTCATTACCACCACCCACTACATCCTTGATAGGAGCATATTTATGCGACTTAGTTAGCTTGTTTCTTGGCATTTATGTTGTTAGTTCATAGTTATTTTAGTATTTTAAGCTATTTTCGTGTGTTTGTATGTCCAAAGGGTTAATGTGGCAAAAAAGTGCATTTTGCAGCATTTTGGAGCATTTTTGGGCATGGAATGGATAGCATATGCTTGGAGCAAAATGAATGGACGAAATTTGAAATTTGCGCATCATCTTCTCCCTATAAATTACCATTTTAGCACACTTATTTCACCCAACACATCCACTCATTACAACCACCCAACACATTCACCTACCACTACCTCCACTCATTTCACCCAACACATCCATTCACCTACCACTACATCCACTCATTTCACCCAACACATCCACTCATTATAACCACCCAACACATTTACCTACCACTACATCCACTCATTTCACCCAACACATCCATTCACCTACCACTACATCCACTCATTACCACCACCCACTACATCCTCTCCCTAGCCTATAAATATATCCATCCAAAGACACATTCGGCGGGACAGTTTAGGGAGAATGGAGGAAGACACATTCTGCCGCAAGGCAGAGTCTTTTCTTCTTAACCATTCTACACATTCCCACAACAAAAACACAATTCCATGCACCTTCATTTCCCTTTCCTTGCCGTGACCTCCATCCAACCTAAACACATTTAGCCATTCCCTTCCATATATCCATATGCATCCATCAAACCACACCTTGTGCCGCAACAAAGAGAAAAAGGAGAACCCTTGGACGTGCTTGTCATTCAAGTTGGATTGTTGGAGCGTTTTTAGCTGTTTTCATTCTTTTATTTTCAATGTCTAAATTTTTTTATCTTTGCTTTGTGAGTATGAGGAACAAAATCCCCCTTAGCTAAGGGGGAATTCAACGCCATGAACATTACTTGCAATATGAATTGATTACCTTCAATTGTGATTTCATAAGTTGTGAATTCAATATGTTTAACTGCTTGATTGATAACTTATTCGTGTATGTTAATTAAGAGTGCGCACTTAGTTTGCATGCATGAATATGATGCTAGAGTATATGGGAGTTTCACCTAATAGTTACAAACTTATATTCACAAGTAGTGGAGGTCGCTTATAAACGATCGCGTTAAATGAATTCTTGGCAGGAGTTTCATGCTTATCATAGTAACGAATGCCTCGTCAATACTTATAGTTTTCATAATGCTTAATGATCTTTAATTGTATCTTTATTGTGTTGTTCACGAAAAGGACTTTTGAAGAATGCTTGAATTGTTGTATGCGCTTTCCCATCCAATTCAATAAACTTAAGGAGAACTTGAAGGTTAATTTAAGCGGACTTAATTAACCTGGGGTGTTGAGTTTCATGATTTATCGAAAGAACAGCTGAAAATTGGTTTATATGCAAGTGTGTCATGTGTGGAGAAGAACCCTCTAGCTAGCCCATCATCCATAGTTTACCCAAATTCGTCCAAAATCTGTTTTAGTTTACAATCTGTTTGTTTTGTTTTCAAATTCGTCAAAATCCAATCCCCTTTAACTTTAAAGTGTTTTATTAGTCAAAATCTGTTTTGATTTGTGTTTTTAAGTGTCTTGAGTCAAGTTAGAACCTAATTTCGTCCAAACTCATCCCTAGAGTCAGTTTAGAGTCTTATTCATTGTTTTAAGCTGTTTTGAGTCTTTTAAACTAGTTTTGAGTCTTTTTAGTTTGTATTGCATCTTTTGAGTCTAGTTTGGTGTTTTAAACTTAATTTTATGTTTTTAAGTCAGTTTAGAGGTTATTAGCAAGCTCTCTTAATCTCCGGTCCAGAACGATCCCTACTTATATTCTTTACTACAATTGATACAAGAGGGTTTAATTTGTGTGTTAAGTAATTTTCGCATCAATCCTCTCCCTAGCCTATAAATATATCCATCCAAAGACACATTCAGGGGGACAGTTAAGGGAGAAGGGAGGAAGACACATTCTGCCACAAGGCAGAGTCTTTTCTTCTTAACCATTCTACACATTCCCACAACAAAAACACAATTCCATGCACCTTCATTTCTCTTTCCTTGCCGTGACCTCCATCCAACCTAAACACATTCAGCCATTCCCTTCCATATATCCATATGCATCCATCAAACCACACCTTGTGCCGCAACAAAGAGAAGAAGGAGGACCCTTGGACGTGCTTGCCATTCAAGTTGGATTGTTGGAGCGTTTTTAGGTGTTTTCATTTTTTTGTTTTCAATGTATAAATTTGTTTATCTTTGCTTTGTGAGTATGAGGAACTAAACCCCCCTTAGCTAGGGGGGGATTCAAAGCTATGAACATACTTGCAATATGAATTGATTACCTTCAGTTGTGATTTCATAAGTTGTGAATTAATTTATTTAACTGCTTGATTGATAACTTATTCGTGTATTTTTATTAAGAGTGCACACTTAGTTTGCATGCATGAATATGATGCTAGAGTATAAGGGAGTTTCACCTAATAGTTACAAATTTATATTCACAAGTAGTGGAGGTTGCTTATAGAAGATCGCGTTAAATGAATTCTTGGCAAGAGTTTCGTGCTCATCATAGTAACGAATGCCTCGTCAATACTTATAGTTTTCATAATGCTTAATGATCTTTGATTGTATCTTTATTGTGCTGTTCACGAAAAGGACTTTTGAAAAATGCTTGAATTGTTGTATGCGCTTTCCCATCCAATTCAATAACTTAAGGAGAACTTGAAGGTTAATTTAAGCGGACTTAATTAACCTAGGGTGTTGAGTTTCATGATTTATCGAAAGAACAACTGAAAATTGGTTTATGTGCAAGTGTGTCATGTGTGGAGAAGAACCCTCTAGCTAGCCCATCATCCATAGTTTACCCAAATTCGCCCAAAAACTGTTTTAGTTTACAATCTGTTTGTTTTGTTTTCAATTTCATCAAAATCAAATCCCCCTTTACACTAGTGTGAAAATATAAACATTATATCCAATCATATATGTATACGGTATTAGAGACATTTCACTGATGTTAATTTCTGTATTTCAACTACGCATGTTTTGTATTCTTCCTTTTTTTTTTTTTGGACAACGTTTGTATTCTTCACAGAACCGTCATTTTTCCTAAAATATTTTCTCTTGACGTGACAGAGCTTGTGTTTCATTCCTTTTGTTAATTTTTAATTTGTGACGATATGTGGGATGAACGCAGAAGATGAGCTTTGCTTTTTATTACATGTAAAAAGGGGATGTTGTTTAGGGTGGCCATATTACATAGATATTTCCTAAGAAGGACAAGAAGTCAAAACCTAGAAAAGTTGGATATGTAGGTCGAACATGTATGATAAGAGTATTAATGTATAAAAAAGTGATAGATGCTCTCACAGATCCTGATCAGCCACTCCACCATTTGGCTTGGAAACAAAATTAATAAGCAGTGCTTTTCTATTAAGCCATCAGCAGAAAATTAAGGTCATAGTGGAAACCAACTCAAATCCCACCTTTGCCTATTTTCCCTGCTTTCTCTGTTCATCGCCACTTCCTCATGTCCATTTTGTGTGGTTAGCGTGGACTATGAAACTCCGAGCCTTATAATAATGAAAAGGTAAACGACTTGGAAGTTGGTAATTTGCATGGGGCCACCTCCACTTTATATAGGCGCACCTGCATCCAGTAGCAAACTTGCTACTCTCAATTGAGTGGAATAAGAAGTGCTTAATTTGGTGAGGCTGCACATACGTGAGCGAATTATAACTGTCAATTGAGTGTAATAAGAAGTGCTTGATTTGGTGAGGTCGCGGATACCCGAGTGAATTATAACTGTTGATGCAATTGAAAGTAACAAGTTATTACTTATCAATAGTCAAACTGAACCTGTATGCACAGGGAAACTGATGCTAATAAAAACTGTACTCAATCATAAAGTTGGAGCTTATGAGAAATATGTTGTTATGTATTCTTCTCTCGGGGAGATACACACACACACACACACATATATATATATATATACACACACACACACACACACGTATTAAGGTTACATATTAAGGTTCTAAAAGATGTTAGGCGCTAGTCGGGCGGCGAGCTGGAGCCTAGTACCTAGGCGGCTAGGTAGGGCTTAGGCGAACTAGACGGATTTAAGTAAATCTATTATATTTCGTGTAAATAAGTGTACTTATATTTAAAATATATATATAATTTCATCATAAACTACAAAATAGAACGACATATATATTACCAAGTATGGTAACATAATTAAAATATGGGAAACAAAGATATAATGTGTGCCCATTTACGTATGCAACAAGTTTCTTACCATTTATTGAAAAAAATAAAATGCAAAATGAAAATTATTTATTTTCTATCTAAGTGAGTCGTGACCTAGGCGGTTCTGAATGGGCTAGGCAGGTGCCTAGGCGGTCTAGGCGGGCGCCTTAACAAGTATAGGTGCCCTTTCTTAATGTTTAAACGCCTAAACATTAATCAGGACGATGATCAGCCGCCCTACCCAGGCGGCACTAGACGAAAATTTTTAGAACAGTTTAATATATATATAATAACTTATATTTTATTTATTTATTTATTTATAGTAATAACAAAAACAACCACCATGAACTAAATTACTTGATTTTGAATTCTTTATTATGGTTACACTGCGCATAGTGACATCATGATGACATCTTGAACCAGAAACATGCATTGTTGAGAAAGATTATAGGGCAATCCAGAATCAACATGACAGTAGATTTTATTACTTGAAAGAAAATAGAACTCAATATTCTTTTTATTTTTTATTTTTTATTTTAGTTAAGGCTACGTGAGGACACAAATGGAATTTAGCTGCAACTACGTATGAAAAATTAGTGCTTTACCACTTGCTAGAAGCTCCCACATACTCTGAGATTTAACTAGCTAAACCCAACCTTAGATAACGAAAACATAAATGCATTACTATGTCAACAGATTATGCCGCGTCTAAAAGTAATTATACTTTTCAAAACGTGTAACTAAGAAATATCTGTAAGTTGCAGTAAGTAAATCTTCCAAAAGCTCTACTAAATTTTATCACTGATATGAGAGCACGCTCCATTTACGTTTCGTTTTAAAGTTGCTAATTGTATTGTTCTGAGTTCTCACATGGATCAGTAAATTGTAACTTTTTTATTAAGTCCTTCTACTGATCTATTACCAGAAAATGAAGTCCTACTTATCTTTAGCAATGATAAAGTTTGAGAAAGCTAGTATATATAGGACAGATTGCCCCATGAAGGTATTAAAACAGCATGTGCTCTTTTCATTTTTCTACTAATGCCGCTATATTATAATCAGGGAATATTTAGTCGAATGAGGATTTGGGTCAATTTAGGATGAGTGGCAGATGAAATCTTTGGTTCAAAGTAAATAGATTATGTGGCAGGGTTGCATTTTAAAAAGTCTGAAGTTGTGTTTAAGTTTGGACGGCTAGTTTTCTTTGACAGCTTCTAGTGGTTTCTCTGTGTTGATTAATTATTCAATTCTACCTTTGGTAACCTTCCTTTTTGTGTTCCAATAACTTTAATGTTTGAACTTTACTTTAGCAAACAAGTGAGTCTCTATCGCAATCTGCTCATATGTTTTTGGCCTGTTATACAAGTCAAATCAAGTTTTTGTTTGCTTTTATGCCCATTTGGATCGTTTGATACCAAGTTTGAGTCCAGATATGTATTGTTCTACAGGTTCTTCATGGCTAAATACCACGAGTTCTATGAGGACGCGGCTTCGGTTGGTCGTGGCAATAACAAGTTTGAGTCCAGATCCCTATAATGTTCTCCAGTTCTTTATGGCTAAATACGTTGAGTTTTATGGCGACGCAGCTTCGGTTGGTGGGGGCAATCAAGGTTTAGGATTATATGTTAATTTAGGTATTCAGTTATTGTGAGTGGTATGAGCTTGGTTTTGATGTACAATTTAAGTTTATCTAATGAATATCGTTTCCTATAAAAAAAAACTTGTGAAAAAAATTTGCTTACTTGGAATCATCAGATTTAAGCCAAGTAAAATACATAAGATTAGTTGAAGGTATGAAAATGAGTTTAAGGGAGAACCAGGCCGTCTTTGAGATTTCGGAGACTATGTGCCAAATTTATAAAATGGTCGCTCCTTAAGATAGTTTTCCAAAAAAGTCGGGCACAAGAAAACAATAACTTAAATGAAAACAAACTTTAGGGCTCACGGATTATAAGTTTACAAATGTCATTAAATAATAAGAAAAAATAGAGTTACAAACATAACCTTCACCACATAATCTAAAGCAGTACAATCTTAAACAACCAAACAAGAAAAAAGCTTAAATAACTCTAACTTTAAAGTTTCACTTGAATATATAGCATTATTATGTAATAAAATTCAAAAAATAAAATAAAATCCTTTTTAGGGTGTTGTTTCAAATATCTCATTGTGCACTCTAAATTTTTATATTTAGAAAGAAAAAATATACACTTATAAAGAATGCACAATGAGATTTTTAAATGCTAACAAAAACTTTTAGGGGGCCTTTCAAACTTAAAACCCTATGCGATTTCACCATTCGCTCCCTCAAAGCCGCCTCCGGAGAGAACCCCAAGTTTTCTGTTTTCTTAACTCTATTATATGCGTAGGGCACTTAGCTAGAGTATATTTACTTGATCTGGTAAATATGCGTGCATTATGTATTGTCTTTGTTATATTATGATTCTTTTTTTTTTTAATGATAGATTTGTTAGATTAGATGTTAGATTAAGGAGCTGATAGGATTTGAACTCATATCATAGTGCAAGGACAACATTTATCTCTATCACTGTGGGAAAGGGTCACTTGCTTATATTATGATTCATTGAATGACTGTTGTTTTTCTTACTCGATAAAGAAATTAAAAAAACGGTGGATGGGTATGTTAACCAAAGAAAATTGAAGAGTTTGATCCCATCAATTAATTTCTCAAAGTTCAACTGACATGCATGTGTGCTAATCATATCTTAGAAGAAAAAAGTGATCATTTTGGTTCTGATCCCTAATCAACCTAGTTGTTAGAATGAAACTTTATTTGTTTAAATAGTTTGATCAAGGTCTCTAGCATCATTTCAGGGATTTAGCTCATGCATTTATGCATTCAATATCCCATAAGTTATGAAATTTAAACAAATCCAAATAATATTGATACAAATATAACAATTACGTAAAAATCAATAATAGAGTAATTTGTTCTTCACATAGTTCTAGCAAAAAAAAAATTAAAAAAAATATTTACCCACGTAATTATTAATAAGGAAAACTAATGAAAATGACTTGAAAACTTTGAGTTTTAACGATAAGGACAAAATAAAGGGTAAAGTGAATAGTACCAAGATTAACTTTTTAGTGTAAAAATATGGTTTTTCATTAAAGTGAACAATACCGAGAGTTTTTCGTTAAAGTTCCCTTATTAATATAGTGTAAGTAATAACTATTGATATATTTTAAAGCATAAAATAAACACATATAATTAGCATGGGTACGTTCATAAATATTGGTACAAATTAAATTAAAAATATGGGTACATATTAAAATTCAAAACTATAGGTACATATAATTAGCATGGGTCCATTCATAAATATTGGTACAAATTAAATTAAAAATATAGGTACATATGAAAATCGACACACCCCGACCGAGATCAAGGCATGCAGGTCGTCACGTAAGAGTGACGTAGCCATGTGCACAGTGCGGAAGCGATAATGATAAGAATTGTACGAATAATTAAAAACCGAATTACTAGAGTGCACTACTAAACAGATAGTGATAGGAGTTAGTTACAACAGTAAACACTCCTAATCAGAGCATAAAGTCTAGGTGCAGTCCAGTAGGACAAGTACTAGTTATATAGTACCAGGAATGTCCTACTATTATTTAGATAAGTCAGAACCGCCGACGTCCTCAAGCCACCAACAGCAAGCTTACTTAAAACATGGAGGGGCGCAAAACAGAACACGTGAGTGGGCAAAAACAATTGTTTTACAAAACCATTTCATTTATCAATATACTAACCCCTCGCTATAAAACATGTATAATTTTCCCAGAAGCAAGATACAAGCATATACATACATACATACATACATACATATATATATATATACATATATATATATATATATATATATATATATATATATCTGAAATCATAACAATTTAATTCATGCTTCACATGATCATATTCATATGTATGCCATGCCAAAATATAACAAAGTAAACAATCCATGTAAGAATGATTTCATAGAAATATGATATGTTAGCTGGAACCCCTGTGGTAGTCTGTACGGCTGAATTCATAGCTCAAAAGTAAATCTAGCCGGAGTCACTACAATGACCTATACGGCAATATACTGCACATAAGTCGGAACCACTAAAAAGGGGTCTGTACGACAAGATTGGGTGTAATATAATTATGCTTAATTCTATTCTCTCATAATAGTCGGACGATAAATCCCTAGTCACCTACTAGTCGGAACCATAAATAAGGTATGTACGATAAGACTGTGCACTTAAGTTGGATCCAATATAAGCATATAGTGCAGGAGGTGACGTAAATAAGTAGGTATGTACTTCATATGTCTGGCTAAATCACAATCACCCTAGGTGCAGTTTTATGAGCTCAACATTATTCAATCACATATCACATCATCGATGATTCACATAATCAAACATAACTTACCTGAACTTACATGTGCCTCCACAGCACCACATTTATATATATATATATATATGCAACCATGAAATGCATATTCAGAATATAAAAGCATTTGGCATATTATTTCAAAGCATACTTTCCTTAAAAGTGCATTTCTGGGAAATATATCAAGTATATAAATATATACTGAAAACAAAAGCCCACTCACTAGTATGTCGAAGGGTCGTAGCCCCCGAGTCGCCTGTGGATATGCTCGTCCTCGGGATAAGTCTCACCTATATGCGAATTAACTATAAAACAAAGTTATTTTAAAGCACATAGGCAAAACTAGCTAATTTATCCAACGAACCACCCCGAGCCTCCTTAGGACCTTCTAAAGCTCTCTATGAGCTTGAAATTCCCTGAAATCAACATATTTACGTCCACATAAATAGTGACCAAATCGAGGCTAGGGTTTCCACGTGAAATCGAAGGTTTCCTTACCTGAAATTGATACCTTTGAACTCGTAGGGTCCTCACGAACACAATGGTACCACTTTCTTCCTCGATCAGTGAGGTTTGAAAGGTCTTTTGTGTTTGTCCGTACAAGAAGAAGGATAGAAAGAAAGAGTCTGAGAGATGAGAGAGAGAGCACGGGAAGAAGAGAGAATGAATGAGTGTGGTGTGTGTGTGATCCACGTGGTCACCAATTCAAGACCACAAAACAACCTCTAAGTATCAATATGTCACACATACACACTACCATTTTCTCGTCCAAGGATAAAGCTATCATTTTACATCACTGATAAATGAATTTCGGGACAGGCTGTGACAATCTCCCCACCTTATAAAATTTCATCCTCGAAATTATACATAACAAATACATCCAATAATAATCATAAAATAAGCGTGGGTACATCTCTCTTATCCGATCCTCTGTCTTCCAAGTAACTTCTTACACTGAATGATTTCTCCATAATATTTTCACCAAACGTACGGTCTTGTTCCTTAGTTCCTTATCCTTCCAATCCAAAAGAGTCACTGGTTCCTCATCATAAGTCAAATCCGGATTAATTTCCAAAGGTTGGGGAGGAATCACATATGAAGGATCTAAAACATAATGTCGAAACATCGAAACATGAAATACCTCGTGCACCTTAGACAACTCTGGAGGCAACTCAAGCATGTAAGCAACCTCACCAACTCGCTCGGTGATCATATATGGTCCAATGTACCTAGGACTTAACTTTCCTTTCTTTCCAAATCGTACAACACCTTTCCAAGGTGATAGCTTCAGGAATACCCAATCGCCTACATTATACTTCCAATCAGTGGCATGTTTGTCTGCTAAGCTCTTTTGTCGATCTTGGGCCACTTTCAGGTTAGACTTAATTACCTGAACATTTTAAGTAGTCACATCCACAATCTCAGGGCCCACTAAAACTCTTTCGCCAATCTCTGACCAACATAGAGGCGTACGGCAAGATTTCCCATAAAGTGCCTCAAATGGTGCCATACCAATGCTCGAATGATAATTGTTGTTGTAAGCGAACTCCATCAAATCCAAACAATCATGTCAACTATCACCATACTGTAGCACTGAAGATCTTAACATATCCTCTAATGTCTGAATGGTCCTTTCAAATTGTCCATCTATCTGAGGATGATATGCCGTACTATAAAGCAATCTCATACCAAAAGTTTCCTGGAATGCTATCCAGAACTTGGAAGTAAATCTAGGATCCCGATCCGAAATAATATTAACTGGCACACCATGATACTTAACAATCTGTGATATAAATAACTTAGCTAATCGGCTTAACAAATACTTCTCCCTCACTGGAATAAAATGCGTTGACTTCGTAAACCGATCAACTACCACCCAAATGCCATCATAACCATTCTATGTACGAGGGAGCTTGTACACAAAATCCATAGTAATATTTTCCCATTTCCACTGTGGGACGGGAAGTGGCTGCATCAACCTAAATGGCTTCTTCCTTTCAGCTTTAACATGTTGGCAAATGGCACACCTACTCACATATTCGACAATTTCTCTTTTCATACTCGGCCAATAATAAAATGGTCTAATGGTATGATACATCTTAGTGCCTCCTGGATGCATCGCATATGCCGAAATATGTGCTTCATCCAAAATTTCTTTCTTTAATTCTGCATTATTCGGCACATACATCCTGCTTTCCTGCATAAGCATGCCATCAGTTTCTTGAATCCAAAAATCTTTCTTTTTGCCTTGTTTCCTTGCTTGAATTATTTCTTGGGTCTCCTCATCAATCATCTGAGCCTCAAGCACATGATCAATTAAAACTGGCCTAACCTGAAAATTAGCAAGCAAGGCTTCTTCTCGATCTTCCACTCCTAGCTCCACTCCAATGGACCTCAAATCTGCTAAGAGAGGAACATGACAATCATAGATGGCATTAAGTCTGGCTGGAGTGTTTCTACTAAGTGCGTCTGCCACTGCATTTGCACGACCAGGGTGATACTCAATCGTGCAATCATAGTCACTAAGTAACTCAATCCACTTTCGTTGTCAAAGATTAAGATCTCTCTGAGTAAACAAATACTGAAGACTCTTATGATCTGTGAAGATCTTACATTTCTCACCATAAAGATAATGTCTCCAAATCTTCAGAGCAAAGATGATTGCTGCTAATTCCAAATTATGTGTAAGGTAATTCTTCTCATGATGTTTCAACTGTCTCGAAGAATAAGCAATCACCTTACCATGTTGCATTAATACACAACCCAAACCATTCAGAGAAGCATCACTATAAACCTCATAATTACCGCTATCATCAGGGAGTGCTAAAATAAGTGCATCAGTGAGATAGTACTTCAGCTACTGGAAACTTTGCTCACATTTATTATCCCACTCAAACTTAACATCATTTCGCGTCAACCTCGTAACAAACCGTCTATAATAGTCTGTTAAGCCAAGAAAACTCCGTACTTTGGTGACGGTTCGAGGTTGCTCCCAATTCTCCACAGCTGCCACTTTCTGAGAATCCACTTGAATGCCTTGAGAAGAAATGACATGTCCCAAAAATGCTACTTGATTAAACCAAAATTCACATTTGCTAAACTTAGCATATGGTTAGTGTTCCCTCAAACTGCTCAACACCAACTTCAAATGTCTAGCATGCTATCGTCAATGAAGACAATAACAAACCTGTCCAAATATGGCTGGAATACTCGGTTCATCAAATCCATAAAAGTTGTTGGTGCATTAGTTAACCCGAATGGCATCACAAGAAACTTATAATGACCATATCGAGTCCTGAATGCAGTTTTAGGGACATCTTCATTTTTAATCTTCAACTGGTAGTAGTAACCCGACCTCAAGTTTATCTTAGAAAATACAAAGGCACTTCTGAGTTGATCAAACAAATCATATATACGAGGCAATGGATAACGGTTTTTAATGGTTACCCGATTCAATTGCCTGTAATCAATGCACAGCCTCAAAGTTCCATCTTTCTTCCTCACAAATAAAACTGGAGCTCCCCAAGGTGAAGTACTTGGCTGAATAAAACCTTTATCCACTAACTCTTGTAATTGTACTTTCAATTCTCTTAATTCAGGAAGAGCCATTATGTAAGGAGTCAAAGATATAGAATTCGTACCTGAAAACAAATCAATAACAAACTCCACCTCTCTATCTGGCGACAATCTAGGCAAATCCTCAGGGAATACATCCGGAAAATATATGACCACATGAACATCCTTCACACTACTAGGAGCATCATCATTCAACACCACATGAGCCAAATATCCCTAACAACCTTTCGACAACAATCTTTTTGCTTTCATGGCTGAAATAATACCATGCCTCACCCCACTAGGCTTTCCTACAAATGTAACTTCAGGTAATCCAGGACAATGAAATGTGACTGTCTTCCCATAACAATCTATCTTGGCACAATTATAGTTCAACCAATCAATGCCTAAAATTACATCAAAATCCATAATATCCAACGGCATAAGATTAGCCGGCATAATAATATCCTCTACTATCACTGGACATCCTGGATATACCCGATCCAAAAAACATCTATCCCCTCTAGGCATAGAAAATTCTAAATTATATCCTAGAGGTGTAGGATGAGGTTGTGTCACTTGAGCAAATGTATGAGAAATAACAGAATGTGTAGCACCACAATCAATCAATACTCTAGCAAAATGACCAAGAATATTTAACGTACCCATGATTAAATCTGGATTATTCTGGGCATCTTGCAGTGACATGTTGTGGATACACCCCTGATTCTGATGTCGTCCACCGCGACCTCTGTTGGCATGAATACCACGTCCCTGCCTATGTTGACCCAACTGCCTCGAAAATCCTGCACTACTAACAACAATCTCTCCCTGCTGGGATTGTCCCCCTTGGTACCACTGAGATCCATCGGCTAAATGTGGCTGATAAGACATGGATCTTCCATGATATTGAGGATACCCACTCTGATACTGAGGATCCTGAGAGTACTGCTATTGTCCTGAGGTGTAGGGAGCGACGTCGCCCTGGTAATGGTAGGCACCTCCTCGCCCTGTCTGAGTGTAACCACCAGATCCTAAAGCTTGCTAGGTCGATGCAGGTGGTGAGAATGAAGGCTGCTGGGGTCTCTGCTGATTTTAAGGGCATTAGGCAGCCCTATGACCCATCTGTCCATAAGTAAAACATCTATTGTTGCCTTTCCTACACTCTCTAAAATGCCGATTATTACATTTGCGGCATAAGGGAGCACCAGATCCACCTGAACCACCAAAATCTCTTTGTCTCTGGAACCTCAGACCTCT
This sequence comes from Malus domestica, assembly GCF_042453785.1. NCBI lineage: Eukaryota > Viridiplantae > Streptophyta > Magnoliopsida > Rosales > Rosaceae > Malus > Malus domestica. The sequence continues at coordinate 17,470,063 of NC_091663.1, forward strand.
AGTGAATCTACCACCTCTCCTCTTTATATTAGTACTTAATCCTCCACTAGAAGAGTTGGAACTACCACCACTTCTCTTAAAGTTCTGGGCCTTGCGGGGTCCCTGAAATGTTTGCCCTTTTCCTTTGTCATCTCGTCTCTGGCCCCCATTATTTCCTTCCTCATCCTCACTTTCACTGGGCATGTTTTCTGAGGCCTCAATCCTCAGTAGAATCTCATAAAACTCCTAGTAAAAGGCACAGAGAGTCGATGTCGCTATAGAACGCCATTTCTTCTTAGTACCCAAACTGAAACGACGAAGCATCTCTACCGGATTAGCAACAACCTCCGGATCATATCTCGACAGATCAGTAAACATCCTGTAATACTCATTAGCGGACATCTTTCCTTGCCACAGATGAGTAAACTCCTGTTTCTTACGATCGATATATGCAGGAGGAATGAACATTTTTCGAAACATCTTCTTAAACACTCCCCAGTCCACAATCTCTGCTGGGGTCAACTGGTAAGACTCTTGCCTCCACCAGGATGCAGGTTGTTCTCCTAAAAAACCAGGTAGTCATCTCGACCCACCTATTAGGAGGAAGATTCCATTAACTCTACATCACCTCAAAGGTCTTCTCCATAAGATTCATCCATTTTTCTGCCCCCTCATGACCTTCATTTCCCATGAAGTGGGTCAACTTCAGATTATGAACTGTCTCAAGAGGTGTCCTCTGATGAGTACAGAATGCTGTCTGAATGGCAGAAACTATAGCTTCCCTTAATTGAGCAATATCGGGGAAATTAGATTCAGCTGATTGACGGGGCTTTCTACGAGGCGGCATAGTTCAGACATAAGACATCACAAGGATTAGAACATTCAAGAATTATACAGGATTGCTAAACCTAGGCTCTGATACCAAACTGACACAACCCAACCAAGATCAAGGCATGTTGGCCGTCACGTGAGAGTGACGTAGCCATGTGCACAGTGCGGAAGCGATAATGATAAGAATTATACTAATAATTAAAAACTGAATTACTAGAGTGCACTACTAAATAGATAGTGATAAGAGTTAGTTACAGTAGTAAGCACTCCTAATCAGAGCATAAAATCTAGGTGCAATCCAGTAGGACAAGTACTAGTTATACAGTACCAGGAATTTCCTACAATTATTTCGATAAGTCAGAATCGCAGACATCCTCAAGCCATCAACAACAAACTTACTTAAAACATGAAGGGGTGCAAAACAAAAAACGTGAGTGGGCACAAACAATTGTTTTACAAAACCATTTCATTTATCAATATACTAACCCCTCGCTGTAAAACATGTATAATTTTCCCAGAATCAAGATATAAGCATATATATATCTGAAATCATAACAATTTAATTCATGCTTCACATGATCATATTCATATGTATGCCATGTCAAAATATAACAAAGTAAACAATCCGGGTAAGAATGACTTCATGGAAATATGATATGTTAGCCGGAACCCCTGTGGTAGTATGTACGGCTGAATTCATAGCTCAAAAGTCAATCTAGCCGGAGTCACTACAATGACCTATACGGCAATATACTGCACATAAGTCGGAACCACTAAAAAGGGGTCTGTACGACAAGATTGGGTGTAATATAATTATGCTCAATTCTATTATTTCATAATAGCCGAGCGATAAATCGCTAGTCACCTACGAGTCGGAACCATAAATAAGGTCTGTACAACAAGACTGTGCACTTAAGTTGGATCCAATATGAGCATATAGTGCGGGAGGTGACGTAAATAAGTAGGCATGTACTTCATATCTCTGGCTAAATCACAATCACCCTAGGTGCAATTTTATGAGCTCAACATTATTCAATCACATATCGCATCATCGATGATTCACATAATCAAACATAACTTACCTGAACTTACATGTGCCTCCACAGCACCACATTTATATATATATATATATATATATATATATATATATATATATATATATATATATATATATATATATATATATATATGCAACCATGAAATGCATATTCAGAATATAAAAGCATTTGGCATATTATTTCAAAGCATACTTTCCTTAAAAGTGCATTTCTGGGAAATATATCAAGTATATAAATATATACTGAAAACAAAAGCCCACTCACTGGTATGTCGAAGGGTCGTAGCCCCCGAGTCACCCGTGGATACGCTCGTCCTCGAGATAAGTCTCACCTATATACGAATTAACTATAAAAAAGTTATTTTAAAGCACATAGGCAAAACTAGCTAATAACTTCTCATACATTGCTCAATTTTGGTATTTGAATATACCAACGTGGCCTACACAACCTCACGAACATCATGATATTTTTAAAATAATTTTTCTGTAACTCACGCGCCCTCACGGGCAGGGGAGGGCACGGCCTCACGCGCGGCCCAAGCGCAGGCACATTGATGGATTCCCTAACTGCCATTAGGGAATATTCCGTTAAAATCTAACAGATTTTGTTAAAACTAACTGACAGCGACAGCATATTCCATCCAAACTGACGGAATATGCCGTCATCTTCTCCGGCGAGTCGCCGGTCGCCGAAAAACTGGGTAAAACTTTAAAACGTCTATTCTCACTCGTTTCTTAACCAAAACTTATGAAATTTGAACCATTGGAAAGCTAACAACATGTAGAATCACATTATACCATTTTTAAGCCTTGAAATCCACTAGAATTTACCTGAGGAAGCTCAATAATCTGGTCAACTTCGAAACTAGCTATCCCGACGTCCAAATTTATCCAACGAACCACCCCGAGCCTCCTTAGGACCTCCTAAAGCTCTCTATGAGCTTGAAATTCCCTGAAATCAACATATTTACGTCCACATGAATAGTGACCAAAATTGGGGCTAGGGTTTCCAAGTGAAATCAAAGGTTTCCTTACCTGAAATTGATACCCTTGAACTCGTAGGGTCCTCACGAACACAATGGTACCATTTTCTTCCTCGATCAGTGAGGTTTGAGAGGTCCTTGGTGTTTGTCGGTACAAGAAGAAGGATAGAGAGAGAGTTTGAGAGATGAGAGAGAGAGCACAGGAAGAAGAGAGAAGGAGTGAGTGTGGTGTGTGTGTGATCCACGTGGTCACCAATCCAAGACCACAAAACAACCTCTAAGTCTCAATATGTCACACATACACACTACCATTTTCCCGTCCAAGGATAAAGCTGTCATTTTACATCACTGATAAATGAATTTCGGGATGGGCTGTGACAAAAATGATTAATAATTTTTCATTTTTAAATTGACATATAACATATAATGATTTGTAAATAATTTAATATTCAAATAATGACATGAAGTAAAGTCAAGTGATCTTGATCAAAAATGAAAAATGAATAAGGTTTCAATTAATGAGAAGGAGAAATGAGGGATGAGAACTTAATTTATCAAAAAAAAAAAAACAGTGGGAATTCAAATCTGGACACCCTTCACAGAAGTGAAAAGTAAACCACGACCAGTTGATAAGTAGCTAAAAATGAATTATTTATAGCTATTAAATGGATATATAAGAAACTTGTTAAGGATAAACCTTTACAATAATTTCAAATTACGGTAGTGTTTAGCTTCATAAACCCAAACTTTATAATACAGCAGCTTGGGTATTATGTCATTGCCATATGTTAATAACTAGCAACATAAAATATTTACACTTCCATTTGTTGATGACTACCATTTTTTTTCCCAGTTTCTGGTATAACTTGGGGCAACTCTATAATTGTAACAACAACATGGGGGCAATCCCGGTTGGGATTATTTTGTTTCTTGGTGTCTAATTTCTCTGGTGACACAGTGGCTTCAACAGTCTCAAAATTTGCAAGTTGTGCCAGTTCATTGACAGACTCAATGATTTTCTCAGAGCAGTTGAAAACATCAAGCAGAAGTGAGCCAACTGTTGCTGCTGGCATCACTTCTAAAAGCGCTGCATCTTCCCACAGCCCAGATTTAAGTAAGGCTCTGAGGGACTTGGCTGCAGCTTTTGCCTTGGCAATGTGGGTATCAACAGAGGGTGATTTGGTCATTTCCTCGAAGCCTAATGCTAGTTCCTTCAGTGCCTTGCCAGTTTCCAAGCTTAATTCTGTGCATGATTCTTGAATTTTAATTAGAATTTCTGGCGATACCTGCAAATTAAAATACACCATAATGGTCAGTCAAGTTAATTAAGCATGCATTATAATTATATAACATTATTTAATTGATTAGTGTTATATTATTTTTCCCATACATGCATGTACGTTGCCATATTGCGCAAGCACTGTCTTTTCACATATAAGTCGATTAACAATACAAACCCCAATTTATAGTATGCTCTTGCGTTATTTATTTATTTATTTTTTTTTTTTGGTTATATATAGTTTTATATTTAGGTGCTAAATTAGATCGACTAAACCTTGTATTTAGACAAAAACTATATGTTAATGGGGGTTTTGTATAAATACTTGGTTGTCAGAAGTGAGCCGGCTATGAAGTGCTTCAATCCGGTAGGCACATTGTCGAGTTGAAGTTCCAACTTGAAGGTATTGCTTCCATGGATGACGAAAAAGGAAACGACCGTGACCAGGTTCCCATCTTGCAAAATTTGCCTGAAATAACATTTATGAATAATCATCCAGGGAGAAAGATAGAGAAAGAGAGAGATTTAAAGAGAGAACTTTACTCACCAAGGAATCCTCACTAGCTTTAGAATTGAGAACAGTTTTGTATCCTTGGAGAAATGCCTTGTCATCTTTAGACTCTACATCCTCTAATGTTTTGAAGTACTGGTCTCCAAATCCTGTAATTTTTTTCAATTTATCACGTTTTATAATTAGTATGATACTAAGAAATGGAAAAGAACAATCACTACTTGAAATAGCATGGTAGTTTGTTATCCAGAACTACTTTTTTATTGTTTGAGTTAAAGCATAAATTGTTGTATTTAAATTTTGCCAATTTGGTAGGTACTTATCACACTGTTCAACATGTTTTGTCATTGAATGGTTGATTATTTTAAGTTTTAACCAAACTTTCAAAAGAAATTCAAGCTTGATGGGATTGTTATTGCTCGACTGCAGTACCAACCCAATTAAAACACGACAAATATCTCAAAAACCATGATAACCCCTTAAAAAGATGGGAGATGTTATTTGCGTTTTGAACATGTTATCATACATTCTTTTAAGTATATTTTTTATAAACGTAAAAAGTACATAATAACTTTTTTAGAGTGTCAATAACAGTTTCTTATATATTATTTCCACGTTGAAATAAGAATATTTAAAGTAAGTGCAAGGATTGATATCATAGTATATATATATATCATCCCAAATGCTTTATGTTTAGGTTAATATGTATATATTAATATACCTTCTAAGAAGTTTCCTAGCTTTTCAATGTTGTTAGCAATGAGGTTATGAAGATCTTCACCAGCCCATACAGGGCAAACCAGAATGGATATGATCACACAGGCAGAGCCACCAATAAAGATGGTTGACAGCCTCTTGTGGGCCAACTCCAATATTTCATCATCTCGAAAACCGGACACAGATATCAAAGAGAATGTCAATATAAAGATCAACAACCCGTAGTCATATCGTGCCTTGATTTTGGGAAAAAATCGTATAAATGTTGATGTCGCAGCTGCAAAAACACAAAGATATGTTAAGAGAGAAAAAATAAAGGAAAACTAATGAAAAAGGTTTGAAAATTTTGAGTTTTAATGATAAAGACAAAATAAAGGGTAAAGTGAATAGTATCAGGATTGACTTTTTAGTGTAAAAATGTGGTTTTTCGTTAAAGTGAACAGTACCAGGTGCTTTTCGTTAAAGTTCCCAAAAAATAAAGTATTGATGTTTGTTTAAGAGTAAGCGATATACCTTGTAGGAAGACGAAGACGCCAATTACTATGGGCTTGCCTATTTGTCCAGATAGGCTAGCTAGGTGATGAGCCCCAATACCAAGAGCACCAGCTACTAGTGTTGCCATAGTTCTATTTAATCCCTTTCCAAGAGTAGCTCCTAGATGCATGTCAATAAAACAGTAAAAGATTAATAAAGTTTTTTTCTTAACATACACATCAACTGTCACATAATACGGTTAGATGTATAATGTAGTCATCATGCAACATTTAATGGAGTACGTATAAAGGAGATGATCAACATACCTACTGAGAACTCAAAGACAACGACGACAGTCATGACAGCCCACATTGCAGAGACACCAAAGTTGTTGTAAAGTGGCTGATAGTAGTAGAATAATGAGACCAAGGTGAGTGCAAATCCAACTTTAAAAGAATGAACGATTCTTCTGGGGTCGTCTTGCCCAAGCTTTTTTGTCATCTTTGCAAGCTCGGAGACTTTGCAAGTAATCATGGTAGACATGGCTTTGAGCTTCAGCCACCAACTAGTTAATAACCCTACTTTCTCATGACTTGCAGACTCCATCACTATGGCCAGAATGAATGATGTACGACTAACTTACAGCTTTGCATGAACTGAGAGAGAGAGAGAAAGAGAGAGATGCTTTCGGAGGCGCACCACAGGCATGCTATTTATAAGGGAAAAAGAATACAAGTGAAGATTTTAAAAATATTATTTGAAGTCCATCTGTACGGCGGAAGTACAAGAAGTTTCAGAGAAACCAATGGTTGAAAATGCAAAGTGAAAAATATAAGTGCGTTGCACCTCTGGATGGATGTTGTTACCCATTAACTACAAGAGCCAACAATTTGATCCTCAAGGTCAAGGGTAAAGAGTCCCATCCAGCTCGCTATCTTATTTTTTTTCAGCTTTCTCTCTCGTACATACTCAACCAAACATTCTGATTTGCCTAAAATGTCATTTCAGGCCCCAAAAGTTGAATTTTACTTCAACGGTTGTTATCTATGTACATATCGAATCTGTTATTTTCAAAACTTAATCCGATCGGACTTGGTATTTTGGATAGGGCTGTGCTAGGATTGAAATGGATAGGATGAGAGTTTTGTCTAATGCTTGTAAAATTGTAAAAAAAGAAAGTGCAAGTGGTGGATTGCCCTGGTGGATGGGTTCTTCCCTTTCAATTCTATGCATACCAGATTCAAACATTTCCCCTCCCCTTATGGCAGTTTCAAATAACAATATCTCTTTAATCTCAAATTAAAGAAATTTAAAAATTAAAAAAATTAAAAAAAAATTAAAAAAGACTTGAACACAAACCCAAATTTTCACCCACACCTTTAACTAGGGTTTTTAGGAAAGAATCAGGAGGAAAACGCGAACCTTGTGTTGCACTTGAAACCCATGTATGATCGATAGGTTAGAAAGTCCCTGTTATTTTGGACTCAAATTCAACCTAGTATCTTGTATGCAGTCCTTAACCCCATCAAACAGTAACTTAGATTCATGTCCAATTTGATGAGCCATGTTTTGTCTGATCTAGCCCACCAAACGAAACTGATGTATATTTTACAATGTTCAGCAAAATAGATCAATGTAATTTTGGGTGTTGCTAATGCACTTCAAATACTTTATATACTAGGGAAATATATAAGTACTTTTGTCTCAACTTCGTACACGATCGACATGACATGATAATGTATAGGGGAAGAAGTAATCCAAAGATGTTGGATTGCTGAGATCTTCTGACCATCTATCTTATCCTAAAGTGTTCATAGTCATAGGATAATCAAATGGACATTGATAATCCAGAAAGACCGGTACACACTATGTCTGCTCAATTGGGAGGATGGCTAATGTCAAGCCATTTGTATGGAGACACTTAGACAAGTATTTAGGTACCAATGGAGAGTGAGTTCGCTGAATGCGATCAAATGAAAATACTTATATGGAGTGCTACATACATATATCAAGCAAATAACTCTAAGAGTTGCAATGATGCAAATAATCCTCTTACTTGAGACACCATGGTTGTCTTGTGGATAAGTCATTGATCATTTGATGATGCAACATGACGATACCTCATCTTGGGTGTGTTTTCATGTATCGTTAGGGTCCTTGACTTATTCATAAGGGCATATGCGTGAACAACAAGGGATATCTAACCTTCAATAAGAGAAAGAGAATTTTCAACGATATAATTCAATAATTTGTCTCTAGTACAAAAACATACTTGCGCGACTGAGCAAATACGTTGCGCAAGGACATTTTGCGCAACGTTGACAACTAAGTGTCGCACAAGAAAATTTTGCGCAACGGGACTTTGCACGACGAAGACATATGTCGTGCAAAACAATTTAGCGCAACAAAGGTGTACCTTCATCATGCAATGTTGGGAAAAAAATGGTAAAAGCTTTGGTTTGGCGCCAAAAAATTGCACGACTAACCACCCACGTCGTTCAAATAGTCATTGCAATTACAACCTATAGGTTCTCCAAACTATTCTATATTGGCTTCAGTAGTCATAACACATGGCTAAATTTCACTCATGACTTGTGGGCCTTCTTGATGAGTAACCACATAGTCTTCAAGGATTGAGAACATTATAGAAAGTTTTAATTCATTAAGTGATTGTAGTAGTACCTATTGGAAGTAGGCCCATAAAGCCACTCATTTGATGTAATAGCTCTTGGAATACTTATCATGTTAAACTATTATTTGTTTAATGAAAGGGCAAAACTTATTGTTAATCACTATTTATTGTATCGAGTGTTTAAGCAATAACAGAATCTAAGGAATGTATTAACCCTAAGAGAGAAGTCACCTAAGTGTGTTAGATCAATGAGATATTTCTCTTGTGTTTCTTCCTAGCCATAGGATTTCTAGTTGGGCATTGACAACCCGTAAGGTTATTATATGTTAACTCAAGCAAAAGTATCAAGTTATTAAATGTTAAGACACTAAGACAAACGCATAGGTGCTCGAAAGGGTATTGAGTACACTAAACAACGACCAAAAGAGAGTTCTAACATACATGTCATGTAAGAACTCATAAGTTGCAACAATGCAAAGTAGTTCTTTGACTTAAGACATTATTGGGGGACTTTTAGGTCAAGGTGGACTTGGGCTTTGAGAATGTCCTCTTGTGTCCCTTGGTTTTGTTTCATACCAAGTCCTAGAATATCTCGAAAGAATTAGCACGTCTTAGGAGATATCTCGGTTAGATCAATGACTCGAAGATTAGCACGATTAAGCAAATAATGCTTACTCGAGTAAGGCATGGTGTGCAAGCTAGAAGTTCATCAGGTTGGGTTATTGTGTGGTGTTCTCTGTTGGATAATCTGTCCTAGGGTGGTAACAAGGCTTCTAATGGCAGAATACTTAGGGGAAGGTTATGGAAAATACTAAGGTTACATAATGATGCCTCATAGGTTTTTTTTTTTTTTCCTCCATGTTATCATATCCCTCCTCTAAAGTTCTTAACCTATATTTGTAGTTGAATGATTCCTTCCCAGGGAATCTCTAATTATGACTTGGTTCTTTCTCCCTTTTCTCCTTAGTTCTTTTGTTACCCTCCATTTAGGTGCAAGAGGGCTAGACGCTACCACTCTATAAAACCTGTATCATGCCTCATTCCCAAGGCATTGCCTTCCCGGGTCTACCTTCAACAGGCATTACTTTTGGTAGGGCACCTCATAGCTTTCACGCGTTGAAGTTCTACATGACCTGGGAAGGGAACATCAGCCCCTCTGTTCATTAAATGCTTGTTCTGATGGGCTTTCATGTGAACTTAGAGCTAGGATTTGGTTCCTTTCTAATTGGATTGGTTAGCTTGTTAAGGAAAGGGGTAAACTAAGTCTGTTCTCTCTCCATGCTTGCCTATGTGGACTACAAGGGTTATAGGCTTGGATCTTTGGGCCCCCAAGTAGCCCAAAGTATTCTGTAATCTTGACTCCACATAGACCCAATAAACTTCTGTAACCATCCACATCACAATTCATTTGACAAGCCCCGAGCATGTGACTTGGGCTTATTTTAGCATGACGAATAGCTAGGCATGGGCATGGTGTGATTTATATGAATATCTGGCTTAATCGCCATAGCACGGCATGGTTGTGAATTTATTCCTTCCTTGATCCCGCACCTTTGCATGTATTTGGGCTTGACTTGGAGCTCGCGTAAAGATTGGGCCTCGAGACTTGGTTGGACTTGCTCATGACATTTTTGGACTTCAGCGGATATTATGGTTGTCTAATGGTTAGGTCTTTGATCTTTGATTGTGTCAAAGGCATTCCATTGAGAATGTCTACAACATTGTTGGGGTTAAGCTACCTAGTCATGCAGACATGTGAATGTGCAATAAGGGATCTCTAACCTTCCATGGTGGAAGGGGAATACTCTGAGATATAACTGAGGAGTCTTTGGCCAAATCATATGAATGAGATTTATGAAAAACGTTCCATATCACATTCAAGAGAATTATATAGAGAAGTATAACAATGGAGTAGATATGAAATAAACTATCACTTAAAAAATGTGGTCAAGAGTGTTAAATTAGAGAAGGGTTGTTTGCATTGCAATTGTAATTAACTGGATAGGTTCTCCAACCACTTCTACTTAGCTTGGGTAGCCATGATATACTGGTAGGTGTCACTCATGGTTTATGGAAGCCCTGGGTATTAGCAAACACTAATCCTCAACAAAGTGAGAATTGAAAGTTAGTCTCATTTCACAATCGATTCTTAAGAGTTACAATCGCCCACTACCTCGCTAATTGAACCTAGTGAATCATACACCGAATAAGGATGAATGTGAAGAAATGTCAATGAGATGGATAATCAATTAAATAGTTTAATTGAGCATGGGCAAGATTATTTAATTAGTTAATTATTCATACACAAGGTTCATAGAGGGCTTTTAAGTTAGTTTCAGGTTTCGCGACCTACACAGGTTGTGGTCCACAAGGCATATTGAGTTTAGTTGTATGATAACTAAAATGAAATGGGCAATTAACCCAACTAGACAAGGATGACCGGGCATAGCAAGGGAGTGGGCTTATTTTCAAGTTTGCCACTCAAATGAAAGGAGGTATAAAAGTGACTTTATAGCATTTCTTTCATTAGGGTTTCTTTGAGGCAAAGAGTGAAACTGTATCTCTCTCTCTCTCTCTCTCTCTCTCTCTCTCTCTCTCTCTCTCTCTCTCTCTCTCTCTCTCTCTCTCTCTCCACAAAGTGGCTGGCCATATTGGAGGAATTTTACCAGCATCAAAACTTCTCCAAAACCAATGAAACCGAACCGAACTGACCAAATAATTTAGTTCCATTTCGATTCTTATTCCAAAATCACACTGAACCAAACCGAAACCAAATAATTTGGTTTCAGTTTTACCTTAAAAGCGCACTAAAACAAACTATGCATTTAGACAAAAGGAGATAGCATCCACATGCGTGCGAACAAACACATGCATGGAAGAGCTGCGTTTGTAGTTCCCAACAGCTTTAAGCCGTCGATTATGTTTTCCATTTGTTTTTTTTATTTTGTTTTTGGTCTAGAGTCTTTGGTTTGCTTGTTAAACTTATCCAAAGCGCTTCAAAGATTTGAAGAAAAAAAAACATTGGATGCTGTTTGAGAAGAGAGCATATTCATCCATCTGTAAATATTCTGATTGTACGTCCAAAATTTTAGCGGTGTGTAACTATTAATTAAAACAGAGATCAGAGCATCAACCCAAAGAGATTTGAGGTTCCGATCCTAAAACTGAATGGCAACAAGGGAATGACCAAATTCCTTATAGCCCTTGTTTTTTATTTTTCCAATGTGGGATAATCCTTTTATATCCTTACAACAAGCATAATTACTTGGGGTTGATTTTTCGACCATGACCTAACTCTAGCTAACATTATATCAAGCGCAATAAAGGTAACTATGAACGTACCAACACTACAATCTAATAATATTTCTCTTCGCATGTATGATATGTCTTAGGTTTAATTCAAATGAATACTAAGTATAATTATATATTTGTGTTAAGTTTCATACCTTGTTATGGATAACCCATTGAGTGAATCACTGTTCTAAAAATCTCCGCCAAGCGCCGCCTAGGAGCTAGGCGGCTCGCCCGCCGCCCCGATTGGTTTTTAGGCGTTTGAAAATTAAGAAAGTACGTCTAGACCTACTTAAATGTCCGTCTAGCCTATTTAGGCGTCTGTCTAGCCCGCTTAGGCACCCGCCTAGGTCGCAACTCTCACTTAAAACATAAAATCAATAATTTTCATTTTGCATTTTATTTTGTCATAAAATGTAAGAGACTTGTTAAATACTTGGATGAACACTCATTATATACTTGTTTCCTATGATTTCAATATGTTCAAATACTTTATAATTTATGTCATCTAATTCTGCAATTGGTGTGTCACAATACAATTGTGTTTTTTTTTTAAGTATAAATAACACTTATTTACACAATATATAATAAATTTATTTAAATCCGTCTAGGCTACCTAAACCTCCACCTAGTACCCACCTAACCGTCTAAGTGTTAAACCCCAACACGCCATCTGACTAGCACCTAGAGTTTTTTTTAAACCTTGGTGACCTTGGTGTGAATTAGTATAAATTCGCTCCCTGAGTTTGTGTAGTTGTATCACATAAAATAAAACATAGCTTTCAATTGCAAGAAAGGGAAGGAATGGTCCATTTTCACAGGAAAAGCATATTCTCGATATCTTCGATGCAGAAGTGAATATGCTATAAAAGATATAAACAAACTTTTTTGTTTCAAAGTTAATTTGTATATAGTTGCACTATCTACTTCAATGTTGCAACTAATTCGAGACCTTTTCTTTCTTTGTTTTTTTTCTTTTTTCGTCAACTCTTTTTTGGTTAATTAAAAAAATAGGATAATGGCCAATCACACTTTCTATTTCTTTTTTCTTTTTATCAAGTAAGGAGAGGAATCGAACTTATGTTTTTGTTCACTTTTAAGAAGGGAAATAACATTAGATTGAGATCGATGAAACTCTTTACTAAATGAACAACCTTGATCCGTAGTTCAAACAATAGTTCGTGACATATCTTATAAAACATGTACAAAAAATATCCTTAATAAAATATGCTAAGCCACTACAAAAAAAAATGGTCATTTGCTACCAACATTTTTCGAGGACTTACAAATACCCTCGTAAAAACAGCTATTTCCGACCGATAAGAGGTTTACTATTTACTATTTTGAACACCCAAAATGCCCTTGGAAAAGGGTTCCTTCGCTGTTGGAAATAGCTATTTTTTGGAGGGAAAATTTGGCGCCACATTTATTTACGACGAAACTTATTTTTGTCGGTAATAGTATTATTTTTTCCAAGGGCATGTTTTAGTTGTCGGAAGTAATTGTTTATTTCCGAGGGCAACAAGTGGTCGTCGGTAGTAATTTTCCTATTTTGGATGATGATTAATTGTTCTCGGAAGTGATTGTGTATTTGCGAGAGGAAGTAGAGGCCGTAAAAAATAACCATCTATTTTCGAGGGCAACCAATGGCTCTCGAAAATAGATATTTATTTATGAGGGCATATAGTTGTCGTTGAAAAAGATCATTGACTAGAAAAAATATTAGATTGTGTAGTATCCACTAGTGTAAATATTTTAAATTGAAGATCAAATTAGTTCATTGTATGCTTATAGGGCCGAGGAGTGTAGTTGTAAAAAATATCAAAATCGAAGCTAAAATAAACGTTAAATCGTGATTTTTCATTAATCACCGTCGAAAATATTTTTTGACACAATGTTTTGGTCATAAGAAAATCATCGGAAAAAAGAGATGTCATCGTTCATAAAGTATATTCAATGGGCATATAAGTATTTGCAACCACATTGACATGTCGAAAATAAAATAATTTAGCTATTTTGAAAATTCATTTCCGACAGAAAGATAACTAGTAACGACGAGCCTCATGCCTTGGAAATGAAGCATTTTCGATGGTTGGTCCAGAAAAGAGTATTTCCAATGGAGCAATTTCCGACACCCAGCGAGTGTTTTTTCCTGTCAGAAATAAGTATTTACGACGGTAAATTGCCTTTTTCGACAGCATTTGACCCTCGCTAATGACGTTTAATTTTGTAGTAGCATATTATGAAAGTGAATTGATCCTCATATGTTATTATTTGGAAGATCTGCATATATATTGATTCGTGGTGCCCTGTATGGCTGTACCCTGGGTATTCCATTTAACGTGCGTACAGGCGACCAGAACCGTCCAAGTAGTTCGATGTATAAAAATCAAATGAAGGTGTTCAAGTAAGTGATCACTAGGGAAAGCATCCAGCACCTTCTTTTGACAAAATTGGGAACTTTTGGCATTGAGCAATGATTAAGACATCCAACTGTCGGTCCAGATTAATTATGATATGCACTAGCACACAACATGTAATCGCTGCTTTTTGTCTGAAAGAACACATTTAATTTTGAACCGAAAAACTGATTAAGACGTCCACGCTTACAAACTTATATTGCTTTTTGCATTTTGTCTTCGTTAAGAGTAGGAATCTCATATCAAAAAAATATGAGATTTTTATATGTATTTAAATGAGAAGTCTTAAGTTTGATTCTCATCAAAAGCAAATTTGAATCACATTGTTGCTAACATATTGTGAGGCTAAACCTATTGGGAAAGTCAATGGCCACACATGTTCTATGTCACCCAATTTGTGTTATCAACGTGTTTGGTTTGAAAATTCGTCATACGTGAAAAAAAGTGTCGAGAGTATAAATATCAGACTGAAAAAATATAAATTTTGCATGTGCTCATAATTCATTAAGTTATTCCTAATATTACTAATTATTTTTTCATAAAACCTCCACTTAATTTATTCAGCCGCAACTTATTAAATTTATTTTGAATTGGCAGCCATTTCTTTTGTTGACCCAGCACAAGTTAGAACTTTATATGGTTGGTGCAGGGGGTTCCCTGTAATAATTTAGTGTGGATTAACAAAGTGAAGGTGAAATTTTCTACCATACATTTGTACCGCATTGCCATACCAAGTGATGTGATAAGTGATGTTATATGTCATGTCAATTAATGAATTTATCTCATTAGATATTGATTGTATGCAACATCTGTCACATCATGTGGTATAATTATGTGGTATAAAAATGTGATCTACCTAACATTACTTTATGGCTCGTTTACGTAAACATAATCAACGAGAAATTGGGTTGATGGTAAATTGAATTTAGGAGGAGTTAGAATTGAATTTCCATAGAAAATGTTTACTTAAATGTTCTGGAATCGTAGTGAGAATAAAACTGAGTTAATATAAGTTGTTTACTAATTCACTTGAATCAAAATAGATTTGAATATGATTATTAAAAGGGAAATTTTATTTGAATTCATCTAACCTCTTGCTACACCCAACTTACTTTTTGCACCCATTTGATTTTTAATTAAACTATCATTATCTTTTTAAACCCAAATTTACTACCTAAAATGCCCTCACAAACTCAATTCAATATGTAAATTTATCTTTGCACTCATTTGATTATTAACTCTATTAATGACAGTAAATCTATTGAAGTGGTTCATCCTCAAGTTTCCTCAAGTCTCAAAGCTTAATTTTCTTCTCTTTCCCAAATTTCGCCATGAGATGGCTATTATGGTGGAATGCGATTACAAAGACCGGTCCCTTGTGAGACAGAGTAGAGGAACAGAGCTTATAGGCTTCCATATGAAAACTATACCAAGTGATTGACTCAAAGCAACAACCCCATTATAAGGTTCACCTGCACTGCACATCAATACAACCTATGGTTGTCCTGTAACTACCTACCATCACACCCGTTGTCACATCCTGATAATGAAACTGCCCATAAATTTGGGAGGAGGGAAGAGGGAAGAGATGGCACCAACAAAGAAAAACAATAAAAATATAATATAAAATGCATGAAATTTGACCCAAAGAAGAAGCAAATGGAATCGAAAGTCCTTGCAACGTTTTCAAGTCCTTTTAATGTTTTGGGTGTAGAGAGAGACCATGAGGGTATTTGCAACAATTTGATGTTGCAAAAAGTTCAATAAACTATGCAGGATTGATGAAAAAAAAATTGAAACTCAAATACTCGTCTTCTAAACTCTAAAAAAATTGAAATCAAACGAACAAAAAATCCACAAATTGATACTTTAGTTGAAGGATTTGAAACTTCAAAATCACCATCCATCAATAAAAAAAATTATTTTTCTCTATAATAGCTATTAGGTTTTAGCCGGAATGAAAGTGGGATAAACAAGGAATGATGGTAGGGTCTAATTATAGTTTGGGTTTATTCATAAATTTGAGTTTTATTATTAATTTCATTTACACTTAATAGTAATTGTGCAATAAGGTAAAAAAGACAATTAACATTTAAAATTTAAGTTGGGTGTAGAAAGAGGTTACATAGGTTTAAATAAAATTTCCCTTATTAAAATACCGTATTCTAAATAACATATTTATATGCTAACTAATGAGATAATTTTTTGGGTAAATTACACAAAACTACTTCTACTATTGGTCTCATGACACTTTTATACTTCATCTTTTAAAATTGACAATGTCATACCTCATCTTTAGAATTTGGTCAATTTTATACTTTTCGTTAGCCTGACCGTTAATTTGTTTGTTAAATGCTGACGTGGCTTGATCCAAACCCCACTTTCTATTAAAAAATTAAAAAATCATTTAATATATTTTAAATATTAAAATAACAAAGAAAAGTGAAAAAAAAATTATTCAAAATCCAATTTGACCCCACCCCACCCCCTCTCTCTCCTCCCCCATTTTCTTCCCCTGCTGCCCAGAAACAAAATGAAAAAAAAAATTTCAAAACCCAATTCGTCCCCAACCCACCCCCTCTCTCTCTCCTCCCCCATCTTCTTCCCGTGCAACCCAGAAATGAAATGAAAAAAAAAATATTCAAAACCCAATTCGTCCCCACCCCACCCCCTCTCTCTCATCCCCCATCTTCTTCCCCTGCTGCCCAGAAACGAAACGAAAAAAAAAAAAACTAAAAATCAAAACCCAGTTCGTCCCCACCTGAGACTTGGGCTCGCACACCCATGGCTCGCCGGACCTGGGTTGGGTGTCCTCTGGGTGCCCCGGAGCTTCACGAAGACGAAAGGAGAGAGGGTTGACGTCAATGATGGTTTTGGTACCGTCTTCGGTGGGTGTGGCTGTGTAAATGGGTGCGTGAGTGTAGATCTGGGAGAGAGGTATAGTCTGTGCGAGAGAGAGGGAGAAAGAGTGAGTGAGCTGAGAGAGGGAGATGTTGGCATGGGTGGGGAAGGGTGGGGGGTTGCACGGATGGGGAACGGGAAAAGGTCGAGGTGGGGGGGGGAGATGGGAATGGGTTCTGGGATGCAGAGAAGAGAGAGAGGCGAGAGAGAGAGGGGGAGAGAGAGAGAAGAGAGAGGGGGAGAGAGAGAGAAGAGAGAGAGAGAGAGAGATTTAATATAAAAATTTAAATTTTTAAATTTTTAAATTTTAATTATTAAAAATATATTTAATAATTTTTTAATCCAGTTGGATTAGTGAATGGGCCCCGCCTCTAGCCACATCAGCACTTAACAGAGAAATTAACAGAAAAACTAACGGAAGTATGACATTGGCACAAATTTTTAAGATGATGTATGACATTGTCATTTTTAAAAGATTAGGTATGAAAGTGTCGTGACATCCATAGTTGAGGTAGTTTTGTGTAATTTACCCTAATTTTTTTATTCAAATTAATGGCATCATTATTGATATTTTTTTTGGAACATAACATTAATTAGTAATTATCCTAAAAATATATTAATTATTTTGTTATTTTTGTAGTTCATATATAAACTACATATTAATATAAGGGCGGATTTCTTTAAAAGACAGTTTTTGGGAAATTTCAAATTTAGACATTCTTGTTGCAAAATGACCATTATGGACATTCAAGTTTATTTTATTTATTCTTATGCTATTATTCAAATCTTAAGGGAGGGTTTCTTTAAAAGGCAGTTTTTTTGGAAATTTCAAATTGAGACATTCTTGTTGCAAGATGACCATTATGGACATTCAAGTTTATTTTATTTACTCTTATGTTATTATTAAAATCTTTATGGCAGGTTCCATAATGATATTGACATTCTGGTTTGGTGCTTGAATTGTTGTACGTGGCTCTCCATGGTGCTTCTGAGCATTACTCCACTTGTTGCATTATTGTGCTATTGTTCATCTTTTGCTTATCTGTCGCCAGCTCTTTTATGCTTCCACCATGTTGTTGATGTTGTCTTGCTCCTCTTCTATCAAATTGTTCCAATAGTTTTCATCTCATTTTTCTAGTTCTGCCTCCCTTGCTCTATCTTCTTTTATCTTATAATACATATTTGATGTCTCTCTTTTGAAATTTTGAGGCTTCTAGTAAAGTTGATGACGGATTTTTGTTTTGCTGTAAATATACATTTCTTCTTCTTCTGCTACTAATATCATATCATACTTCAAATCTTCCAACTCATCTAAACTAACATTTGGATTCCTCAATATCTCAAAAGATTTTTGTATGAAGGAGTCCATCTGTATGGTAATATAGAGGATAACCTAAAGGACTCTTCATTAATCGTGGCTATATGCCTAGCTTTCTCTTTATACATATGCAAATACTAATTTGGAGGACTACTAATAAAACTTATATAAATTTATTACCATTCTTCTAAGTAATATTCTGCTACTTTCTTAAGCTTTTCAAGACGAGATTCTAATTGTGAACAATGGTTAAATAAATATTTTATCGAGATAGTCAAACTCTAATAGTAAGGATGGGGTAACTTCTACTACATTATGTTGGTTCTTATACTCATAACTGAAATGCCATGATCTGAAATCCCTCATATTGATCCTGGCCAAAGTTATGCTAACCTCTGGTTTACAAATATAATTCTTTGTATTATCACACAGATATAGTGGATATATCGTTGTAATATTATTCATCTCTAATTTTGGATCAAAGATAGATTGGCACAAAGCACATTATAATTGAAATTGTAGTTACTTCATGGACTGTTATGCTCTTCTCAGGATCTCATTTTGCAAGGTGGTATTATTCTTTATTTTATTTTTGAAATTTCTTCTAATAAGATATCATCCTATATTAAGTGTGGTATATTCTTACAATATCTTCATCTTTTATTAAGTCTAATGGTATATTCCTATGATATCTTCTTTCATATCTCTCCTATTTTTGTTCATCTATGTGATGCTGCTCATTTGTCTAATGTTGCTCCATTTTAACATCTTCTAAGATCTCAATTTAACCTCTTTCTTTTATGGGCTCATTAACCTCTTGTTCTATGGGTTCAATAACCTCTTTTTCTTTATTCTTATGCTAATCAGTTTCTATGCCTATTTACAATTCTCTTTTCATATTTCCTTCTATTGCATTCTAAGAGATTGAAGTTCTTGATTCATTTTGGTAAACTGATTAAGCAATGCTTCATGATCTCTAGAAAGGGCTTAGATGTTGTGTTCAAGAGAATGAATATGGTGCCGGCTTTGATGTAAATTAAAATTAAAACCATAAAAAAAAAATATCTATGAGAACCTACAGCCTATCATACTTAGCTCTATAGTTGAAGTTATCAAAGAGAACCTGGTACCCTTGGCCTATACCTCAAAGTTAAGTTTTTTATTCCTTCACCTATAGTGTCATTAAAGTTAAAGGTGGGTACAGGTAGTGATGCTGGTCTGCTTATGCTATTTTGGAATCCACTAAATAATGAAGGTATATGATGCTTCATTATGCTATTCAAAGGTGTTCTTCTGCCTTGTAGTCTTATGCTATTTGAGGATGATGGTCCACGATATTCCATTCCTGTTTAATGAATTAGTCTTGATAAGATATCAACTAATGTATTATCACAACCTTTAATATGTTAAAAAATTGGTTTAAAACCAATAAAATTAACCTATTTTCGGGCTACTTGTTTGTTTGTATGTATCTTATTATGATGAGAAACTATATTTTGACAATCTATTCTTATTGTAAATACTTCATTATGTAAAAATAAAGAAAATGCTTCAAGAGAATGAATTATTCCTAGAATTTATAAGTCTGTTACTGGTAATCTTGACTATACATCACTAAATTTTCCTGATGAATATCTACAGACTAGTTCATCAGACTTTAGTGATTCCTTATGCTTTTTCTGATATAGTATTCTTACCCATCCCAATAATAATGCATATGTTTCAACTATCTACACTATTAAAATATTTTTTTCTTGTTTTGCTAATATTATTATGTAATACTGTAATTTTTCTTTCTAAATCAGGGATACAATTCCTTGCATAATTTAGCAATCCTAAGAATGATTGTAACTGTTTTTTTTTTTTTTTTATCTTCTAATTTGTCTAGAAATTCTCAAACTTTCTTAGCTATATGATCTTGTAATTTTATTATACATGACTTAATATACATTCTTAAAAATTCTATATTTTGTTTTTCTAATGCTATTTTATTTTTACTTATCATAACTCCGTTATTGATAAATTCTTGTAAAACTATTTCTAAATGGTTTCTATGTTCATTTCTATTTTTACTATGTACTAAAATATCATCTACATAAACACTACATAAATTATCATATTTCTTGAAAATTTGATCCGTCTTTCTTTGAAAGATCGATGGTGCATTTTTAAGTCCAAATGGCATAACAAGCCATTCAAAATGTCCTTCTGGACAAGTAAAAGTTGTCAACTCAATTGATTCTTCTGCTAATTGTATTTGCCAAAATCTTGATTTACAGTCAAAGTTTACCAAAATATTACTCTCTTGAATTTTATTTATAAGCTCGTCTTTATTTGGTAACTTATAACTATTTTCATATGTATTATCATTTAATCTTCTATAACTGTAAACTATTCTAACTTTACCTCTTTTTAATTCTGAATGTTTGCTCACTATAAATGCTTGTGACAAACCGTCCCAAATTTTACTATTTTATATATTTTAAAATGTGAATTTACGAGAGTACCCCAAAAGCGAAGGTATTGATTTTCGTTGATCACTAGTTCATGACGCGTATAAATTAGTATTGTTATTATCTTAATGGTTGTGGTTAGAAAAAGAAAAGGATTCAGGGAGAAGTAGAAACGGAAGAGAAGAGAAGGAAGAGGGGACTGCTACCCAATCGAATGAGAGGGTTGCTGGCCAATCAGAAAGAGCAGAGAGAAGAAACTAACCAACCAGAGAGGAGAGAAAGGTGAAGGAATATTTTGTGAAAACAAGTTCATTTAAGCAACATCAATAAGCATGCAATTAACAATTAAAGGCGGAATCATGCTTGCATGCACTTAAAAACAAAACTTTAACCAAGAAATTCAAAGCCTAGTAGATTGGTGAACCAAAACTCAACTCAAAACAAAGTGAGTTGAAATTGTACCTTTGTAGATTCCTCTTTGCATAAGCAAAGGCTAATCACCCAAAGAGAGGGCCTTCATTTCTTGCATAATAAATCTATGGATTTGGATGGATGAATAGGTTTCTCCAAGTTCCCAAAATAGGGAACCTCTAAGTCTCTTCACCAAGGAGTGATTGGAGAAGAAATGAGTGACCTTGGAGTAGTGGGATTGCAAGATGCACCCCCAAGGTGGCCGGCCTCTTTAGAGAGAAATGGAGAGACATATTCTCTCCAATTTTCTCCAAAAAAAAACCCTAAAAGAATTTTGGCTATAAAGTCATATTTATACCTTTATTCATTTGAGTGGCAAACTTATAAATAAGTCCAAGTTCACTACCCTAAACAATATGGCCGGCCATTAGGATATTTTGGACTAATTGGGCCTTTGTGAATCATTATTCATTAAGTTGTCATACAACTTAAGTTAATGGGCTTGACGTTCGAAGCCCATTGGGCCTTAAGGTCCAAAACTATCCTGAGGTCTTTAACGAACTTATTCGTTTGATTAATTAACATATTAATTAATCCTTGCCATAAATAAATGATTAAACCATTTAATCATTCTTACTCATCTCCATTGTTTCTTCAATCTCCACCTTACACGGTGTGCGATCCATTAGGTTCCTTTTAGCGAGGCAGTGGGCGATTAAAACCATTTTATATCGATTGTGAATTGAAACTTACTTTCAATTCTCCCTTTAGTGATTACACACGTTTAGGGCTTCCACAAACCATGAGTGACACCTTGCAGCATATCATGGTTACCCAAGCTAATCAGAAGAGGTAGAGAAAACCTATTCAATTTGGGATTACAAATGCAATACGGTCTTTCTCTAATACAATACTCTTGACCACATTGTTTGGTTTGATAGTTTATTTATTCATGTCTACTATCCAATGTGATTCGTGTGCTTATATGATTACCTTGAATGTGATTTAGAACGACTTTTCTAAATCTCATTCATACTCTGGCCAGAGATTCTAAATCATATCATAGAGTATTCTCCCTCAAACAGTTTGAAGGTTTAGAGATCCCTTGTTGCGCATTCACTTGCCTCCATGGCTAAGTGGCTTAACCCCAACGATGCCGTGGACACTCCAATGGAATGACGTTTGACATAATCAAAGATCAAGGACTTAACCACAAGACAACTGTGATGCCTCAGGTCAAAGGACTACTTTGCATTATCCCAACCATGAGTTCTCATGTGACATGAGTATGAGAACTCTTCGTTGATCGCGTTCAGTGAACTCATTCTCTACTGAGCACCTACGTACTTGTCTTGATGTCACACACACCAATGACTCGAGACTAGTCACTCTCCCTGAGAGAAGACATAGCACGTACCGATCTTGACGGACTGTCAATGCCCAATTGACAATCCTATGATCAGGAACATTTAGGATGTGTCTACGAAAGAATGGTCTCATGAATCTAACTTCATTAGATTGCATTCTCCCAATCACATATTCCTTGGACTTTATCGTTTAAGCATATAACATTTATATGAGACGGCTCAAACAATAATATTTGCCCTTTATATTTAAACTAGATTAGTTTAACATGTGAAATGTCCGTAAAGTATCATCATATGATTGGTTTTAGGGCACATTTCCAACAATCTCCCACTTGCACTAGAGCCAATCAGCTTGATCATCTGTGATGATACCTCTTCTGTGGTCATTTCATAAATGGCTGAATAGTAGGCCTAGACAATGGATATCTATATGTTATCCATAGAAGCAACCTTGAGAATAACGACGTCACCATTATACATGATTATCAATCATGTGGTTCAGTCTCTCATATGAGTTCGGATCTTGATGAGACCTTGATTCCCAGGCTTGAGCTATCGCCCCATTAGTGTCATAGTGTCAGTACACTAGATACACTTTCTGGTTGGAACCGAATAGAGAGTTCACTAAATGAACTTTCCCATCCAAACAACATTGTTGCAAACTTCTATATGGCAATATATTTTGCATTCATAATGGAACACACTAAAGTCATTACTTTAATGTTTCCATCCAAATATCTTTTTAGTCATAATAAAAAGATATCCGTTTATCTCTTCATTCATAATGAAGAAACATCCAATGATGGATTAGATTCATAATCTAATACATTTACGCTTCCTTTACGTTACTCTAATTCTTCCTCATTCTTTGAGGAATCTATCCTTTAGTATTTCTTAAATACTTAAGGACTCACTTGACAGTTGCCATGGTTCTGATCCTGGGCTTGCACTGATATCGTCTTGTACCTTTCCAGGTACAACTCATATCAATGTTTTTCATATAATATGAAATACATAAATCGCCTTTGTGCGTATGCATAAAGGATTCTATTTACGCATTATTTCTTTGGGAGTTAAAAGGGCACGTTCCCTTTGAGAAGGGCAACTTGCTAGTCACACTAGAGTCATCCTTCTAATTGAAGTTTATCATCATATGAGAAACTTCCTAGCAACTTTTGTCTATTATTAGGGATTGATATAATCAAATTATATCTTGAAATCTATCAATATAGATTTCCATCCCATGTATATAGACTATGTCTCCCATATACATTCTATCGTTATAGAATGCTTAAAGTCATAACTTTAACGAAGAAATATTCTTTTCACTTCCAAAATTAATATATCATATATATATTCATACATATCACATATATATTTATATATATATATATATACAAATTTAGGAATATGATTAACTCCCACTAATCTTTTGTAAACCTAGTAAACAAAAGATTCATTTACATCTTTATGAGAAAGCAAACGATTTGACCTTTCTCTCATAAGACGCTTATAGCTCCCACTAGCTTGCTAAGATCCATAATGGATGGATCTCTACAACTTACATGTCTTGTGATTCATATTTTTAGACATATATTATCAAGACTATCTTAATAATGGTTTCGGAAACCTATATTATGTCCAAACATTGAATCACCATTTAATTGTAGCTAGCAATCTTCGAATTAATTGAAACTAAGACTACGTCAAAAATGGTTCCTTCAAAGTCAACCATTCTCTTTTATTGTAGTCACCTTAAGCTACCAATTAGCTTGTGAAGGTTTCATTATTTCGGGTCAAATGGTACTTTACCATTTCCTTGAGTATATATCATATATATACACTCATTGTAGTCATAAGGATTTTCATTCTTAGTTCTTTCGAATTAAGAGGTGCAACTCTATGACTTAGTCATAAAGTTCAAAAACCATTCAACTGAGACGGTTTATAAATCCTTATCGACTACCTTGGAGCTTGAGGTATAGGAACTAGGTTGTTATATTTGTTGATTACTTTCTTGTCTCTCAAAGAACCATTCTTTGAGTTCTATCCCTCGTTCATTTGCTCTTAGGCAAATCACATTGTAGGATTACAATGAACTACCCAACAAAACAACATTTGTTAGTTGGTATATAGAAGCGATATCCAAAAGTTCATTTAAGGATATCCCACAAGATTGTTATCAAACAAATATTGCTTATTAGCACACAACCCCAAATCTTAACATGTTTTAAGATTTTGTCTTTCTTTCCAACTACATCTTATGGAGTCATGAAAATATTGGAAGATCTTCTAATTGACAATCATATTGTCTTAGAAGTATATATCCTATATATGGGTAATAGATAACAACTAACGAACTAAATCTTATTCGAGTTTGTTCTTCTCCTAATGGAGAAATACATTATCTTATGATGCTATTTTCCTTGATATTTTTCAAGGAAACTCATCTAAAGTGTTACCTTTCCTTGGATCAAATCTAAGGAGGTAAATACTTTAGATGTCTTACTCATCAACTTACATTTCTTGAATTCTTTGAAACATTTTGCAAAGTATTCGGGCTTGTGTTTATTAAAATAAACTATAGTCCAACCGAGAGTGATCTTTGGTGAATGTTATCCAACATGAGTAGTATTATGTTTGTGGACAAGTGCCACTAACATCTAAGTGAATTAACCTCAACAACTTTGTGATTCTTTCTTCTTTCCAAAAGAATAAAGATTCGAACATTTCGCCTCTATATAATTTTAACAAGAAGGTATTGGATCCGGATCTAACGATCCAAAGCGTCCATCTATGACCAACTCGTAATTTATGTTTTAGAGATATCACAACTTTAGTTGGGATTAGTCACTACCTTGCAACTTTTTGGGTTTTAAGCATCATTATTTTCTAAACAGTTAACACTACCATATTATCTCTACTATAGAGATAATTAATTAGATTACCATAATCCAATCATTGATTAATAAAGAACATTGTTTTGTCAAACAAAACATTTATCAATTTCACATAGTGACGGAATTTAGTTCCTTAAAATTGGAATATAAAGACAATCTTTGTTTTTCCAATTTCTTTGGTAGTTCATATGAGGAAGTAAGTACCATCTGCTTTCGCAGAGATCTACATTTGATTCACGTTTCGAATGTGAAGTACTTTCTCTTCTCTCATTAATCTTCTACTTCTTATTAGTCACACTTTTACAACGATTGTAAAACATAGTTACTAATACGGAATCAAGCATTCAAGTAGAAGAACCAACTGTTTTGAATTATTCAAGAACAATTTACAACACCTTCGAAAGGTGTGTTCTTGACACTTACAAGACATTTCTTGTAGATACCCTTTCCAATGTCCATCCTTTCATAAAGAAAGTTTGTTCCCTTGGAGTTAATTTAATCTTCTTCATTTGACTTCTCCTTTGACTATAATAGTCATGGTCCCTAAACTCCCACTATCTCTCTTGAAACTTATTTCAATTGTGTTATACACATCAAACATTTTGGAGAGCATGTGGTTATTGTTCATTTATATAGTTTACAATAAACTTAATGAACCATAAGGATAGGGACACAAAGGTGAAGTCATTGCCTAGTTTCCGTCTCATTAAGTGGTTTATCACTTCAACACTTAATGATTCAAAATCATTATAAGTCCATGTTAATGGACTATTTTTGTCAACCAACCATTATGTTCTAAACATAATTACAAACCTTCAAGAGTTGTACAAGGCAACTCTCATTTCTTCATACAACAAATTGTAAGTGAAGAATCATGGCATATTAAGTGTCCATGCCTTTGTGCTTTCTTCTCAAGTTCTTTGTTCATTTAACAAAGAAACAAGCACTAGTGTTTGCATTGACTAAGGGTTGTTCAAAGCAACTATTATTTCTTCATACAACAATTTGTAAGTGAATAACTAATAACACTAAAAGTGTCCTTGTCATTATGCTAATCTTCGTAAATTCCTTTGTTCATTTAACAAAGGATTAAGCATTGGTTGTTTGCGTTGTCCTCTTCATGATAGACTTATCTAACATGTTCTTTCAATGATACATTACCAATAGAACAATTTTGAGGATGAGACTACTTAGGTACATATACAATCCATTTAAGACAATCTTTGGGATTGTGTTACCAAGTCCGGAAACTAAAGCATTCGGCTTTTCTTTGTCAAGTTTTGGATAGCGTTTGCAAATATATTGGTAAACAAATACATAACGAATATAAATTGATTGATTTTAAGCCATCTGATTCGGGTCTTTAAATCAAATAGCACCACTCACTATTTTTGGCAAATTCCATATCCCTCATTGGAATTCGAGAGTTTTGGAGGAAACTCTTAGTAGGTTATGGGAGGCTCACTATTACCAAGCCCACCTCAGAAGAACTCCATATTGGTTAGCAACAATAATAATGAGATAGTACGCTTACTCATTTGCAACTAATGCAAGTACCCATCTTATTTGGCCTCTAGAGAATGATGCCTCAGAAGAACTCCATATTGGCACCATTGCACTTAGTTAAGTCATTCCCACCATGCTAGTTCAAGTAGGGGTTCAAGAATGGCCTCAGAAGAACTCCATATTGGCCATACTCGTTGCCTACTTTCACTTCATCATATGTTTATAGGCTTCTCCTGAATGTAAGCATATACTTTGCAACCCCAGAACTGGACGAATACATTGTATGAGTCACAAACGATTGAAGCCTACCACGGTGGAAGGCCACGAAAGAGTGTTCAAAGCACTCTCACGCTTTTCAACTTAATATTGGTTTGGTTGAGGGTTTTAGGTCTCATCACATATAAACATACATTTTAATCTCTATTAAAACTATTTGGTCCTATTACAACTATTGGTCCATATAATTGATTTAGTTGTATATAATACTCCCACTATGCTTATAAAACGATTTTTAAAGCAAGAGTATATGATACTACTAACATAACCTTTGCATTCATTTGATGGACTATATAGTTGCCTTAGAGCCTTAGGATGATTATGAACCTTTGTTTAGATTCAACACGAGCCTTGTGTTGAATCTCGGTCTAGGGATGGTGATTGATTTTAGTTACGCGTTTAATCACATTAAGGCGTGTTGTCTTAGGGGCGTTGGACCCAACTACTTCATTTTCATGCATATCATATAAAGCAAGAAAAAAGTACTTCAAAGTAAAGGTGAGCTTATGCTCATTACAACATTTGCATAAAACAAATTACTTTAAAGTAAAGAAGAGCTTAAGCCCTTTTACAACATTTGATCAAATCAAATTACAACCAAAATCTAATCTACACATTCCCATGGTTCAAACAAATTTGAAACGGCCTTTCACATAGCTCAATTATATTAGGCATAGGTTCATAATCACCCTTTAATTAATTAACACTTTAACTAATTAAATTGAATGCAACATTTTCATTTGGTTTTTGTATCCATAAAATTGATTTAAATGGAGCTAAACAAAATGAAAATCCAATTCTCATTTAAAGAGACAAAACAATTTTGTTCTCTACCTAATTTGGGCCATCATGCAATAACCACAACTTTTGGGCCATAAAGCAATTAACCTCAACTTTTGGGCTATATTGCAAAACTTTTGGGGTCACTTTGTAAAGACACAAAAGTCCACTACTTCATGTAATTACACTAGAACCCAAAATTTAATCAATGCAAAAACTTCATTAAAGGAGCAAAACAATTTGTCCTTTAGCGTTTTTGGACCTAAACGTAAAAACGTAAACCTTTGGGCCAAAGTGCAAATACACAAAAGTATCAAAACTTTATGTAATTGCATAAAAGACCCAAAAGTACTCCCATTGAGGGAGGGCCGGTTTTTAGAGAGGGAAAGGGAGTGGAGATAAGTCCACAAAAATTTGGAAAATTTTTCAACAATTTCATAAAGCCTTGCAAGTGGAATTTGTGACATAAATTCATGCAAGTGGTATGTGACTTAAAGTCATGCAAGTGATGTGTGTGTAAGAGAAGTACTTCTTACACACCTATCACCATTTCCATCACCTTACACAATTTCTATCACATTAAAACATTTGATAAAGCACAAAACAAAGACTTTATGAAATTAACCAAAACTTTGAATCAAAACACAAACCTTTTTGTTCTTGGCAAAAATGTCAAGAACAATGAAGAACACTCATGAAAAAACTCAAAATTTTCCATGAACATTTTTCACCCAAAAACATTCCAAAACCATTCAAACTTTAGGGAAATAACATCTAACCAAACTAGGGTACTTAGGGGTTCCAAAAGTTACCTTAAAACACTTTTAACAAGTCAAACAAGAACCCAAAAATCCACCCTTTGGATTTGGCCGAAAATCCCCAAAGTCATGGCACCAAATTTTAGCTCCAATATTCATGCTCATATGAACTACGTCTACAACATTTGAGATGGCAAATTTTCTAACAAAATTTACATTCAAAGAAGCAAGAATAAAGCTTGTAACAATTACAACTTTTAAATCACAAACTATGAACTACAAAACCCAAAAGGATTCACCAACTACTAGACCTAGGCTCTGATACCACTTGAAGGAATATTTTGTGAAAACAAGTTCATTTAAGCAACATCAATAAGCATGCAATTAACAATTAAAGGCGGAATCATGCTTGCATGCACTTAAAAACAAAACTTTAACCAAGAAATTCAAAGCCTAGTAGATTGGTGAACCAAAACTCAACTCAAAACAAAGTGAGTTGAAATTGTACCTTTGTAGATTCCTCTTTGCATAAGCAAAGGCTAATCACCCAAAGAGAGGGCCTTCATTCCTTGCATAATAAATCTATGGATTTGGATGGATGAATAGGTTTCTCCAAGTTCCCAAAATAGGGAACCTCTAAGTCTCTTCACCAATGAGAGATTGGAGAAGAAATGAGTGACCTTGGAGTAGTGGGATTGCAAGATGCACCCCCAAGGTGGCCGGCCTCTTTAGAGAGAAATGGAGAGACATATTCTCTCCAATTTTCTGCAAAAAAAAACCCTAAAAGAATTTTGGCTATAAAGTCATATTTATACCTTTATTCATTTCAGTGGCAAACTTGTAAATAAGTCCAAGTTCACTACCCTAAACAATATGGCCGGCCATTAGGATATTTTGGACTAATTGGGCCTTTGTGAATCATTATTCATTAAGTTGTCATACAACTTAAGTTAATGGGCTTGACGTTCGAAGCCCATTGGGCCTTAAGGTCCAAAACTATCCTGAGGTCTTTAACGAACTTATTCGTTTGATTAATTAACATATTAATTAATCCTTGCCATAAATAAATGATTAAACCATTTAATCATTCTTACTCATCTCCATTGTTTCTTCAATCTCCACCTTACACGGTGTGCGATCCATTAGGTTCCTTTTAGCGAGGCAGTGGGCGATTAAAACCATTTTATATCGATTGTGAATTGAAACTTACTTTCAATTCTCCCTTTAGTGATTACACACGTTTAGGGCTTCCACAAACCATGAGTGACACCTTGCAGCATATCATGGTTACCCAAGCTAATCAGAAGAGGTAGAGAAAACCTATTCAGTTTGGGATTACAAATGCAATACGGTCTTTCTCTAATACAATACTCTTGACCACATTGTTTGGTTTGATAGTTTATTTATTCATGTCTACTATCCAATGTGATTCGTGTGCTTATATGATTACCTTGAATGTGATTTAGAACGACTTTTCTAAATCTCATTCATACTCTGGCCAGAGATTCTAAATCATATCATAGAGTATTCTCCCTCAAACAGTTTGAAGGTTTAGAGATCCCTTGTTGCGCATTCACTTGCCTCCATGGCTAAGTGGCTTAACCCCAACGATGCCGTGGACACTCCAATGGAATGACGTTTGACATAATCAAAGATCAAGGACTTAACCACAAGACAACTGTGATGCCTCAGGTCAAAGGACTACTTTGCATTATCCCAACCATGAGTTCTCATGTGACATGAGTATGAGAACTCTTCGTTGATCGCGTTCAGTGAGCTCATTCTCTACTGAGCACCTACGTACTTGTCTTGATGTCACACACACCAATGACTCGAGACTAGTCACTCTCCCTGAGAGAAGACATAGCACGTACCGATCTTGACGGACTGTCAATGCCCAATTGACAATCCTATGATCAGGAACATTTAGGATGTGTCTACGAAAGAATGGTCTCATGAATCTAACTTCATTAGATTGCATTCTCCCAATCACATATTCCTTGGACTTTATCGTTTAAGCATATAACATTTATATGAGACGGCTCAAACAATAATATTTGCCCTTTATATTTAAACTAGATTAGTTTAACATGTGAAATGTCCGTAAAGTATCATCATATGATTGGTTTTAGGGCACATTTCCAACAAAAGGAGGGAAAGGAGAGAGGAGAAGAAGGAGGAACCCATTGGGTTCTCTTTGACCTGTGCCCAACCCGGTTCCTCCACATTTTTCGACGCCTTTGCCAGGAATTTTTCCTGCGAATCACCGCCACTTATCACCTGGAAAACATTCCACTACCCTTCCTCTTTCTTTTCCACCTAAGATCATAGTGAATTTGGTTGTATTTGGAGGAAACCATCCCGACGGAACCATGGGTGCCGTGAGGATCCTTGACCGAGATCCACCAAACCTGAAACAATTTCATTCAATTATCAATACCAATAGACTCCCCTTGAACTCCTGATCAAAGCCCAATAGGTTTTAGGGGCAGTGGAACATTGAGGAGGAATAATCGAAACACACCCTTTATAGGGTTTCCGACGGATTTTCATGGGATTAGGGCTTTTCCCGGCAAAATTGGCCTTGGTCACAGGTATGAAAGTTACTCCACTCACTGAGATCTTCATTTCTACAAAATTTGGTAATTTTTAGAAATAGTTAAATTTTCCGGCGAGTCGGGGCGACCGACCACCACCCACGACGGCGCGTGGCCAGTAGGCCGCCAATGCTATTTTTAGGCTATGTTAAATGTATTGAATTCATTTTTTATATTTGAATGACGTAGGTTGATCGTTGGAACCTAAATTCTCTTCAATACGTTATTAGGTATTCAGGTGAATCGACGATCCGACAATTAGATCGTCGCCAAACCTTGTTATATTGCAGTACGTAATATTTGAAGAATTTAGGAACTTACGGATTGGGAATCCGACGTATGGATCTTCCCGAATTGGATTTGTAAGTTCATAAAATAAAATGTTAACCGCTAATCAGTTTTGGAAATTGGCGAAGATCCAACCGTTGAATCGTAATAAAACTTAAGTATGTTGTTCTAGAAGTATATTTTATATCATGAGAAGTTACGGATTGGAAATTTGAGATGCAGATCTTCCGGATCGAGTTTTGCAGGGTTGTTGACCCAACCATCGATCTTCGATCGATGGTTGACTTTTGGTCAATGGGTCTCAAATTATTCTAGAAGGTCCTTAAGGATATGTTTTATGTAAATTATATATTCTATCAGTAAGAACTTGAGACATGATTTGATAATTGGTCACAGGCAACGATAGTTCGTGATGTCTCCATATTCGTGCGAGGGAGTTGTAGCGCAGACCTAAGGTGAGTAGGTTTTTTCCCTACTATTATATATATATATATATATGCTTCACATCTCCACAAATGTTTATAAATTAAATATTCATATAATTTATGTGAATGCTTTGGAAGACTAGTGCGAACTACGAATGGCTTGATCCTTGTTTAGGGTACGTAGGCAGTCTAACGAGACGTTAGATGCAGCCATACTACAAATGGGACTAAATAATTGAGACAATAGCCTTGTTTTGGGAATTGAGCAATGTGAAGGAAATTGGTGAAAATATGAGATTCAAACTTATGTTTTTAGTGATTGGATATTGGTCATAAATCAATGTGGAAGGAATCAAGAAATTTAAATAAGGAAGCGTAAGAAATGATAGTTAATTAAACTAGTGTTTAGTTGGACTTATCCCAAATAATTATTTCCGAAAATAAATGATTCGGGAGTAGGGCGTTATAGATTGTGCATTTTGCGCCACATTATATATATGTATATAATGGGAAAAATATTATGATATGGTTGAGTTTTAGACTTGCATTATGGCATATCCATATGTATAATTCTTGCACATAATTATCGTGAATGCTTTGAAGTGCGAAGGTGAACGCAGAACACACAGGTAAGTTCAGATGAGTTATGGTATTAGTTAAAATGATTGAGTTATGGCATGATCACATTTATGTTTTAGGCAACTCCGACATTGTCGTACAGGTTGCCTATGAGTTGTATATGTCATATGAGATTGCTTTAGTTATGCGAGATATGATGATATGCATTTAGAGTTCATAAACATACACCCCGGTGTTAGTGTTCCCGCCCTTGGCCAGGGCACAGTCCTTCACGTGATGTTCACCTCATGCACCTTACGCTCACCTTGGATCCAAGGTAGGTGCTCAGTCCTGTAGTACAGACCACTTTAGGTGCTTTCGACTCATAGGTGACCCGCGATTATTCGCACAATCTTCACGTGATCGTAGCACTTGAGCGTATTTATTTACACCCAGTCCTGTCGTACAGACCACTTTAGGTGGTTCCGACTCGTGTGCAGGTATACTTATTGAGCTATGGATTAGTCGTACAGGTCACTAGAAGTGACTCTGACTTATACTTATTGAGCTATGGATTAGTCGTACAGGTCACTAGAAGTGACTCCGACTTATGAGCTAGCATATGTGATGAGATATGTGATGAGCTAGCATATGTGATGAGATATGTGATAAGCTAGCATATGTGATGAGATATGCGATGGGCTAGCATATGTGATGAAATATGTGATAAGCGAACATATGTGATGAAATATGTGATGAGCTAGCATATGTGATGAGATATGGGTATAGTCATACAGGTCACCATAGGTGACTCCGACTTACGTGCTAGTATGGGTTATTAATCATAATTATTGATATTGCTAATGAGATGTTGTGTTGTGGTATAATTATGATTTTTCTGGAAACTATACAGGTGTTGTAGCGAGGGGTTATAATGTTTATATGGTTTCTATTAAAATTTTATTTCCAGGACCACTCACCCTTGTGTGATTTTCACCATCCAGGTTTTATTAGCTGAGCTTTCTTATCATCGAGGATTCATGGCAAGTCTTGGTATTGGAGATTACCTTTGATGGTATGATTCTTAATCCATTCTATTGTACTTACTTGTGCTCTAACGTCACGTGTGAAAGGGGTTCGTTCCCGCTCACCAGCGCACTCTGGTATTTTAGACACTCTTAGGTTTAAATTTATTCACATTTTTCCACATCATCACACTTTATAGTTTCATCACCTTCCAGGTGTTGGCCAACATGGCTCGATTCGGAGTCCTAGTGGACATTCCGGGTTGGGGTGTGTCAATGCTACTAATCTATGTCTAGATTTTGAAGGTCTACTTACTTTTGAATTTAATAACTCTTTAATTTTGTTGATGCACAAAACCGGAGGGGTCTTGGAACAAAGTAAATCTGACCGTGAATCTACAAGAAAGTAAATAACACAAGATGTATCGTGGTTCACCCCAATGTTTGAGTTACGTCCACACTGATATTGTATTTCTCTGAGATGTGAGAGGATGAGAGGGTGAAAGCTTCTGAGGGTGAGAGAGCTCTTCCCATGGCCTAAGAATTGGCCTCCCTTAATGAGGAGAGTGAGGGGTCCTTTTATAAAATAAGGGCTCCTCACTTATTACATATTTGCCCCTTCCTTTATTACATAATTACATTTGAGTCCCTCGAGTATTTATACGAGATCTAAATACGGAGGCCCTAAGTATGGTACAAACAAATTTGTTGCTCAAACTTTTGCTTGTCAAGTAAATTACAAGGCATATCAGTTGTTTTAATAGTTAAATCTAGATTAATAATATGGAAAACTAATTAAAATGGTTTGAAAACTTTGAGTTTTAACGATAAGGACAAAATAAAGGGTAAAGTGAATAGTATCATGTTTGACTTTTTAATGTAAACATGTGGGTTTTCGTTAAAGTAAACAGTACCGCGGGCTTTTCGTTAAAACTCCCTTAATAATATCTAATTATGCTAATATTTTATTTTTACTCCAATATAATTGAGGGTTTTTTTCCTATAATTTTAGTTTGTTCTGCTAATTGTAATAATTCTTCCATACTCTTTGGTCTATCTAATTGTAATCTAAATGTGTTCCTTCTTCTAAAACTGGATAATTATGTTCAAATATTTCTTCATCAAATTCTTCTATATTATTATGCTCATCAATTTCTTTTGCATTTTCTAAATAATAATTATTTTGAATACTAGATTCTTCTATACTTATGCTTTTTCGTCAGTGATTGTAATATCTTTCTTGAAAAATGTTATGTTAGGATTCATAAACAAAAAAACCTTGCAAACTTTTCAGAAAATTTAAACCTAAAATAAATGAATATGATCCTACTGGTGAAACAAATGTTAGTGGTAAATTAAATTGTTGTTTCTTTACTTTAAGGGACTCGTTATTAATACAATGTGTTAAATAAATTGGTCTCTCATCAAACTATGTTATTCTAACTAGTTTTGCTAATTTATGTCTATATTGTACCGATACTCATTCTTTTCTTATGACACTTTTAGTAATTTACTGTTGTTTATATTTTGTAATCTTTTGCTAATTCTATTTCACCATTTATGGTAATTAAAGATTATTTTTTTTTGGTTTTTTCTATACTATGAACAATATTTCCTAATATTTAAGTACTCACCTCTAATTCTCTAAATTAACTTCTAATAACCTATTATTATAACATTTTCACACAGTATTGAATATGTATTATAATATTTATTTGCTACTAACTTACTACACTTATGATACTTCTTTGACTAACCTAAATTAATGTATTTATATTCTTTTTCATGTTCATTTTTTTTAATGCACACATATATTCTTCTAAATCACTGTCTAAATTACTGGAATCTTCTAAATCTGAATCTATCATTTTAATACTCTCTATACTATAAATACTCTCATTATCACTGAAATCATACAAACTATATATTGACTGAATATCTTCTTCTAATTTAAACAACTTTGTTAAATGTACTTTTATCTCTTTGTTGGTTGCCTAGTTTTGGACACTTGGGTCTAATATGTCCAATTGCTCCACATAAATATATAACATTTACAACTACTTTTATCTTTTTGTGCTTTATATTTTCTTATCCAATGTCTGCCACTTCTTTGCCAAAATTGTTTGGGAATATATTTTCTTTTTCTGTATGTTCTCGAATGTCTTATGCTAAAATTTTTATGTTGTTTATATATGGTTTGTATGACTTATATTTCTTTTACTATATTTTCTTATACTTATTTTTCTTATGACAACCATACTATTGTGGTAAATAGATATTTTTACAACTCATATAAAATTCTTTTTTAATTTGTCTCTTAACTTTTATTTGACTATTTCTTGTCTGAGTATATCATATACATGTTAAGTTCTAGATCATGTTGGATACTTTTGCCATTCATTCCAAATTTCTTTCCTATTGGTCCTTTTATTTTTGTCATATAAGTATCTAATAAATTAATATCACTAATTCTACTTGTTCTTTCTAAATATTTAAAGAAATCTTATGTATATTAAGTTATATACTGTAAATCACAAATTTGTAATGTTCTAAATTTCTTATAGCTCTTATTTGTTATTATTCACTTCTGCCATCTAATTTAGTATGGTCTAAAGATTCTTGCCTTGACTAAAGTAACAAGGTCGTCTATATTAAGTGTGTTTTAGCTACCTCATGTTGTTTTGGATTTTGAACTATCCATGCTTGAAAATAATCAAATATTAAGCCATCTAAAATATGTTCAAAATAATCTAACATGTTTTGTAAATTGTCAAAATCTAACATTAATGCTGAATTGTTACAACCCGTAATTTAAAATATTGTATTTTATTCCTAAGATGTGTGAAATGACTAGTTTACCCCTGAGTGGTGTCTTAATTAATTTATTGAGCCTCGACTTGAAAATTATATCCTCGTACTTTCTTAAATTTCAAAAGATTATTTTTCGTACGTAAGTTTTACGTCAAAATCGAATTACAAATTGAGACCTTGAGGGCCTAATTGTAATTTTCTTAATTAGTGAGGGGCAATTTTGTAATTTCACTTAATGGGTTTAAGTGGGATTGCATAACTCGCGGTCCCTCTCTTTTCTCCCTCAGCTGAAACATAACCCTCTCTCTAAC
This sequence comes from Malus domestica, assembly GCF_042453785.1. Lineage (NCBI taxonomy): Eukaryota > Viridiplantae > Streptophyta > Magnoliopsida > Rosales > Rosaceae > Malus > Malus domestica. The sequence goes on from NC_091663.1 coordinate 17,506,922, forward strand.
TCTTGACACTCTCTCCTTCTCTCTCTATGCTCCAAGAGCTCCCATCCTTTTTTCTCTTCGAATCCATAACAAATCGAACCCAAAAACATTAAAATCTTCATCTCTGAGATGAGAGGAACTTGAGGGTGCTTTTGCATGCGCCATCGGATAATCGTAGTGTAAACTGCCATTAAAGCCGACAGCTTCAAGCCCTCAACCTCGAACTGAAGTAAGACTTTGTTGAATATTTTAATAATATATTAATATATTCGAATGGAAGAAGTTGGGTATTTACCCAATAGTTGCTCTTCATCAGATTAAAGAATTGTGACTTTTCAAACTTTACTAAAAGACATGATCCATGTTTGACTAGTGCATAGTTTACTAACAGACACAACCTTTGGTAATTGATGCTTTGCATCAGATATGTAATTGATGCTTTGCATCAGACATGCGAATTGGCATATTTCTGTAATATTAATTCAGTTGTATCCTATGGCGAGAAGGCATATCCAAAACCAAAGGATATGTCTAACAGGTGCAATCTCCCCTATATAATGGTAAATTGGTAGAAGAGAAATATCATTAAGAAATTTGTTGTCTACATAATTTCTTTGCTCTCTTTTCTCTCTTCATCACATTCATACAATTTCTTTCTAGTTATTTCTAAGGGAATATAATTCGGTTTTACTAATCGAATATTCCATATTCTAGTTATTTCTAAGGGAATATAATTCGGTTTTGCTAATCGAATATTCCATACTTTGTTGTATCCTAAAAGTGATTTGCCAAGAACCCTTTAGCAAACTCATTCGAGTGGGGGCAAATAACACTTTAAGGAAACTATTCAAGTCGTACCTCAAAGTCATTATTCGGATTATTCTCCATAATTCTACATTTAATCTAACAGACTTGTGTCCACACTATGAATTTTTGGGTTTGTCATTGTATTCTATGGTCTCTGATGATGTTTTTATGTCAAAACCCTCTGCCCTTTTCTGTGCTAGAAACTCAGGTCCGACAACGAACTCCAGTGAAATACCGTTGAGTTCTAAGTTGGTGAGTGTCCTAGTGCAGCCAATCTCTTCCTTTTTGTCCCTGTGATAACTGGGATGAGGTTTTGAGTCACTTATTCAAATTCTAACCTCTGCAAGCACTTCGATATCTTTTCCAGTTCTCGGCGAGTGTGAACAGAGGAACTCCTGCGAGTTCGTGAATGTTGGTGCTCAAATCTCCTTGGAATTAACTTCAAGTAATTAATTACCTTGTTGCATGTAAATTTTTGGATGAGAATCAACCTGTTTGACATGCATGCACCCTGTTTTCGTACTTTCCAGAATCCGACAAGGGACTCCGGCTAACCTCCTTCGAATCTGAGATGGATCCAAGCCCCATTTTTTCGAATTTGAGTTTGGGTAATTCCCTAGGCCTTAATTTATGTTTTAATTGAAATTGGAGAGTTAAATCATTAAATTTGAGCTCGGGGAACCTTGATTCACACTCTCGGTGCACTTTTACAGTTTCCAGCAAGACACCGGCGACCGGTGATGATGACCTACGACGGTCACCGTTAGTTTTAACGGCATAGGTTGAGATTCCTTTAACTTTAACGGAAGTTGGTAATAGAGAAGGTATATTTCATTATCCCTATTTAAACCCTCACCACACCGGAGCGTGGCATCGACGACGGCAAATGCGACGTCTACTCGTTGAACCATGGCGGCGCGTTCGCTCGCAACAACGACCCATGGTGGTGCCTGTTTCTTGACGTGTGTTTCCCAACGCGTGATGGCAAGTGACACTATCGCAGTAGTGCGTGGCTGGAGCACGGCGGCGCGTGACTGACCCAAGACCTAACTCTAGATTTTTCAGTGTTAATATTCATAGGGTTGATTGAAGATTGGAGAGATACAGGCAAGGAGCCTGATGGCGAGGGATGCTCGACTTACCAGTGAGTGGACCCCTCTTAAGTATGAGATCCTATTTCTTCTAGGTGGTCTCATCATTTTCTCATCCATGTAATCTACACCTCCTTGTTCATTATTTGCTCATTTGTTTGTCTTAAAAATTGTTGATTTGTTTTGGCTATGTAAATTATTTTATACTCCTGATGTATTACTTTCTTATGCTAGATTACATTCAATTTTTACTTCTAATAAATTATTATACTCTTTTGCTCGTAAAAAATGTTCTACTCCTATTTTAAAAAAAAAAAATTCATTTCATCTGAGATTCCATGTAGTCCTAAATCATGTCTTATATTTTCTAAATATTATTCTTCATTTAAATTATCAATATCTTCTATGAGCTTATCTACAATGTGATCAAAATTTTGTTCAACTAAATTAATTAACATCTAAATTATCAAAAGTCATATGAATACTTTCTTTTTCACTCCATCATCTTTTAAAATTTTCAATTGCTGATAGTTACTAAATCTAATTATTGCTTCTCATGTAATAGTTTCATATATTTGTACACTATCTAGCTGTCTATTTTTTGCAACTTATAAATTAGATAATGTATATTGAGTTCCTTTTAAAAAAACTATTATCTACGGGTTTTGCTTCTATCTTATTTACATGTTTACTACCAAATGTTTGAACTAAATTTTGAAATTCTAAATTAAACTTTGGATAATATTTATCAGACACTTTAACTATGCACAAGTTCACCCTTCTCGTTTCCTTTGCTCTTAGAACCAATTGGAAGGAAAGCAGTAGCTACTCCTACATACGAGTAGGGAGATCCTGAACTAAGGTATGACTCTTTCTTTTTTCCTTTGACAGACAAAGTTCTAGTAGTTTATTCCATTGGTAAGGTTCGATTAAATCTTCTTAGATTATCCTTTCCCAGTTCCAGTTATTGTTGATTCAAGCAGTGAATACATAAATTTTTATATTCTCATTTCATATTATAATTTTTTGTTCTTATGCTTACTTTGACATATTTACTAAATTCATTCATTGTCATTACATAATTTTGGATGCAACCTATAACTGCTAAGTTTGAACTTAAGTATACTTCAGCTATTGCAATTGATGCATGTTGGTGATTATCCCATCTTCATCATATATGTACACTAAAGTTTTTGTGCTTTCTTGTGCTCTAATTAATCCTGCAATTCTAATTAAATGTTGTACCTATGTGAATTTGACTAAAATGTAATTTTCTCAAATAAATAATTGCTTTTTTATTGAGTAAATTAAGTGCAACTTCTTTATCAATACAGCTAACTTCATGTTGACTAGTGCTACTTACAATTCTACTTCTATTTTCAAATAAATCTAATTGATCCAAATTATTTTATTTTTCTGGTTCTTTCAAATCTTCTTCTAATAAACTTTGTGCTTCTTCTTCATTAGAATAAATATTTTCGGCTCTAACTATTTATTTTCCTTTTTTTCTAAAGAGTTTCATTTTCTATTATCAAAAGGATTTATTTTAGGTCTTCTAATATGATTATTTGTACTTAAAGTTAAATTTTCTAATTTTTGTGACAAATATGGTGGAAGTGATGAAGATGTGTTATGTAAAACTTGATTAATATATTTCTACTATTTGTTCTTCAACTTGATCTAATTTTTCAGCTAAATTTAAAACTAATTGGATGATCAAATTATTTTGTCCATAGGGATATTACTACTAGCTACTTGTGATGAGAAGTCTGTTAAGCCAACTAGTTCTTTATCTAACTTACTAATTTCATTCAAAGCTTGAATATATTTTCTATTAGTTCTAGAATCGGTCATTAAACTAATAATCTATCTATTTTATTATGGAACTTATCTACTTGTTCACTCAAATTTTTTTACACTAATTGGATTTTTTGAACTTCTAATTTTAATTGCTCAACTATATCTAATGATCTAATTTCTGCTTGCTTAGACTTACCATCTATGAGATCAATAAGTTCCTTTATCTCTCTTTTGTTAGAAAACCTTTAGATATTTTTATTATTATCTTGGGCCTCAAAGTTGAATGGGCTTTGAATAGTAAAGCCTATTAACTTAAGTTGTATGGTAACTTAAATTACATAGGGCCTAAATGGCCAAATAAAAACCCAAGGCCGGCCATACAAGAGGGAAAGGCTTTGTTTCATTTAAGTCACTAAAAGTAAGCGACTTTATAAGGCGCATTATTGCCTAAAACTTCATTGCGGTTTCTTTAAGGAAAGATGAGAGGAAACAAACTCTCTCTTTCTCTCTTTCTCTCTTGGGGTTTCTTTAAGTGGACAAAAGTTTTCCTTCAAGTGGTATCAGAGTCTAAGTCTAGTGTTTGGTGAATCCTTTTGGGTTTTGTGATTTCATAATCTGTGATATAAATGTTGTAAAAGTTACAGGCTTTATTTTGCCTGGGAGGTTTTGCAACAAGAATATAGAGGTGATAAAAAGGTAAGAAAAGTAAAACTTCATTCTCTTAGACGTGATTTTGAAAATGTACATGCATAAGACTAGAGAGACATGCTGATGTAGCCATAGAGACAGCATTTCAGTCACTCAATTTTTTGTCTAGTAGTCAGTCAAACTATTACAAATAGAAGGGTGGAAAGGAAACTACAAGAAATAGGAAAGAAAAGGAAATATAAGTGTGAAAGCCAACAGTGGAAACAATAGTGGAAATGGAAATATAAAAACACTCTACATGATTTGTGGTAAGCTGCATGCTGGAGAATGTTGGTTTAAAGAAAAGCAAAGTGTCACAAATGTTATAAGTCTGGTCATCTATCAAAGGATTGTTGTTCAAAGGTCACTTAACAAGTGAATTGTGCAAATCAAGTGGAAGAGGCATTAAATATGTTCTACACATTTAATGCTACTAATGTGAATGACAAAGAAGTTTGGTACATTGGCAGTGGTTGTAGTAACCACATGACTGCTCATGAGCCACACCTTACTAACATTGACACTACTTACATAGGTAAAATGAAAATGGGCACTGAGAATCATGTGAAAGCAGTTGGCAAAGGTACTCTTATTATTGAAACGAAAAAAGGAAGGAAATATATAAGAGAGGTAATACTAGTGTTAGGATTATATCAGAATTTACTCAATGTTGATCAAATGCTGGAGCATGGATACTTTCTGCTAGGTGATCACATGCTTGAGATATTTGATGATAATCACTGTCAAAATTAGCCACAAAAGTTGAGATGGAAAACATAAGTTTTCTACTGTTCCTGGAGTACTTTAATGAGATGGCAATGAAGGGTAATGTGGTAGAGTTTATCAAATTAGGGCACAAATGTTTTGGTCATTTAAATACGCAGAGTTTAAAAAGTCTACAGAAGTTTGGAATGGTCCAAGGTGTTCCTCAAATAGAAGGCTGCAATGAAACTTGTGAAGAGTGCATTTGAAAAACATCATGGAGATGTATTTGAAGCATGAAACTCATGGAGCGCTTCAAAACCACTAGAATGGCTAAGTACATGTCACATGAGAGGAAAATGCCTTATTTATTTTGGGTAGAAGTTGTTAACATTGTAATTTATTTCCTGAATAGATGTCCCACTAAAGCTTTAGACAAATTGACTTCATTTGTAGTGTACAATGTTAGAAAGTGATGAGTAGATTTTATACTATATATTTTACCCTAATCTTAGTATATTTTGGTTGATATTTTGGAAGAATTTTGATATTTTGAATTGTATTTTCAATATAGGACTTTTGACTTCCTCTGGAGCAAAACAGGATCAAATGGACGAATTTTGGAGTAATTCCAGTTGGAGGACGTTCGTGAGTCACTTAGCTTGATTGTATCAAAATTTGGGATTTTTCCACCCAGCAGTTATTTTCTGGCAATAAAATAAATGAGCGATGCGCAGTGCTGGAAAATGACGTTTTTGAGCTTAAATTGCGTTTTTGGAGCCCAAGATGACCTCGGATGGGTTCGTGGCCTTCTGGAGAAGTGTTCAGAATATTCCAAACATTAAATCCAGCTATATTGGGGCAGTTTTGGAGCAGCTTATGGGTCAAAAACGTGGCTATTCAGATTTTGGACGAATTTTTACCATTTTAATTTACGGTTATGTTTTTTTTAGGGGGATTAGGGTTTGTGTGGTGGTTTAGCAAATATATGGTTGAGCCGTCTACCACATTTTTGGCTACGCTTTATTTTATGCAATTTTGGAGACAGAGAGAAGTGCTAGGGTTTTGGAGATTTTCTACTTGAAGGTGTTTTCAATCCTTTTCTTAATAATATTTTCTATGATTTCAATTATGAATATGCGTAACTAATTTCCTATTCCTAGGGCGAAGCCTTGAGCCTTAGCATGAATATGTGATTTTTATTTAATTGCTTATGATTGATTGCATGCATACTTTGAATTGTTAATTACCGGGAAAAACTATCTAATTGTCTTAATGCCTAATCACCATTAGGATCTTTAGAAAAGTAATTTGATGTAATTTTGGTCGGAAGGTTCCCTGAAATTGACGCTGGCTTCTTGTGATTAATAATTGTAATTTCACTTAGGATGAATATCACGTCTTAAGGATTGCATGGTTTTTCAAAGAATTTTCATAAAGCATAATGAGTCTTTTATGTTCAGATTTGATCCGAACGTCCGGACGGGTTGCATGTTAGATATACGTTCTATGTTGGAGGTTCCAAGTAGAATATGAATTAGGAAAATCTAACCTTCAAAGTGGCATGTGTAGATCATATGTAATTGGTAAAAATTCATAGGATTGCTAGGTGATGGTGGAACCCTAGTGCTTTCTTAATTTTATTCTCCCAAAACTGTTTTCTTTTCTCTCTAGCTCTAATATTGCAGATTGTTTATTTTAATTCATTGATTTCGTTTTTATTTTAATTAGGTTATAAAATCAATCACCTAAACTTCTACTTTACAATAATTAAATGGAATCTGATTAGTTTCGTATTATTTAATAGTCCCTGTGGAGACGACCTTGCGAGATCCAAGTATACTACAATAACCTTGTGATTCTTGCAAGTAAAATAGGAGATTTAAGCCCATTCACATGAGTAGTAAAAATTTTATCAAGAAAATGGCGCCGTTGCCGAGAATTATTTAAAATAATCCCTACTAATCTGATTTTTAATTAGTTATTGCTGTTTATACATATAAAAAAATAAAATTTTAATTTTCGTTTTTATTTTATTTTTACAGATTACAACAGTATAGCAGTGCAGATTTCAGAAATCTGTGCATGGTCAGCACCCGTTCAACAGTGCATAAATTGATTCCACTTGATCCAGAACTTGAGCAGAATTTAAGGAGGAAACGCAGGGAGCAAACTTTGCAGAGGGTTCCTCCTTTGCAGGGAACTTTTCTACAGTCTTTAAATTCTGAAGACCTGCACAGTAAAGAAAAAATGGCATTTGTAATTCCAGAGGCAAGTCAGCCTTTGGGTGAATCTTTAACAGCCCATACCACAAATATACCAAGTTGCATTACTTATCCGGCAGTGGAGGAAGGGTCTACATTTAAAATAAAGCAGCACATGTTGAATATTCTACCTACATTTCACGGGTTATCATCTGACGATCCAAACATGCATATTGCAGAATTTTTAATGGAATGCAAAAATATTTTAGTGAGGGGATTCTCAGCCGAATCTATTAAGTTGTGTTTGTTTCCATACACTCTAAAAGATCAAGCAAGAAGATGGCTCCTCACACTCCCATCTGGTAGCATTAGTACTTGGGCCCAACTCAGTGAAATTTTTTTAAACAAGTATTATCTGGCTTCTAAGACTCTTGACATGAGAACTCAGATTTTATCTTTTGCCCAAAAACCAAATGAGGAGTTTCATGATGCGTGGGAGCGGTTCAAAGAGTTGATTAGAAAATGTCCACATTCGGGTATTAACACTACTGATCAAATGCATATATTTTTCAGAGGGTTGAATATGACTACAAAAACTCTTGTCAACGCTTCATACGGAGGTTCGTACAAAGATAAAAATGCCTAAGAGGCTTGTTTGTTATTTGAAAAAATGGCAGCAGATACACAACAGTGGGTAGTTGAGCAGCCACAATCTAGGTCTATTTTTGAGATGTCTAACGGTTCTCCATTTGTTACAGCACAAATTGAAAAAATGGAGAAAAGACTTGATGCAAAATTCAACATGTTATTACGAAGAATTCCAGGTTCACAAGTTGCTATACAGCAGCCTTTACAAGTTGCTTGCAGCATCTGCAACATGACAAATCATGATTTTTTGAGCTGCCCACATAAAGATGCTTGTCCAGATTTTACAGCAGAGCAGGTTAATGCATTTAACAATTTCCAGCGTCCCAGATATGACCCATATTCAAATTTCTACAACCCAGGTTGGAGAGATCATCCTAATTTAAAGTGGGACAAAGATCAGCACCCTAGGCCACAATTTCAACAACAGGTACATCAACATGCTGCACCTAAGGCTGCTTGGGAGGTTGCAATTGAAAAATTAGCAAATACTACCAGTCAAGAAATCCAAAATCTGCATGCATCAATGAAAAATATGGAAAAACAAATTGGACAGATTGCTTTGCAGGTTTCAGAAAGGGCACCGGGTACATTTCCTAGTCAAACAGTACCTAATCCAAGAGGACGAGAAGAATGCAATGTTGTACATACTTTACGGTCTGGCAAAAGTTATAACAACAGACATGAAAAATCTGCTGGAAATTCGCGGGCAGCAGAACAGCCCCAAACTAAATCTACAATTTTTGCAGATTCTGGGCAGTCCCAAGACAGATCCAAAAATGCCACAAAAACTGCATAACGTGTTTATGAGCCTCCAATGCCTTATCCTGAAAGGTTGAAGCCTAAAGCTAAAGATCAACAGTTAACAGATTTTATGAAAACTTTGTCAAAAGTTCAGATCAATCTACCGTTAATTGATGCAATAAAGAACATTCCATCTTATGCCAAATTTTTGAAGGATGTTTGCACAAAGAAAAAGAAGATTGCAGATTCTGAAAAAGTGATTCTAACGAAACAGTGCAGTGCGGTCTTATTGCATAAATTGCCTCCAAAGAAAAAAGATCCAGGGAGTTTTACTCTTGTACTATTGGCAATTCTTATTTTAAAAATGCTTTAATTGATTTAGGTGCTAGTGTAAACTTAATGCCTTATTCTGTTTTTAAACATTTAGGTGAAGGAGAGCTGAAGCCAACCTCTAACATTATTCAATTGGCTGACCGTTCAATTACCTATCCTAGAGGGATCATTGAAGATGTTATTGTGAAGGTTGACAATTTGTATTTACCAGCTGATTTTATGGTGTTGGACATGGATGAGGATTTGACAACACCCATCATTTTAGGCCGCCCATTTCTGGCAACAGCCCGAACTCTTATTGACGTTGAAGCCGGAACATTAACATTTCGGGTTGAAGATCAAACTGTTGTTTTCAAGTTGTTTGAAGCAAGCATACATTCAGGTGACAAGCAAGAATGCATGCGTGTTGATGCATTGGATGGTTTACCAAGTGCTGAGTTTATGAACAGATCATCAACTGACCATCTGTCCATAAAGCCCCCGAATTTGACTCATGACTGTACAAGTCCTAAACCACAGTAGCAAAGGGTGCTACATGATGACCAGCTAATTAACACTATGAAAAAACATGAAAATTTGCCAGGCAGCCCAAATTTTAAGAAAATACAGCCTGATAAAAAAGTGTGGTTGTTAAGTTCCTATTTCAAATCATCTCCAGGGAAACAAGACTCTTGATGGAAAGGCCCTTTTCTAGTTACTAAAGTTTTTCAGAATGGAAACCTGAACATCAAGGCTGAGGATACAGGTTTCACATTTAAGGTTACCAGACATTAACTTAAACCATGCATAGCAAAATTTGGTGTAGGCGAGTCATCAACTCTAAAGGCACCAGTGATCTAGCCACCGTACTTCTGCAACGTCTAGCTACAGACTTAAAATAAAGCGCTTGTTGGGAAGCAACCCAATTTTTCTAAACTCTTTCCTTATTTTATTTTTCGTTTGATTTTTTTTTATTATTACTAGTTAAATTTCTAGATGCAATACATACCTAAGTTTTCAAAAAAAAAAAAACATAAAATAAAAATAAATAAATAAAAACGAAAAATTAAAAAATGGAAAATTGCAGGTTGATTTTATTTACCTATTTTATTTTCTTTTATTTTATTTTTTTAACGCATATTGGTTAATTGCAAGTTGTGAACGTGGAAAATAAAACGCGTCCTATGCTGGAATCCTGCACCCAGCAGCAAGTCTACCTTCACATCAACCACATCTACACTATGCTGGAAATGTAAAGCAGTCAACATAAAAGTCATACACAGATGCAAGTTTGGGGGAGATTGTTGCAGATCCAGCACAAAGACATAATTTTGAGCAGTTAATTTTCTGCAACTCAGTTTTGTGATGCATGGAGAAGCACAGTTAAATCATAGATCCATACACCACAGAACTGAGTACAACTATTATTACCAGACCTACAACAATTCAACTTGCAAGGATATGAAATTTTACCTCCCAGATGCACTGATCTGGGCTCTTGGAAGCTTGTGTCATTTTGTCTATTGAAGCTGATGTTTGTCCATCCACTTTCCTTCCCAGGGGCTCTATCATGGATTCGCATTCTCTAAGCACAGAGCAACACAATGAAACCATGCTGGGACATAAATATCATTTTTACATATCAAGACACATCACAACCCGGACTAGTTTTACCTTCGTATGGGAGGTGGATCTGTGATGTCCGAGCTGTCCTGTTTTCTTCCTTTGTTCCGGGACCAACTTGTCGTCCTGCACAGCTCACAATAGAAAACTTGGTGACATTATGACTTTTATGATCCAGGTTATGTATCACTTAAAACACATAATATTGTGAAAGTCATATTTTCTGTAGGTTGTATCCATTTTGTTATATGTTCATCAGATCTGGGGTCCTTTACGTTTTAGGGTCTATATTTTTCATGCTCAGTTAGTCTTCGTTATGTCTCACACATTTCGAGTCCACTTTCCTCGTATACATGTTAGTCCGTATGTTGTTAGTTCAATGCATGCTCAAACCCGCATATACATATGGTTTTTGTTAACAATTTTCACAAATCCATGGACGAAATTAATCATGCCATTTAAATCAAAGCAAGGCTGAGTTTATACCTTCATAATCAATAGATCACGACTTTTAAGATGTGCCATGCTTTCTGTCCAGTGGATTTTCAGTTGAGATTTCTTTCTCTCAGATCTGTCATGGATCTGAGTGTCCTGCACAAACACCACACCATAATAATTACATGCAGAGGTAATGACGCTATTTTCTCACAACATGGGGTTCATTAACCTACGGAGTACAAGAATTTTACCTTTGCAGGAACCGGATCTGCACAGTCATTGCTGTTGTTCCTGTTCATTACCGTTGCAGAGCTTTCAGGTCATGGACATTTGCACAATCATAATATACACAGACCTGAGACCAACATGCATCAGTCACAGAACCATGGTGTTCAACCAGTTACTCAGAGACTATAAATAAAAAATTAAAAAAAAGGACAAGGACGAAGATTACCTTTGTGGGAAGATTTGAGCTTCAAATGTGCTACCATTTCCATGACAGAGGCGTTGGTTTGGGGTTCTTGCAGCGGAGAGTGTGTGTGGTTGAGCGGCTGAGGGTGAAAAGGGGGTAAACAAATGAAGAAAAAAAAAAACAAATTTGAGAGAAGGAGAGTTATTTTTCATTTTAGAGAGAAATGGAACATAATGGAGCTTTTCAGTTGGAATCCTAAGAAACTCATCATTTGGATGGCCGACACGTGTACATATATGGAGCTTTGCATGACTGACTGAGAAGGCTGTTTTAAAATGGGGAAACAGAGAGCCGTTTGGCTCTGGGTTTGATGCAAAGAAGGCGCTGGGCTCGAGGAGAATGGATGCGGAGGATCCAAAGTTGGGTCACAACCAGCTAGGGTTTTATGGTGCACGCATGTCAGCACGTGTGGTTGATGTGTAGAATCTCAGCGTCTTCTGTTTGCCCACCAGTTCGCGAGTTCGACTCCCCGGAGCCATGCAAGTTATTGCACTTTATTTCAAAATTTTGCCAGCACCTCCAAGATCCTGGGTTAGAAGTTAGAACATTTGAGGTGCCTTCTTTTCTTTTTTATTTTTTTATTATTATTATTTTTTCTTTTCTGTTTTGTTTTATTTCCTTCACTTTTTGTTTTATTTTATTTTCTGTTTTAGTTTGTCTCTTATGTTCCGCTCTTTCATCATAGTTGCTATTATTTATTTTCCACACCTTGAGGACAAAGTGGGAAATAAATTTGGGGGTGGGAAAGTAAACTTTTAGGATTTTAATTTTTGTGTCAATTAAAAATTTTCATTCTTTTTAAGTTAATATCCATAGATTATTTTAAATGTTAGAACAAATGGACATGGTGAAGGTCAATCCCACATTAGAGTCTTTGCTATTTATCGTTGCTTAGGCACTAATTCATGAATTATACTTTAAATTTGGCACTTCACACCAACATGGTTTGTGGGGAGTGAGATTGAAACACTTGCTTTTAGTCTAAGTTTATTTTTAATTTTTGTTTTAAGTAAAGTCAGTTATTATTGTGAATAAAGTAATAATTGTCTCACCCAAGGTTTTGCCTAGTAACCGGACCAGTCCTGCCTAATCAGCAGTGATTCTCGCGTCAAACGGTAGAGTTTTGGCATGGGGCATGGTGGTTAGTTGGTTTCGTAGCCTTTTCAGCTCGGGTTAATAAGTCCTTAGGGGTGTTTTACACCTAGTGCCCTAAAGCCCTAGTGGTTTGGGAGTCATTGACCTAAAGCTCACTACATGGGTTGGATCGAAAGCTTAAGTGAACCGACATTACACGACCACTACTGTTACTGGAAAAAAAATAAAAAAAAAATAAAAAAATTGAAGAGAAAAAGAAAAATAGTTATATTTAAAGTTAGTATGTGTGAAATAAAGAAGGACGAGAGGTAAAAGTTTTAGTCGAGTCTCCTTAACTATGTTGGTTCACTTTACAGCAAAGGAAGTTTGTGAATTCTTTTTTAATTGATTCTAAATGGCTTAGACTCTGTGGTGGGATTGGTTGGAACTTTTGAAAAGATGTTCTAGTTTTTAAAATTTTCTATGGATTGCAACTTGAAGGTGGAAGTTTTGGCTTGGTTGAGTTTTAGCTAGTTGTCTAGTTTGTTAAGTTTTTATTTTTGTTTGAGTCTTGTTTTGCTTGAGGACAAGCAAAACGCTAAGTTTGGGGGTATTTTGATGAGTAGATTTTATACTATATATTTTACCCTAATCTTAGTATATTTTGGTTAATATTTTGGAAGAATTTTGATACTTTGAATTGTATTTTCAATATAGGACTTTTGACTTCCTCTGGAGCAAAACAGGATCAAATGGACGAATTTTGGAGTAATTCCAATTGGAGGACGTTCGTGAGTCACTTAGCTTGATTGTATAAAAATTTGGGATTTTTCCACCTAGCGGTTATTTTCTGGAAATAAAATAAATGAGCGATGCGCAGTGCTGGAAAATGACGTTTTTGGGCTTAAATTGCGTTTTTGGAGCCCAAGATGACCTCGGATGGGTTCGTGGCCTTCTGGAGAAGTGTTCAGAATATTCCAAACATTAAATCCAGCTATATTGGGCCAGTTTTGGAGCAGCTTATGGGTCAAAAACGTGGCTGTTCAGATTTTGGACGAATTTTTACCATTTTAATTTAGGGTTATGTTTTTTTTAGGGGGATTAGGGTTTGTGTGGTGGTTTAGCAAATATATGGCTGAGCCATCTAACACATTTTTGGCTACGCTTTATTTTATGCAATTTTGGAGACAGAGAGAAGTGCTAGGGTTTTGGAGATTTTCTACTTGAAGGTGTTTTCAATCCTTTTCTTAATAATATTTTCTATGATTTCAATTATGAATATGCGTAACTAATTTCCTATTGCTAGAGCGAAGCCTTGAGCCTTAGCATGAATATGTGATTTTTATTTAATTGCTTATGATTGATTGCATGAATACTTTGAATTGTTAATCACCGGGATAAAAACTATCTAATTGTCTTAATGCCTGATCACCATTAGGATCTTTAGAAAAGTAATTTGATGCAATTTTGGTCGGAAGGTTCCCTGAAATTGACGCTGGCTTCTTGTGATTAATAATTGTAATTTCACTTAGGATGAATATCACGTCTTAAGGATTGCATGGTTTTTCAAAGAATTTTCATAAAGCATAATGAGTCTTTTATGTTCAGATTTGATCCGAACGTCCGGACGGGTTACATGTTAGATATACGTTCTACGTTGGAGGTTCCAAGTAGAATATGAATTAGGAAAATCTAACCTTCAAAGTGGCATGTGTAGATCATATGTAATTGGTAAAAATTCATAGGATTGCTAGGTGATGGTGGAACCCTAGTGCTTTCTTAATTTTATTCTCCCAAAACTGTTTTCTTTTTTCTCTAGCTCTAATATTGCAGATTGTTTATTTTAATTCATTGATTTCATTTTTATTTTAATTAGGTTATAAAATCAATCACCTAAACTTCTACTTTCCAATAATTAAATGGAATCTGATTAGTTTCGAATTATTTAATAGTCCCTGTGGAGACGACCTTGCGAGATCCGAGTATACTACAATAACCTTGTGATTATTGCAAGTAAAATAGGAGATTTAAGCCCGTTCACATGAGTAGTAAAAATCCTATCAGAAAGCCAGTAAAAAAATGACATGAGAGTCTTTGCCTTAGTGTGTTAAGCTCATGTGCCATGATAGTTGAGACACAAGTTGTAGGAATCCAGCAATCCATGCATATTTGTGGGGTATGAAATCAATGAGAAATGTTATAGATTATTCAACCTGAAAACAAAAAACATCAATCTTTCCACATATGTGATCTTTAATGAAGAAGCATTGTGGAATTAGGAGACTAATGCAAAAGAACAAGCTAAAATTCCTCTGTAAGTTAAACTCAATGAACTAGAAGCTAACAAGAAACGAACAAGAAGTTCATGAAGATGTGAGAATTAGTACACCACTTCAAACTTCTCAATCTACATGATGAAGTCCTTAGATTGAAGAACCACAAGGCTCAACTCCAAGTTTAAAACCAATAAGATTAGAAGCTTAATGAAATCTTTGCTACTTGTAATTACTATGTGGTTGAACCAAAGATTTTTTAGGAAGCAAAGAAAGACATATCATGGTAAAAAGCTATGAAATATGAGATTTCAATGATAGAAAATAATGAAACATGGGAATTGGTTGACATACCAAAGTGACAAACTAGTAATTGGTTTAAAATTGGTCTACAAGATCAAGTTGAATTTGGATGGGTTTGTGCAGAAGAACAAATAAAGATTGTAGGCCAAAGGCTACTCACAAAAGCCTAAAATTGACTTCAATGAAACATTTGCAATTGTGGTAAGGTTGGATACCATAAAGCCACTAATTGCATTGGCTGCACAAAAAGGGCTTAAATTTGTATTAGTTGGATGTAAAATCATCTTTTCTAAATGATGTTCTAGAAGAGGAAGTGTACGTGGATCATCCACAAGGTTTTGAAATTGAAGGTTCAGAAACAAGGTCTACAAACTCATGAAGGCACTCTATGGTTTGAAACAATATCCAAGAGCTTGGTATAGTGCAATTGACTTTTACTTCACTAAGTATGGTTTTAAGAAGAGTCCTAGTGAGGCAATACTCTATACCAAGATAGAAATTAATTAAATACCCTCATTATGTCAGTTTATGTTGATGATGTGGTTTTCATAGGGAACAGTGAGAATATGGTAAATGAATTTAGAGAATAAAAGATGATGAAGTATGAGATGACAAATTGAGGACTTCTATACCATTTCCTGGAGTTGTGCAAGAATCCAACATTTTCATTAATCAGAAAAAAGTATGCTTAAACAATGTTGAAGAAGTTCGACCTCACAAGGTGTAAACTATGAGTACCCCTCTGCTTTCAAATTAGAAACTAAGAAAGGATAATGGAAGTGAACCAGTTGATTCAAGTCTCTACAAAAATGGTTGCCAATTTGCTACATTTGATAGCAACAAGACCTGACATAATGTTTTCTGCAAGTCTTCTCTCAAGGTTTATCCATAATCCCACAAGAATTCACTTGAGAACTACAGAGAGAGTGTTAAGGTATGTGCAAGAAACACTTGATTTTGAAATCATATATGAAAAAGGTCAGTTTGCAATTCTAGTTAGCTTTTGTGATAGTGATTGTTGGAATGTTTAAGTAGAAACTCCTACTTGTTGGTATGTGCAAGGAACACTTGATTTTGAAATCATATATGAAAAAGGTCAGTTTGCAATTCTAGTTAGCTTTTGTGATAGTGATTGTTGGAATGTTTAAGTAGAAATTCCTACTTATTTCATATATCCCACGCTGATGAAGTAAAGGTTTCTCATGCACTTAATAACACTTAGCTTTCCCCCTCTAATTAAATTAAGAGATGGGCCATGTGGAGCAATTTCTTGATTAAGAGCATGATAATTATATATCTAATTATAAAGGCCTAAGGCCTCTGGACTCTTTCAATTAATCATTAAAACCTAGTTTAATTCAGTCATATCCTTTCCTAAATGATAAGTCTGATGAGAAACAGTTTGTAACTGCTCACACTTGTTAGCATTAGGTCAACGTGTTTTATAGAAACACACCATCACATTGACAAAAAAATAATCATCAACCCCAAACTTCCATACTAGTCTTCTTATTGAGAACCACATTGATTTTCACCAGCAATCAAAGTCTCGGTGCTGTGATTTTGATTCAGACTATTGAACCCTAGTAAAGCGGATGCCTAACGAACTACAAGCACTGAGTAGAGGCGAAAATTTGTTTCAAGGACATTGCAATCCACAAGCCTCTGTCTACTCAATGAGTTAGTGAATTCATATGGAGTTTATCATTATTCTTCGTTATCTATCATCTGAATTCAGTTTGTTATGCTATTATTATTCAAAATCCAATTATGTATACACTTGTTGTATTACGTTAATTCTAGTTTCTAGAATTACATACATACATACATATATATATACACACACACTTGATGTGCTTTACATCTTTTATATATATTAGTTTATATTGGGATTTTATATGATTAATTTCATATAATATATTTGAAGAATACAATCTTTTTTATCTATTTCTAACAATCTTGAAACAGATCTTAATGGATCAACAAAATGTGTCTGCGAATGCTATCAATGGCTCCAAAAATCCTCACTCGGAGAAGCCAGAGAAATTTAAAGGATTTGACTTTAAGAGATGGCAACAAAAGATGCTTTTCTAGCTCACAACAATGAACTTGGCATATGTTGTCAAGGAAGATGCTCCGCAATCTAATGAAGATCTGATGTCAAAGGAAACTTTGAGCGCAATTGAAGCTTGGAATCATTCTGAGTTTTGTTGCAGAAACTACATATTTAACAGTTTGGATGATAATATCTATGATATCTACTCACTTTGTAAGATTGCAAAGGATCTGTGGGAATCATTGGAGAAAAAATATATATAAGATTAAAGATGGCGGTTCAAAGAAATTTGTAATTGGCAAATTTTTGAAATACTTTATGGCGTATTCTAAATCCCTTGTTGTTCAAGTTGAAGAACTTTATAAGCTAATCTATGAACTTCATGCTAAGGGATGTGCTATTAATGAACATTTCCTAGTTGGGGCCATAATTAAAAAATTACCACCCTCTTAGAATGATTTCAAAATTTACCTCAAGCATAAGCATAGGAAAAGAGACAAACATGATGTGTTGCTTGAAGCCAAAGCCAATTGAAGGAGAAACTTCAAGGCCTAAGCCAAATTCTCAGAAAAATAAGGGAATGAAATCCAACAAGCAATCTGTTCATGCACCAAAATCCAAGAACTTTAAGAAGATGATTAAAGGATGCTACTATGTGTGTGGAAAAGTGGGCCATAAAACACATGAATGTCGCCATCAAAATGATGGAATTCATGCTAATGGAAACAACAATAATAACGACAATAACCATTCAAATATGACTATGACAAAAGGTGAATTTGATGTTCTAGTATCCGAGACTAATATGGATTCAAATATTAGCGACTGGATGATTGATATGAGTGCCACTTGCCACATATGTGCTGACAAAAACATGTTCATGGAGTATCGTGTTGTTGCTACTTAAGAGAAATTATATATAGGAAATGCTGCATCATCTGCAATTGAAGGCAGAGGCAAAATTGTACTCAAACTCACTTCTGGAAAAAATCTAACTTTGCTTGACTGCTGCATGTTCCTGAAATAAGAAGAAACCTAGTTTCTGGCCTTGCTAAAGGATTCAAACTTGTATTTGAATCCAACAAATTTGTCCTAACTAAGGGAGGGATGTTTGTCGGAAATGGCTACTTAGCCGATGGCCTTGTGAAACTCAATGTATTGGTTGTTGATGTTATTAATAATATAAATAAGGCTTCTACTCATATTGAAGAGTCCTCTAATATTTAGCATGCTAGACTATAACATGTGAATTTTCGTTCTATGTATAGAATTGTTAACTTAGAATTACTACCTAAATTTGAAATCAATTTTAATTATAAGTGTGAGACATGTACGGAATCCAAAGTTGCTAGGCAAACTTTTAAGTCAATTTTCGGAAGATCAAATGAATTGCTTGGTCTAATTCATAGTGATCTTTGTGACTTTAAAATCACTCCAACTTGAAAGAATTATTATATTCATAGACAATTTTAGTATGTATTATTATGTTTATTTGATTCATAGCAAGGATGAAGCTTTGGATATGTTTAAGACATAAAGTGGAAGTCGAGAATCAACTCGAAAGAAAAATCAAAGCACTTAGATCTGATAAAGGAGGGGAGTATAAGTCTTTAACCTTCTCAGATTTTTGTGCACAATACATCATACAATGGCTCCATATACACCACAATAAAATGATGTAACTGAAAGAAAAAATAGAACATTCAAAGACATGATTAATTCCATGTTAAATAGCTCCGAACTTTCACACAATTTGTGGGGTGAAGCATTACTTACTGCAAACGTCATATTAAATAAAATTCCTCATAAGACCAACAAGTCACCTTATGAAGAATGGAAATGACACACACCTACATACAAAACCCTCAAAGAGTGAGGTTGCCTAGCGAAAGTCCAAGTACCGTTGCCAAAAAAACCAAAACTTGGACCCAAAATGTCTATTGTGCATTCATAGAATATGCAAATATTAGTACAGCCTACATATTTTTTGTAGTAAAGTTTGCAATCCCAGATATACATGTTTATATGATATTATAATTGACAAATGCAGAATTCTTTGAGGATATTTTTCCTTATAAAGAAAAAGAAAAGGCAAATGAGTCTAGTTCAACAAATAAGAGAATGCATAATCAAAATCATGGTGAAACCTCTTCTTCAGGGATCCAAGATCATGAGAAGACAAAGAAATAAAATTTCTAAAAATTAGGGACCAGATTTCGTTGCCTATTTGTCTAAAAAATATCCACAAACTTATAGAGAAGCTATGGCTTCCACTAAGGCTCCTTTTTGGAAGGAAGCAATCAAAAGCGAAATGGAATCCATTATGCAAAATAATAAATGGGAATTGGTTGATCTACCACCAGTAGTAAACCAATTGGCCATAAATGGATATTCAAAAAAGAAGCTATGGCTTCCACTAAGGCTCCTTTTTGGAAGGAAACAATTAAAAACGAAATGGAATCCATTATGCAAAATAATAAATGGGAATTGGAATGCATTAGTGCGAGTACTAAGATATTTGAAATCCACAATTGACTATGGATTGCATTATACTAAATATCCACTTGTGATTGAAGGATTTAGTGATTCCAATTGGATTTCTGATATTTCAGAAACTAAATCTACTACTGGATATGTATTTACCTTATGGGGTGCAGCAATATCATGGAAATCCTCTAAATAATCGTGTATAGCACGATCTACCATGGAGTCGGAATTTATTGCTTTGGAGTTAGCTATTGAAGAAGCTGAATGGCTTAAAACTTCCTAGAGGATATTCCGACGTGGCTTAAGCTTGTTACCAAAATCTGTATACATTGTGACAGCATGACAGCGGAAGCAAAAGCCAAAAGTCATGTATACAATGGAAAGTCTAGACCTATCAGGCGTAGGCATAATACTCTTAAGAAGTTGCTCTCTTATAGAATTATATCCATTGATTATGTAAAGTCAAAGGAAAATATAGTTGATCATTTGACAAAAGGCCTACCAAAAGAGCAAATATTAGTTACATCAAGGTGAATGAGTCTTAAGCCAATTCAATGAATCAAACTGGGCGGAAACCAAACTTAGTTGATTGGAGATCTCATGGTCTAAGTTCAATAGGCAAACTAGTTGTGTTTGATCCAATAGCTGAAGACACATCATACCCACTCCTATCACGAAGATATGTGTAGTCTGTTGATGTTAGAGGTTATGTTTTAAAACATTTAGTTATCGTTTGGTATGCAGACGGGACGGGACGGGACGGGACAGGATGGGACAGAACGGAGATGGAGCAAAGATACCCTCGGATGGAAACAAGGAGGAAGAAGAAGGAGATGGAGAGGTTATAATTTTGTGTTCCACAGATGTGGAACGAGTCATTCCAGAGGGGTGAGACGGAACGAAATTTCACCCGAAATTCGTCCCGTGGAACAGCGCGTTCCACCCGTTTTAGGCGCACCAAACATGGGATAGAACGCCTCGTCCCACTCCGTTCCGTTCCATCCCACGTACCAAACAGTACCTTAATGACGTTAATATCTTACTATGATAAGGAATGTGGCAGACCATTCTTAATTAATGTCACATATGTAGGAGTAAATGGGGTCACATTTATGAGAATTGAGATGGCTAAATTCTCTAAAGCTCCTATGAAAACTGGGATACATTCAGGACCAAAATGAACACAAATGTATGAATTGACGTGTGGCAGCTATGATACATGTGAGACATATTGTCTTGCTTTACTGCTGCGGTGAATAGTTCAAGATCTTCCACCAAGTAAACCCGATAAGTTATCACTAGAGTAAGTTCAAGTCCAAAAGACACTTCTCTCGATGCGTACTATATCTATTCTCTCTTTAGTAAGATAAGCAACCTTGCATTACATTTGCATTTAGATTTGCATTCAAATGTGGGGTGTTATTAGTGTTTGGATGAAATTTCAACTCAAATCTGGGGTATTGTTGGAATGTTTGAGTAGAAATTCTTACTTATTTTATACATCCCACGTTGATGAAGTAAAGGCTTCTCGTACACGTAATCATTAAAACCTGGTTTAATTCAGTCATATCATTTCCAAAAAGATAAGTCTGATGAGAAACGGTTTGTAACTGCTCACACCTATTGGCATTAGGTTCAACGTGTTTTATATAAACACACCATCGCATGACAGAAAAATAATCATCAACCCTAAACTTCCATACTTGTCTTCCTATTGAAAACCACATTGATTTTCGCCAGAAATCAAAGTCCCAGTGCTGGGATTTTGATTTAGACAATTGAACCTGGTGTAGCGGACACCTAATGAACTACAAACACTGAGTAGAGGCGAAAATTTGTTTCAAGGACATTGCAATCTGCAAGCAACTGTCTACTCAACGAGTTAGTGAATTCATATTGAGTTTATCATTATTCCTTGTTATTTGTCATTTGAATTCAGTTTGTGGATCTCATCTCTGTTAGAAAGGTGATACAAATGTAGTATGATAAATGTGATAAGAGTACTATTTTTTGTGACTAAAAAATAAATTGAAAATGAAATAATTATCAAATATTCCCGAAAAGTGATGAATTTTAGACCTAGGAATATTTTTGCATTTGTCCCATCCCAGACATGATAGTTTCTTTATGTTTACTCCCTCTTACAATGAAAAATCATCCTCCTCCACCTTTAATAAACCTTGAATTTTGAGAGTTATCTATTTCCAATCCAATCCTAAATAGGAAAAGAGGTCTTTGGGTTTTACCTAAAAAGGTTTAGTGAGGTCACATTATTTTCTTGCAATCATATCTATACTACTACGGGAAAAAAATGAAACAAAATATTTATAAGAAACTTTACGAGCTGAAAAATGTCAAATGGATGCTAGCTGTCTAAATACTATTGAATACTGAGGTTTTTCTTGTCCAACTTAACTTTTGAAGTGTTTGTATAGTTAGCAAGATTTTAGAAGATACTAGGCACTAGTCGGACGACGGACTGAGGCCTAACGCCTACGCTAGGTCTAGGTGGCTAGGCGGAGGCCTAAGAAGATTAGGCGGATTTAAGTAAATCTATTATATATTGTATAATAAGTGTCTGCTTATACTTAAAAAATATATAATTTTATCATAAACTGCAAAATAAAATGATATATATATATATATATTATAAAGTATTGAAATATAATGAAAACATGAGAAACAAGCATATAATGTGTTTTCATAAGTAATCAATAAGTCTCTTACAATTGCTGTTAAAAAAATAAACTCTTACAATTTATTAAAAAAAAACATGCAAAATCAAAGTTATCTATTTTTTGTCTAAATGAGCCGTGACTTAGGCAGGTCTAGACGGATTAGGCGGGCGCCTAAGTAAGTCTAGACGCCCTTTGTTAATTTTCAACACCTAGAGATTAACCAGGATTGTGGCCAACTGCCTATCGCCTAGGCGGGGATTTTTATCACAATGATAGTTAGTTAGAGAAGTTACCGTAAATTACTATTATTGGTGGGGTTCAATTGTACCAATTTGTGTTGCTCTTGTGAGCATAAAATTTACTAGGAAGTACCATTATCTATTCTAAAGTCTGAAGGGGATTGGCTGTAGCTTAGCTACAGTCACAATTTCGCCTTTCGATTTCACTTTATTTACAAGAAGCCATTAAATTGGGGCTGAAATTGCGGGTGGGTTGTTTTGGGCCGCCCATTATGTGTTCCCTGGGCTTAAATTTTTAGTTAGCAAAGGCCCAACCCGTTAGGTTGCTTTCGATCTCGTCAAGGAGATCGTGCGAAGAGGCAGAGGGTGACATCGAGTTTAGGGTTTGCACAGTAAGAGGCAAGAGGGTTGATGGGAAGGGTAGGAGCTAGAGAGGGGGTGGGTGCTTTCCACTGACGTTGGTTGCAAAGAGAGAGATATCGGGTATGACAATTGAATCCCAGTGTAGTGTAGGAAGATCCTTCATGGCAATTGGCAATTGACAATTGAATCCTCCGAATAGTAACTGTCTTTAATCAATAATAATTGTCTTTTGCACCTTCATCCTTAAATTAAATAGTCATAGCAATAGGCAATAAAATGTTAATATTTTTTATTTTATAAAATAATAAAAAATAATTTTATTTGTAATTTCGGATAAGATTTTTAACTGGCCTCATTACTTTACGTGTCATTATTCGAAAGTACATTTTTTTGTGATTGATTTTTATCCAATTCTATAGCACCACATGTCGTTACCTTTTTAGAATCATTGAAAATATTGAAATGTAGTGTAAAGTGCAAGAAAATGGTAAGGTATTAATAAAAAAAACATTATAATTTTTTTTAAATTTTTTCGGATTGTTAATTAGTTTTAAAAAAATTAATAACTTAATTAATCTGGACCGTTGAAATACAAAATTTTGAAATCCAACAGTCCAACATGAGACATGTGTGGCCCACCCAAACATTTTTTATTCTTTTTCTTTTTCTAAAAAAAATTTAAAGCTGAAAAACTGAACCGTTGATCTGGAAATCAAATGGTCCAGATTCAAAGTGACTGAGTGGGGCTGACACGCGAGCTCCATCATCTAAAAATCTACCCGAGACGCGCCCACATGCCTGACACAAAATTTTTTATAACGTGGCTGACGTCAGCCTTGCATCACTCCATCTCAGACACTCAGGCCTTGGACTCCCGCTTGCCCTCTCCCATAGACCTAGCATTCGTGTCGTGTTTTCCGTGTTCGTGTCGTTTTCGTGTCATACCCGATATCTTAACGGGTCGTGTCGTATAACACCCGTTAAAATAAACGAGTAAAATGATCCGATCTGAAATCGACCCGATAATATTAACAGGTAATATGACTCGACCCGTTACCCGTTAAGGAAAATATATTTTAAACCAATAAATAATCAAATGAAAAACATAATACTAAATAAGTATATACATACCATATTGTCACATCCAAAACATAAAACACATTTTTCTTTTAAGTATATTTTCACTTACCTAAAGTCTTGAATAGTTTTTTAATTAATGTAGATGTGTAAAAAAATATATAAACGCTCGTAATGACAAGCTTTACAACTTTCATGAAGATCTTAACTTCGAAATTTGCCACTATAATCATATAAATCATAGATCAAAATTTAACCGTTGATTGTTGTTTACATTTACGCTTCATTGTCATCATCAAATTTTGTTTTTTTTCAGATTTTCTTTTTTGAAAACTTGATCTATTAAAGGATGCAGGGAGATGAACGATTTGGATCATTGATATTATATTCAGAGTTTTACGGTTAGTGAAAATATTGTTTGATGTTTATAAAGTTTCTACAAACTATATGACATCGACTCATATTTCAGTTAACCGTAAATATTGAAACGTGATATCAAATATCTGAACCGTTCATCTTCTTACATCCGCCATATGATCATGTTTTCAAAAAAGAAAATTTTAAAAATGAAATTCAGTAAGAAGAATAAAACGTAAATAGCAATTGACGGTTAAATATAAATTTAAGGTTTATGAATTATAATGTTGGATTTCGAAGCTAATCCCTTCATGAAAGTTGTAAAGTTTGTCACTATGAGTGATTGTATTTTTTTTTTTTTTTTACATTTACACTTCTAGAATAATTATTATTAATTTTATTAATTTTTCCCTCAAATAAAAAACATTATTCATGAAGGTTTGGAGGATTTTAAAAATCTAAACGATAATGTAAGTGTAACCATTATCTACTCGTGGATGAATAATGATAAATCACGAGTGTTTATATATTCTTTCACATTTTTTGTACTTGTATGTATATCTTCTTAATTCTTGCCTATAGTTTATTTTAATTTTGGAAAACAACATGTTAAGTAAAATTTATTCTAGTAATGATAATAAGGAACTCTCATAATAAAAATAAATAATGACTAAAACTTTTTTTTTTAAACTTATATAGAATAATAATACAAAACTATATATTTAATATAGAATATATTGTATATATTAATATGGCTATTGTATTTTATAATAAATCTTTTAGTAATTAAACTCTAAAATTATCAAAATAAATTTGTTCTTAACGGGTCAAAATGGGTTATGTGACAGCCCGTCCCGCATTAACACTTTCGTTTGTGTGAAGTGTGTTTAATTATCCTAATTCTTTTTAAAGTTGGTTGATAATGGACGGATAGGGACGTTTTCGGCCGTATATGTTTGAATGATTAAACTTTGGAATCTTATGCCCTCACGGGGCTTACAGAAATCATTCATTTTCCCTTTTACTTTCTTTAATCCGTGATTTCCTCAACCTTGTCCTCTCACTCATTCTCTCTATCTCTCCCGACAAACTCTCAAGCTCTCTCTCACTCCCTCTCTCTTTCTACACTCACGGCAAAACAACAAGACTCTAAAAAATTTCACAGATCGAAGAAAATAAAACCACCATCTTCTTCATCTCGACGATAAGAGTCCAACCATACCAATTTCAGGTAAGAACTACAACATTTTCACGTCGAAAACACGAACTCCGATTTAGGTACTATTCATCAACTTTTTATTGGTTGATTTTTAGGACTTTTCAAGCTTATAGGAAGCTTCTTAAGGTCCTTTGGAGGCTCGGGGTAGTTCGTTGGAAGTTTTTGGACGTAAGAACACGGAGATCGACAAGTTCAAAGTTTGACCGGAGCTTTCGAGGTTTTTTCCAGTGAATCCCCGGCGAGTTAGGAGTCGAGGTAGGTATGAATGTGTTCGTCTCGTCAATATCTTCATTTTGATATAAAGTACATTGAACATGGTGAAGAAATGAAGAAGTTATGACGTTTTGAAAAATACCCAGTTTCCGGCGACCTCCGAGGCTTTCGAGGACGTTTCCGGCCAAAAAACGGTGAACTAGGTGTTGTGTGAGGTACCATTCTCTTTGTATCTTCAAGGGCTACACCTTTAGTTTTTTAATCACTTGATTTAGTTGAGAAATGACAAAGTTATGGCAATTTGAAAAACTGCCCAGAAACCGGCGAACCAGTCCGGCGAGCCGAGGAAGAAGACGCGTGTGGGGGCGCATGGACCCGTGCCCTTCTCGGCGCGTGGAGGCGCGTGATTAGCCCAAATTTTTTTCTAAAAATTGCTACGTGTTCGTGACGTCGTGTAGGTCACGGTGGTATATTCACATACCCAAATTGAGCAATATATGAGAAGTTATTAGCGAATGTTGTGTATGTGCGTTTAAATGATGTTTGTATAATTATTCTTTTATAGGTGAGACTTATACCGAGGACGAAAGTAACCAAACTAGGCGTGGGGGTTACGAACCGGCTACTTATCAGTGAGTAGGCAGTTATTTTTCAGTATATATATATATATACGTATACTTGACGTATTTCCCAGAAAACGTATTTTTAAAAGAAATACAATTTAAGCAACCTGTTATGTATGCATCATATTTTAGTATATGCATTACCATAATTATGCATATTGTTGCATGGTGCTAAGGAGGCCCAGGTAAGCTACATGTGAGTATATTATGTTGGTAACGATGATGAGATACGATGTTGGTTATGATTGAGATATGATGAGATACGATGTTGGTTATGATTGAGATATGATTGAGTCATATGATTGAGCTACGATGTTGGTTATGATTGAGATATGATGAGATACGATGTTGGTTATGATTGAGATATGATTGAAAGCTCATTCACTTGCACACGTATATTAGTGCTCCCGCCCAGAGTTAGGGGCACAGTCTTGCACGTGATGTTCACCTCCCGCACCGCATGCTCGCCTTGGATCCAAGTTAGGTGCACAGTCCTGTCGTATAGACCACTTATGTGGGTTCGACTCGTAGGTGACCCGCGATTTATCGCACAGTCTTCACGTGATTGTAGCATTAGAGCATATTATGTTATATACAGTGATGAATTGCAGACCATGTGAGGTGGTAGTGAATGTGTGCAAGATATACATATATATACATGATGTGATGAGATGATTATGAGCTATATGTGCAGCTGAAGGCTGAGTTGATTATAATGAAAGAGTATGAACTATGTTTATAACCGAGTGCTAAATTGATTATATGTTATTCCATCATATTCACTTAGAGATAACGAGCATTCAGTTATGATACTTTGCCATGGCATACATTCATATTGTCTAGCATGATTTGAGATATAGTACGTATATAAATATATACTTTATTTCTGGGAAACTATACTTGTTTTACGGCGAGGGGTTAGTAAATTCAAAGAGAAAATAAGGTTTTGAAGAAGTTTGTTTTGTTGACCCACTCAACTTTGTTTTGCGCCCCTCCAGGTTCTAGGTAGCGTTTGTTGTTGGATCTCGAGGTTTCCAGCTGAAGTTCTGACAAACCATCACTCATGTAGGATTATCTTCGAGTATTGTAAATTAGTACATCTTATGTTCGACTGCACTTAGACCTTGTGCTCTGGTTGTGTATTCACACTTAAACTTATCTTAGAACCTATGGTATTTGGTTTTGAATTATTCGTACTTTCCTTAAAATATCGCTTCCGCACTGCGCACATGGCTACGTCACGCTCACGTGACGGCCAGCATGCCTTGACTTCGGTTGGGGTGTGTCAGTTTGGTATCAGAGCCCTAGGTTGCAGTCCTGCATATTTTGTGAACTTCCCTAATTATTTTTGGTATCTTCTGTCAGAACTATGCCGCCTCGTAGAGATCCACGTACTTCTTCTGAGCCTGGTTTTCCCGATATCGCTCAGTTAGGGGAAGCCATAGCCAATGCCATTCCAGCTTCACTTCGCCCTTCTCAGAAAACTCCTTTAAAGGCAGTGTACAATTTGAAATTACCTACTTTTATGGGTAATGAAAGACATGAAGGGGCCGAGCGATGGCTTGAGCATATAGAGAAGACTTTTCGGGTTATGCAGAGTCAAGGCAATCTCCCTGCTGAAAGGTGGGTTGAGACTACCACTTGGTTTTTGGGTAAAGAGACTGCATCTTGGTGGGAACAAGAATCTCGTGGATGGTTGCCTGAAGAGGTAGCAAACTGGAAGAATTTTAAGGATTCGTTCTATAAGAGGTTTATTCCTCCAGCCTATCTTGACCGGAAGAAGCAGGAATTCGTCAGTTTGAAGCAAAGAAAGATGTCTGCTAATGAGTACTATCGGAAATTTACCGATTTGTCTCGATATGATTCTGAAACTGCTGCTAATCCTGTCGAGACTACTCAGAATGTTCAAGTAATTAAGCCTAATTTGAAAGTGGCCCAGGATCGGCAGAAGAGCTTAGCAGACAAGCATGCTATTGATCGAGTGTATAAGGTTAATGATTGGGTATTCTTGAAGCTATCGTCGTGAAAAGGAGTAGTAAGGTTCGGGAAAAAGGGTAAGCTGAGCCCTAGGTACATCGGACCTTATCAGATCAACGAGCGAGTTGGTGAAGTTGCTTACAGGCTTGAGTTACCTTCAGAGCTGTCTAAAGTGCATAATGTATTTCATGTTTCGATGCTTCGTCATTATGTTGCAGATCCATCGCATGTGATTCCAATTCAACCTTTGGAGATTAGCCCGGATTTTACTTATGATGAAGAACCAGTGACTATCTTGGATTGGAAAGAGAAAGTTCTGAGAAATAAGACAGTGCAGTTGGTAAAAGTCTTGTGGAGGAACCACTCGGTGGAAGAGGCTACTTGGGAAACAAATGATCGGATGAGAGAGATGTATCCGAGATTATTTTATGATTATTAGTGTTGTATTTTGATTGCGTAAATTTCGGGGATGAAATTTTTATAAGGAGGGTAGGTTGTGACAGCCCGTCCCGCATTAACACTTTCGTTTATGTGAAGTGTGTTTAATTATCCTAATTCTTTTTAAAGTTGGTTGATAATGGACGGATAGGGACGTTTTCGGCCGTATATGTTTGAATGATTAAACTTTGGAATCCTATGCCCTCACGGGGCTTACAGAAATCATTCATTTTCCCTTTTACTTTCTTTAATCCGTGATTTCCTCAACCTTGTCCTCTCACTCATTCTCTCAATCTCTCAAGCTCTCATTCACTCTCCCTCCCTCTCAAACCACACGACCAAACACACGGACCAACATTAGAACTCTCTCAAATCTTCATAGATCGAAGAAAATAAAATCACCATCGTCTTCGTCTCGACGATACGAGTCCAACCATACCTATTTCAGGTAAGATCTCTAACGTTTTCACGTCGAAATCACGAGCACCGAATTGGGTACTATTCATCAACTTTTTATTGGTTGATTTTTAGGACTTTTCAATCTTATAGGAAGCTTCTTGAGGTCCTTAGGAGGCTCGGGGTAGTTCGTTGGAAGTTTTTGGACGTAAGAACACGGAGATCGACAAGTTCAAAGTTTGACCGGAGATTTCGAGGCTTTTTCCAGTGAATCCCCGGGGAGTTAGGTGTCGAGGTAGGTATGAATGTGTTCATCTCGTCAATATATTCATTTTTATATAAAGTACGTTGAAAATGGTGAAGAAATGAAGAAGTTATGACGTTTTGAAAAATACCCAGTTTCCGGCGACCTCCGAGGCTTTCAAGGACGTTTCCGGTCAAACCACGGTGAGCTAGGTGTTTTATGAGGTACCATTCTCTTTTTCTCTTCAAGGGATACAACTTTCGTTTTTGAATCACTTGATTTCGTTGAGAAATGACAAAGTTATGGCAATTTGAAAAACTGCCCAGAAACCGGCGAACCAGTCCGGCGAGTTGAGGAAGAAGACGCGCGTGGGGGCGCGTGGACCCGTGCCCTTCCTGGCGCGTGGGGGCGCGTTAGTGGCCCAAAAATTGTTCTAAAAATTGCTACGTGTTCGTGACGTCGTATAGGTCACGGTGGTATATTCACATATCCAAATTGAGCAATATATGAGAAGTTATTAACGAATGTTGTGTATGTGCGTTTAAATGATGTTTGTATAATTATTCTTTTATAGGTGAGACTTATACCGAGGACGAAAGTAACCGAACTAGGTGTGGGGGTTACGAACCGGCTACTTATCAGTGAGTGTGCAGTTATTTTTCAGTATATATATATATATGTGCATTATTATAATTATGCATATTGTTGCATGGTGCTGAGGAGGCCCAGGTAAGCTACATGTGAGTATATTATGCTGGTAACGATGATGATATACGATGTTGGTTATGATTGAGATATGATGAGATACGATGTTGGTTATGATTGAGATATGATTGAGCTACGATGTTGGTTATGATTGAGATATGATTGAGAGCTCATTCACTTGCACACGTATATTAGTGCTCCCGCCCAGAGTTAGGGGCACAGTCTTTCACGTGATGTTCACCTCTCGCACCGCATGCTCGCCTTGGATCTAAGTTAGGTGCACAGTCCTGTCGTATAGACCACTTTTAGTGGGTTCGACTCGTAGGTGACTCGCGAATTATCGCACAGTCTTCACGTGATTGTAGCACTAGAGCATATTATGTTATATACAGTGATGAATTGCAGACCATGTGAGGTGGTATTGAATGTGTGCAAGATATACATATATATACATGATGTGATGAGATGATTATGAGCTATATGTGCAGCTGAAGGCTGAGTTGATTATAATGAAATAGTATGAACTATGTTTATAGCCGAGTGCTGAATTGATTATATGTTATTCCATCATATTCAGTTAGAGATAACGAGCATTCAGTTATGATACTTTGGCATGACATACATTCATACTGTCTAGCATGATTTGAGATATAGTACGTATATGAATATATACTTTATTTATGGGAAACTATACTTGTTTTACGGCGAGGGGTTAGTATATTCAAAGAGAAAATAAGGTTTTGAAGAAGTTTGTTTTGCTGACCCACTCAACTTTGTTTTGCGCCCCTCCAGGTTCTAGGTAGCTTTTGTTGTTGGATCTCGAGGTTTCCAGCTGAAGTTCTGACAAACCATCACTCATGTAGGATTATCTTCGAGTGTTGTAAATTAGTACATCTTATGTTCGACTGCAGTTAGACCTTGTGCTCTGGTTGTGTATTCACACTTAAACTTATCTTAGAACCTATGGTATGTGGTTTTGAATTATTCGTACTTTCCTTAAAATATCGCTTCCTCACTGCGCACATGGCTACGTCACGCTCACGTGACGGGCAGCATGCCTTGACTTCGGTCGGGGTGTGTCAGGTTGTGACAGAAGATACCAAAAATAATTAGGGAAGCTCACAAAATATGCAGGACTGCAACCTAGAGCTCTGATACCAAACTGACACACCCCGACCGAAGTCAAGGCATGCTGGCCGTCACGTGAGCGTGACGTAGCCATGTGCGCAGTGCGGAAGCGATATTTTAAGGAAAGTACGAATAATTCAAAACCAAATTCCATAGGTTCTAAGATAAGTTTAAGTGTGAATACACAACCAGAGCACAAGGTCTAAGTGCAGTCGAACATAAGATGTACTAATTTACAACACTCGAAGATAATCCTACATGAGTGATGGTTTGTCAGAACTTCAGCTGGAAACCTCGAGATCCAACAACAAACGCTACCTAGAACCTGGAGGGGCACAAACAAAGTTGAGTGGGTCAGCAAAACAAACTTCTTCAAAACCTTATTTTCTCTTTGAATATACTAACCCCTCGCCGTAAAACAAGTATAGTTTCCCATAAATAAAGTATATATTCATATACGTACTATATCTCAAATCATGCTAGACAATATGAATGTATGTCATGGCAAAGTATCATAACTAAATGCTCGTTATCTCTAAGTGAATATGATGGAATAACATATAATCAATTCAGCACTCGGCTATAAACATAGTTCATACTCTTTCATTATAATCAACTCAGCCTTCAGCTGCACATATAGCTCATAATCATCTCATCACATCATGTCTATATATGTATATCTTGCACACATTCACTACCACCTCACATGGTCTGCAATTCATCACTGTATATAACATAATATGCTCTAGTGCTACAATCACGTGAAGACTGTGCGATAAATCGCGGGTCACCTACGAGTCGAACCCACATAAGTGGTCTACACGACAGGACTGTGCACCTAACTTGGATCCAAGGCGAGCATGCGGTGCGGGAGGTGAACATCACGTGAAAGACTGTGCCCCTAACTCTGGGCGGGAGCACTAATATACGTGTGCAAGTGAATGAGCTCTCAATCATAACCAACATCGTAGCTAAATCACAACCAACATCGTATCTCATCATATCTCAATCATAACCAACATCGTATCTCATCATCGTTACCAGCATAATATACTCACATGTAGCTTACCTGGGCCTCCTCAGCACCATGCAACAATATGCATAATTATAATAATGCACATTCTAAAATATGATGTATATATGATAGGATAATTAAATCACATTTCCTTAAAATACGTTTTCTGGGAAAAACGTCAAGCATACATATATATATACTGAAAAATAACTGCTCACTCACTGATAAGTAGCCGGTTCGTAACCCCCACGCCTAGTTTGGTTACTTTCGTCCTTGGTATAAGTCTCACCTATAAAAGAATAATTATACAAACATCATTTAAAAGCACAGACACAACATTCGCTAATAACTTCTCATATATTGCTCAATTTGGGTATCTGAATATACCACCGTGACCTACACGACGTCACGAACACGTAGCAATTTTTAGAACAATTTTTGGGCCACTCCCGCGCCCCCACGCGCTGGGAAGGGCACGGGTCCACTTGCCCCCACACGCGTCTTCTTCCTCGACTCGCCGGACTGGTTCGCCAGTTTCTGGGCAGATTTTCAAATTGCCATAACTTTGTCATTTCTCAACGAAATCAAGTGATTCAAAAATGAAAGTTGTATCCCTTGAAGATAAAAAGAGAATGGTACCTCACACAACACCTATCTCGCCGTGGTCTGGCCGGAAAGTTCCTCGAAAGCCTCGGAGGTCGCCGGAAACTGGGTATTTTTCAAAACGTCATAACTTCTTCATTTCTTCACCATGTTCAACGTACTTTATATCAAAATGAAGATATTGACGAGACGAACACATTCATACCTACCTCCACCCCTAACTCGCTGGGGATTCACTGGAAAAAACCTCGAAAGCTCTGGTCAAACTTTGAACTTGTCGATCTCCGTGTTCTTACGTCCAAAAACTTCCAACGAACTACCCCGATCCTCCTAAGGACCTCAAAAAGCTTCCTATAAGCTTGAAAAGTCCTAAAAATTAACCAATAAAAAGTTGATGAATAGTACCCAAATCGGTGCTCGTGATTTCGACGTGAAAACGTTAGAGATCTTACCTGAAATAGGTATTGTTGGACTCGTATCGTCGAGACGAAGATGATGGTGGTTTTATTTTCTTCGATCTATGAAGATTTGAGAGAGTTCTAATGTTGGTCCGTGTGTTTGGCCGTGTGGTTTGAGAGGGAGGGAGAGTGAATGAGAGCTTGAGAGTTTGTCAGGGAGAGATAGAGAGAATGAGTGAGAGGACAAGGTTGAGGAAATGACGGATTAAAGAAAGTAAAAGTGAAAATGAATGATTTCTGTAAGCCCCGTGAAGGCATAGGATTCCAAAGTTTAATCATTCAAACATATACGGCCGAAAACGTCCCTATCCGTCCATTATCAACCAACTTTAAAAAGAATTAGGATAATTAAACACACTTCACACAAACGAAAGTGTTAATGCAGGACGGGCTGTCACAACCTACCCTTCTTATAAAAATTTCATCCCCGAAATTTACACAATCAAAATACAACACTAATAATCATAAAATAATCTCGGATACATCTCTCTCATCCGATCCTCTGTTTCCCAAGTAGCCTCTTCCACCGAGTGGTTCCTCCACAAGACTTTTACCAACTGCACTGTCTTATTTCTCATAACTTTCTCTTTCCAATCCAAGATAGTCACTGGTTCTTCATCATAAGTCAAATCCGGGCTAATCTCCAAAGGTTGAACCGGAATCACATGCGATGGATCTGCAACATAATGACGAAGCATCGAGACATGAAATACATTATGCACTTTAGACAGCTCTGAAGGCAACTCAAGCCTATAAGCAACTTCACCAACTCGTTCAGTGATCTGATAAGGTCCGATGTACCTAGGGCTCAGCTTACACTTTTTCCCGAACCTTACTACTCCTTTCCACGGCGATAGCTTCAAGAATACCCAATCATTAACCTTATACACTCGATCAGTAGCATGCCTGTATGCTAAGCTCTTCTGCCGATCCTGGACCACTTTCAAATTAGACTTAATTACTTGAACATTCTGAGTAGTCTCCTCCACTATCTCCGGGCCCACCAAAACTCTTTCACCAACCTTTGACCAACATAAAGGAGTACGACACGATTTTCCATACAAAGCTTCAAACGGTGCCATCCCAATACTAGAATGGTAACTGTTATTATAAGCAAATTCCATTAAATCCAACTTTGCATGCCAATCATCGCCAAACTGACACACCCCGATCGAAGTCAAGGCATGCTGGCCGTCACGTGAGCGTGACGTAGCCATGTGCGCAGTGCGGAAGCGATATTTTAAGGAAAGTACGAATAATTCAAAACCAAATACCATAGGTTCTAAGATAAGTTTAAGTGTGAATACACAACCAGAGCACAAGGTCTAAGTGCAGTCGAACATAAGATGTACTAATTTACAACACTCGAAGATAATCCTACATGAGTGATGGTTTGTCAGAACTTCAGCTGGAAACCTCGAGATCCAACAACAAACGCTACCTAGAACCTGGAGGGGCACAAAACAAAGTTGAGTGGGTCAGCAAAACAAACTTCTTCAAAACTTTATTTTCTCTTTGAATATACTAACCCCTCGCCATAAAACAAGTATAGTTTCCCAGAAATAAAGTATATATTCGCCGGAATCAAGTGATTCAAAAACTAAAGTTGTAGCCCTTGAAGAGAAAAAGAGAATGGTACCTGACACAACACCTAGCTCGCCGTTTTTTGGCCGGAAACTTCCTCGAAAGCCTCGAAGGTCGCCGGAAACTGGGTATTTTTCAAAACGTCATAACTTCTTCATTTCTTCACCATTTTCAACGTACTTCATATAAAAATGAAGATATTGACGAGACGAACACATTCATACCTACCTCGACCCCTAAATTGCCGGCGATTCGCCGGAAAAAGCCTCGAAAGCTCAGGCTAAACTTTGAACTTGTCGATCTCCGTGTTCTTACGTCCAAAAACTTCCAACGAACTACCCCGAGCCTCCTAAGGACCTCAAAAAGCTTCCTATAAGCTTGAAAAGTCCTAAAAATCAACCAATAAAAAGTTGATGAATAGTACCCAAATCGGTGCTCGTGATTTCAACGTGAAAATGTTAGAGATCTTACCTAAAATAGGTATGGTTGGACTCGTATCGTCGAGTAGAAGACGATGGTGGTTTTATTTTCTTCGATCTATGAAGATTTGAGAGAGTTCTATTGTTGGTCCGTGTTTTGAAGATTTGGTTTTGAAAGCTCACGTGACGTGATGGTTGGAATCCTATGTCACTTTGTATCACTTTGTATCACGTGACGTGTCTTCGGTCGGGGTGTGTCAGTTTGACATCTCTATCACGTGACGTAGCCATGTGCGCAGTGCGGAAGCGATATTTTAAGGAAAGTACGAATAATTCAAAACCAAATACCATAGGTTCTAAGATAAGTTTAAGTGTGAATACACAACCAGAGCACAAGGTCTAAGTGCAGTCGAACATAAGATGTACTAATTTACAACACTCGAAAATAATCCTACATGAGTGATGGTTTGTCAGAACTTCAGCTGGAAACCTCGAGATCCAACAACAAACGCTACCTAGAACCTGGAGGGGCGCAAAACAAAGTTGAGTGGGTCAGCAAAACAAACTTCTTCAAAACCTTATTTTCTCTTTGAATATACTAACCCCTTGCCGTAAAACAAGTATAATTTCCCAGAATAAAGTATATTCTCATATACATAATATATCTCAAAATCATGCCATACAATATGAATGTACATCATGCCAACGTATCATAACTAAATGCTCATCATCTCTATATAAAAGTTATGGAATAACATATAATCAATTCAGCCCTCGACTATAAATATGGTTTATACTCTTTCATCATAATCAACTCAGCCATTAGCTGCATATATAGCTCATAATCATCTAATCACAATCAACTCAGCCCTCGGCTGCATATATAGCTCATAATCATCTCATCACTTCATGTATATATATGTATATCCTGCACACATTCAATACCACCTCACGTGGTCTGCAATTCATCACTGTATATAACATAATATGCTCTAGTGCTACAATCACGTGAAGACTGTGCGATAAATCGCGGGTCACCTACGAGTCGAACCCACTAAAAGTGGTCTATACGACAGGACTGTGCACCTAACTTGGATCCAAGGCGAGCATGCGGTGCGGAAGGTGAACATCACATGAAAGACTGTGCCCTAACTCTGGGCGGGAGCACTAATATACGTGTGCAAGTGAATGAGCTTTCAATCACATCTCAATCATATGATTCATCATATCTCAATCATATCTCAATCGTATCACAATCGTATCTCAATTATATCTCAATCATATCTCAATCGTATCTCAAATGTATCTCAATTATATCTCAATCATATCTCAATCGTATCACAATCGTATATCAATTATATCTCAATCGTATCTCAATTGTATTTCAATAGTATTTCAAATGTATTTCAAATGTAATATACTCACATGTAGCTTACCTGGGCCTCCTCAGCACCATGCAACAATATGCATAATTATGGTAATGCATATACTATAATATGATGCATACATAACAGGTTACTTAAATTGTATTTCTTTTAAAATACGTTTTCTGGGAAATACGTCAAGTATACGTATATATATATACTGAAAAATAACTGCCCACTCACTGATAAGTAGCCAGTTCGTAACCCCCACGCCTAGTTTGGTTACTTTCGTCCTCGGTATAAGTCTCACCTATAAAAGAATAATTATACAAACATCATTTAAAAGCATATACACAACATTCGCTAATAACTTCTCATATATTGCTCAATTTGGGTATGTTAATATACCACCGTGACCTACACGACGTCACGAACACGTAGCAATTTTTAGAATAATTTTTTAGCCACTCACGAGCCCCCACGCGCCGGGAAGGGCACGGGTCCACGCGCCCCCACGCGCGTCTTCTTCCTCGGCTCGCCGGACTGGTTCGCCGGTTTCTGGGCAGTTTTTCAAATTGCCATAACTTTGTCATTTCTCAACGAAATCAAGTGATTCAAAAACGAAAGTTTTAGCCCTTGAAGAGAAAAGAGATTGGTACCTTAAAAAACACCTAGATAGCCGTGGTTTGGCCGGAAACTTCCTCGAAAGCCTCGGAGGTCGTTGGAAACTGGGTATTTTTCAAAACGTCATAACTTCTTCATTTCTTCACCATTTTCAACGTACTTTATATCAAAATGAAGATATTGACGAGACGAACACATTCATACCTACCGCGACCCCTAACTCGCTTGGGATTCACTGGAAAAATCCTCGAAAGCTCCGGTCAAACTTTGAACTTGTCGATCTCCGTGTTCTTACATCCAAAAACTTCCAACGAACTACCCCGAGCCTCCTAAGGACCTCAAGAAGCTTCCTATAAGCTTGAAAAATCCTAAAAATCAACCAACAAAAAGTTGATGAATAGTACCTAAATCGAAGTTCGTGTTTTCGGTGACATAGGATTCCAACCATCACGTGAGCTTACAGAAAATTGCACATTCATACCAAGTGATACAAAGTGTAAGATCTTTGGAATCCTATGCCCTCACGGGGCTTACAAAAATCATTCCTTTTCCCTTTTACTTTCTTTAATCCGTGATTGACTCAACCTCGATCTACGCCTCTAGGGTTTGAGTTAGAGTTTGCTATGCCTAGAGGGGAAAGATGTTATGTAGATTGTGTATATCCAGGGTGTCCAGTGATGGTAGAAGATGTAGTTATGCCAGCTAATCTTATCCCGTTAGATATTGTGGATTTTGATGTGATATTAGGCACCGATTGGTTGCATTTTAATCGTGCCCAAATTGATTGTTACGGGAAAACAGTGACTTTCCATCGTCCTGGATTACCTGAAGTTACATTCGTAGGTGAGCCTAGTGGATTGAGGCATGAAGTTATTTTAGCTATGAGAGCTGAAAGGTTGTTATCGAAAGGTTGTCAAGGGTAATTGGCTCATGTGATATTAGATGATGTTGCTCCTAGTAGTGTGGAAGAAGTAGGAGTAGTCAGACATTTTCCTGACGTATTTCCAGATGATTTACCTGGATTGCCGCCAGATAGAGATGTCGAGTTCACTATTGACTTACTTCCAGGTACAAATCCTATTTCCTTAACTCCTTATCGTATGGCTCCTACTGAGTTAAGAGAATTGAAGATTCAATTACAAGAATTGGTTGATAAAGGTTTCATTCAACCTAGTACTTCACCCTGGGGAGCCCCAGTCTTGTTTGTAAGAAAGAAAGACGGAACTTTGAGGTTATGCATCGATTACAGGCAATTGAATCGGGTAACGATTAAAAACCGTTATCCATTGCCGCGTATCGACGATCTATTTGATCAACTTCGAGGTGCCTGTGTATTCTCAAAGATCGACTTAAGGTCAGGTTACTACCAGTTGAAGATTAAGAGTGACGATGTTTACAAAACTGCTTTTAGAACTCGTTATGGTCATTATGAGTTCCTTGTGATGTCGTTTGGATTGACGAATGCACCAGCAGCTTTTATGGGTTTGATGAATAAAGTATTCCAGCAATACTTGGATAGATTTGTCATTGTTTTTATTGATGACATTCTGGTGTATTCCAAGTCTGATGCATATCATGTTCAACATCTTACTCTGGTGTTGGAGAAATTGAGAGAACACCATTTGTATGCTAAGTTTAGCAAGTGCCAATTTTGGTTAAATGAAGTGGCATTCTTGGGACATGTCATATCAGCTCAAGGTATTTTGGTAGACCCTCAGAAAATTGCAGCTGTGAAGAATTGGGAACAGCCATGAACAGTCACTGAGGTACGGAGTTTCCTTGGCTTAGCAAGTTACTATCGACGGTTTGTTAAGGATTTTTCAGTTATCGCTTTACCACTTACCAGGTTAACTAGAAAGGAAGTTAAGTTTGAGTGGGATAGTAAGTGTGAGCAGAGTTTTCAGCAGTTTAAGTATTGTCTCACTCATGCACCTGTTTTGGCACTTCCTGATGATAGTGGTAATTTCGAGATTTATAGCGATGCTTCGTTGAATGGCCTGGGATGTGTTTTGATGCAGCATAGTAGGGTGATTGCTTATGCTTCACATCAGTTAAAGCCTCATGAAAAGAATTACCCTACTTATGATTTGGAATTAGCAGCCATTATATTTGCCTTGAAGATTTGGAGACACTATCTTTATGGTGAAAAGTGTAAGATCTTTACGGATCACAAGAGTCTTCAATACATTTTCACCCAGAAAAAGCTTAATCTTAGGCAACGAAGGTGGTTAGAGCTGCTTAGCGATTATGATTGCACTATTGAGTATCATCCTGGTCGTGCTAATGTGGTGGCTGATGCTTTGAGTAGGAAATCCCAAGGTCGGGTTAACGCTTTGTATGCTTCTCGTGTTCCACTTCTTGCAGATTTGAGGTCCACTGGAGTGCAATTGGGATTGGAGAAACAAGAAGAAATTGTGGTAAGACGAGAAGAAGCCTTACTTGCTAGTTTCCAAGTTAGGCCTATTTTGATGGACCGTATACTCGAAGCCCAAGGAATTGGCGAAGAAGTTCAGAGTTTATTTCTTGCAGTTTCTTAAGGAAAGAAAAAGGATCTCAATGTTCGGGAATCTGATGGCATGCTTATGCAGGATAAGCTGATGTACGTGCCAAATAATGCGGATTTGAAGAAAGAGATTCTTGATGAAGCGCATATTTCAGCATATGCAATGCATCCAGGGGGCACTAAGATGTATCATACCATTAGGCCATTTTACTATTGGCCAGGTATGAAAAGAGAAATTGCAGGGTATGTCAGTAGGTGTGCAGTTTGTCAGCAGGTTAAAGCTGAAAGGAAGAAACCGTTTGGTTTAATGCAACCACTTCCCGTTCCACAGTGGAAATGGGAAAATATCACTATGGATTTTGTGTACAAGCTTCCTCGTACACGGAATGGTTATGATGGTGTTTGGGTGATTGTAGATCGACTTACTAAGTCAGCGCACTTTATTCCAGTGAGAGAAAAGTATTCTCTGAACAAATTGGCTGAGCTGTTTATCACTAAGATTGTGAAGTACCATGGGATTCCAGTCAGTATTGTTTCAGATCGAGATCCTAGATTCACTTCTAAGTTCTGGACAGCTTTTCAGGAAGCTCTTGGTACGAGATTGCTATATAGTACGGCATATCATCCCCAGACAGATGATCAATCAGAGAGGATGATACAGACTTTGGAAGATATGTTAAGATCTTCTGTAATGCAGTTTGGCGATGATTGGCATGCAAAGTTGGATTTAATGGAATTTGCTTATAATAACAGTTACCATTCCAGCATCGGGATGGCTCCATTTGAAGCCTTATATGGAAAGTCGTGTCGTACTCCTTTATGTTGGTCAGAGGTCGGTGAAAGAGTTTTGGTGGGCCTGGAGATAGTGGAGGAGACTACTCAGAATGTTCAAGTAATTAAGTCTAATTTGAAAGTGGCCCAGGATCAGCAGAAGAGCTTAGCAGACAGGCATGCTACTGATCGAGTTTATAAGGTTAATGATTGGGTATTTTTGAAACTATCGCCTTGGAAAGGAGTAGTAAGGTTCGGGAAAAATGGTAAGCTGAGCCCTAGGTACATCGGACCTTATCAGATCACCGAGCGAGTTGGTGAAGTTGCTTACAGGCTTGAGTTGCCTTCAGAGCTGTCTAAAGTGCATAATGTATTTCATGTCTCGATGTTTCGTCATTATGTTGCAGATCCATCGCATGTGATTCCGGTTCAACCTTTGGAGATTAGCCCGGATTTGACTTATGATGAAGAACCAGTGACTATCTTGGATTGGAAAGAGAAAGTTATGAGAAATAAGACAGTGCAGTTGGTAAAAGTCTTGTGGAGGAACCACTCGGTGGAAGAGGCTACTTGGGAAACAGAGGATCGGATGAGAGAGATGTATCCGAGATTATTTTATGATTATTAGTGTTGTATTTTGATTGTGTAAATTTCGGGGACGAAATTTTTATAAGGAGGGTAGGTTGTGACAGCTCGTCCCGCATTAACACTTTCGTTTGTGTGAAGTGTGTTTAATTATCCTAATTCTTTTTAAAGTTGGTTGATAATGGATGGATAGGGACGTTTTCGGCCGTATATGTTTGAATGATTAAACTTTGAAATCCTATGCCCTCATGGGGCTTACAGAAATCATTCATTTTCCCTTTTACTTTCTTTAATCTGTGATTTCCCCTCTCACTCATTCTCTCTATCTCTCCCCGACAAACTCTCAAGCTCTCTCTCACTCCCTCTCTCTTTCTACACTCACGGCAAAACAACAAGACTCTCAAAAATTTCACAGATCGAAGAAAATAAAACCACCATCGTCTTCGTCTCGACGATACGAGTCCAACCATACCAATTTCAGGTAAGAACTACAACGTTTTCACGTCGAAAACACGAACTCCGATTTAGGTACTATTCATCAACTTTTTATTGGTTGATTTTTAGGACTTTTCAAGCGTATAGGAAGCTTCTTGAGGTCCTTAGGAGGCTCGGGGTAGTTCGTTGGAAGTTTTTGGACGTAAGAACACGGAGATCGACAAGTTCAAAGTTTGATCGGAGCTTTCGAGGCTTTTTCCAGTGAATCCCCGGCGAGTTAGGGGTCGAGGTAGGTATGAATGTGTTTATATCGTCAATATCTTCATTTTGATATAAATTACGTTGAAAATGGTGAAGAAATGAAGAAGTTATGACGTTTTGAAAAATACCCAGTTTCCGGCGACCTCCGAGGCTTTCGAGGAAGTTTCCGGACAAACCACGGCGATCTAGGTGTTTTGTGAGTACCATTCTCTTTGTCTCTTCAAGAGCTACAACTTTCATTTTTGAATCACTTGATTTCGTTGAGAAATGACAAAGTTATGGCAATTTGAAAAACTGCCCAGAAACCGGAGAACCAGTCCGGCGAGCCGAGGAAGAAGACGCGCCTGGACCCGTGCCCTTCCCGGCGCGTGGGGGCGCATGAGTGACCCAAAAAATGTTCTAAAAATTGCTACGTGTTTTTGACGTCATGTAGGTCATGGTGGTATATTCACATACCCAAATTGAGCAATATATGAGAAGTTATTAGTGAATGTTGTGTATGTGCTTTTAAATGATGTTTGTATAATTATTCTTTTATAGGTGAGACTTATACCGAGGACAAAAGTAACCAAACTAGGAGTGGGGGTTACGAACCGGCTACTTATCAGTGAGTGGGCAGTTATTTTTCAGTATATATATATGTATGCCTGACGTTTTTCCCAGAAAACTTATTTTAAGGAAATGTGATTTAATTATCCTGTCATATATGCATCATATTTTAGTATGTGCATTATTATAATTATGCATATTGTTGCATGGTGCTGAGGAGGCCCAGGTAAGCTACATGTGAGTATATTATGCTGGTAACGATGATGAGATACGATGTTGGTTATGATTGAGATATGATGAGATACGATGTTGGTTATGATTGAGATATGATTGAGCTACGATGTTGGTTATGATTGAGATATGATTGAGAGCTCATTCACTTGCACACGTATATTAGTGCTCCCGCCCAGAGTTAGGGGCACAGTCTTTCACGTGATGTTCACCTCCCACACCGCATGCTCGCCTTGGATCCAAGTTAGGTGCACAGTCCTGTCGTATAGACCACTTTTAGTGGGTTCGACTCGTAGGTGACCCGCGATTTATCGCACAGTCTTCACGTGATTGTAGCATTAGAGCATATTATGTTATATACAGTGATGAATTGCAGATCACGTGAGGTGGTATTGAATGTGTGCAGGATATACATATATACATGATGTGATGAGATGATTATGAGCTATATATGCAGCCGAGGGCTGAGTTGATTATGATGAAAGAATATGAACTATGTTTATAGCCGAGTGTTGAATTGATTATATGTTATTCCATAACTTTTATATAGAGATGATGAGCATTTAGTTATGATACTTTGGCATGATGTACATTCATATTGTATGGCATGATTTTGAGATATATTATGTATATGAGAATATACTTTATTCTGGGAAATTATACTTGTTTTACGGCGAGGGATTAGTATATTCAAAAAGAAAAGAAAGTTTTGAAAAGTTTGTTTTACTGACCCACTCAACTTTGTTTTGCGCCCCTCCAGGTTCTAGGTAGCGTTTGTTGTTGGATCTCGAGGTTTCCAGCTGAAGTTCTGACAAACCATCACTCATGTAGGATTATCTTCGAGTGTTGTAAATTAGTACATCTTATGTTCGACTGCACTTAGACCTTGTGCTCTGGTTGTGTATTCACACTTAAACTTATCTTAGAACCTATGGTATTTGGTTTTGAATTATTCGTACTTTCCTTAAAATATCGCTTCCGCACTGCGCACATGGCTACGTCACGCTCACGTGACAGCCAGCATGCCTTGACTTCGGTCGGGGTGTGTCAGGTTACCCACGTGTTACCCGCATGTATACCCGTTAAAAACATGTTATTAACAGATTACCCGATAAGTTATCGTGTTGATCCTAAATCCGTTATTTTCGTGTCGTGTCACTGTGTCGGGTTAAAAACTGCCGGGTCTACTTTCCCAGACCTTAGCCCAATTGCCCGAATGGGCTGGAGCTAGTTTGGGAGGGGATTGGATTGCAAATGTTCCCTGTCCACCGGGCTAAAGAGCACGCTGGAAGTGCTCCAAGGGACGTAGATAGAGGTATGGGTTGATTTGTCAGGGGGTTGCTGCATCCCTCCTATTCAAAAGCTAACACACAATTTTCTTTCATTCTTTACTGTTAGGGAAAGGGTGGATGAGGACATCATAACAATGCATGCACTCAACTGGGCTCTCTGCTGTTTTCTTTCGTTTCAAGATTCGTTTGAAATAGAAAAAAATAAATATTAAAAAAGAATGCATGCACTCAAGGTTTTGTTCAGTCTTTATTGAGTTTCAGAACTTTCCTCTCTGGTTTTCTAATTATTATTTCTTCCCAAT
Source organism: Malus domestica (assembly GCF_042453785.1). Lineage (NCBI taxonomy): Eukaryota > Viridiplantae > Streptophyta > Magnoliopsida > Rosales > Rosaceae > Malus > Malus domestica. Next base: position 17,551,272 of record NC_091663.1, read on the forward strand.
TTTCTTTGAGATTTGTGCATGTGTGTTTGTTAATGCTCTGTTTCTTTGTTTTTACAGGAAATGGAATTGCTCTCTTCCTCTTCTTGGCAACCACGTATGCCCTCTCTCTCTCTCAAATTCCTTCATTTGGGGTCTAAAGGTGATGCTTTTTTGCCTAAAATATCATCTTGTTTATGATATTATGATTCTCTACCCATTTTGCATGGTTCAAAAAGCAATCTCTCTCTCTCTCTCTCTTGCTTTTTGTGGCTAAAGATCATGTCTTTTGTGTCATAAATTTGTTTTTGTTACATGGGGTTATGTATATCTTTTGGATAATCAAAAAGCTTGAATCTTTACTAGGTTTCTTTAAATTTCTTTGAATTCTACTTTGTAATTTTCGTTGAGAAATGTGTAGAATTACATTTAAGAGGATCATAAGGAAGAGAAGCACAGATCAGTTCTCAGGCATTCCCTGCATGATGACTATGCTTATCTGCCTACTCTCCACTTGGTATGCTGCTTTGCTTCTCACTCCTTTCAACTGCTCTCTCTCTCGTTCTCTCTCTCTCTCTCTCTCTCTCTCTCTCTCTCTCCCCCCTCTCTGCTGTGTATTGCCTAATTAGTTATTTACATTTGTTTATTTGTCTCTGTAAAGCTTTCATGCTTGCATTTTAAATATATGATTCGATTAGGAACCTTTACAATGTTGATGTTAGTAGAACATTCAACATATATATATATATATATATATTCAACATTAGGTAGCTCTGGCAAAATCATATAGACTGAGATTTGGTAACACATGGACGTGAGAGTGAATCTGCCTTGCTTGCCATGATATAGGCTTGGGTGGATGAAGACAGAACATGCTAAATTTGGCCCTTGGTGTGCTTAAAATGGTACGGAGGATGGTTAGAACTTTGAACCCTGGATGCAGTTGGACTAAGAGAAATGCCCTACCCACCGGGGCAATCCACCACTTGCAGAATTGTTGTTGAAATAATTCTGCTAAGAATATGAGCTTTACTTCCTGCACTTTCTTTTTACTGTAGAGTGGAAAGTATTTAGAGTGGCTTATTTGTGATAATGGATAAAGAGGTTTGTTTTTAAGACTTGAGAGTAGTGCGGTCTCTTTCTCTGGTGCAGCTGACACTAACTCATCTAGCCATTGTGATGGAGTAACTGGGGGAGAACTCTTCGAGAGAATATGCAGTGTTGGCAGATTTAGTGAGGATGAGGTAAAGTAGTTTCAAAGGCAGACAAAATTTTATCGAAAATGTTTTTAGTGTAAATAATTGGTTTCTTTCTCTTTTGATATTGGAAGTGTTGGTTGTAGTAAGGAAATAATTGGTTTCAACAGTATACGACTTAGTTTCAATAGCATACTACTTAGTTTCAATAGTATACGACTCAGTTTTTTAATAACACTCGGGTTGTATTCGAATAACAATATTACTACTTAGTTTTCTAAATGCCAATTACAGCTCTAAATTTTGTCTTAAGTGGAGTATTCTTACTAATGTAGCATTTTGTTGGCACATCAGTATGTTTTGATTGTTTCTCTGTTTGGACAGAGAATTGTTAACGTCCGGCTGAGAACGTGGGCCGGCTCATGTTTTAGTCTCTCTGTCGTATGCAATTTTACTTGGCATTCTTCAATGTAGCTATGGTTAAGGCAAAACTCTCAGTATTCCTTAATCAAACCACCATTTGAACTTTTTTTCATCCACGAAGTTAAGCTTTTATGTGTCATCTTGAATAGTTATACGTTATTGCTTCAGATTACTCCAGTGCGACATTATTGTTCTCTTACTTACCTCTCAAGCTTGCTTAATATAACTAATCTTATTACTGTTGTATCGTTAAGGAATACTCAACCGCAGTTTTAGTTCATCGTTATGAATCCGCGCAATACGGGTACAAATTCTTTACACCCACGGTACGAAATCTTGACACCCAATGTTAGTTCCTATATTCTCTCATTTGGTTGATTTAATGACGGAATTGGTGGACACCTACAACATTAGTTTGTCGAAGTTCACTGTAAGCAGATCCTATATGTCTGATTATCTGGGATATTGTAACTGTATTTTGGTGCATATTGGGGAATTGATTGCTTTTTAACTAGAGCTTTTCTGATGGTCGCTACCAGTCCTCGCCTATATTGGGCAATGATTTTTTATTTTTTTTTTTGTTTTTCTGTTATAGTGGCATACTAAGTCATGACTGTTATAACCTCTAACCTTCACCCTCTTTTTTTTTTTTTTTTTTTTTTTTTTTCTTGCTTATTTAGGTGAAGTTTGCAATCCAATACATGCAAAGAGTTATCTAGAAAAAGGCAAAATTTGACATATTAACGTGAACACCATTAAGGTATCTGATCTATGAATATTTTTTCTGTCTGTTTTTCTGAATCTATGACTAAACAAGTTGGCATCTGTTTTTTCATCTATATATATAACACGCCTATACTCTTTAAAACCACTATTAGAATTTAATTATGATTTGAATTAATTGATCTCTGGGGCGTTTCAATTGATCATCTAGGAAGAAATATACGGTTCTTTTGTAGTGGCAAGGGCTTGAGAGTAGGAGTTCTTAGTCTTGCAAATGGTTTGACATATGTTGTTGTCTTATATGTTTGTATTTGAATGGTAACGATGTTGTTCTTCTGGTGCAAAAATCTTCCTTTGAATCCATTTCAGCTTAGGCTCTACTTTTCTTTCATTTCAGCTTCATTTTCATGTTCATCATGTACTGTTTGTATGTGTTTTGTGTTGGCATTGGAGGGTGGTGGTCTGTCATTTTGTTTTTCTTTTGTCTAATTGTAAGACCTTCTAACAGTTGAATTTATTTTATGTGGAAACAATCATTTCGATCCTGTAGTTTGAGTTATTTTAGTTACGTATCAATACTTAACTAATGGATTTTTCTTAAGGAAATTGGATATAGGCTACATACCATGTGTAAAATTCATGGAAACACAATTGTGTTGCATTCATGCCTATTGCCTGCAATATGATTGACATAGTTATTTAGATTGAAACCAGACGTATTGATCTAATTTAACACAAATTGATATCTTGGTATGTGACTGATTTGCAAGGTGAAAGTGAATAATGTCTACGTGTAGTCTGTTTGAAATGTATACACTTCAATGTATGCATTCATCATCTTTAGGGACAGGTAGAGCCCGGGACTAAAAAAAAAAACCTATCGCACGCATGTAAGCGTGCTTGGAGAGGCAAGGTTTTGATCTCTCTCATTTCGATATATGATTGGATTTTGTTTGTAGTAGATTTGATTTACAGTAATGCAATTGCTTTGCTCTTTTTCACCACGATTGTTTTATCAGTTATTGTTTCATTTCTTTTCATTTTGTGTGGTTTTTTTTTTTTTTTACTTGACTGGTCAGGAATAAGATAAAGCTTTTAGATTGTTTGGATCGAGAAGGAACGATAAGTATGTTTGCAAGCCATTCGAAGTCCATCCAAATAAGAATTCAGAACTATGTGTTCTCTTTTGCGTAATGAGGTTTTATTTTGAGTTTTATATATCTTTAGTTTCAAACAACTCTATATGGCTTCATTCGTATGTTTTATTTCAATGCTCTCTTTTACACATGCTATCATTTTTACTTCATTTTTGGTATATTATTTCGTTTGGGTGAAAAGTTGGACGTCGTCTTCATATGAAAACAAAAAAAAATCCTCTTTTATGGTGATCACTGCAAAGAGAATCAACATACTGACGAACGTAACCTTTTGAGTTAGGTAATTAATGAGACAATGATTATATTCGTTGTCTTTGAAATCCGCCCTTTTGATTGTACATGTTCTTACAGTATGCATAACCATATATCTCAAGCAAAGTTTCACTTCATAGGTTCTTAGGTACTACAACGTCTTTTTAATTACTTTCAGCGGAAATTAATCATGTCTGTTGTGGATAATGGTTTTAAAACCCTAGGCAAAGCACAGGCAAGTTTTCTAGTGTCGGTCTAAAGTTTAATGCTATTCTCTTTAATTTCCCTCACCCAATACAACTTGTGAACACAAAAATAATGTCATGCTGTTCAATTAAGCGAAAACCAAAACACGAGACCAGATGAAAAAACATTCAATAACCACATTCTTAGACATCAAACATAAGTGATCTATAAACCTTGAAAACTCCGGGAAACGAAACGGTGGTCTTCGTTTAATTAACAGTCGGAAACCTACGGTATCCCCACCCCTACCAACCTCTATACATTTGGAAAAATCTATATCCCATAGGTTATACCCAATCAGTACACACACCACCAGTGCCGTCCATGGCTGAAATGTTTCAGTAGGGCATATAGTTGAACATTCAGATTTCTTAGCTACGTCAAAGAAAACATGCTATTACAAAGCAGTTTCTGACTAGTTTAACAAATCTCACCCCGCTAAAGTGAAGACAGCCAGGATTGTGGTTTCTGAAACATTAAACTGGGCCAAGGTGAGAGTTGCCAGAGATGCTAGTCAAGAATGCATGTTTGTCATGGCAAGCGAAATCTTGGCTCACTCTGAACATGTCCAGACCAACAAGCTATAGCAACTGTGGTTCATCACAATCTACTTCGCCTATGAACTCGGAAACTGTATATCTAGCGGATCACTGCAAATTACTAGGCCTGCCAGTTGCAGGTATTGAGTGGTGGACCATCATATTGTTCATCATGGCATTGGCCGATGACGCAGTGCCTTTTACAGTTTGCTCCAAAAGCTGAACAAGTGACATAAATATTTCCATCCTTGTTACGTCCCTATTGGCCTGCATATAACACTTTGGACGTAAATGACCAATATAAAGAAGGTAATACTGGATGCGCCTTCCGAACAAGCAAAATATTGGCAACAAGATTCAAAAGTTGCTAGTTGGTACCACAAAATCAAAGAAAACATTGGCAGTAATATCATGACTGGAATGCCTTACAGGCTATATAACAAACATCATCTCTACTATGAGAAAACCAGACCACAGGGACACTTAAAATTGCCATGCATCTTTTTTGCTACAACTATGATATACCCAGATTTGCTCACATATATGTTAATTTAACATTCAGTTTTAACCTAAATTAAATAAATTCAAGACTCCAGAAAATTACATGAATCATGAATTTGATCCAAGATCTCGGTCATATGAAGGAGCAAAAGAACCAACGGTCTATTATGTCCTGGACTTCTAGTTTTATATTTGAAAGTATTCAATGTAAAGTGAAGCTGATGTTAAGAAATCCCTTTAGATTTCATATATTAGGATCCTGTATGATCAACAACAACAACAAAGCCTTTTCCCACTAAATGGGGTCGGCTATATGAATCCTAGAACGCCATTACGCTCGGTTATGTGTCATGTCCTCCATTAGATCCAAGTACTCTTAAGTCTTTTCTTAGGGTCTCTTCCAAAGTTTTCCTAGGTCTTCCTCTACCCCTTAGGCCCTGAACCTCTGTCCCATAGTCACATCTTCGAACCGGAGCGTCAGTAGACCTTCTTTGCACATGTCCAAACCACCGTAACCGATTTTCTCTCATCTTTCCTTCAATTTCAGCTACACCTACTTTACCTCGGATATCCTCATTCCTAATCTTATCCTTTCTTGTGTGCCCACACATCCAACGAAGCATCCTCATCTCCGCTATACCCATTTTATGTATGTGTTGATGCTTCACCGCCCAACAATCTGTGTCATACAACATCGCCGGCCTTATTGCCGCCCTATAAAATTTTCCCTTGAGCTTCAGTGGCATACGACGGTCACACAACACGTCGGATGCACTCTTCCACTTCATCCATCCAGCTTGTATTCTATGGTTGAGGTCTCCATCTAATTCTTCGTTCTTTTGCAAGATAGATCCTAGGTAGCGAAAGCAGTCACTCTGTGGTATTTCCTAATCTCCGATCCTCACCCCTAACTTATTTTGGCCTCCATTTACACTGAGCTTGCACTCCATATATTCTGTCTTTGATCGGCTTAGGTAAAGGCCTTTAGATTCCAACACTTCTCTCCAAAGGTTAAGCTTCACATTTACCCCTTCCTGAGTTTCATCTATCAACACTATATCGTCTGCGAAAAACATACACCAAGGAATATCATCTTGAATATGTCCTGTTAACTCATCCATTACCAATGCAAAAAGGTAAGGACTTAAGGATGAGCCTTGATGCAACCTTACAGTTATGGGGAAGCTTTCAGTTTGTCCTTCATGAGTTCTTACGGCATTCCTCGCTCCATCATACATATCCTTTATAGCTTGGATATATGCTACTCGTACTCTTTTCTTCTCTAAAATCCTCCAAAGAATGTCTCTTGGGACCCTATCATACGCTTTTTCCAAATCTATAAAGACCATGTGTAAATCCTTTAAAGGATCCCGTATGATCAATAGGAAATTTTCTGACAACGGGGTGAATGGTTTAAAAAGGTGCATAGGGTTTGTAGATTGAATGGGAATTAAGGACTTCATGGTTGCAGATGATCATAAATAAAAAAGGCTCTTGTTTTCAATATTACCTCTACTGCAAAGCACGCCCATATCTTATCATTCCGAGCTTCCATCACCCCCTTCAGGATGGTCAAACCCATACCTCTGATTAAATCAGCTATTTCTAAAAAGAAACCCTGTTCTTCACAGAGCATCTGAAAAAAAAAGAGAATAAAATAGAAAGGAAACATATTGTTCCATGTACTTCACTGATAGCCAAAGCTCCAATTTCAGATATTTCATAAAATGCCAGTCACTAACCTCCACAAGCATCTGACGGGGTGGATTGAGATCCTCAACGATGATAGGGCAAACCATTGATTGTGTCCCAACGTCAAAAGCCCATGTTGCCCCTCCATCAAAGTTGTCTTTTAGAACCAGTCCATCTTTTTTGCCAATAATCTGCATCTGCAGTAAAGGACATACATCATCTCAAAAGGAGTATTTGTTATATCCTTGTCTTTAAATATCTCATATTCTGAATCCCACTCCCCTAACTCTGGATTTCTCTCAACAATGAAAGCAGATTCCTTTTTAAAGGAAACAAGGGGAAAAGTAGACAGTGATTGTACCTTTGACTCTCCCGTTTGTTTTAGCTCGTCGGCATGCTTTGTGACACCTTGCAAGAACAGCATATGCTTGATGGTGCGTTCAAGCAGTGCATCTATGCTACACTGTAAAACCATATAAAGTTATCAAAATAATGGCATCACTATCTGAATATTGAAAATTTAAAAACAAGGAATAGGAAGAAAGGTATTACTTTTGCCCCATTTGGCACAATATCACGCAACTCCTTCACACGATCTTGGATCATCTGACGATCTTTTGGCCTTGGTCTAGGGTTCTCTCCAGGCTTAAGCCTTTTGCGATTTGATTTTCCTATCATATCAGGCCTCTTAGAATATGCTGTTGAAACACTGCTCTCATGATTTGCACTATTACCCTGTTTAACCCAAGAACTAATTTGAGATCCATATATAGAGTTAGTCAGTGAACAGTTTCCCGCATCCTCTCTTCTACACCCAGACTGAAAGGAACTAGTTTCTTCCGTCCCTGCCTTTACAAGAGCTTTAGGAAGGCCAAATTTCTCCCCGTGCACATCATTAGACATAATAATTCGTCCATACGGGGAAGAACTATTAGGGACGGAAGAGCTACTGATTTTTGTCAATGTTGTTCTACAAGACACATTATCATCAGAGTTCTGCTTGACAGCAGACTGAGCCCGAGAGACCACAGCATCTAAAAGATGTTCAGTGCCTGCCCCAGAGAAAATGCAACCATTTGATATTTCTTGACCTGCTGGATTATAATCTGAAGCCAACTCCTGCACATTTGTAAATGTTGAAGTATTCTCACCTACGTCTTTTGCGTCTGAATGTGTCTCATCAGCAAGCAAATTATTCCAATTGCCATTAAACAGCTTGTTTTTAAAATCCATACCCAAAACATCAAACAAATCATCCCCTGATGAAACCTGAGTATATGCATCATTTGTAGCATTTGCAGACCCTGGACTACAGTTTTTATAATCAAAATCATCGAGAACAATACCAGGGATGTGTGCATTCAAGGGGATATTTTCATGTGAATCTGCCAATGGAATGTTCAGTGCTTGAAACAATTCATCATCTATCCTTTGTGGGGCCAATTCACTCTGGGTAAGCTTCACATCGGCGGAAAACTGTCTCTGGTCAGAGCCTTTGGAAGGCATGTTATTAGCAGATGATTGACCTGCAACACTGGATGAAGAAACTCCTTCCGTTTGGAATGCATCAGCCTTTTGAAATTTAACACCAGACAGACATCCACCAGAGAGGTTGATGTCAGCTACCCTGTGGGGGTCTGAAAAAGAGCAAGGAACAGAAATTGGCCTTGAATGACTACCCGATCCACCATGCACTTGACTTCCTCCAAGCAATGTGGCTGTTGTCGAACCTTTGCTCTGATCAAGTATTAAACTTCCACTTGTTCCCAATTGAGGCATGATACCATTTGATGCGCTAAAGTTCTTATCAAGATGATGCCTAATGCTACCAGCAGACAAGATCATATGTTTTATAAACTTTAGGCTGTTCTGATCTGAACCTGATTGACCTAAAGACGGGTATTTGAGTCCCGCCCCTGAATTGTAAGAGGGAGTCAGCTGGTTCAACCACGCATCAGAATTCGAGGTAATCAATTCAGTTCCCCGAACTCTATCCTTTAGTTGGCCACTCAAATCAAAGCTTGGCTTCATCGATGGAAAAACTGTTGGTTGTTGAGGATCATCATGAATTTTGGGCAGACTTTGGGTGAGATTTGGGGTTTGAAATGCTGAAGAAGTGGTTTGAGAATTATTCTGAATATCTTTAAGAAGAGAGTGAGATAGTTGGCCAGAAAGGCCTGAGGCCCGAGTAAAGTGACTTTGATGGGTGTAGTTATCAGTCATCCGTGTAGACCCTGTTACCTTTAAATTACCTGCTGGATGCATAGATGCCACTGTTCCAGAAGTATAGGGTAACCGAGATTTCTCAACCAAATCTTTTGGCACATAATTTTCTGCTAAAAGAGCACCGGGAACGCGTCCTAGTTGCAGGACTAAACTCTTCACATCATTGATGAATCCTGTATCCTCCATCATCTGAATCAGAATGGATACATTAATCAGGTTGGAAGGAACTGACAACAGACACAAATCAAACATTGATTTGGCTTAATCAACCGCTTGCATTATTAGAAGGGTTTTTATCACAAGTAGTCCCTGAAATTGACACAAACCATCAAGATGGTCCCTGAAAATGAAAATCAATCGATGTAGTCCTTGAAAATGTTGTTGCAAATCAATGTCGTCCTCCCCCGTTAGAATTCCGTCAAAATTTCTGTTAGTATGCAGATTTGGCACATATGTGGACCCCACAACTCTATTAAATATTGCCACATGGATAAATTATTCAAAACTTTATAAAATTTAATTTAAAATCACTAAAACTAAATTCAAAATGATTAAATTAAAAAATTAAAAGCTATTCAACAAAAAAAATTAGATGCATCTTTAATTCTCAAGCCTCATCTAATTAAATTAAACAATTAGGTGCAGCTTTAATTCTCAATCCTCATCATCTGCCAATTCTCTTGCCATCTCTCCCACCCCAAGCCACCATCTTCCCCACCCGCACCCCACCCCTGACATCAATATTGTCAATCCTTCCCCCTCACCGTCGAATTGTCGACCCCTTCCCTCCCCACCGTGACCACACCAACCCACCTCAACCCACATCCCTTCAACCCAACCTCCAACCGACACCAAGCCAACAACCACCAGTCCCCCATCGCAACCCCCTATCCCAATTTTGAGACAGCGAGACAACCTAAGATCGTAGAATTTTTTAGAAAAGCTTGGATGACGTCCTCGACTCGATCATTGCATATGATCTCCTCTACCCCTAGCCTCCCCATGGCTCTCTCTCTCCTTGCACGAATTGAGTCTTCCTCATCGTGAAAGTAGCAGCTTTAATTGTTTTTGTTCAACAGCTTTTAATTTTTTATTTAATCATTTTGAACTTAGTTTTAAATGATTTTAAATTAAATTTTTATAAAGTTTTTAATAACTTATCCATGTGGCAATATTTGTGGGGTCCATATGTGCCAAATCAGCATACTAACAGAAATTTTGATGAAATTCTAACGGAATGAGCACATTGATTTCCAACACCCATAACATTGATTGATTTTCATTTTCAGGGACCGTCTTGATGGTATAGGTCAGTTTCAGGGACTACTTGTGATAAAAACCCTTATTAGAATGGTCAAACTTGAAGAAAACATAGGTGGTAATAGTCATTCATAGGGGGGTAAAAATAAAATAAATTGACATGTAGGGCTTGTTAATATCACAATAATTTTTGCTCGTAACAGAACAAAGGTGTAACCAACAGCCATTCATGTAAAATGGCAGCCAGTCAATAAATTAATTTATTTGGCCTGAAGCCCATGACTAGCTTTCACGCCATACAAAATACCCACTTCTCAACAGGTTAGTATAAAATCCAGATTTCATCGTCTTGCCTAGGAAATATTGCTAAATGCAGCTTTCTTGTGTTTATATATCGCCGAAATCTGAGTGCCCATGTGGAAAATTTAACAGGATGGCCAACCCAAAATTTGCCTCATGGTTGGACAAATTTGGTCATTTATTGAGAAAAGAAAATTTTAGCGGCAGGCACAGGGTGAATATGATGCAAACTACTGGAATCAAATATTTAGGGAATAATTTGAGGGCGCCATAGAACCAAGGACTTACAGCTGTGGAAGAACCAAGTTGAACAACACCGTGAGGAATAACAGGAATAACTGCAACTGTCTGCAGACCAAATAAAAATACAAGTAATGTCATGAAACAGAAAAATATAGAATACGCAAAACAGTTGTTATATAGGAACTAGCATACCTGCATGCCAGCAGAAAATTGGTGGTGCATCTCATTGAGGACCTGAAGCAGTCACAATTAAGTCATATAAGTACAAATGCCAAACCCCAAAACTTGAATACAAGTTTTATCCTTTGATGAAACAATGCTTATGTAAATTCAAAATTGTCATGTGCAAAAATGCCTCTGACAAACGACTAAATTTATGAAAACTAAATAGATAGCTATACATCATTTATCTTCCATTAAAATTTAGTTTCACTCATCCAAGTATAGTCAACAGCTACTCTCTCTCTCTACAGTTTTCCTCCACATCAAAAGGAATCTTGGTGGTGGAAGGAGGAGGTGCAAGAAAAGCTTAAGGCTAAGAAAGAATGTTGTAAAGCCTTATACAAGGATAGAAGCCTTATACAAGGATAGAACCAATGAAAATTGTAAGAGGTATAAGATAGCAAAGAAGGAAGCAAAGAACGCCATGAGAGAAGCGAAGCTAGTGGCTTTTGACGACATGTATAACCAATTAGATACAAAATAAGGAGAGTTGGATATCTATAAACTAGCTAGAGCAAGGGAAAGGAAGACAAGAGACTTGAACCAAGTAAGGAGAATCAAGGATGAGAATGAAATGTTTTAGCTATGGAGAACGCGGTTAAAGACAGATGGAGAGCTTATTTTCATAATCTCTTCAATGAGGGACACAACATGAGTACTTCTTTAGGTGAGTTGAGTAACACGAAAGAGTGCAGAAATTACTCCTTTTACTACCGAATCAGGAAAGAGGAAGTGGTTGTAGCTTTGAAAAGATGAAGCATAGAAAAGTAGTGGGTCTGGGTCCCAACAATACACCGATTCAAGTGTGGAAGGTTTTGGGAGAGACGGGTATAGCATGTTAGAACGACATAGCATGGCTCACAAACCTTTTCAATAAGATATTGAAAATGAAAATGAAGCCCAATGAGTGGAGAGAAAGCACTTTGGTGCCTATTTACGAGAACAAGGGCGGCATACAAAATTACATGAACTATAAGGGTTTTAAGCTAATGAGCCATACAATGAAGCTCTGGGTGAGGGTAATTGAGCATAGATTAAGGCAAGAGACATAAGTCTCAGAGAATCAATTTGGGTTCATGCCAAGGTGCTCGACAATGGAGGCAATCTATCTCTTACGAAGATCAATAGAACGACAAAGAGATACGAAAAAAGGATTTGCACATGGTTTTTACGTCCTTCTTCTAAGCTTTTTCCCACTATGTGGGGTCGGCTGTGGGGGATGCAACACGAGGACTTTCCACGAGGTCACCCATCCTAGTACTGCTCTCGCCCAAAACTCGTTGAACTTCGAAATTCAGATGTGATCCGATGCATGTGAGTTGGTATGATCGCATCCCAAGGATTCAACGTAAGATAGGAGTGCCTATTGTCGACTACCTGACGCCCTCCCCCTCCTTTATCCGAGCTTTGGGACTGGCAAGATAAGATAAACTTGCATAGACGGAGTTTTTACCGATTTGGAAAAGTCATATGATAAGGTCCCAAGCAAGGTATAAGGCGTAGGCGAGGCGTCCTATAGATAGCCCACCAAGGCGTGAGGCAAAGCTTCATGGTACGTAAAATTTTAATATATATTATATATATAATATATTTATAAAATATAATTATAACTAAATCAAAGATAATTTCATCTTCTTCGTTACTAAGTCTAGTTGTACTTAGAAACTATGTCAAAAAGTCTTAAAATGTTATAATTATTTATTTTATTGTAAGCAATTATGGAGAACTTCAAGAGAAATGACAGTGAGTGACCACAATTATAAGGAATTTCAAGGAAAATAAAGGCTGAATGTCGCAATTATGGGGAAATTCAAAAGGAAATAAAGGTTAAATTCAAAAGGAAATAAAGGTTGAGTGGAGCAATTATAGGGAATTTAAAATGAAATAAAGACTGGGTGGAGCAATCATAGGGATTTTAAAAGGATATAAAGGCTTAGTGGAGCCATTATTAAATGGAATTAAAGGAAAATGTCAAAAAGTCTTAAAATGTTATGATTATTTATTTTATTGTAAGTAATAATAGAGAATTTCAAGAGAAATACGGGTGAGTGACCACAATTATAGGGAATTTCAAGGAAAATAAAGGCTGAATGTCACAATTATAGGGAAATTCAAAAGGAAATAAAGGTTGAGTGGAGCAATTATAGGGAATTTAAAATGAAATAAAGACAGGGTGGAGCAATCATAGGGATTTTAAAAGGATATGAAGGCTTAGTGGAGCCATTATTATATGGAATTTAAAGGAAAATAAAGGTTGAGTGGAGTAATTATAAGGAATTGGAAGAGAAATAAAACTTTGCTAATTAAAATGCTCAGTGGCGAAATCTGAATGGGCAACAATTTAAAAAAAAATTAAAAAAATAGAAAACAGTTAGAGTTAAGACTTCGTCGCGTAGGATTTGGAGAGAGAAACTCTCTATTTCTTCTTCGTTAAAACTACAAGTCTCCTGCATTTCAGAACCATACATGGATTTAGAAGGAAAAAAAGGCCCAAGTTGAACGCCTGGGCGCACCTCAGCCGTCTAGGTGCGCCCCAACGCCGCCCTACGCCCGCCCCCACAAAATAGAGGCGAAAACCCAGCCTCCAAGGCTACCTAGGTGCGCCCTGAGGCGAGTTTTTTATAACACTGGTCCCAAGAGAAATTCTTTTGATGATACTAGTGAAGAAAGGAATACAAGTAGCATATATCCAAGCAATAAGGGATATGTGTGATGGAGCAACGACTATTGTAATAACTCATGCAGCACAAACTGAAAGCTTTCTAATGGCCACAAGGCTACACTAAAGCTCAACTTCAAGTCTTTAGTCCTTACCTTTATGCATTGGTAATGGACGAGTTAACAAGACATACTCAAGATGGAATCACTTGGTGTATGCTTTGCGCATATGTTATAGTGCTGATAGATGAAACACAAGAGGGAGTAAATGTGAAGCTTAACCTTTGGCAGGAAGTGTTGGAAGCTAAAGGTCTTTACCTTTATGCATTGGTAATGGACGAGTTAACAAGACATATTCAAGATGGTATCACTTGGTGTATACTTTGCACAGATGTTATAGTGCTGATAGATGAAACACAAGAGGGAGTAAATGTGAAGCTTAACCTTTGGCAGGAAGTGTTGTAAGCTAAAGGTCTTCTCCTAAGTAGGTCAAAGACAAAGTATATGCAGTGCAAGTTCAGTGGGAATGGGGTCCCAAATGAGATAGGGGTGAGAATCAAGGATCAGGAAGTACCAAAGTGTGAAAGTTGTCGTTATCTTGGATGTATCTTTCAAAATAATAGAGAATTAGATGGAGACCACAACTATAGAATCTAAGCTGGAAGAATGACGTGGAAGAGCGCATCAGGTCGTTGTATGCGGCTAAAGCTCAAAGGAAAATTTTATAGGACAGCAATAAGGCCAGCGATCCTTTATGGCACGGAATGTTGGGTGGTCAAAAGACAACACATGCAAAAAATGAGTGTAACGAAGATGAAAATGCTTCGTTGGAGGTGTGAGCACACAAGAAATGATAGGATTAAGAACGAGGATATTCGAGGTAAAGTAGGAGTAGCCGCAATTGAAGATGAGATGAGAGAAAATCATTTAAGATGGTTTGGACACGAGAACCGAAGACCTACAGATGCTTCAGTCAATGCAAAAAGGGTAGAGGAAGAGCTACAAAGACTTTGAAATAGACTATAAGAAAAGATATGAAGTATTTGAAGCTAACGGAAGACTTGACGCAAAACCAAGCGCAATGGTTTTCCAGGATTCATACAGTCAACCCCACTTAGTGGGATAAGGCTTAGTTGTTGTTATTGTACTCTATCAAAAGAGAATAACCAACATATACATGTTTAGCTAAGATAGACGCACTGAATAACAGATCTTGAGCAAGTAGATACGCGTGCTTACTAACTGGTCCTGACCTTTTCCCAAAAAATTTCATTAAACTTTTCAAGCAAAAACGGTACTAATGGGGACAAGTAGAAATACTGTTATACAAGAACGCATCTTCCACTCACTGCGAAATCAACCCCTGTGAAACTTTAAAGATTCAGAGAAATTACTTTTCTTTCTAAAAAAGATCAAATTTTTCATTAAACATTGGATTTTGATTCGATGGTAATTGGTAAGCATGGATTTTCATGACAGTATATATAAAATGAAAATACACACACAAATGTGATTTCATATGTTAGATAAAATATATATATATTTTTATATACTTATATTCATAGTATATATACATATGTGTGTGTGTGTGTGATATATGAGATCCCATAAATGAGAAATGTGAGAAGTGGTCGATCAGCCATGTCACATCCTGATTGGGGTATCCAGTCTAAGAAGGGGTATGTACGTTCATGTGTGGTTGAAATTTATTATACTTCCATCCGCAAAAAGAAAAAATAATTTCATATAAAAATCAGGTAATTAGAAATACCAATATATACCTCTGGTGGATGGGCATCTTTTCTGTAATTGCCTGATACAATCCATTGATGGTTCCCCGTAAATGCAGCTCGTCCAACTATCCTGAAATGGCCAAAAGAACAGTTTTTCAAATGGTTGTTTACAGCTAACAAGAAAAGCAACAAGCACAGGGAACAGAAAAGTCATACCCTTCACCCACTATGTTAAACGGTTTATCCATCATCATTGTGTTAATAAGTGTGGACACTCTTTCCTCTTGTTGAATGCCACTAGAAGAGGAGCACACTTTAGAAGAAACCCAGCATCCCTCCCACTCTCCGAATGGTAATTCAGCTCTTTCAGTTTCAGCATTGCGTTTAGGTAGAGAAGATACTGATGGTTCGTAATGACATTCTTCCCAAATTAATAGTCTGCCACCAAGTTCATTAGAAACATATAATTCCCAAGCGAGCAGACACCAAAGCATCTAAAGATGACATGACACATGATTGCATAACAGATTAAAAGATAAAAACAAAATTCAATTCAGTTGGTACCTGGGAGTAGTTTTAACATGCATAATAATGTATCTAAGTTTCAAAACATATCTATATCAAGTGCACTTTCTTAGAGCAACTCATCAGCAGATTTAACCCTCCGCACCCAAGTTCAAATCCTCTTCCCGGTAGTTTAGATTAATTTGAAGTAGACTATCGCTTGTATCCGAGTATAAACAAACAAGGAGTAAATGCGTCCACTAAAGGGCAGGTTTGGCAAGCTAAATGCAAACTCACTTTTTCACTCATTAGATTCTCAAAGACAAAACAGAACAAACCAAAACATAACCAAAAACGGAAATAAAGACTTTAGTTGAGATCACGCGAATCCAAACACAATAGACACATTACACTGTTACACTGTTACATCTCCATCGTATCTTAGATTATATATTATGTCCTCCCACACCCTACTCATTCAAACCGAACGGAAACGGACAATATAATCCAATCCTGATACCAGATCCACTCTGTTTGGCTACTCAGAAATGCAGGAAACAAAACAGTAACAATAAAATCTCAAATCTCCCCAAAACCTAAAACTAACTAGTCACACTATTCCTCCACTTTCTCAGCAACCAAACAGAGGACTGACCATAATTTTCAAAAAATTAAAGAAATGAATAATTGGAAAACCAAAAATTATCAGTATTCTGTGTGTTTGCTCCAATTTATTGGGAAACTTACTTAGGGTTCTGGCAGCCGATCTTCCAGAAGACAGCGTAAGCCCACTGATTGGCGCCGCACAGCCTATTGAGCGCTTCCTTAAGCAAAAACCCCATGGCTACCGCCTCTCCGTGAGATCCAAAAATTCAGAAAATTTAAAGCACTAATCGAACAGAACAGAGTAGACAAAATTGACAGCCGATTCAAATGACAAATAAATCAGTCCGGAGAGTGTGCATTTCTCGGCGGCGCCTAACTTCCACGGCACGATCCTCTCCCCGCCTGCTTCGTCCTCAGTCCGCCGGTCCTCTGGGAGGAAGCTGAAGGCCTTCCGAAAGGGAGTAAAAACCTACACTATTCCACAAGCTTCGAGCCTGTAGAAAGCCTCCATTGTTGCTATCACGTCAGTTTCTGTGAGCTGCTGAAAAATGGTGAAATTTGAAGAGTTGCTGAGAAAGAAAGGAGACGAAGAGAATGCGAGAGAACGATGAGTGTCGAATACGGTGTCGTTTGGTGTGGGGAGGTGAGTTCTGTCGTGTTCAGTGCTTCAGCTGCTGCTTCACTGCTCTTCTGCGAAATTCTCTGCGTAGTTGTGTCGGAGGATGGATTCTCTGCCCTCCCAATTGGGTGCGCTCTCCGTGGCTCTGTTTGTGTGATCTTAAGCCACGTCAATATTTTATATTACTATTTTTTTTTTGTCTTATTATTTTTATAAAAAATAATATAAAATGTTAGCATGGATTAACCGTGACCACACAAAACAGGAGGGCACAGAAATAGGAGGGCAGAGAATCCAAGTCCATCGGAGGATAGACTTTTCACATTTTTCTATATAAATGGTTATAAACAATGAGTTAAAAGGTTAATAATTTAAAAATTAAAATTTTTAACTATTTACATAAAAACATATATGATGTGTCCCGTCGTAATTAAAACTTTCTCCGTGCGCTAAAAGTGCGCCACAATAAAGAGGCCGAGGGAGCTTGGCTGTCAGTCACAGCCCTGCCACGGTGCTCCGTCACTGCCTTTCTTATTTTTCTTTTTCGGTTTGTATTGTTTTTTTCCTGGTTTTGTCGTGACAGTTTAGTATGTAATTTTTCTTGGGTTGAACAAATAAGGTAGTGCCGGTTGCTGTCGTGATTACGTCACGATCGATATTGATATTTCCCTTGCTTTTTGTATGCAATTACGGGAATGGCGCAATAGGCAGTTCAATTTTTTTAAATAAACAGGAATTGATACTAAACTGAATACCCAGTCAATTCGTATTAAAATATAATTTTTTTTATTTTATAAAATAATAAAAGATAACTTTATTTTTAATTTTTGATAATAATAACAAATTAGTTGAAAATATTGAAATATAATGTAAAGTGGAAGAACACGATTAAGTATTTATTGAAAAAAATTATAATTCTTTATATTTTTATTTAATTTTTTATACTTTTTTAATAATTTTTATGATTTTTTAATAATTTAAATTATCGCTAACGTAATGATAAAATTAACCTTGCGTCACATGCCCAAGCATTGAGCCAGTAGATTATTACCTGACTTCTCTGTCGAATTCATCTTATGCCCAATTTCCAAAGTGGGCTGTAGAGCCGGTCTTAAGGGTGTGCAACAGGTGCCACCGCACAGAGCCCCCGATTCAGAAGGGCCCCTAAATTTTCATTACATGTATACATATGCATATAAAATAGATTAGATGCAAAAGATAATCTTATCTGGGGTTCTAGCACAAGCGGTTTAGCTCTTCTTTATTATAGCCCATGTGCTGGGTTCGAATCCCAATGATATAGTTTTGTTATATTTTAAGCTTTTGCTAATTTGTAAACAGGAGATAACAAAAAGGCATCCAACGTGTATCAAACTCAGGACCTTTGAAGGTAAGAAAAACACCTGACTAATCAAATAACTTATTTTTGTTGCAGTAACTTATAATATTTTAGTTTTATAGATGAAAAAATTGAAAAATAAATAAAGAAATATAACATTAAAAAAATAACAAATAATATTTTGCACAGGACCCCTCAATACTCAGGGCTAGTCCTGTTGGGCTAGAGTGCTTTGGAGTGGAGTTGCTCGCACTGATAAGGCTCTGGATTTGAGTGGAATTACACGTGGAGGGCTGCAATAGTTGTGGTGTATGTATCTACAAGTGTACTGCATAAGAAAATAACAGATTATTCATTTTTATTTAATTTTCCTTTTTTTTTGTTGCCTGAATATGTAGAAAATCATGATTAATGATTAAAGTGGAGGAAAAGGGCATATGATGGAGGAGATTTGACTCTCCTCTACTTTTTTTGCTTTCTTTTTCATTATCTGGTTTTAGTTCTTGGTTAAAAATAAAAAAAATAAAAATAAAGAGAGGTTTATTTCCGACGATGCTATCTAATTCTCAAAGATAATCTCACTTTATCTTGTAAAACTTAGCACTCGTTTGGCAGGTGTGAAATCTCGTTTCCGGATTTCACTGCTTGATTTTACGTATTTCATATTTATGCAAACTTATTTTATTTTAGGAAGTTTTAGTGTTTTAGTTACTTAGTTACAAAGTTGATTTTCCTTAATTAGTCATTGAAAATTCATAGACCTTTTGAGGTCACTCTTAGTTTTTTTTTTTTTTTTTTTTTTTTTTTTTTTTAGAGTTTGATCTTATGAATGCATAGGTGAAAACACGAATAGAAGCTATAACGAAGGAGAAATTAATGGGCATTGGTGGAGACATTTTGGTCATTCAAACTTTCTATTTAAGGAATGCATATAAACTGGAAGGAGCCTTCCCATTTGTGGAAAACTAAACTCACGGGTCAACCCGGCGGCCCAAATAGTGTGGCAATTTGACCTAGCTCCCTTCGAAAACTTTAACAATGTTTCCATCGAGTTCAAGCGATGTTGACTTTGGCCACCACTCCCATTCAACCCATCTCTTGGTTTTGAACATGAACCAATCAAAATTTGTCTCATTTGTCCAGGTTGTCGGTTTCTAGATGATTCACGACCCGTGATCACTCGATTCTAGACAACAACAATGATAATGGACAGTTATAAGCCTAGGAGTATGAAGTGATAAGTTGGGGACCATATTAGAATTACTGCGCATAACCTATACATTTGTGTGATTAGATATTCGTTGGTCATGTGGAATCAATAGTGTGTGTAATTACATTGTAATTCATGTTGAATTGATGTATGAGCTATGATGTGTGATGGTGTGACTGCACCATAAGCAATGTGGTACATGAATGGTCTAGCCTTGTTAATCCACATTAGAAAACCGTACACATTCTATGGGTGATTTCACTTGATTAATTTGCCTTGGGATCACTGCTTACCTTGTACATCATTTCCATAGGCGATTTCGCCTGGTTAATCCAATTGGGGAACCTCACTATTAGAGGTTTGCTTATGGTCCTGCCTGGTTAATCCGCATTAGGGGATCATACGCACTCTAAGGGTGACTCTGCCTAGTTAATCCACGTTAAGGGGTTACAGTCTACTTGGTTACATTACTTCGATGGGTAGTCCAACCTGGTTAAACCGCATTAAGGGACCACACTGCTAGATGCTTACCTATACTCATGCGTAGATAATCCGCGTTGGGGGATCATACGCATACTAGGGGTAACTCCACTTGGTTAATCCACATCAGGGGGTCATTACCTACTTGGTTACATTATAATCCATAAGTGGTCATGCCTCGCAAATTCACATTGGGGGACCACGCTATAGGATAGTTGCCTATAGTTCTGCTTGGTTAATTCACACTGGAGGACTATAAGTTGGAAATTTGAATAGTTTGAGTAGAAATTTTTTTGTCCCACATTGGCCATTCCCAAAAGATTTTATCACTTTATAAGGCTTTGTTATTTATAGAAAGTGATTTGAGTAATAAGCTTGGAGAATAAAATTGGGCTCACCCTTGGGGTTGGGCTTTGGGGTGCACTAATTAATTAGTAATTAATTATAATTAATATATAATTAATTATCAAAAGATGGGCCTTGGGCCTTTTGGGCTCGGGCTCTAATAATTAAATTATTTAATTAATTATTTTCGGATTTAATTAATTTTGAATTTAATTAATTAATTATTTTTTACCAACAGACTCATCCTTTCAGATGAAGTCTGAAGAGTTCAGAGAGAACACAGAGCAAAGCACCCCTCTGGAGAAGTGTCTCCCAACAGACACATCACATTCTCATACCTGTTGCGAACATGTATCCTTCTATTATATATACATCCATCTGCATGGCATTTAGAATACAAAAAAATCAATATTCTTCTTCTACAATCTCAAACATCCTTTCTGAACTATGGAAAGGACATAGACCCACTTATAAAACCCTCAAAGTGTGGGGTTGCTTAGCAAAGGTGCAAGTTCCGTTACCAAAAAGAACGAAACTAGGACCTAAAACTATTGATTGTGTATTCATTGGATATGCAAATAATAGTGCTGCTTATAGGTTCGTTGTTGTAAAATCTTCGATTTCTGACATACATGTCAACACTATATTAGAATCAGCAGATGCAGAATTCTTTGAGGATATTTTTTTCTTACAAAGAAAAGGAATCTGGTTCTTATACAAAGAGGGTTCATGATTATAGTCATGATGAAGCCTCTTCTTCTGGTGTCCAAGGAAATGATGTGGAACCAAGAAGAGGAAAAAGAATCAAAGTTTCTAAAAACTTTGGACCAGATTTCATTGCTTTCTTGTCCGAGAATGAACCTAGAACTTTTAAAGAAGCAATGTCTTCTTCTGAGGCTCCTTTATGGAAGGAAGCAATTAAAAGTGAAATGGAATCCATTATGGAAAATAACACATGGGAATTGGTTAATTTACTTCCCGGTAGTAAAACCAATTGGCCATAAATGGATTTTCAAGAAGAAACTTAAGGCGGATGGAATCATTGATAAGTTCAAGGCACGTTTAGTAGCCAAAGGTTATCGCCAAAAAGAAGGCTTGGATTATTTCGACACCTATTCTCCAGTTTCTTGCATAACGTCAATTAGGACGTTAATAACGATTGTAGCTGTATACAACTTTGATATACATCAAATGGATGTAAAAACAACATTTTTAAATGGAGAACTAGATGAAGAAATATACATGGAACAACCTGAAGGGTTTGTGCTTAAAGGACAAGAAAGCAAAGTGTGCAAATTAGTTAAGTCATTCTATGGACTTAAACAAGCAGCAAAACAATGGTACGAGAAATTTGATCATATTTTGTTGACACATGGGTTCAAAATAAATGAATATGATAAATGTGTCTACATTAAGAGTAATGATAAAACTTGTGTTATTGTCTGCTTGTATGTGGATGATATGCTCATAATGGGAAGCGATAAAGATGTAATAAACAAAACAAAGAAAATGTTGAATTCAAGTTTTGACATGAAAGACTTAGGTCAAGCCGATGTCATTTTAGGAATTCAAATTAAGAGAAATAGTGAAGGATATGTCCTTACACAATCTCATTATGCAGAAAAAATATTACGAATGTTTGGTCAATTTGACTGCAAACCTGCTGCAACTACTTTTGATGCTAGATGCAAGTTGGAGAAAAATAAAGGCGATGCCATATCTCAACTTGAATATTCTCAAGTAATTGGAAGTCTAATCTACTTGATGAATTCAACTAGGCCCGACTTAGCTTATGCAGTAAGTAGGCTTAGTAGATATACAAGTAATCCGGCACAAGAGCATTGGGATGCTTTAGTACGAGTGTTAAGGTATTTGAAAAATACACTTGACTACGGATTACACTACACAAAATATCCACCTGTTGTAGAAGGCTTCAGTGATGCCAATTGGATTTCTGACACTACAGAATCCAAGTCGACAAGTGAATATGTTTTTACCTTAGGAGGTGCAGCAATATCTTGGAAATTCTCTAAACAGAAATGTATAGCTTGGTCCACCATGGAGTCCAAGTTTATAGCTTTAGACTTGGCTGGCGAAGAAGCCGAATGTCTCAAAAATTTTCTAGAGGATATTCCAATGTGGCCAAAGCCGGTAACAGCTATATGTATACATTGTGATAGTATGGCTGCACAATCAAGGGCCAAAAGTCATGTATACAATGGGAAGTCACGTCACATCAGGCGTTGACATAATACTCTTAACAAGTTGCTCTCCAATGGAATAATATCCATTGATTATGTAAAGTCAAAGGAAAATATAGTTGATCCTTTGACAAAAGGCCTACCAAGAGAGCAAATATTATTTACATTGAGGGGAATGGGTCTTAAGCCAATTCAATGAATCGAACTGGGCGGAAACCTAACCTAGCTGATTGGAGATCCCATGGTCTAGGTTCAATAGGCAAACTGGTTGAGTTTGATTCAAAAGTTGAACACACAACTTGCCCATTCTTATGATAAAATGTGTGTTGTCTGTTGACGTTTGAGAGGTTATGTTTTATACATTTGATGACATTAATATCTTGTTATCAAGAGGAATATAGCAGACTATTCTTAATTAATGTCACCTATATAGGAGTAAATGGGGCCACATTTATGAGAATTGACCTGGCTAAATTCTCTAAAACTCCTATGAAATCCGGGATCTGTTCACGGCCAAAATGAACACAACCGTATGAATTTACGTGTGGCAGACATGATATGTGTGTAGCATATTATCTCGGTTTACTACTGCGGTGGACAGTTCAAGATCTTCCACATCCATTTCGTCACCAAGTAAACTCGATATGTTTTCACTAGGGTAAGTTCAAGTCCAAAAGACACTTCACTCTATGCATATCATGTCTATTCTCTCTCAGTTTTAGGCAGCCTAGTCATCCATTTGCATTTACATTTGCATTCAAATGTGGGGTAATTGTTGGAGTTTGAATGAAATTTCAACTCAAATGTGGGGTATTGTTGGAAATTTGAATAGTTTGAGTAGAAATTTCTTTGTCCCACATTGGCCATTCCCAAAAGATTTTATTACTTTATAAGGCTTTGTCATTTATAGAAAGTGATTGGTGTAATAGGCCTGGAGAATAAAATTGGGCTCACCCTTGGGGTTGGGTTTTGGGGTGCACTAATTAATTGGTAATTAATTATCAAAAAATGGGTCTTGGGCCTTGGGGCTCGGGCTCTAATAATTAAATTATTTAATTAATTATTTTTGGATTTAATTAATTATTTTTAATTAATTTTGAATTTAATTAATTAATTATTTTTTACCAGCAGACTCATCCTTTTAGATGAAGTTTGAAGAGTTCAGAAAGAACACAGAGCAAAGCACCCCTTTGGAGAGATGTCTCCTAACAGACACATCTCATTCTCATACCTGTTGCGAACATGCATCCTTCTATTATATATACATCCATCTGCATGACATTTAGAATACAAAAAAATCAATATTCTTCTTCTACAATCTCAAACATCCTTTCTGAGAGAACCACACAGAAGTTCGCCAGAAGTTAAGTTTTCCGGTGTTGGAATTCTAACTTGATCGTTGAATCCTGGTGAAGCAGACGTCCGTAAAACTACAAGCACTGAGTAGGGACGAATTTCTGTTTCAAGGACATTGCGGTACGCAAGCCTTGATCTTCAATCTTTCTATTTTAAATTATTTCGTTGTTCATACTCTCTTCAATATTCATTCGTATTTATTATTTATTAGCATATATAAAATTATCACAGATTGTTGACATATAACCAACACTATACACATTCTAGGAATGGATTCCGTTGAGTGATCTGGAATCCCTTTCTCTATTAAGTTTCGTTGAGTGGTCTAGATCCCTATCTTCGTTGGATTACGTTGAGTGGTCTAAAATCCCTTTTCCTATTCGTTCCGTGGAGTAGTCTGTAATCCTATAAACAGTAAGTGATATGAAAAAATTATGAGTAGAAGTTGCTCAAATTTATAGCGTGTTGGCCGATACTTGGAGGTGATTAAGCTATAGCCTATAAATACTAAGTGATATGGAAAAATTGTGAGTAAATTAAAATCTAACGTAAAAGTCTAAGTATAAACTAATTGTGAGTGCCCTGAGAAAAGTTGAACCATTAATACACATGTGAAACATGATTTAAATTTGTCTTTAAAAATTCACAAAAAATTAATTTGAAGTCAAAATTTTTTTTTGAAAGGTGGTACGAATTCGTTGCGACGTTTCCTGTGCAAATAATGTCCTAAAATAAGTTTTTATATCAAGTAATTCAAGTTCCGACAACTAGTGTGTTTTTTTTTTAAATGAAAATGAGGTTTTAAAGTTGTAAGGACAACGCCAATATCCCGACTTGTTTGTACCATCATTCAGAATATTTTTTCGAAGTAAATTGATTTTTTATGAATTTTTAAAGGTAATTTTAAATTAAAATTTATGTTTAGAGAACTTTTTTTTTAACAATTTTTAAAATCAAAAGTTAGGTTTTAGGGATGTTGAGACGAAGATAACGTTCAACTAGTCCGTAGCAATTTTTTCGTAGAATAATGAATTTTTTTTATTAATAATCTTAAATTAAATCAGAAGAAAAATAATTTTAAAAAAAACTAATGAAAATGACTTGAAAGTTTTGAGTTTTAATAATAATGACAAAATAAAAGGTAAAGTCAATAGTACCAAGATTGACTTTTTAGTATAAAAATGTAATTTTTCGTTAAAATAAACAATACCAAAAGTTTTTCGTTTAACTTCGTTGGAAAAAACCTAAAAAGAATGACACACGGCAGCAGGTGAATAAGAAAAATATGGGCGGGATAAACTCAGGGCTACTCACGTGTTATTCCTTTTAATTTTTTTACTATTTTTCTTATGACTTAAATTCAGAATATTAATAAAAAATTCGTTACACATTGGAAAAATATTTTGTAAAATGCAACGCACTCGTTGAGACGTTGTACTCATCCCTACATCCATATACCTCACTTTTTATTTTCCAAATTGTTAAAAGACGTCCTCTAATCATGATTTAATTTGAACTTATCTTGAAATATTCATAAAAGTTTCATTTTACATCGGAATAATATATTGAAATATGCTACGAACTCATTGCGATGTTCCTTGTGAAATAAAATCCTTAGCTAAGTTGTAATTAAGTGAATTTGAACTCAAGAGTCGAGAGAAGTGTTAGAGAGTAAGCCCGAATTTAGCAAAGTTACGAAACCACTTAGTCGTATGTAACTAAATTCAAGTTTATAAGGCTAATTTTTTCTTTTTCTAAACTAAAAATTAAGTTATAGAGACGTAGACGACGCCAATATCACAACGAGCTCAGAGCAACTTTCGAAGTAATTTTGGGAAGTAAAATGAATTTATTATGAATATTCTAATATAGATTCAAATTATAATCAATTAAAATCGTTTTTAGGAATGATTTTTGACATCTTTAAAATTCAAAACTGAAGTTTTAAGGATGTAAGGGATGCCAATGTCGCAACAAGTTCGTAGCAACTTCTGAAATATTTTGTTGATGACACATGTGTCAGGTTGCGCCGCCTTTTGAATTATTTAGGGGGATCATATCATTTCCTTTTACCTTAGTATATTCATAATAAATACACTATATGCCGGAAAAACATTTCGGAAGTTGTTACAAACTCGTTATGATGTTAGCATCGTCCCTAGATCCCTTAAACCTCATTTATAATTTTAAAGTTGTTAAAAATTGTTCCAAAAGACAATTTTATTTATTTTGTCACAGCCCGTCCCGGGATTTTATATTGGGGACGTGAAATGTCGGATTTACCCTTAGCGGGTATTAAGGTATGTGTGTGTGACGTTATTTGGTTTAACTTATTATAAGTTTTGGATTAAAATTTTGGCTTTTGTTAATTTTGTGGTTAGGGAATTAGATGAAATGGATGGTGAGGATTGGTGTTGGACACCTCACACACTCCCTGTTCTCTCCCTCTTCCCTGTATCACTCTCTCTCTCTCCTCCCTCACGATTCTCTCACTCTCTCTCACCCATATCGTACGGACCTCACCCAAAACCCTCCAAAACTCAGTGGATCGAAGCTATTGAGGTAAGATTCTTCATCCTTTCGTCGTCCTGAGTTGAATGGTACTAATTTTAGAACGTGAAACCCGAACCCTCATTTTTTGTCACTGTTCATGCACACGTGAAATGTTGTGTTTCAGGGAATTCTAAGCTTATAGTGAGCTTAGTGAGGTCCCAAGGAAGCTCGGAGTGCTTCGTTTGAAGGTTTTGGACGTCGGGATCACTAGGTTCGAGTTTGGCCGGTTTTTCTTGGATTTTCCCAGTGAGATTTAGTTGTTTTTGGAGCTTTAAAGTAGTATATCATGAATCTACATGTTTGGGGCTTCATTTTGGTATAAAATACGAAGAAAATGGTTGAGAAACGAAGGAGAACAAGGAGTTTCAAAGTTGGCCGGAAACCGGCCGCCGGAAAGTTTAGTCCGGCGAGCCGAGGTTAGGGATGATGCGCGTGGGGGCGCGTGTCCACGTGCCTGTCTCGGCGCGTGGGGGCGCGTGCGGCTTCCAAAAATTTATCTAAAAATTTCTCGACGTCTGTGACGTCGAGTAGGTCGATGTGGTATATTCATATACCCAAATTGAGCATCGTATGAGAAGTTATTTCGAATTGTTGGTCATGTGTTTAAATTAACGTTTTTATAGTTGTTTCGCATATAGGTGACACCTATCCCGAGGACGAGCGCATCCAGGGACGTCACGGGGTTACGACCCATCGACTTATCAGTGAGTGGGCAGTTTTGTTTTCGTATTACCTATATACTACTGTTTTTCCTAGAAAATGCGTTTATATGAAAATATGATTTAAATTGCCATGCATGCAATTGTTGAGATATTTAAATTGATAATTGATGCATATATATGTGAATTGACGCTGTGGACGCACAAGTGAGTATCATGTGAGTTTATATGGTTTATATGAATGAATGATGATGTGATTGCGTTGTGAGCTCATAAACTGCACCTTTGGTATTAGTGCTTATAGTATTCACCACACCGCACGCTCGCCTTGGATCCAAGTAGGTGGATGTCGTACAGACCACTAGAGGTGGTTCCGACATGCCAGTCGTACAGACCATTAGAGGGGTTCCGACTGGTGGGTGACTTTAGATTATGTGTACAGATGATTGATGAGAGAAGCACTAGAGCGTATTATTTCACCATCTTAGTCGTACAGACTACTTTAGGTAGTTCCGACTTATGTGCAGTGTAGTGCCGTACAGGTCACAGTTGGTGACTCCGACACGACCGTACAGGTCACAGTTGGTGACTCCGGCTGGATGGGATATTGAGCTATAGAATCAGCCGTACAGGACCACTGCAGGGTCTCCGGTTGATTTATTATTTCACCTGAGTTATATTGATGCATTCATATTATATTTTGGCATGGCATGACATATTCTTTCTGAGATGTTATGTTGATAGATGGTAAGCTGAGTTTTGATGATTTGTGTATATATATATATATGTTTATATACTATTTTTCTGGGAAAGTATACAGGTTTTACGGTGAGGGGTTAGAAATGTTTTAAATGAAATGTTTTGGAAAATCTTTGGTTTTACTACCCACTCATCTTTGTTTTGCGCCCCTCCAGGTTCTAGTTAGCAGTTGGTGGCTCTCGAGGTCTTTTTCGGCATTCTGACAGACGTATTGCATGTAGGACTCACCTGCGGGTGTTGTACTTTATTTATGGTCCAACTTGACTGCACTTAGACCTACGCTCTGAATTCGTGTGTTTACTTTATAACTCTCTCTTTGATGCTAGTAGGTTTTTACTGCTAGTGGTTGGTTTAAATTCCTTCATATTTCTGTTATATCTTGCTTCCGTGTCGCACTTTTGGCTACGTCACACTCACGTGACGGCCAGCACGCCTTGATTCTAGGATCGGAGTGTGTCATATTCTACTTTGAATTTATCTTGGAATATTCATAATATTTTATCACATAATTATTTCGTAATTTGCCACGAACTCGTTGAGACGTTGGCTTTCTTCCTATGACCCTAAAAACCTCATTTTTAGTTACATACAACTAAGTGATCTCATAACTTAATCAAACTCATTCGCCCTATAATACTTCTCTCAACTCTTAATTTCATATTTACTTGATGCAAACTTATGTTAGGGTTTTATCGTCGTAGGCTACATTGCAGCAATATCATAGCATCTTCATCTTTCGGAATATTTCTGATGTAAATTAAATTTATTATGAATACCCCAAGACAGTGACGGAGCCACATGGAGACTAGGGTAGTCCAGGGTCCATCCTGAAATTTAAACTTATATTTATTGTCCACTGATTTTTGCAATAATGAATATGTGGTGTATTGGTAGATCAGATTTTGGAGGTATCATCTACTTTTTGGTTTTTTAAACCTTTACCTAAAAACCATATATAACTACCCTTCTGCACCAATTTTTTTTTTTTTTTGTTAGTTCATATAAAACAAGGTATAAACATTCTAGAAAAATCTCATAATAATAGTTTGAGCTAGTTATAATGTTATTATCAATGTTGTGTAATATATCAACACATGTTCTATTTACTA
Source organism: Malus domestica (assembly GCF_042453785.1). Lineage (NCBI taxonomy): Eukaryota > Viridiplantae > Streptophyta > Magnoliopsida > Rosales > Rosaceae > Malus > Malus domestica. Next base: position 17,580,359 of record NC_091663.1, read on the forward strand.
TGACTTCTCTCAATAATATTTTTTTCATACAAACTTTAAAACTCCTTCACTCTTGTTTGATTTTCCATGATATTACTGTTTTTTTTCTTCTAATTTCTTTCATTAGCTTAAAGGCCCCTCCTGACATGAATTTCTGGCTCCGCCGTTGCTCCAAGATAATTCAAATTTTCTTTTACTATATTGTCCATAACTTTTATTTTGGTTATTTTTCTTTAATTTTTTTAACAAGGTTAGACCATCTCCAACATTTGGGAATAAAACTTCAAAATTTAAGCCAAAAAATTTTAAGCCATAACTTTTAGCCCAAGATTATTAAATAATGATTTTAGCCTAATTTTTTTGGGTAATTTTTTTGAAAATAAAATTTATGTAGATTATCCTAATTTATTTTTATGAACATTTTAATCTAAAAATATTTAAATTCCGATAAGTAATTAAAAATCATACAAATACATAGGTATTTATAAAGTTTTCAGTGAAATTTAATATTAATAAATTTTTAAAATTATTTTAGACGTTAAATTTAATTTTGGGCCGTCAAATATTTTATGTACCGTTATATTTGATCACAGTCGTTGGATTATAAGTGAAAAATGAAAAAAATTGTTTGAAATATGACAATTTGGTGGGTTCAAAATTATTTAAGCCAAACTTAACTTCTTGAGGAATCTAACTCAAAGATATATTTTCTCTCCAGGGCATTTTAGCCCAATGGTTGGAGATGGTTTTTTTGGGGGGGGGGGGTTCAAAGATTATATTTTAAGTGAGATCTTATGTTCGATTATTGTCAAAGGCGGATTAGAACTACATTATTGCTAGCCCATTGTGAGGCTTAGCCCCTACCCCTTCCCCTTAGTGTAGATAATATAGTTTGTTAAAAAAAACTTATATTTTAAGCTTTTATCCCATGGGTTGGAGATGGTCTTAGAATGGTTTTTCACTCCCTTTCTATAGGACTTGCTAGTGAAAGATAAGTTACTAACTAACGTAATCTCCAATGCATTGTGCCACCAGCCAACCATATATACACAATCACTAAAAATCATCTACCACCAACCAATGGGTTGCCAAAAATTGGTTTAGCTGAAACCGTTGGCTAGTCTGATTGGTAAATGGCACAACGAGCAAGTAGTAGCAACTAATGTAATAATATGAGTTATATAATATTTCACAAACTTTGTAAGCATATATAGAATGTCATAATTTCATAAGGCAAGCAGCAACTAATATCATATATTCACAAATTATTACAATTTAATAACGCTAAACTACATTAATTCGAACCTTGTAAGCACCATTCATAAGACAACAAAAGCAACTAAACTAACTTGAAAATATAGAATGGAAATCAAATGATTACTTCATGAGGCAACAGCAATGTCAGCAAGAATGGAAATCAAATCATTTTTGCAATCTGTTATGGGATGGCAGGCCACCGACGCGGTGGCTGTTGGTTCGTCAACGAGAAGAGGAAAGCTGAGAACGACGTTGCGGTACGGGAGGTTGTGGAGGTTTTAATTTTCTAAACCCTAAAGGCTTAGGACTATTATTTGACTTTTGCATACAAAACAATACCTAAAATTGTTTTAAAAATATTTCAAATATGTATCGGTCAGTATGGTCTGATATGGCATACCGCTGGTATAACAAAACCCAAATCAAAACCATACCATTAATAGATCAGTTCGGTTCCATGCCAACTAATTTTGAAGATATGCTGAAATACTACTGTACAAATATGAGCCGACCACTGAACCCCATGGCTAAAAATCCTAGCCCTACACAGGATCATAACTCAGGAGCCAGCCACTGAATCCCAACCGTAGAAAAACCGATTGCTGTGCGCAATCTCTCCACGCTGCTGCATCTGACGCGCGAGGACTGCCTTAATCTGGTCTTCATGAGCAGCTGCAACAAGCTGGGCCCTCATCCCACTTGCTTCCCTTATCCATCCGAGGCGCAAACGAGGGGGGTGGTTGTAGCCAAGGACCAAAATATTCGCCGATATTTTTCGTATTTTTTTAGTTACCGATATTTTGATGAGTATTTAATGAGTTTTCGTTAAAATATCACGATATTTGTGATATGAAATCCAAAAATTCTTGAAAATTTCTAAAAAATCTCAATTTTGAGACTTGAGAGAGGGGGTTTGAACCCCTTCCATTTGACTCCTTAACGCCTTAACCACCATATCACTTATGTTGTTGTGATAATATGCTAAAATATTTATATATATGGTTTTATTTTGAATTCTTTTTACAAGAAACAAATTTGCACATATTCCAAATTTTTTGTGGTATTATATTTTAAATTGTGTCAATTAATTACTTAGTCAATGACATGTGGTTTTTAATTTTTCTATTTTTTATTTGGTCACTTACATGGTAGGGCTGGAAAAAAATCCCGAAAATCCCAAACCAAACCGAAAAGGTCCCAAACCCAAACCGAAAAATCCCAAACCAAAACCATCCTGAAGTTCGGGAATCCCATCTTGAAAAATACCGAAATTTTCGATATGGGATTGGTTTCCAAATCCCATTTGTTTGGTAAAAATACCGAAGTATTCGGTTTCCTATTGACTTTTGGGTTTTGGTTCTTGAAAACCATTGCCATGGTTGCTGACTCTTCACAATACACTTACTCTACAAATAGAGATGATGAAGATAATGAAAATTTTGAACCTCATAGGAACTCTATGTGGTACTAAGTCACTCATGTATCTTACCATGCAATGTATAAAGTGTAAAATATTGTACTAATTCATTATATATAAATGATTATGGTGTGTTTAAACTTCTTTCATTAATTACTACATATTTTCTACATTCACAATGTTTGCCAGCTCGCTATATAATCAACTTAAATCAGTTAAATCCATCATGCAATGCATTTCCTTCCAATTTTTTGTGATAAACTAATAGATAATTGACTAAATAAACATCCTGCAAAGTTTCAATAAAAATTTCCAAGTTTTTCTTACAATTTCCGTGGTTTCCATATTATTTTTATCGATATCGATAATATCCCGATATTTCCGTGTTTTTGGACTATCGATATTTCTGATATCATCGATATTTAATACCTTGGTTGTAGCAGACCCAAATTTCCAACCCAAACTCAAAATCCCTTTTTTTTTTGGGAGTTTTAACGAAAAGCCCACGGTACTGTTCACTTTAATGAAAAACTACATTTTTACACTAAAAAGTCAAACCTGCTATTATTCACTTTACCTTTTATTTTGTCCTTATCATTAAAACTCAAAGTTTTCAAGCCTTTTTCATTAGTTTTTTTTTTTTTCCACCCAAAGTATATTTCTTGGACATGTTTTGGCCCAAATTTTGAATTCTTTTTGTTTCCCTCCTCCTTGGAGACAGTTTAATTTAGTATACATAGCGTTACTCTTTCAAAGTAATTTCATAAGCAAAATCATTATTATCTTCCCCACTATCCACTGGTCGGATTGTTTACCTCAAATAACCAAGCCGCCTAGTACCTACTCTCCATATATATCAAGCCATGTGCTTTGTTGAGCCCAAAAATTCCACACCCCACTCAAGGAAAGTGGATGCTTAAACGCTTACAATAATTTTTTTTTTTCTTTGAGAGGTTCAAAACACTTGTAGTGAGATTGAAGGCACAAAAGCTTCTTCAACCTTTTTTCTTCTGTTTCTTTTTTATATTAGCTAGGCTGGCTGTCCTAGCAATCATGAATGAGACTTATATGACACAAATACACTATCACGATAACGTCTTGTGTTAATAAAATAAAAACATGTGTGAGTGTATGTGAATGATGCACCTAGCTATAGCCCGTCGTATGACTTTGGTTATATTATTGCACACAACCAAAAGATGTCTAGAGTTTATGCTGGAATTATTAACATGAAAACTCATTTCATAAGATATGTAATAAATTATGGAGCTAATTATAAAATACACCTATGAGGTATTGGGATCACTTTCGTGTGAGAAATTTAACAGTTCAAACTATTTTTTTAGGCCGTTCAAGCCTCCATCTTTAAAGGACAAGGATTGGCTGCCCTCCTAGTTGTGGTGCCCTTCCATGCCCTCGTATTTTTTGCGGTCACGGTTAAGCCACGTCAATATTTTATATTTTTATTATTTTTTATCTTATTATCTCATTAAAAAATTAATATAAAATATTGACGTGGCTTAACCGTGACCGCACAAAATAGAAGGGCATGGAAAGACACCACAACTAGGAGGGCAGACAATCCAAGTCCATCTTTAAAAGTGATCCCAAACCTCGTACGGAGTGCATTTTGTTCTTAATTCTAAATTATATGATAAAGAAACATTATTCCTACATAAAATTTAACTAGATTATAACAAATAACAAATTTTTACCTGTTGGTCTAATGATATTCCTATTCATTTGTAAGTGAGAAGTTTTATATTTGATTTTTATCAAATGCAAGTTTGAACCACATTATTGCTAACATACTGTGATGCTAAACTTATCATCTTCTATTTAATGTAGATAATATCGTTTGTTAAAAAAAAAAAAAACATTCTACCTTGTGAAAAATTCAAGGGTGTCAAATAACAATTATAGCCCTTGATTAATATCCTGTTTTTCTTTTGTGTCCTATAAAGTCTATAATTCATTTCTTTTGTTATTTCATGTGGAGGTTTTAAATTGTATGATTCCGGTTGGCTGACATGCCAGACACCGTCCCCATCCAAAATATATTACCATATACTATATACTATGTTGGTTATATAAATAGGTAAAGCATATTAAGCGATAGTTTAATATCAGTGCCTCACACGGCAATTAGGCCTTTTGGTCAGCAGCTACATATATATGTTTGAGTCAAATATATAGATTTTGATGATGCTTTTTATTTTTTTTATTTTTTTTGAACCATTGATATAGCCCAATCATACTTTGCATTTTTAGGGCTCGCTTGATGTCCAAAATTAACTCGACTTGCACAATTAATTCACTAAATTCAATGGATGTTGATAGAAATATGGATGTTAACATACATATTTCGTCCAAGAGAAAGTAAAAAAATGAAGTATTTATGAAGAAAACATGTCTCTCTCAATCCTATTATTTTTGTACGGGTTAAGAGGGATAGAATTTCTTCATGATTTTTCCATCTTCGATCTTTACTTAGACAAAATATACAAGTTGAAATCCATATTTTCATTTTCATTGAATTTAGAGCCAAAACAATCCTAACCATGAAATGAGATCTCATGATTTAAGATAACAGTTAAATCTTTATTATTTTATATGTTGAAAAAAACATATATCTATATATCTATTTTTTAGTATTTTCTTTGGAAAAGTTTATTAGAATGCCAGAAGGATTAATAATATATAAATTTGTGATTTTAATAATACTTATTTTCCCTAATTCCTAAAATACTTATTTTGACACACCCCGTCCCGAGGGAGGGCATGCTAGCCGTCACGTGAGAGTGACGTAACCATTTACACAGTTCGTAAGCTTTAAAGATATAATTACTAAGATGTAACACCTGAGGGTGAGTCCTACTTTTGTGAATTCTGTCAGAACACCGTTGGATTCCTCGTGGCCACCAAAACTCTGCTATCTTGAACCTGGAGGGGCGCAAAACAAAGTTGAGTGGGTCAGTAAAACAAAGTTTTTCGAAAATCATCTCATTATCAAAACGCTAACCCCTCACTGTAAAACCCGTATATTTTCCCAGAAATATGTAATACGTATACTTGTCTTAAAACCATACTCAGAAGTAGTGATATGTGAATTATATGTCATGCCAATATATATATATATATATCTCATCAAATCACATAAGTAACTCATGCCAAACAATATGTCAACCAGATCCACCTATAGTGGCCTGTACGGCTGAATCTATAGCTCATAATCAATCTCATCAATCTTATCTAACCAGAGTCATCGCAAGTGACCTGTACGGCACTACACTGCACATGAGTCAGAACCCCTGAAAAGGTCTATGCAACTAAATTGGGTGAAATATAGTTATGCTCACGCTATCATCTCCTGATAGCTATGCGATAAATCGCTAGTCACCTACGAGTCGGAACCACCTCTAATGGTTTGTACGACATGTCGGAACCACCTCTAATGGTATGTACGACATGCACCTAAATTGGATCCAATTGTGAGCATATGGTGCGGGGGTGACTATATATATACAGGCCTAAATCATCTCTACTAAATCACAATCACCCTAATGCAGGTTTATGAGCTTTCAATCACATCAACTCAAAAATTACATAATTTAATTTATGAACTTACCTGTGCGTCTGCAGCACCAATCATGCATGTATGCAATTACTAATGCATAAATAATTAGGCATATATTTTGCATGGCATTTCATATCGCATTTCACTTAAATTGATTTCTTGGGAAAAATCTCATTTATATAAGTATACACGGAAAACAAAACTGCCCACTCACCCGGAGTTCGCCCTACAACTCCCTAGCACAACACATCAAGGCGTCATGATGATCGGCGCCTAGAACAATAATCAAAATCAAACCTCAGAAATAATATCGATAGAATATATAACTTATATAAAACACATCACTACGTAGTTCAATCCGGAAGATCTGCAACTCATATTTCAAATCTATAACTTCCAGAGATACACAATATATCTCTAGAACAACATCCTAAAATTTCCTTACCATCCAACGGTCGGATCTCCGTCAATTGTCAAAACCAAGTGACGGTTAACATTCTATTTTATGAACTTACAACTCCAATTCCGGAAGATCCGTAATTCGGATTCCCAATCCGTAAGTTCCTATAATCCTCAAATATTACGTATTACAATGTATCAAAGTTTGGTGACGATCCAACGGTCGGATCGTCAATTCACATTTTTACCTAACCACGAATAGTAACGAACTTAGGTTCAATTACTCAATTTAAGTCAATCAATTATCAAAACTGAACCTAGAACATTAAACACATGCTAAGAATGACATTGGCCCCATTGACCACGCGCCGCCGCAGGGGCCGCCGCGGGTGGCGGTCAGCCGCCCCGGCTCGCCGGAAAATCCAACTATCTCCAAAAATTACCAAAATTTGCAGATTTGAAGATCTCAATGAGTAGAACAACGTTCATACCTGTGACCAATGCCAATTTGGCTTGGAAGCACTTCAATTTCACCAAAATCCGTGCGGACCCTAGAATTTGGTGTGCTTCGATTCGACCTCCAAGCTTGTTCCAACGCCTCCACCACTGCTTGGGCTTTGTTCCTGGGTTCTAGGGAAGTCTAATGGTAGTGGTAATTGAAGGAAAACGTTTCACAAGTGGTGGATTTCGAGCAATGTTCTTCACGGCACCCACTTTTGGTTTTTGAATAAATTACTACCAAATTCCTTCTAATTTTGAATGGGAATGGAAGAGGGAAGGCTAGGAAGTTGTTTCTAGGTAGTGGTTCGAGACAATTCATCGGAAAGTGGCCGGGAAATAGGTGAATTCGGCCTTGGAGCTCAACAGGGTCGCGCGGGTCAAGAAGAAGACCTGACGGTTCCCCTCATTTTCCTTCTCCCTCATTTCCCTCCTTCCCATTTTCTGGTTGGCCATCCTCTCCTTCTCTCTTCTCCTGATTCGCCAGCTCTCTCTCCTTTCTCTCTCGGAGCTCCTGCTCTCTTCCTCTGGTTGGGCAGCTTTGCCCAATCTCTTCTTCTTCTTCTTCTCCCGTCACACACACACACACACACAAAACCTTCCTTCCTCTTTTTATTTTTATTTTCCTTCACTTACATCCGAGCCATCCATTTCAGATTTCCTTTAATCTGGGCCATCCAAATGGCACACCAAATTTTAATAATAAAATTCATAAAATGCCCAAACTTCAAACTTTAAAATCTTTTTCGTTATAACTCCAAATCACGAACCGTCTGCGCCCACGCTTCCGTAGCGACGAGTACTACGCGGATATATTAAGAAAACAAATCTTAGATGGCACGACACAACGATTAACCTAGAATAATGCACGTGCCTCAAAGGGCATTTTTGTAAAATCTTTTATTAAAACTTAAAAAACTCTTAAAATCAGGGACATGCTGTCACATATTTTCCCTAAATTTGTGACTTTATTAATACTTATTTTTAGTGTATGTTTATTTAGGAGGAATGAATTTGTAAGAAATAAGGTAATATTCTCATTGTTTTGTTTAAACGATATATATATTTTTTTAAAGTGTGATTGTCATTCATGTTTTTAACTTAAAAATCAAGAAATATAAATAAATAAATACATTAAGTGCTGCCTTATACCTTTTTATACTTGAAAAATAAAAGTATAAGATTATTGTGTAGAAGTTAGGATAAATTACACAAAACTACCTCAACTATAGGTGTCACGACACTTTCATACCTGATCTTTTAAAAATGACAATGTCATACATCATCTTAAAAATTTGTGTCAATGTCATACATCCGTTAGTTTTTCTGTTAATTTCTCTGTGGCTAGAGGCGGGGCCCATCACTAATCCAACTGGATTAAAAAATTATTAAATATATTTTTAATAATTAAAATTTAAAATTTAATTTTTTTTTATTTTTATATTAAATCTCTCTCTCCCCCTTTTTTCTCGCTTCTCTATCTTCTCTGCATCCCATAACCCATTCCCATCTCCCCCCCCACCCCGACCCTTTCCCGTTCCCCTTCTGCGCAACCCCCCACCCTTCCCCACCCATGCCAACATCTCCCTCTCTCTCAGCTCACTCACTCTTTCTCCCCCTTTCTCTCGCACAGACTATACCTCTCTCCCAGATCTACACTCATGCACCCATTTACATACCCACACCCATCGACGACGGTACCAAAACCATCATTGGCGTCAACCCTCTCTCCTTTCGTCTCTGTGAAGCTCCGGGGCACCCAGAGGACACCCAACCCAGGTCCGACGAGCTATGGGTGTGTGAGCCCAAGTCTCGGGTGAGGACGAATTGGGTTTTGATTTTTAGTTTTTTTTTTTTTCGTTTCATTTCTGGGCAGCAGGGGAAGAAGATGGGGGAGGAGAGAGAGGGGGTGGGGTGGGGACGAATTAGGTTTTGAATGTTTTTTTTTTTTTCGTTTCTTTTCTGGGCTGCAGGGGAAAGAAGATGGGGGAGGAGGGGAAGAAGATGGGGGAGGAAAGAGAGGGGGTGGGGTGGGGACGAATTGGGTTTTGAATTTATTTTTTTTCGTTTCGTTTCGTTTCTGGACAGCAGGGGAAGAAGATGGGGGAGGAGAGAGAGGGGGTGGGGTGGGGACGAATTGGGTTTTGAATATTTTTTTTTTCACTTTTCTTTGTTATTTTAATATTTAAAATATATTAAATGATTTTTTTAATATTTTCTTAATTTTTTAATAGAAAGTGGGGTTTGGATCAAGCCACGTTAGCATTTAACTGACAAATTAACGGTTAGGCTAACGAAAGGTATAAAATTGACCAAATTCTAAAGATGAGGTATGACATTGTCAATTTTAAAAGATGAGGTGTGAAAGTGTCATGAGACCAATAGTTGAGGTAGTTTTGTGTAATTTACTCTAGAAGTTATTTATCCTATATGGGCAATCTTTAATAATACCGAGGATGATCATGTTAGAAAAAAAGCTACAAGTATACAAAAAGAGAAATGTTATGATTTTTTTTTAAAAGTGAGATTTTTAATAGACTTTTTATCATCTCATATTTTGGCACAATATTTTAAAATCTTGACATTAAGATAACATTAAACTGTAATTTGATAGAGAATCGATAGATAATCCCACTTCAAAACTTTTTATCACCTTATATTTTGACACAATATTTTAAAATCTTGACATTAAGATTAACATTGTAATTTTATAGAGAATCGATAGATAATCCCATTTAAAAAAAATTGTAGGAGATGAGATTTATACTGGTTGTTCTTCTAATTGGACTGCTGCTCTGTCATCTTTTGTAACATTAATTTTCTTCTTCGTAACATAAAAAGATGGAGGACTAGTGGCAGGCACATGAGACATGACATCTCAGCCTAGGATATATTATATTGGTAATATTTGTGGGGAAACGGTTAGAAGATTCTTATCCTTGGATTAGAATATTAATTTTTAAACTCGGGTGAGATCTACACCTGCAGTTCTCCTATCCACTACTCTAAACTCAATTAACCCCGATTTGATTAACTTGGGTGAGTATTGTTTCAATCTTATGAGCTAAAATTGTGCTTTAAATACTCCTTATTACTAAGGTCTAGTAATATTATTTTTTATTTGTAAGTGAGATATTTTATGTTTGATTTTCGGTCAACAAAAAATTTGAATCACATTATTATTGGCTCATTGTGAGATTTAGTCTACTTCTTACTTTTTAACATTGAAAATGTCGCTCGTTAAAAAAAAAAAATATTTTTGCTTTGAAGAAATACCAAATGAGGAATATGATGCAAGCTCATTAATAGCATATGAAAAAGGCGTACGACAAGTCGAGTTTCTAGGTGCGCAGAAATTCTAATCAACCAAAAACCGGTATGATCAGCTTGACTGTTAAAATCTCGGAAGGTTAATATATATTATTTAGAGGAAAATATTAGGTTAGCACATTTTCAAACCATATTAGTGTACCAACCAACTTTGTAAGTGATGCATACATGTTATGTTAATTAATAAATTTATTTGATTGAATGTGGTCTATTTAGCTTTACTATTATATAAAATGATTCTCAAAGTAAGTGGTGGTAACCCCACAAATTTAGTTTATAATGTCAAATTTCAATAAAGTAAATTTTGCGATATAATTACAGGAAGAATTTAAATTAAGTTACATAATAAGTCAATCATATTAAATTAGGATCAAGCTCACACAAAAGTTTGAACATAAATTTTTTTACTTACAATTACAAATGTTAAAAAAAATTTCTAGATCGCAAGACACATTCAAGACGAATTAAACCCATATCAAGTTTATGCACAAAGTTTACGAGATGCATGAGTTCGAAATTGGACAATGAGGTGTTGTGGTTGGGAGTGGAAGTGCTCCACAACAGCCCCACATCATTTATTGAGGATTGAGGATGATATATATATGTGTATGTGACATGTGGAAACAAGAGATAAATTAGCCACAACGAGAACAAGACAACACAATCAAGCATGAGAATCTTGACTACCATGCTTTTCCATTTAGCATGCGATGATATCTCCTGAATCCAATTTTTTATTTTTTATTTAAAAAAAAATCTGCTGGTGGCTTTGCCACTACAGTCGACCATCGAAAAGACTCACAAAAGTATTTGAACCTCTTCTGGCTACCATCATACGATTCACTAGCGATATGAATCGAATTTAGGAAATGCCGTGTGAAATACGGACCTAAAATTCGTCCCTAATCACTGAGTCACCCATAATGATTCTCCTCAATCCAAATCGGATTTGCCATATCCATGGCAGGGTTTCGTTTTTCTTTTTCAGTTTTCAGAAATTTGAAGTCTTACACTATACGTTTAAACACATTTTTCTGCCGTTTTAACTTTTGTGGTATCACGTTGTTGACAAACTCAACTGGGAAGGGCCCTCTGTCTATCTCCCTCCCTCCCTTCATCGCACTGTCAAATCCCCTTCCCTCGACTCTTAAGTCTCGTCATGTCCACTTTTTTGTCTCTCTCCCTCCAACTCCAGACCCACGAAAAGGAGGCGTAGAGAGGGAGGATACTTCCTCTTGCATGGGGAGAGAACATATACCCGATGACAAACATGATGAGAGTCGTCTCTGCCATTATAGTATTTGGCCAAAAAAAGTAAAATGTGTTTATGTGCTTCCTTTCTTTGTTTACTCAAATTTGAGTATGACAATTATTTCATGCCAATTTTTTTCTGAGTTTACTTGCATGTAAAGAAGCGGAAGAGTGTAAATTTTCTCTTGAAATCGATAGTCAAATACCTAAAGTCTATGAATCATATCAACTAATGGGACTAGTTGATTTGATTCGGTTTCCATACTTCCTCTATTTCCTTCATTTTGTTATTTCTGTTAAATAAACAAGCCTAAGTGAGTAGTCTTATTTGAATGACGACTTTGAGTTCGAACCTATAAAATAACTGTTAGTAAGTGCATAATTTCAAGTTTGTAATTGTTTGGACTTGTGGCCCATTTTTATGGTTCGTTTCAGTTATATATTTTGTCAAAGTTATGTTTAATTACATCCAAAACCAAATGTTGTCTTCAGACTCCCAATCAGGATGGAAGATGAAGTGGATCAATTGTTCTAATTCAAGCATGTCTTGTTTTGGTGGAATAGTTTAGGTCTGTCAATAGATACCTTTTGAACATGTAGCCACCTCTCAAACATTGTTGGGTATCCCTTTAGCTAAAGGGCCAACGAACGTAGGGTTCTGATGGGCCAAGACACTTCAATATTATTTTATTTTAATTTAAAGAAATTAAGTTTCCATAAGACTTTATATCTTTTCAAGTTTTAATCAAGGTCCTTAAGTTTTATTAACCTCGTTAATTATTTCAATAATAAAATATTACATGTCAAGATAATTAAATTTATTTCTTTTCAATTAAATTATATATCTAAATATATTCATTTATTGTTAGAAACTTTACATTTGGTATATTTATATCAATGGCAAAACATTGTATCATATAAATATATTTTTAGTTTGTACCCATTTTTAATTTGCAACTTTTTATTTTTTTTAAATTGTGCCCAGATTTTTTAAACTTTTATTTGTAATCATACTTTTTTAACCATTTATTTGTACCTGTAATTTATTTATAATGTACCCATTTTTATTTAAAAATGTACCACTTTGTCACATGCAAAATGTACCAATTTTTTTTGTTTTTTAAATACCATTCCTTTTATGTAAAATGTACTCATTTTTTAACGTACAATCTATTTATTTTTTTTAATCTAAGATGTACCCATTGTTTTTTAATTTTTTTTAATATAACATGTACCTCTTGGTTTTTTTTTTATATAAAATGTACCCATTTAATTTATATAAAACGTGCCCTTTCTTTTATGTATTATGTACCCACATTTTTATATAAATGTACCAATTTTTAATATGCAAAATGTACCCAAATTTTATTATATAAATGTACACATATTATAAAAATAAAAATAAATTCTAAAATGCACCCATAAGCAATTATTTTGATGTTGAAACCCATAAGCAAACTTCAATAATTAAATTGGTTGTGTAAATGAAAGCAAAATAATGGTTTGAGTCTTTATTGATATTATTACATCTCTTTTACTTCAATCTAAAACCTAAAATACATACGGCTTGAGTCTATAACAGTTAGGGACTAGGGACTGCAACTAAAATATCTATTTTATTTTTTTCCCAAAGGAGATCAGCTGGTGATTTTGCCACAACATAGATCAAGAAAACTCACAGAAATATTTCAGCCCCACATACTACTTGTGAGATGAAAAGTGGCCTAATAATTTCAACAAAAAAACATAGAGGTCTAATAATTAGTATCAGCAGCCTCCACATATGCTATACGTGTGCTTAGGAGGAAGGTAAAAGTATAGGATTGACGTCCGAAACGAAGAATGTTATGGGTGTAAATTGAAATTCAATTACTATATGTCTTTGATTTTTTTTCTTTTGAACAACCGATATTATCTACATTAAGGGAGTGGGAGAGCGGGCTAAGCCTCACAATGGGCTAGCAATAATGTGGTTCAAATTCGCATTTGATAAAAATCAAACCTAAGGCCTCTCACTTACCAATGAAGAGGAATACCACTAGACCGTAATACTAAGTGACTATAATTGTCCTTGGTTTAAAAAACAAATATTAAAACTATTTGACATTTAAAGACTAATAATAACATTTAAACCTCTATGATTGACGAATAGAGTTTGGGTAGTGCCATCCACACACCTTGTTCGCTCCCTAAATTCGCCATGGGCCTCGCGGGCATGCCGGGAATTTATTCAAACACGAGATTGTGCCATTGAGTAAGAGTGACTCAAATCAAGGTTCTTTGTTTGCCTTAAAAATAAGGACTTTACTTATATGGAGAGGTAGAACAATATGTAAATGACAAAGGAAAGTGAATTACTAATATTGTTGATTGCTTGTAAATTAAATGATTGAAGATGAGTTGTACATGAAAACTACAAAGGAGATCGATACTGCAAGTGAGCAGCAGAGCTAATAAACTAGATAAAAGAAGGCTTTTGGTGAAGGTTGATCCTGAAAAGGATGAAGGCTTGGTGCTGACTACAGATTCATGTGCAAATCTGGCTTGAGTAGAGTTTGTGTATTTGTTTGTTTGATTGAGTGTCTATAATCCTTGTGCTTGTGATCCTTTATATAGAGGTCTGGAAGAAACCCCTTGCTGAGGACATTGCACTTGCCCGAAAGAAGCTTGGGCAGCTTGCATTCCATTGCTTGGGCAGCTTGCATTTCATTGCCAACTTGCATGTAGAAACAATATTAAAAGGGGAATTTGCATCTCCACCACATGTTTTTAGCACATGTCTCCTCCACTTGTAATAAACTAACAATTAAAAGAAGCAAGTTGGCTTCTTTCATATTATCCGAAAGCTCTCCCATCCACTTGCAATACATGCATTTATCTTGATTAAACAAAGGCTTGACAAACCTCCACCACCTAAACAAATGGGAAAAACAATATTATAGTGTCAAACCCCTCCACTTGCAGCCAAATATCTTTCCAAGTTAGTTTTCTTGCACATTAATCATTCAAATGCCATATTTTACCCAAATTGCCCAAATAAGTAAAAATGGGTATATTTTGAGTGCAAACACACCCATTTTACTTACACATCTCTTTCAAATTTCGGCCGTTTGATCGAATAAATTGAAGAACATCAATGGTCAAAATTAACAATAGTATGTATGTGTGAAGTAAAAATGGATGTGTGACTAAAACTTTCCAAGAGTTTTTTTAGTATATAGTAGAAAAATGATAAACACATACTCTTTTCCTCAAATACACATTCATGTTTAATCTTGTTTGTTATTTTTGTTAGATTTATTCAACCTAATAGACTGAGATAAAAAAGAAAACATGAAGATCATCTCCCTATATAATGTAGGTTGTGTTTGCTAAAGTCTCCACCTTCTAAAATAAGGATACGGCACACTTTGTTAACCATTTAATAAACTTCCACAAACAATTATGTGCATGTGTTGCATAAATGAACACGAACCCTAGCTTCATATGAATAGGAGCCAGGTTTGAGAGAAAACACGCGAAAATATTTCTGTAGTCATTTTTGTTAAAAGTCCCACATCGGTGGGGATAAAAGCAAACTATGGATTTAAATATGATTATCTCACTCTAACTAATGCGAAGATTTTTTTGTGGTAAAACCCCACACCTGACGGATTAGGCAGGTGGTAAAGTTAGGGGCAGTATTAGTGTCGTTAGAGTGGGCCCCCCCGGGCCCGTCGATCCAAAAATATTTTAACATGGTATAAGATTGAAAACAAGTTTGGACTCCATTGGAGCCGACCTCTGAGTTCAATTGCCGATGTGTGGATCTCCACGTGTGAACTACTAAATAAGGTTACATGTGAGGGAGAGTGTTAAAGTCCCACATCAGTGGGGATGAAAGGAAACCATGGGTTTAAATATGATTACTCTATTTTAACTAATACTGAGATATTTTATAGTAAAATCTCACACCTGACGGATTGAATAGGTGGGTGTCGTTAGAGTGGGCCCTCCCCTAGGTCCGTTGATTTAAAAATATTTCAACAATTTTGCGAGTGTTGTGGTCTATTTTATCTGACAGAGGGACTAGGGCCAGCGGCAGAGAGAGAGAGGAGAGAGATGTGTGTTTGTAGAATTGTAGGGGAATGTGTGTGTTGTTATCCCTCCTACATTGTGCCTTTATTTATAGTAGTAAAGGGAGAGAAGATATTCCTTCTCCTCCAAGTAATACAAGTTGTAATAGGAAAGGATAACTAGAATCAAATCTTATCTAGGATTTACACAATCATACTTAAACTAGGAATGTTTACAACACTCCCCCTTGAGTGGGTAAATACTCAAGGTAGATTCAGCATCATGCAGAAGTTGAGGAAGTCGACTCGTTGGCATTGATTCCAAGGAACAACGCTTATTCTCAATAAGGTAGGAACTTGCATAAGTAGTAAGTCTCACTAAAAAACCCTAAGGTTATGGCAAAAACCCAAGTAGGGACAAAATCCATAGTCTAAGGAAAAATGCGTGAGAAATGCAAAGTCAAAAGAAACGTCTACAGGACGTCATCAGGGATATGACCAGCCCAAGGTGGGTGCCTCGTTAAAACCTAGTTAGGTAGCAAAAACCCAGTGGGAAAAATGCTCCTAATCGTAGGGAAAAAGAGTACATTAAGATCAAGCAAGTATCCAGAAGATACTCCCCCTGAGTTTGACATAATTCCACAGAGAAATAGCAAAGTTACAACTCAGAAAGTTTACGCATACCAATTCCATGAACAAGCTTCTGAAACGTCGCCTTCGGTAGTGATTTGGTGAAGAGGTCGGCCAAATTGTCTTGTGATCGGATTTGCGTGACTTCAATCTTCTGATGCTCTTGTTGTTGATGTGTAAAGAAGAACTTCGGCTCAATATGCTTGGTGTTGTCTCCTTTGATGTAACCCTTCTTGAGCTGTTCGATGCAAGCTGCGTTGTCTTCAAAAATCGTCGTCGGGGCATTAACGGCGGGATGAAGATCACAGGAGCTTCGAATATGGCCCACTACTGCTCTCAACCAAAAGCATTCCCGAGTTGCTTCATGTAAGGTGAGAATTTCAGCATGGTTAGACGAAGTGGCAACTAAGGTCTGTTTAGTTGACCTCCAAGATATTGCGGTGCCTCCAACGGTAAAGACATAACCCGTTTGAGAACGCGCCTTGTGCGGATCAGATAAGTATCCAGCGTCGGCATAACCAACAAGGCGAGAATCAACCCGATGAGCATAGGGTGCGGCATCACTCGAGGATTCGTAGGGATAGAATAAGCCCAAATCCGTAGTACCCTTAAGGTAACGGAAGATGTCTTTCACGCCAGTCCAATGTCTGCGTGTTGGTGCATTGTTGTATCTTGCCAAAAGATTAACAGCGAAGGAGATGTCGGGTCTAATGCATTGAGCTAAGTACAATAAAGCGCCTATCGCACTTAGATAAGGAACTTCAGGCTCCAAAATCTCTTCATCATCCTCATTCGGACGGAAGGGATCTCGCTTTGCATCTAGCGTACGAACGACCATAGGAGTACTCGAAGACTTCGCTTTATCCTCATTAAAACGGCGCAACACCTTCTGGGTGTAGTTCGATTGATGTACTAGGATTCCATCTGAACAATGCTCTATCTCGAGACCGAGACAGTATCGAGTCTTACCTAGATCTTTCATCTCAAATTCCGACTTCAGGTGCGAAGCAGTTCTCGCGAGCTCTTCAGGAGTTCCGATGAGATTCATGTCATCGACATATACTGCAACAATCGCAAATCCGGAATGTGACTTCTTAATGAACACACAAGGGCATAGTTCGTTATTCACATATCCCTGACTAGTCAAATACTCACTTAAACGGTTATACCACATTCTTCCGGATTGTTTCAAACCGTATAGTGAACGCCTCAGCCGAATTGAGAGCGTGTTCCGGGGTTTGGAAATATTTGAACCAGTCAATGTAAGTCCTTCGGGAACTTTCATATAAATTTCCGTATCAAGATCCCCATAGAGATACGCGGTTACTACGTCCATCAGCTGCATATCCAGTTTTTCGGAAACTACCAAACTGATAAGGTATCAAAAAGTAATCACATCCATAACGGGTGAGTAAGTTTCGTCATAGTCAATCCCGGGGCGTTGTGAGAAACCTTGTGCTACAAGACGAGCTTTGTAACGCACAATTTCGTTCTTCTCATTACGCTTCCGAACGAAAACCCACTTGTAGCCAACGGGCTTCACATGTGGAGGAGTAGGAACTACAGGTCCAAACACCTTACGTTTCGCAAGTGAATCAAGTTCGACTTGGATTGCTTGTTTCCAGTTTGACCAATCAGCTCTACGTCGACATTCATCAACGGAACGCGGTTCAATGTCATCGCTCAACATGATCTCAGTAGCTACTGCAAATGCTAATGCATCGTCGACAATCATCTCATTTCTACGCCACACATCATCTAAGCTAGCATAATAGACCGAAATCTCACGATTCTCGGGAGGAGGATTCGTCTCTTCAAGGACGCTTCCATAATCTAGAATTTCCTCATGAGTTGGGTAAAATGAGTAAGCGATAGTCGGATTCACGGTAGGCTCTTCAGGACCTTGTGCCGTGGTTTTCCTCTTCCGGGGGTGTGAATCCTTTGAACCAAGGGGTCTGCCACGCTTTTGTGTAGGGGCATATGATTGGCTAGCCGCTAATGTACGTGGATCACCAGAATTGGCGTCCCGGGCTTCCAGGAGGGTAGTCCGTCGTACATTTGGTACATCCATCTTTGCAGGCGTATTCGCAGCTGGAATATGTGATCTTGTCACGCGCGCTAGATCGGTGAAAGCATCTGGCATGCTCTGAGCTATGCTCTGGAGATCTAATATGCGCTGCACTTCAGCTTCAGACTGAGCGGTGCGGGGATCTAAATGAGACAAAGTGGGAGTCATCCACGATAATTCGCGTCGTTCATTAGGAACGTTGACGTTCTTATCTCCCCCTAACGACGGGAAGACTGTCTCATAGAAGTGACAATCCGCGAAACGAGCGGTAAACAGATCGCCTGTCAAAGGTTCTAAGTAACGAATAATCGAAGGAGAATCATATCCGACATAGATTCCCATCATTCGCTGAGGCCCCATTTTTGTACGTAAGGGCGGCGAGATCGGCACATAGACCGCACAACCAAAAACGCGCAGATGCGATATGTCGGGTTCGTATCCGGTGACCAACTGAAGGGCACTAAATGGTTGTGTCGCAACAGGCCTCAGGCGGACCAACTTTGCTGCGTGCAATATTGCATGGCCCCAAGCAGCGATCGGGAGCTTGGTACGTATGACCAACGATCGAGCAATCATTTGTAAACGCTTAATGAAAGCCTCTGCCAGGCCGTTCTGGGTGTGAACATGGGGTACATGATGTTCAACTTCAACCCCAACCGACATGCAATAGTCATCAAAAGTTTTAGATGTGAATTCTCCAGCATTATCCAATCGAATAGATTTGATCGGATAATCAGGGTGGTGAGCCCTGAGCTTGATAACCTGAGCCAACAGTTTGGAGAATGCAGCGTTCCTTGTGGACAACAAGCACACGTGTGACCAATGTGTAGAAGCGTCAACCAAAACCATAAAATATCTAAATGGTCCGCAGGGAGGTTGAATCGGTCCACAAATGTCCCCCTGAATCCGTTGTAGAAAAATGGGAGGATTCGAACGAATCTTGTCATAAGAAGGCTTAGTAATAAGCTTTCCCATAGAACATGTTTGGCATGCAATTTCATGGATCGAACCTAAGCTTCGGGTTAGTGGATGCCCGTGTGAAGTTTTGAGGATACGGCGCATCGCTATTCGTCCAGGATGTCCCAAACGATCATGCCAAAGTGTAATTTCGTGCGCGGTCCCTGTGGTAGGGCCGGCCACATAGTGGCATTCTATGGGGCGTATGGTCGTAGTATACAGACCACTCGGGTTACGCTCCATCTTCTCTAGAATACGCTTCTGGCCATATTCGTAGGAAGTTACGCACAGAAATTCAACTCCGTTTTCTACGTGGGTTTCAGCGTGGTAATTGTTATCTCTAATGTCCTTGAAACTTAGTAACGTTCTTCCGGAACGTGGAGAATAGAGTGCCTCAGCAATGGTCAAGATTGTACCATTGGACAACATTATACGTGCCTTACCGTATCCTTCGATCAGGTTGGATGGGCCTGAGAGGGTTGTCAGAGGTGCATTCTTAGGTACGAAGTTAGTGAAATAGATGCGTTCACGCAAAACAGTATGCGTGGTTGCACTATCTGCCAGACAACTAACTTTCCCACTAGTCATACCTAGAATGAAAAATTAATTTGAATCGGTCACATGCATAAAAGTTTATAAAAACAAGTATCAATTCAAAATAATTTCATTTATTCAAGGAAAAAACTTAATATCCAAAATAAATCGCCAACTAATAATCCAAAACATAAAGGAAAATTGTTCAAAATCAACCAAAAAACAAGGTGGGGTTCGGCCACAAGGTGGAATTCGGCCCCAACTGTCTTATTTTAACTGAAAAATAAGTCTATGTCTAAGATTCTAATCTTCCATAGGAGTGGTATCCTCCTGAAAATCAGAAACCTCCATCTTTGTAGTCTCCGGTTCGTCCACTTGCAGGAAGTTTGATTCAAACTTCGTACGACGAGAATGATATGCATCCACAACCTTCTTGGGAGCACGGCAAATACGGGACCAATGGTCCTTGGAACCACAACGATAGCACATATCGTCATTCATTGTGGCAGGTGCTTTGCCCTTATTCTTGAAGTTCGGGGCCTTAGGAGCGAGGTTTGGGCGCTTCTGGGCTTTGTTTCCTCCCTTGGATGGGCCTTGGCTCTGTTGACCTTGGTGGGATGGCTTCTGGCCGCCCTTACCACGCCTCTTTTGGCGTTTTGGGTGCTGATTAGTGCTATAATGTGCTTCAGGCACAACAGTAGCCCCAGTAGGTCGAGCTTGATGATTCTTCATCAACAGCTGGTTCTGCTTTTCAGCAAGAAGTAAAACAGAGATCAAATCCGAGAACTTAGTGAACTTCTGAGCTCTATATTGTTGCTGCAGGACAATATTAGAAGCAGAGAAGGTCGAGTAGGTCTTCTCCAGGAGATCCTATTCAGTCAAAGTTTCATTGCAAAACTTGAGAAGTGATCGGATTCGACAAACTTCAGAATTATATTCATTCACAGACTTAAAGTCTTGGAAGCGCAAGTGCTGCCAGTCGTGTCTTGCTTCAGGCAAGAATATGTCCTTTTGGTGATCGAAACGATCAGCCAAAGCGACCCATAATGCACGTGGATCCTCCTCAGCAAGGTACTCAGTTTGTAGAGCGTCATGGATATGTCTTCGGATGAAGATCATAGCAGTGGCTTTTTCAGCCTCGCCAACAGGTTTATCTGTTGCTTCTTCAATAGCAGGACGCAAGTTCTTTGCAGTGAGGTGGAGCTTCACATCTTGAACCCACTTAAGGTAGTTCCTTCCAGAAACCTCCAAAGCGGTGAAGTCGAGTTTGTTCAAATTCGACATGGTCCTATCAAAATAGATGGACAAGATGTGGTTAGTGTAATGGAGAAAAATCAATCCATTCACATAGGAGTAGAACATACAGGTTCTAATAGACATGTATTGGTTTAATTTTGCATGAAAAACTTCGGGTTTTCAAACAAGGCATGTTTATAAGAAACTTCGGGTTTCAAAGTAATTATGAACTTCAGGTTCATATATTCCTGCAGGCAAACACAAATATATATGCAAACAAATATGCAAAGAATATATGCAGAAATATTGTATAATTATAATTGAATTAATTTATTTTTGGTCTTCGGGGCCAAATTAAAGTGTGGGTGAAAATATAAAAACCCATATTATTTAAAAAAAATAAATAATAAAATCTCGGGGCCTAAAAATATAGGCCAAGAACCCTCGGGTGGGATTACAGGCCCACGGGGTGAGAAGAGGGGAATGGGCTGCTGTGTGCAGCCCTAAAAAAAATTCTTTTTTTTTTTTTTTTTTTTTGTTGAATAGTTTTCTGTATTCATCAATAGCAAAGGAACGAAAATATATACAAATACATCAATCCAATCATGTCTTCTTCTACGGCATAGAAAACGTGATCCGCCTAAAGTGGGATTTGACCTACCTAGTATAAGAACTCAGATCCCAATCGCAATTTTGTTTTTTTTCAATTCAATTATATTACATGTATAATTTTAATGAATCACATATTTACGTTGATGCATATGCAAATAATAGTTTCAATGCATGTACATATGTAAGATTCAATTCATGGCAAATATCAAATTCACATAATTGTAGCAATTTTGATGATGAAGCATACACAATTTATGTAGAATCTAAAATACGTTAAACGTAAAGTTGGGTCATGCATCATGGTGAATGTTCATGCTATCAGGGCTTGCAAAATATCGAGTTAAAAGCCGTTGTTTGGAAAGAACCTGATTGCGTGATGATATGGATGAACTGGTTTGATGCAGAAAAAAATCTCCAACGTCAGATTCCTAAGCGCAGCGGTAGGAGCGTGCTGATAACGTGTTGTGGTCTATTTTATCTGACAGAGGGACTAGGGCCGGCGGCAGAGAGAGAGAGGAGAGAGATGTGTGTTTGTAGAATTGTAGGGGAATGTGTGTGTTGTTATCCCTCCTACATTGTGCCTTTATTTATAGTAGTAAAGGGAGAGAAGATATTCCTTCTCCTCCAAGTAATACAAGTTGTAATAGGAAAGGATAACTAGAATCAAATCTTATCTAGGATTTACACAATCATACTTAAACTAGGAATGTTTACAACAGCGAGCTGTTTTTAAGGCATGTAAAGTATTCTTTTAAGTGATTTCTCGGCTGCAGTTTTTAACTCGTAGTTTGAGATTTCCAACCCTATATGGTAATATATATGCATCAGACGATTTCATATCGAAGAAGTATGGTGCTCAGTAGTAGGCTTCACAGAAATGAGTTGTAAATTGTTCTCCCATAAAATTTGAAATTTAACGTTTATAAGAGTAAACAACAAACTCCACCCTTAGAGAACCTTAAACCAATTAAAAATTGGTGATTAAAAAATGGAAAACAAGTTATGAACATAACTGTTTTTGAGAGCACCCCACAATTCTATTTTTCCACCCACATTTAGATGAAAAATTTAATGACACATTTGACCTTTTGTAAAATGACTTCTAAAGCCCTAATAAAAATTAATCCTAAAATATTTTATATCCAAAAGAAAAAAAAATTAAAGAACAGGAAAAGAACGCACTATCTTTCTTCGGCAGCTTGTAAGTCTTAAACCCTTCACGAGGAAGTGGATTAAAGTGTAAAATTTCCCAATCAGTTTTAATTTTTATGTTGATTACAAACCTTCTTCTTTGTTAATTACCACTAGCTGTTGAAATGTACTAGTTGTTCCATTGGAGAATACGGACGTCATGGATTAAAGGCCTTGTAGGTTGGGCATTACAGATGTGCAGGACTACCAATTCCCGACTTGAACTGGAGAAGACATGAAGTGGAACCTAAAATTGGCACTGAGTTTCCTATGATTTTGGACGATGTTTTAAAAGGAGAGAGTAATTCCAGTTTAAGTTCAGAGGTTGGTGTTCGTACTTTTGTTCTTCTTCAGTGCAAGGTACCCATGTTTATGTTCAGATCTTCTCAGTTACATTACTATGATTTAATATCGACACTCTTTTCAAGAATCATTAGAAACTAATGCTCGATTTTAATTTTGAAAAATTGTTAAATGAGAAAATTGTAGCACTGGTTCCTCAACTTTAACCCCATTGAAACAATGGTTTCTCAACTAAAAATTCATGACTATTGGTCCCTTAACTATTCAAAACGTCCAGCTATGGTCATTTTCGTCAACTTAGTCAGAATTTTGTTAAAATGAGTTATGTTGGAATGACCATTGCTACAATTAGGTTAAAGTTAAGAGATCATTGCTCCAATTGTGTTAAAGTTGATGGACCATTTTCTCCAACTGGATTAAAGTTGAGGGACCTGCTACAATTGTTGTTCTCATTTCGTTTTCCATATTTGCCTCTTGATTCAGCCTCACGTGTGTGGCATGTGACTTTTTTTATGGAAGTTCTAACGGAGTTGACAAAAAGGATTATAGTTACATGTTTTGAAGAGTTAAGTGACCAATGGTCATGAATTTTTAGTTGAGGGACCATTACTCTAATTAGGTTAAAGTTGAGGGACCATTGCTACAATTTCCTCTAGTTAAATTGATGGACATTTTGGGAATATGGTGGGTGAGAAAAGAGTTTTAATTTTTTAATATGAGGGGTGAGAATATAAGATGGGGTGGGGAAATAAGGTTGTGAGGTGAGTCTAGCTTCCCTTGGCTTTTTTATTGAATGAAAATAGTAGTTGTAAATTAATAAGAAAAAATGTCATGATAAAAGAAAAATGTTCCCATAAGAATGTATCATGTACAATTATAGTAATTCACAAGAATGAACCCATATACAATTTCAACATTAAAACCCATACGCGACAAAAAAAAAATTTAATGTACCCATATAAATTCTTAATGTCAAAGATAGAAAAATGGAAGCAAGCCATAAGACCAAATTACTTAAGGGTTCATACTATATAAATCTCATAGGAAAAAGTTATACATGGGTACAAAATTTTTTTGAAGAAAGAGTTACAATGGTAGTATAGAATTAAGTTGAGTACATGGATTAAGGAACAAGAGAAGAGAATGTACCCAGTGAAATTAAATTCGCGTTCGTAGCAATATAATGGTCCTTGTTATGATTTTGCAATATGATGGTCGTGGAGAAAAAATAAGTTTGAATTTTCTTTGACGAAATTTAAATTTGCATATACATAGTCAATATAATAATGTTGAATTTGAATATAAACATAAATTTGAGTGAGAGAATTTTGGATTTTCAGTTACAAATGTTATTCAATCTTTTGAATGTTATAATGTGGGAGAAACTATAAATTAAACTTTGTTGTAAAACTAAAATAAAAAAGATGACATGGAAGTATGTTATTAGTAAAATGTTGAGGTGTACAAACTTTGATAAAAAACTGAAAACCAATAAGATTTCAGTCTATGAGCATTGGTGACTAGGGACTTGATCCTAATATTACGAATTGAAAAACTAAAAAATTTGCCCAATGAATACTTTTGAGCAAAATTGTTTAAAATTTTTATTTCTGGAAAATACAACTTTGCCCGAGTAAATAGTTGAAAATTCGTCGGGCAAAATTGTACGATATTCGTTGTTCAAGAAACTATTCTAGCTCAACAATGAGTTTTACCAACGAAATACTGTCGTTGGGCAAGTTAGATTCGTTGGACCAATTTGGTCAACGCACTGGGCTTGATGAAATTGTAGTTGTATTTTCATTGAGATAACGGTATTTGCCCAACAGAGTTCTAATATTCGTCAGACAAACCTTTGAGTGGTGGCTTTTGCCCGATTAATATTCGTCGGGCAAACCTTCCGAAATGGTTTTGTACTATTGTTCATTTTGAGACCCATTTTCCAGCTGATGTAATTCTTCAAATAAATAGCTTTAGGGAAATTTTATTTGAACCCGTTTAACCTCTTTTTACACTCAACTTACTTTTTTCACCCATATTTTTTTAATTAAAGAATTAATATCTCTTTAAACCCAAATTTATTACCTAAACTACCCTCTCATACCCAATTCAAAATGTAAAGTTATCTTTACACCTATTTCCTTTATAAAATAACGTCTCTAACTGAATGTTTTTTTTTGGGAATAAGGATTGAAACTTGACAACTGTGCACACCGATTACCTTATATAATCATCCACATCTGTAAGTTTATAAATTACCTTCTTGTCTTTGAATTTTTCTTCACTTTGGCTGCTAAGCTTTCTGGATTTTGTTGGTATGTTTTGTTTGCAGGGATAATCGCATAGTCAATTGGGATTGTGGGTTGCTTACATCAATATCTGACATTGAGGTCAACCTTCTTCTTTTACCTTCATATTCTTCCTTATTTTGCAGCATATATTTAAGGATTTTTTTTTGAGTTTGTATAGGTGGATTATATTGATATTCGAGACACGACATTACTCAGGGTTCCTGGATATGAGAACCCTGTTGAATTTGGCGTTTAACTTCATTTGCTTACACTCTGGAGGAAGATTTTGGTGAGATTATGGTGGCCACCACTAGAGTGGAAACTATGCTAGGTGATACTGCCATTGCTGTACATCCTAATGACGTGAGGTATAGACACCTTCATGGAAAACATGCCATCCATCCTTTCAATGGAAGAAGAATTCCTATAGTATGCGATGAAATTCTCGTTGATCCAGAGTTCGGGATTGGTGCTATGAAGGTAAAGTTTAACATATAAGTTCCAAGTGATTGGATTAATTTTGTTTTTCTGACTTATGTTTCATAGATGTAAGGATCTTTATGCTCTCTCTTTGCCTCCCGCAGATTAATTCAGCCCATGATCCTAATGACTTTCCTTTGCCCCTGTATAATTGCATATGACTAGCATTTTCATGGCTGTTTATTTTTTTTTATTTTTATTTTTTTGCTACCAAACCTGTCCATAGACTTGGGATCCAAGAAATACTTCCATAGATTTGAATTTGCCAGAGAATGCAATGCAAGCTCCAGTTCAGTCCATCACTTTGTCAGAAACATTTGACCTTGATGCTTTGGATTTGGATGGAGAGTGGTCAAGGTTTATGAGGTTGGACAACTGTTATTTGCACCAAGAATCAAGTTATATGTCTTTGCATTACTAAAAAAAAATCTTGCAATGGTGTTTTGGGGGCAGACATACGGTGTTGGATATATGTCAACAATCTGTGATAAATTTATATATGCTAATAAATAAACAGTGTAGTGTATGAACAATGAACTAATATTAAACAGAAATATTGAAGATTGAGGCTTGCGTACCGCAATGTCCTTAAAACAGAAATTTCGCCCCTACTCAATGCTTGTAGTTCTCCGAACGTCTGTTTCATCAGGATTCAACGATCAAGTTAGAATTCCAGCACCATAAAACTTAACTTCTGGCGAATTTCCTTATGGTACTCTCAGTAAGAATGCTATGGATTATAGAAGGAGATTTATGTTTTCTTTGTTCTAAATGCCATGTAGACGAATGTATATATAGTGGGATTATGCCTGTTTGCAACAGGTATAAGAATGGGATGTGACTGTTGGGAGACATCTCTTCAGATGGGGTGTAGTGCTCTCTGCGTTTTTCATTGACTTCAGACTTCATTTGAAAAGATGAGTCTGTTCAAATAAAAATTAATTTAATTAAATTCGAAATTAATTAAAGAATTTAATTTTCAGAGCCCAAGAGGCCCAAGGCCCAAGGCCCATCTTTTGATAATTAATTATATATTAATTATAATTAATTACCAATTAATTAGTGCACCCCAAAGCCCAACCCCAAGGGTGAGCCCAATTTTATTCTCCAAGGCATATTACTCCAATCACTTTCTATAAAGGACAAAACCTTATAAAGTGATGAAATCTTTTAGGAATGGCCAATGTGGGACAAAGAAATTTCTATTCAAACTACTTAAATTTCCAACAATACCCCACATTTGAGTTGAAATTTCATTCAAACTCCAACAATTACCCCACATTTGAATGCAAATGTACATGCAAATGTATGACTAGGTTGCCTAAAACTGAGAGAGAATAGGCATGATATGCATCGGGTGAAGTGTCTTTTGGACTTGAACTTACTCTAGTGAAAACATGTCGGGTTTACTTGGTGACACAATGGATGTGGAATATCTTGAACTGTTCACCGTAGTAGTAAACCGAGACAATATGCTACACACATATCATGTCTGCCACATGTCAATTCATATGGTTGTGTTCATTTCGGCCCTGAACAGATCCCGGATTTCATAGGAGCTTTAGAGAATTTAGCCATGTCAATTCTCATAAATGCGGCCCCATTTACTCATATATAGATGACATTAATTAAGAATAGTCTGCCATATTCCTCTTGATAACAAGATATTAATGTCATTAAATGTATAAAACATAACCCCTCAAACTTCAACAGACAACACACATTTTATCATAAAAATGGGTAAGTTGTGTGTTCAACTTTTGAATCAAACTCAACCAGTTTGCTTAGACCATGGGATTTCCAATCAGCTAGGTTAATTTCCACCCAGTTCGATTCATTGAATTGGCTTGAGATCCATTCCCCTTGATGTAAATAATATTTGCTCTCTTGGTAGGCTTTTTGTCAAAGGATCAGCTATATTTTTCTTTGACTTCACATAATCAATGCATATTATTCCATTGGAGAGCAACTTCTTAAGAGTATTATGTCGACGCTTGATGTGGCGTGACTTCTCATTGTATACATGACTTTTGGCTCTTGATTGCGTGGCCATACTGTCACAATGTATACATATAGCAGTTACCATCTTTAGCCACATTGAAATATCCTTCAGAAAATTTTGAGCCACTCGGCTTCTTCGCCAACCAAGTTTAAAGCTATAAACTCGGACTCCATGGTGGACCGAGCTATACATTTCTGTTTAGAGGATTTCTGAGATATTGTTGTACCTTCCAAGGTAAAAACATATCCACTTGTCGACTTGGATTCTATAGTGTCAGAAATCCAATTGGCATCATTGAAGCCTTCTACAACAGGTGGATACTTTGTGTAGTGTAATATGTAGTTAAGTGTATTTTTTCAAATACCTCAACACTCTTACTAAAGCATCCCAATGCTCTTGTGCCGGATTACTTGTATATCTACTAAGCCTACTTACTGCATAAGCTAAGTTGGGCCTAGTTGAATTCATCAAGTAGATTAGACTTCCAATTACTTGAGAATATTCAAGTTGAGATATGGCATTGCCTTTATTTTTCTCCAACTTGCATCTAGCATCAAAAGGAGTTGCAGTAGGTTTGCAGTCAAATTGACCAAACCTTCGTAATATTTTTTCTGCATAATAGGATTGTATAAGGACATACCCTTCACTATTTCTCTTAATTTGAATTCCTAAAATGACATCTGCTTGACCTAAGTCTTTCATGTCAAAACTAGAATTCAACATTTTCTTTGTTTTTTTTATTACATCTTTATCGCTTCCCATTATGAGCATATCATCCACATAAAATCAAACAATAACACAAGTTTTATCATTACTCTTAATGTAGACACATTTATTAGATTCATTTATTTTGAACCCATGTGTCAACAAAATATGATCAAATTTCTCGTGCCATTGTTTTGGTGCTTGTTTAAGTCCATATAATGACTTAACTAATTTGCACACTTTGCTTTCTTGTCCTTTAAGCACGAACCCTTCAGGTTGTTCCATGTATTTTTCTTCATCTAGTTCTCCATTTAAAAATGCTGTTTTTACATCCATTTGATGTATATTAAAGTTGTATACAGCCGCAATCGCTATTAACGTCCTAATTGACGTTATGCGAGAAACTGGAGAATAGGTGTTGACATAATCCAACCCTTCCTTTTGGCGATAACCTTGGGCTCTAAACATGCCTTGAACTTATCAATGGTTCCATCCGCCTTAAGTTTCGTCTTGAAAATCCATTTATGGCCAATTGGTTTACTACCGGGAGGTAAATCAACCAATTATCATGTGTTATTTTCCATAATGGATTCCATTTCACTTTTAATTGCTTCCTTCCATAAAGGAGCCTCTGAAGAAAACATTGCTTCTTTAAAAGTTCTAGGTTCATTCTCGGACAAGAAAGCAATGAAATTTGGTCCAAAGTTTTTAGAAACTTTGATTTTTTTCCTCTTCTTGGTTCCACATCTTGGACACCAGAAGAAGAGGCTTCATCATGACTATGATCATGAACCCTCTTTGTAAGGAAATATATCCTCAAAGAATTCTGCATCCGCTGATTCTAATATAGTGTTAACATGTATGTCAGAAATCGATGATTTTACAACAAGGAACCTATAAGCAGAACTATTATTCGCATATCCAATGAATACGCAATCAATAGTTTTAGGTCCTAGTTTCGTTCTTTTCGGTAACGGAACTTGCACCTTTGCTAAGCAACCCCACACTTTGAGGGTTTTATAAGTGGGTCTATGTCCTTTCCATAGTTCAGAAAGGATGTTTGAGATTGTAGAAGAAGAATATTGATTTTTTTGTATTCTAAATGCCATGCAGATGGATGTATATATAATAGAAGGATACATGTTCGCAACAGGTATGAGAATGTGATGTGTCTGTTGGGAGACACTTCTCCAGAGGGGTGCTTTGCTTTGAGGGTTTTATAAGTGGGTTTATGTCATTTCCATAGTTCATAAGGTGACTCGTCAATCTTCTTTAGAGGAACCTTATTCAATATGGTATTTGTAGTAAGGAAAGCTTCACCCCACAAACTGTGTGGAAGCCCTGAACTATTTAACATGGAATTATTCATATCTTTGAATGTTCTATTTTTTTCTTTCGGCAACACCATTTTGTTGTGGTGTGTATGGAGCCATTGTTTGATGTATAATTCCATGTTGTGCACAAAAATCTGAGAAGGCAGTAGACTCATACTCTCTTCATCTATTGGATCTAAGTGCTTTGATTTTTCTCTCTAGTTGATTTTCAACTTCGGCTTTATATGTCTTAAACATATTCAAAGCTTCATCCTTGCTATGAATCAAATAAACATAGCAATACTTACTGCAATCATCAATAAAAGTGACATAATAATTCTTTCCTCCACGAGTTGGTGTGGATTTAAAGTCACAAAGATCACTATGAATTAATCCAAGTAATTCATTTGATCTTTCCAGAATTGACTTTCTTGTTTACCTAGCAAATTTCGATTTAGTACATGTTTCACACTTATAATTAAAATCAATTTTGAATTTAGGTAATAATTCTAATTTAACCATTCTTTGCATGGAACGAAAATTAACATGTCTTAATCTAGCATGCCAAATATTAGAAGACTCAAC
The DNA here is from genome assembly GCF_042453785.1 of Malus domestica. Classification (NCBI taxonomy): domain Eukaryota; kingdom Viridiplantae; phylum Streptophyta; class Magnoliopsida; order Rosales; family Rosaceae; genus Malus; species Malus domestica. The sequence continues at coordinate 17,611,029 of NC_091663.1, forward strand.
AATATAAGTAGAAGCATTTATTTTATTAGCATCATCAATGGCAATTACATTGAGTTTCAAGAGGTCATCAGCCACATAACCTTTTCCAACAAACATCCCACCCTTGGTAAGTACAAATTTGTTGGATTCCATTACAAGTTTAAAGCCCTTAGCAATCAGAATAGGTCCAGAAACCAAGTTCCTCCTTATTTCAGGAACATGCAGCACATTCAGCAAGGTGAGACTCTTTCCAGATGTGAATTTGAGTACCACTTTGCCTTTGCCTTCCACCGCAGATGAGGCAGAATTGCCCATATACAGCTTTTCTCCATGGGCAACATTATGGTATTCAGTGAATAGATTTCTGTCAGTGCAGATGTGCTTAGTAGCTCCAGTATCCAACAGCCATTCACTCAAATTTGAGACCATGTTGACCTCAGACACAACAGCAGCCAATTCTTCATTGGTGATTGCCATGTTAGCATGGTTGTTGTTGTTTCCGTTGGCATGATTTCCATCTTTGCGATGATAAAAATCTTGTGCCTTGTGACCAGATTTGCCACACATATAGCATGCGCCCTTAATCTTCTTCAGATTCTTGCCTTTGGGAGCAAGGGCATATTGTACAAACTGCTTCATTTCAGAGCCTTATTCTTCTTCATCTTGGCCTTGGAGTTTCCTCCCTCAACATAATTTGCATTGGCTTCAATGGCAGCAAACCCACCAGAACGGTTTGCCTTTCTGTGGTCTTCTTCCACTCCTAGCCTCATGGTCAAATCCTCCATATTCATCTCACGACGCTTGTGCTTGGGATAAATTTTGAAGTCATTCACGAAGTTGGCAATTTTTCAATTATCGCCCTAACTTGGAAATGCTCATTGATCTCGCATCCCTCGGAGTGCAGTTCATAGATTAATTTCTGGATTTCTTCGACCTGAGAGACAACAGATTTTGAATCCACCATTGTATATTTGAGAAACTTACCGATAACAAATTTCTTTGAACCGACATCATCAATCTTATACTTTTTCTCCAGGGATTCCCACAACTCCTTTGCTGTCTTGCATAGAGAATAAATGTTGTAGAGATTGTCATCCAAACTATTCAGAATATAATTCCTGCAACAAAACTCGGAATGATTCCAAGCTTTAATTGCCATGACAGTCTCTTTCGTCATTAGATTCTCATTAGACTTCGGAGCTTCTTCCTTGACAACATGAGCGAGATTCATTGTTGTTAGGAAGAACAACATCTTATGTTGCCATATCTTGAAGTTCAGCCCTTTGAACTTCTCAGGCTTTTCAGAGTATTTTGGCACAGTGCCATTCACATTTACAGATTGTTGATCCATAAATTTCTGTTTCAAGATTGTTGGATATATGTCAACAATCTGTGATAAATTTATATATGCTAATAAATAAATAATGCAGTGTATGAACAATGAATTAATATTAAACAAAAATATTGAAGATCGAGGCTTGCGTACCGCAATGTCCTTGAAACAGAAATTTCGCCCTTACTCAGTGCTTGTAGTTCTCCGAACGTCTGTTTTCACTAGGATTCAACGATCAAGTTAGAATTCCAGCACTAGAAAACTTAACTTCTGGCGAATTTCCTTGTGGTACTCTTAGTAAGAATGCTATGGATTATAGAAGGAGATTTATGTTTTCTGTGTTCTAAATGCCATGCAGATAGATGTATATAGTGGGATTATGCTTGTTCGCAACATGTATAAGAATGAGATGTGACTGTTGGGAGACATCTCTTCAGATAGGGTGCAGTGCTCTCTGTATTTTTCATTGACTTCAGACTTCATCTGGAAAGATGAGTTTGTTTAAATAAAAATTAATTTAATTAAATTCGAAATTAATTAAAAATAATTAAAGCAGACATTAAAGCCCTTTCATGACTCTATCATTGGTGTCACTATTCCAATCTGACATTACATTGTTTTATGTCGGTTTTTGCCAAATTTCTAACAGAAATTGGATTTCTTGTCAATTTTTGCTTCGCCTGTGATAGCCTATATTGTAGTAGTGAGTAATTATCCCTAATTGATTTAAATTGGGATTACTTACTTGATTGGAGTCAATCTTCAATTGGGAATGCATTAAAGATAGGATTTGTGTAGTTAATCCTTATTTGTAATGCTTTGACTTTTCCTTGCCAAGGGTAGGTGAGTTTTGGGTAGTCGTATTTAGTTGCTAAGACCTTCAAGGGTGTGAGCTGCGCGTGGGAGTATCTGAAGAGCTTGCCCATTTAATGACGACAATCTTGTCTTTCTCGAACAAAGGTCCACGTGTCGCCTCTAGAATTTTGGGGATTATTTTAGGCTCCACAAATGCCCCCACACCTGCTGGGCTGCATATAGGAAAAGGGCAGTAGGTGTAGAAATCCCAAGCTACATGGGCTTGTAGAGTTGTTTCCCAATTTCAACTTGATATCCTTTCTTGATTTAGAGATAGACTTTTTCTAGAAAAAGGAAACCAATTGCCCCCAATACCTATTTAATTCTGCCTTAAGCAAGGGATTAAATAAATTTGGAGAACAATCATCATTCCAACAAGGAAGAGAAAAGCCAGAGGAAAAATTTTCCCCATCCCCTTGCTTTCTTCTTCTCCTTCCTTTGCAAAGAGTCATCTCTCGTTATTGTTCTTCTTCTCCATGGCGCACCAAGGTAAGGAAAATTTGAATTTTCTTCTTCTTGAATTTTTTAGGAGTCTTGGGACTTGAAAAATTGGCTTGGCGAGGGCTGAGGGTGTGGGTTATACACGGCAAGGGAGCCATGGGGTTACCATGCACAATGGGTAGCATGGTGGTGTGGGAATCGATTGGCGTGGGCCAGATAGACGGCTCAGCTTAGGCTGAGGTGGCTAGGCGCAAGGGCATGGGGAGGCCGGCTTGGGCCAGACCTTCGGGGTTGCTGGCCACGGGCCAGTGTAAGTGGGAGGTAAGAGAGTGGGAGAGACTGGTGCAGGCCAGCTTTCGGGTTTTGGTGGCTTGGGCCGAGAGGGCTCGACCTGTTTTGGAACGCTAGGTGCGCGAAGGAGGAAGAAGGGAGGCATGTGCCTTCTCCTGCATTGGGCTCAGCAACGCGGGCCGTGTATAGGAGAGAAAGAGTGAGGGTTGGGCTGTTTTGTGGCCTGGCCATGTGGATAAGCTGGGCCGTAGGGCTCGCGCTAGGGCGTTAGGCTTTGGATCTTTTTTTGTTTGTTTTTGAGTTGCCTTCTAAATATTTTCCTTCGTACTTTTTGCAGGGACTTTGAGATGTCTTCTTCTGATCGCAAAAGTGACGAGTATCCTCCACCTTTGTACCGCCAATGTGGTTCTTCTGGCAAGATAGGCTACTTCACGGCTGCGCATGTCAAGATCAATTCCGACGAGCTGTTTATGGATTTTCTTGAGGTGTATGATGCGAAAATTAACTTAACACACAAATTTAACCCTCTTTTGACAACTGTAGTATAAGTATAAGTATAAGTAGGGATCGTTCTGGACCGGGGATTATGAGGGCTTGCTAATAACCTCTAAATTGACTCAAAAACATAAAATTAAACTTAAAAAAAATACTTAACAAGACTCACAAACTCAAAGCAAACTTAAAATACTCAAAACAGCTTAAAACAACTAAATAAACTTAAACTAGACACTAGGAATGACTTTGGACAAAAATTGACTTTTACTTAAATCAAAACATTTTAAAAACACAAATTAAAACAGATTCTAACTAATTAGACACACTAAAGTAAAGGGGGAGTGAGTTTTGGACGGAGTTGAAACAAACAAACAAGTATGAAAAACTAGACAGATTGTAAAACAAATTTGAGAAATAAGATGATGGATGGGATAGCTAGAGGCTTTTTCTCCACACATGATATGTATGCAAACAACTCGATTTCCAGTTACTACTTCATTGAATTATGAACGACAATGCTCCAAATTAACAGTGACATCACTAATTAACTCTCAGATTTTCCTTGTTTTATTGGATTGGATGACATCATTCGATAACCCAAAACATTCTTCTAAAGTTCCCTACATGACATCATAATAGAGATACAATCAAAGATCATTACGTTTAATGAAAATCATAAGCATTGACAAAGCACTTGCAACTATGACATCATGTCACTCATGCTAGGAATTGAACTTAACGCGATCGTGTATAAGCGACCTTCACTACATGTGAATATAAGTTTGTAACGATTATGTGAAACTTCCTTATATTCTAGCAATGGATTTATGCATGCCAATTAAGTGTCGACCCTTAATTAACAAATACAAATAAGTTATCAATCAAATAGTTAAGCCAATTGCATTCACGATTCAAGAGTTCATAACTGGAATTTATCAAATTATATTGCACACATAATCATGGCTTTGAAATCACCCCTAGCCAAGAGGGGTTTAGCCACTCATATTTACAACAAAACGAAAGGAAATGAATTTAAACATTAGAAACAAAAGAAAGAAAACACCTAAACGCTCCAACGATCCAAGTTGGACAGCAAGCACGTCCAAGCACTTTCCTTCCCTTCCTTTGCTACGGCACAAGGTGTTGGTGAGTGTTTGAAGGTTTGTTTGTATGGAGGAATGGATGTGAAGATGAATGGATGTGGTTGGATGAAGGTTGTGTTGAAATGGAAGTGAATGATCTAACAAAGTATGAACTCAATTTATGTTACACACACTTCCTTTTATAGAGGAAGTGCAAGGCAAAGCATGGGTAAAATGGAGTGGTGTTGAAATGATTCAAAGGTGAAAGTGAAGTAATGATGCAAAGCATGGGTAAAATGGAGTGGTGTTGAAATGATTTAAAGGTGAAAGTGAAGTAATGATGCAAAGCATGGGTAAAATGGAGTGGTGTTGAAATGATTCAAAGGTGAAAGTGAAGTGATGATTGATGCAAGAATTAAACATGGATGGAGTGCACGGCAAAGGTTTGTTATGGTACAAGGAACCCTTAATTTGTGTCCTAAAATGCATAGGAAACCTTCAATGTTGCTGGAACTTAGGGACATTTAGGATTTAGGAAAGATCAAACCAAAATAGGAAACCTTGGCTTAACTTTCCTACTTCAAGTAGGAATCCTCATCTTTAGGTCTTCAATTTCGTCCATTCCTTTAATTCCAAGCATGTGATATTTATTCCAAGCCCAAAATTGCTCCAAAAGGCTCCAAAATGCACATTTTTGCATACTTTGTCCTTAGAACCAGAAATTGCACAAAAATGACTTTAAACACTAAAACTACTAAGGAATAACAACATAAATGCATGAGAACAAGCTAACTCAGTCGCATAAATATGCTCCTATCAGTGTACAAACATGTGATTTCGTCAGGGGTTCACATCAAGTTGGTGAAGGATGATAGCGGCCATGAACTGTGTGGCGAATATGTCACTGCCAGGAAGAGGGCTATCCATCCGTATTACTTCGTGTTGGGATTTACTTTCCCATGCCGTGTCTTTTCCATGAGGTGATTTGCTCCATGAAAGGTGCGCCTACTCAGTGCTCCCCAAATACCATTCGTCCGATGTTGGGGTTCTTCAACTTGGGTAGGTTATTTGATCTTGGCTTGACCATAAATAAGTTCTGGTATTTCTTTGAAATCGACCACAAGGAAAGTGTATGGCAGCTGAGATCTTGCCATAAACTGCTTGATGCTCCTTACAAAGGTGATCATGAGTGGGCGAGGGACACCTTGGAGGTAAGTGAAGATTGGGAGTTTTGACTCATCTTCTGAGTTGCGCATTCCGACTATCTTTATTAGTGGTAAATGAACTGTTTCATTCTTGGCCTGCTTGAATTTTTGTTGAGCTGCTCCATGACTTCAGTTTACTGATCGTCTTTCTTACTTTGTGTAGATTTGGAGTTTGGCTAAACTCCAAGAACTTCGACAGATATGAAGAAGGTGCACATCGCCTTGGGCATTCCTGCTGAGTACCGTGAATGGTGCTGGTTACTAAGTCATCTTCATCGAGAGAAAGGTAGGTTGTCTTCGAAGGAAGAGATAAAGCAGATAAAGGATGAGGTGCTTGCTCGTCCGATCGCTGTTGTAGAGCCTGCTGCCAATGGGGGTAGAAAGAAGAGATCTTCATCACCTGTTTATGAGCATTCGACTGAGAAGAAGCCAATGACTTCTTTTGCTACTTGTGGGGGCTCGTCTGCTGCTAAGAAGTTTGTCATCGATTTGACTTCTCTAAAGGAGATTAAAAAGTCCATTGAGCCTGAGCTTGTGAAACTTGCTGCTCCGAAGGTGGCCACATTCATTGCTGAGAGATTAACCTAGGAAAAGGTTCGGTGGTTCATTCGGTGTCGGGTTTTGTGTTGAAGTACTTATCAGGAGCTAAGTGTGGTTTGACTTCTGAGAGGCTCGTCGCTATGAAGAGCGGTAAGGTGGATTCTACTGCTAAGGGGAAATATGCTCGCATAGGTTGTTGTGAGAGATCCACGTAGTTTGAGGCTGGAGAATTCCCTGAGGTTTCTACGCTGCTGAAGGCTGACCTACCTGATGACGTTGATGCATACGCCAAGTTTGTTGATAGTGTTGGGAAAGTTATCATCTGCTCATACTCTTTTGCGAAACGTCCTGTTTACTCGAGGAGGTCATCCCTGATTGCTACAATACATAAGACTTTGATCCTGGTAACTGAGTCTATGAGCATTGACCAGGATGCTATCAAGTGTGCTAAGGAGGCTGAAGTGGTGTTAGTGGCCTAACTTCGCTCGGTTGCTGAAAAGATCGAGCAACTCGAATCTAAACTAGCCGTTTTGAAAGGGTCTGATGTCTCTGCTCGTACTTTTATGCAGCTGGAGACCGCTCATTAAGAGGTCGCGCATTTGAAGACTAAGCTTAGTGCGACTCAAGCGATGTTGGAAGTTACAGAGAAGGAAGGCAATCATGTTTCTCCGGTGGTTAAGGACTTTGAGCATGTCAATGTGGAGCTATGATTTGCTTGTTTTACTAAGGACAAGGAGCTCGTCTTCATGCATGCTAAAGTGTCTCGTCTCAAGGATGTTGCCAGTAAGCTTTAGTCCAAAGAAGTGAATCTGCAAGGTGCGTTGTCTGTTGGCGGGAACCTGAGAAAGAAACTGGATAAGCTGCATGGTGCTCACATTGGGCTTATTGAGGAGAATATGCAGCTGAAGAATGAGAAAGCTGGTCATGAAGTGGCGCATGCTTCTTGTAAGGCCAATTTCTACAAGCTTAGTTATGTAGACCATCTTCATGGTAGGCCGTCGAATTATGAGTTTTTTGAAAAGGACTTCGAGAATTTCTCTATTTCTCTAGTTGATCTGCTTGATTTCTCGTTTGAGGCTACTTTGGTGGCATAGTTGAGGGTCAGGCAGTCTAGGTAGGGGCGGCTGATGATGAGCTGATGGAAGCTTTAGCTGTTAAAAGCAACGCGGCTACTGAAGGCGTGGCAGTCGAGGGACCAGTGGTTGCGCAGATGCCAATGAGTAGTCTTTTTGTTTAGATTAGGAACTTTCATCTTTTCCTTTTTGTTTTGCTTTATTTGAACTTTGCTGGCCTTTGAGTCAGTTTATCAATTTGCTAGAAATTTAATAAACAACTTTCCTCATTTTGCTTCATCCTTCTATTTTGCCATGTCTTTTGTGAAACTTTATCGTAGGACGGACAACTGGGTGAGCTGCTTTAATGAAGCAGTCGATCCCATGTCATCATTTAGGTTTTAGTTTCAGCTTCGGGGCTTCCGGAGCCTTGCTTGCTTGAGGCGACTTGCAAAACTTTGCAGTCAATCTGACGTCGTCACTTTAGGCTTTTGTCTTGCCTTTAGGGCTTTTAGAGCTTTACCTGTAAGAGGAAAAAAGTGCAAGACTTTTAACTTATAGAGCATTTGCAAGAAGTAGGCGAGTCCACGTAGGTACTATAGTCGTGAATCTCAGCTTTAATGGCTTCATAAGCTTCGGCCCTCCCAAGGCGTGTTGTGAAGTTTTTTAACTTATAGAGTCGTCGGCCAGACACTGACTTCTTGTAAAAAGCAGAGGAAATCCACGTAGCTGCTATAGTTGTACCACGGCTTTAGTGGCTTCTTAAGCTTTGGCCTTTCCAAGGCGTGTTGCGAAGTTTTTAACTTATAAAGCAGGTGGCCAGACACATGCTTCTCGTAGAAAGTAGAGGAAATTCGCATAGCTATTATAGATGTACTTCAGCTTTAGCTCCTGGAAAACTTAAACCGTAGACTGTCGACCGAAAATGCTACTTTTAAATAAGCAGATGAGTCTTCGTAGTCATAGCAGGTGTAAGTCTTGGCTTATGGATTGCCTTCGGCTGCCAGCCATTTGGTTGTCGGCCGGGTGTCTTACTTACAGAAGTAGACGACTCACGTGACCACTTCAGGTGTTGTCCCTGGCTCTCGGAGGTGTTTTAGGCGTAAAGTGTAGGCTGAATCGCGCCTCAGAGGCCATATCCTTCCGAGTTGTAACTTGATTCTGTATGTTGCTTAACTAGTATTACAATACTTTAAAACCAAGCTACGTTCATGAAAACTTGCACGTCGATGACGGACCATCTAGTCACTCGAACTCTTTCATAGGCAGGAATCCTGCACTTAGTGTCTCTTCCGGTTAGAGAGCTGGGATCTCTCCAAATTGAATCCTTTAGTAGGCTAAGTCTATTATAGGAGAAAGACTATCTTGGCCAATTTTAGGAGTCGTCTAGCTCAGGTAGTCGCTACATTCAGGGGAAACTGAGCAGTCATACCACCCATCCACATCTGGATATTCCAGATTATTTTACCCTTTCCTAATTAGAGAGCACATTCTACAAGGGTAGGGCGTATTCTACTTGTCATAGGGGTGGTTAGTTTGTTTATGCATTTGGCCCATGCTTGTGAATAATTCATTCAATCTTAATTGGAAATAGAGAAATTTATTAACTTTGCTGGTAGGCAATAATGGCAAAACAACTGATAATTCTCGGCATGCAAGGTCTTATTCATCGAGCTGCTTGAGTCTTCGAACTTTATTCATCTTGAAGGGTATCCAAGGAATAGTGGGAGGTCACACGTGGTACTTTCTTAGGTTGTAGGCATTCCATTGCTTGTCGATTTCTTTGTCGCTCATAGTGGTGAGGGTGTAGCTGCCCTTTTTGCCTACTCGGCTGATTTTGCACGGACCTTCCCAGATGGGAGCCATCTTTTTGGAGCCTTCCTGGCTGGTGATGATGAAGGCTTTTCAAAGGACTAAGTCTCCTAGCTAGAATTTCTGGATCTTCACCTCTTGTTGTAGTTGGAGAGGAACTGATGCTGATAGGCCACAATGTGTGTGATAACCTTCTCGCGCTCTTCCTCTACCGAGTCTAAGTTTGTAGCCATCTCATTCTCGTTCTGCTCAAAATTTGGCAATACAGTGCTGATGCTTGGCACCATGACATTGGGAAGAATGATCACCTCATTGCCATATGCCAGGAAGAATGGAGTTTTGCTAGTTGCTCGTTTCTTGGTGGTGTGATATGCCTATAGAACACCTGGGAGATTGTCTGGCCACTTGCCTTTCTTGTCTGAAAGAGATTTCTTGAGGCAGTCGATGATGGTCTTGTTGGACACCTCGGCCTGCCCGTTGCCTTACAGATATCGGGATGTGGACATGTGCTACTTGATGCCATATTTTTTGAAAAACTTCGCCAAATCTTTACCTTCGAACTACGAACCATTATCGATGATGATGGAGTGCGGGATGCCGAAGCGATAAATGATGTTTTTCTATATGAAGTGCTTTATGTTCGTTTGGGTGGTTGTAATCATGGGTTCAGCTTCGACCCATTTTGTGAAGTAGTCAGTTGCTACGATCATCATGCCTCTGCCTTTAGTGGGAGGCGATATTGGTCCTGCCAGGTCAATCACCCATTGCATGAATGGCCAATGGCTTGTTTGCAGGTGGAGTTTGCTGGCAGGTAGTGCGGGCACGGGCTTGAAGCGGTAGCAGCTGTCGCACCTTTGTACATACTCCTTGGCGCCTCGATGCATGGTTGGCCAGTAGTAGCCAGCATTATGAGCTTTTTACGTCAGAAAACGGCCTCCAGAGTGGTTTCCATAGACGCATATGTGGATTGAGCTAAGAATCTTCAAGTCATCAGGAGATGATATGTAGCGGTGATATGGTCCGGAGAAGGATTTGTGAACGAGCATGCCGTTCTACATGTAGTAGCGTGCTGGCTTTATCCAGAGCTGCTTGGACTCCAGGTTGTTTACGGGTGCATTCCATTAACTGAGTATGAAGGAATTAATGAGATTCATGTGGGATTTCTAGTGACTAGTATGCATATACAATTCAAAATTCATATACATACGCAACGGAAGCATGTTATCACATAATATCAAAGCTATAGTCATGCAAATCCCCTTCAAGAAGCATAGGTTTATATAAGATGCATCAAAACATTTTATTGAAGAACAAAGTGTAGGAGTAGATTTATACCTCTTGATCTAGACTTGAGACCAAGGATAGACCACCTCCAAGCCCTTTGTTGTTGGAACTCCTTGAGCCTAGCGTCATTCCTTGCTTCCTCCACCTTGCTAGAATGAGTGCTCCTTGGTTCTCCTTTAGTCTCCAAGGTTGAAGACCTCTAAAGATCCACACCCACTAATGTAGTGAGATGGATGGAGGAATAACCAAAGGGAGAGAAGATGATTAGCTACTCTACCCCTTTGGTGGCCGGCCTTGTGTGTCTATTTTAGAGAGAAAGATATTTTCTTCTTTTGTTGAAAGAACACAAAAAACCCTAATTGAAACCTTTTCACTAAAAGTCCTTTATAAATGTCTAAGAAGTGAATCAACAACTTGACTCTCTCTCTCTCTCTTTAATGGCCGGCCCCTATGTGTTGTTTAGGCTTTTGGGCTTTCATCATTTCAAGTCATCCTATGCTTGAATAAAAGCCCAATGGGTTTGGGCTTAATGGCCCAAATGAACCCGAACTTTTCTTTAAGCCCAAAACGATCTTTTATCGCTTTTATGATTTCTTTAGACTTTCTAATTAATCACAACACTTAATTAATCCAATTAATTATTTCCATCATCCATTAGTTGTCTCACTACAAGAGTGTATCGGTGTACAATCATTTAGGTTCTAATTAGCAAGGCAGTGAGGTGATTGGCACCAATCCAATTGATTATATTTAATCCAATCACTTAGTGAATTAAAACTTACTTTTAATTCTCCTTCTTCTTTGACGACTACTTATTTAGTCATCTAGAAGAACTCACAAGCTATGAGTGACATCTAACCATATATCATGGCTACCCAAGCTAATGTAGAATTTGTTCGGAGAACCTATTTAGTTGGAATTACAATGTAATTCGATCATTCTCTAAAACAATACTCTCAATCACACTATTAGGGTATGGATATATTATGTCAAACCCCTAATGTGATTATTCCATGTTATATGATTCAATTGAGTTGTATAGGAACGCTTTCCTTTATTACGCTCGATACTTCGGCCGAAGATTCCCGAATCATATCTTAGAGTATTCATCCTCTCATAACGAGGATTAGAGATCCCTTGTTACGCATTCACTTGCCTCCATGGCTAAGTGCCTTAACCCCAACTATGCCGTGGACACTCGCGAATGGAGTGACTTTGACATAATCAAAGATCAAGGACCTAACCACAAGACAACTATGATGCCTCAGGTCAAAGGACTACTTACATTATTCCAACCATTAGAGTTACTTGCTTGACATGTGAGTAGACCTCCATGCAAGTACTCTCGTTCGATTGTGTTCAGTGAACTCATTCCCTTAATGAGCACCTACATACTTGTCTTAGTGTCACTACACGAATGGGATGAGTGAAGGATGATTTTGTGAAAACATGTTCATTTGAGCAACATCATATAGCATGCAATTAACAATTAAAGGCGGAATCATGCTTGCATGCACTCAAAAACAAAACATTACCCATGAAATTCAAAGCCTAGTAGATTGGTGAACCAAGACTCAACTCAAAAACAAAGTGAGTTGAGAAATTATACCTTTGTAGATTCCTCTTTGCATAAGCAAAGACTAATCACCCAAAGAGAGGGCCTTCATTCCTTACATCTAAAATCTATGGATTTGGATGGATGAAAAGGTTTCTCCAAGTTCCCAAAATTGAGAACCTCTAAGTCTCCACACCAATGAGAGATTGGAGAAGAAATGAGTGACCTTGGAGGAGTAGTATGGCTAGATACACCCTCCAAGGGGGCCGGCCTCCTAGAGAGAAAAGGAGAGACATGTTCTCTCCAATTTTCTCCAAAAAGAACCCTGAATGAATTTTGGCTATAAAGTCATATTTATACCTTAATTCATTGGAGTGGCAAACTTGTAAATAAGTCCAAAACCCACTCCAAAACTAAATGGCCGGCCATTGGGATATTATTGGGCTAATTGGGCCTTTGTGAACCATTATTCATTAAGTTGTCATACAACTTAAGTCAATGGGCTTGACGTTCGAAGCCCATTAGGCCTTAAGGTCCAAAACTATCCTGAGGTCTTTAACGAACTTATTCGTTTGATTAATTAACATATTAATTAATCCTTGCCAAAAATAATTAAACCATTTAATTATTCTTACTCATTTCGATTGTTTCTTCAATCTCCACCTTACACGGTGTACGATCCATTAGGTTCCTTTTAGCGAGGCAGTGGGCGATTAAAATCATTTCACATCGATTGTGAATTGAAACTTACTTTCAATTCTCCCTTTAGTGATTATACACGTTTAGGGCTTCCACAAACCATGAGTGACACCTAGCAGCATATCATGGTTACCCAAGCTAATCAGAAGAGGTGGAGAACCTATTCAGTTTAGGACTACAAATGCAATACGGTCTTTCTCTAATACAATACTCTTGACCACATTGTTTGGTTTGATAGTTTATTTATTCATGTCTACTATCCAATGTGATTCGTGTGCTTATATGATTACCTTGAATGTGATTTGGAACGACTTCCTAAATCTCATTCATACTCTGGCGCCAGAGATTCTAAATCATATCATAGAGTATTCTCCCTCAAACGGTTTGAAGGTTAGAGATCCCTTGTTGCGCATTCACTTGTCTCCATGGCTAAGTGGCTTAACCCCAACGATGCCGTGGACACCCTCCAAATGGAGTGACTTTGACATAATCAAAGATCAAGGACTTAACCACAAGACAACTGTGATGCCTCAGGTCAAATGACTACTTTGCATTATCCCAACCATAAGTTCTCATGTGACATGAATATGAGAACTCTTCGTTAATCGTGTTCAGTGAACTCATTCTCTATTGAGCACCTACGTACTTGTCTTGATGTCACACACACCAATGACTCGAGACTAGTCACTCTCCCTGAAAGAAGACACAACACGTACTGATCTTAACGGACTGTCAATGCCCAATTGGCAATCCTATGATCAGGAACGTTTAGGATGTGTCTACGAAAGAATGGTCTCATGAATCTAACTTCTTTAGATCGTATTCTCCCAATCACATATTCCTTGGACTTATCGTTTAAGCATATAACATTTATATGAGACGGCTTAAAACAATAATCTTTGCCCTTGATATTAAACTTGATTAGTTTAACATGTGAAATGTCCGTAAAGTATCATCACATGATTGGTTTTAGGGCACATTTCCAACAATCTCCCACTTGCACTAGAGCCAATCAGCTTGGTCATCTATGATGATACCTCTTCTGTAGTCATTTCATAAATGGCTGAGTAGTAGGCCTAGACAATGGATATCTATATGTTATCCATAGAAGCAACCTTGAGAATATCGACGTCACCATTATACATGATTCTCAATCATGTGGTTCAGTCTCTCATTTGAGTTTGGACCTTGATGAGACCTTGATTCCCTGGCTTGAGCTATCGCCCCATTAGTGTCATAGTGTCAGTACACTAGATACGCATATTATCGGCATATAATTATTGTGAATGCTTTGAAGTACTAAGTTGAACTACGAATGGCTTGATCCCATTTGAGGGTACGTAGGTGATGCGAAAATTAACTTAACACACAAATTAAACCTTCTTGTTGTCAAATTGTAGTATAAATGCAAGTAGGGATCGTTCTAAACCGGGGATTAGGAGAGCTTGCTAAAACCTCTAAATTGACTTAAAAACATATAAACAAAGTTAAAAACACTAAACTAGACTCAAAGAACTTAAAACAAACTCAAAGGACTCAAAACAAGCTAAAAATGCTCAAATCTGCCTAAAAACACAAACTGGGCAGATTTGGACTCTAACACACTTTTGGGACACCTAAAAGCACAAATCAAAACAGATTTTGACTAATAAAACACTTTAAAGTAAAGGGGGGGGGTTTGGTTTTGACGAATTTGAAAACAAAACAAGTAAATTAAAGAACTAATGAAATCTGCATGAATTTGAGTAAATTGAATTGATGGAAGGCTAGCTAGGAGGTTCTTCTCCACACATGACATACTTGCACATAAACCAATTTTCAGTTGTTCTTTCGATCAATCATGAAACTCAACACCCCAGGTTAATTAAGTCCGCTTAAATTAACCTTCAAGTTCTCCTTAAGTTATTGAATTGGATGGGAAAGCGCATACAACAATTCAAGCATTCTTCAAAAGTTCTTTACGTGAACAACACAATAAAGATACAATCAAAGATCATTAAGCATTATGAAAACTATAAGTATTGACGAGGCATTCGTTACTATGATGAGCATGAAACTCCTGCCAAGAATTTATTTAACGCGATCGTTTATAAGCGACCTCCACTATTTGTGAATATAAGTTTGTAACTATTAGGTGAAACTCCCTTATACTCTAGCATCATATTCATGCATGCAAACTAAGTGTGCACTCTTAATAAACATACATGAATAAGTTATCAATCAAGCAGTTAAACAAATTGAATTCACAACTTATGAAATCACAACTGAAGGTAATCAAATCATATTGCAAGCATGAACATGGTTTCGAATTCCCCCCTAGCTAAGGGGGGTTTAGTTCCTCATACTCACAAAGTAAAGATAAACAAATTTAGACATTGAAAACAAAATAATGAAAACACCTAAAAACGCTCCAACAATCCAACTTGAATGGTAAGCACGTCCAAGGGTCCTCCTTCTTCTCTTTGTTGCGGCACAAGGTGTGGTTTGATGGATGAGTGGTAAATTATGGTGGTGGATGGATATAGGTGAGTTATGGTGAAGGGTGGATGGGTGGATTGTGTTCTCCCGACCAAGGAATGAAAGTGTAAGTGTATGGAGTTGTGAGATGTGAATGTAGTGTCTTTTGATGGATCTTTTCTCCTCCCCCTTGTTATGGTGAAGGGTGGATGTATTTATAGGCTAGGGAGAGGACCACCATCTAATTAAGGTGGTAGTGGTGTATGTTGTGGTAATGAGTGGATGTAATGGGTGTAGTGGGTGAGTGTTTGGTAATGAGTGGATTCAATGGGTATAGTGGATGGATGTTTGGTAATGAGTGGATGTAATGGGTGTAGTGGGTGGATGTTTGGTAATGAGTGGATGTAATGGGTGTAGTGGATGGATGTAATGGGTGTAGTGGGTGGATGTTTGGTAATGAGTGGATGTAATAGGTGTAGTGGATGGATGTTTGGTAATGAGTGGATGTAATGGGTGTAATGGATGGATGTTTGGAGTTGTAGGTCAACACACTTGCACACACACATGCTGATTTCTAGCCTTCAAATCTTAAAAAACGTCCATTCTCATGTCTCCATGCTTGCACTATCCAATCTTGGCCCAAAAATGCTCCAAAATGCTCCAAATAGCACTTTGTTGCTAACTTTGTTATTTGAACCTACAAACACACGAAAATAGCTTAAAATACTTAATTGACTAAGAAATAACAACATAAACGCACAAGAACAAGCTAAATAAGTCGCATAAATATGCTACTATCAGTAGGCAGTCTAATAAGATAGTTCGATGCACCTATAAAACAATCCAAATTTAACATGGTACTTGGTTTCTTTAAGGAAAGAAGTTATGATGGTTAACATCGTAGAGATTAACCATGATTTTATTCTGGTCTATCACTGGGTTTAGTTCCGATTAAGAATGTTGGGACGTTAAAGTGGTTATGCCAAATGACGCAGCGGATGCCCCGGTAAGCTTCATGTGAGTACATGTTAATGATACTGATTTCAATGTGTACGGTTATGTTTTTATGCATTTAATGCTCATTATCCTGCACCTCGGTGTTAGTGCTTTTTCAGAAGACAGGGCCTAGGCTTCACGTGATCGTAGCACTTGAGTGTATTTATTTGCACCCCAGCTTGTCGTACAGACCACATTAAGTGGTTCCGACTCATGTGCAGGTATTGGTAAATGAGCTATATAGGCAACTCCGACACTGTCGTACAGGTTGCCTATGAGTCGTATAGGTCACTATAGGTGACTCCGACTTATGTGCTAGCATTGATTGATGAGATATGGATGAGTCGTACAGGTCACTATAAGTGACTCTGACTTATGTGCTAGCATTGATTGATAAGATATGGATGAGTCGCACAAGTCACTATAGGTGACTCCGACTTATGTGCTAGCATTGATTGATAAGATATGGATGAGTTGAATAGGTCACTATAGGTGACTCCGACTTATGTGTTAGCATTGATTGATAAGATATGGATGAGTCGTATAGGTCACTATAGGTGACTCCGACTTATGTACTAGCATCGATTGATGAGATATGGACGAGTCAAACAGGTCACTATAGGTGACTTCGACTTATGTTCTAGCATTGATTTATTGAGCACATGATTATTTATATTGCTCATGAGATGCTGTGTCGTGGTATATTTATGGATTTATTGTTGATATACTTTTGATTTTACATTGATACCTGGTATGATTTTTTAAACTATACAGGTGTTACAACGATGGGTTATAACGATTTAGAAGGTTTTTATTAAAATTTTATTTCCAGGGCCACTCACCCTTGTTGTGTTTCCACCTTCCAGGTTTTTTTTAGTTGAGCTTTCTTATCGACGAGGATTCGGGGCAAATTTTGGTATTGGAGATTACCTTCAATGGTATGACTCTCAATCCACTCTACTATACTTCACTTATGCTCTGACATCACGTATGAAATGAGTTCATTTTCGCTCACAGCGCACTCTCCTATTTAGACACTTTTAGATTTAAATTTATTCACATTTTTCCCACATCACTATACTTTATGGCTTCGTCACCCTCTTGGTGTCGGCCATCACAACTCGATTTGGAGTCCAAGTTGACTTTTTGGGTCGGGGTTTGTCACCCAGTTATGTGCCACATCAGCACATAACAATTTTTTTGATGGAATTGTGACAGAAAGACCATATTGATTCGGAACATCCATTTTCAGGGACTACATTGATTAATTTTCAATTTCAGGGACCAGCTTGATGGGATGAGTCAATTTTAAGGGCCATTTGTGATAAAAACCCATCCTTAAATGAATTGAAATCCAATTGTACTTCAAAAGTCAAAACCAATGAGCTGCATGCACCTGACCCAACAACAAAATTATATACATTTTTTTCTTCTTCTGAAAATATAATTTTAACTCTTGAAATTTAATTTTCTTCACATAAAACCCGATATAAGTTTTTTACTCAAATATCCACATCAATAAATTCGTTAGGTATATTTAATTTTACACATTTAAAAATTTTCGATGCCCAAAACACCCGTATTTGTATGTTTGATGTACACAATTAATTCGATACAGGGAGAATTAATGATTTGATGAAAATAAAAAATAAGAAGAAGATATGAGCATCATGAAGATGAAGATGGATAAAAGGGCAGCAAATGGACAGGAATGCATGAAGAATTCTTCCGAACTCTAGAGTGCAAGCTAAGAACCTCCCAGCCTTCTTTGATTTAAACCTACAATCCACTTGAAGCACCAAACACAATTTGGCCACAACACCCACTTGCAACATTTCCTAAAGAACACCATAAGTTGCAGAAAATCTACAAATGGAGAACAATATCCTTACCGCCCGATCACTTGCCACATGTGAAACCCTAAGGATTTTCTTGGACACAATGGCTAGCCCTGCCCCATGCTTCAACAGCTCAGCTCGCCCTTCCGCACATCGACAAAGCTGTTCCAAAGCCATTAGTATCAGCTCACACGCTCTTTTCTTTTGCATCTCGAGAAGAGCCTCCGTGGGGACCGAAACTGCACCCCCTTCGACGGCTTTGATTCGGTTCCTTCCCCACGGACAAAGCTCCACGAGAGGCTTCAATGCCGCCATTGACGCTTGTTGTGAGATCTGATCATTTAGCACATGCACTATCTGGCGGAATGACCGAACGTCCACACTTATCAACTGGACCGGATCTGCCACCTCGAAAAAAGACTTCAATAAGATTATTGCATGAGCTCGAGATTGGTAATTCCCGCAATTCAATACTCTGACCAGAGACTCCGTTATCTTATTACTGTTGCTGTCATTGCTCAAGAGATCTTTTAGACGAGATTCTGAGCTTTTGAGATGAAAAAGGACTTCAATAGCGACTTCGGTTGTAGATGAATCGGAGTGACTTTTGTTGATAATGGAGGCCACAAATTCGATTGCCCCTGCTGCCTTCAAACAGTTCTTGTTCCTTTCGCCTTGAATGTCGGAGTTGGTATCCGCTCGACGCCATGCGAAGAGTTGAGAGTGCACCAAGCTTGGATTATGCGGAGGAGAGAGTGGTTGGGAGTGAGATCTGCGTCACCGTCGGACAATGGCTGTTTGCTTATTGGGCAACTGCTATTCTTTAACGTGAACAACCACCGCTCTATGCTTTCTCAATCGTACGTTATACCGGTTGAGATCGTGACCGGATCTCTCATGATTTCTAATGAAATTGGGCAGGTAAAATGCGAAGGAATATCGATTTCCTCCATGAATCTTTGAATCCTTAGATAACTGAAAAAATAAAATAAAATAGAGAAGTAAACAAGAGGATTAGAGAAATGCCAACAAAATTGGTTAAGAAACGGCAAGAGAAAGGCTCAAAACTGGATGATGAGTAGATTTTATATTATATATTTTACCCTAATCTTAGTATATTTGGGTTAATATTTTGAAAGAATTTTGATACTTTGAATTATATTTTTAATATAGGACTTTCGACTTCCTCTGGAGCAAAACAGGACCAAATGGACGAATTTTGGAGTAATTCCAGTTGGAGGACGTTCGTGAGTCACTTAGCTTGATCGTATCAAAATTTGGGATTTTTCTACCAAGCAGTTATTTTCTGGCGATGGAATAAAGAAGCAGTGTGCAGTGCTGGAAAATGACGTTTTCGGAGCCCAAGATGACCTCGGATGGGTTCGTGGCCTTTTGGAGAAGTGTTCAGAATATTCCAAACATTAAATCCAGCTATATTGGGCCAGTTTTGGAGCAGCATATGGGTCCAAAACGTAGCTGTTCAGATTTTAGGCGAATTTTACCATTTAATTTAGGGTTATGTTTCCTATTTTATTTGGATCATTAATTTTAGTTTCCTAAGGGAAATAAAGGACCTGTTTTTAGGGTTTGTTGGGGGGCTTAGCAAATATATTGCTTGGCCATCTACAGTTTTTGACTACGTTTTATTTTATGCAATTTTGGAGACAGAGAGAAGGGCTAGGGTTTTGGAGATTTTCTACTTGAAGGTGTTTTCAATCCTTTTCTTAATAATATTTTCTATGATTTCAATTATGAATATGCATAACTAATTTCTTTTGCTAGGGCGAAGTCTTGATCCTTAGCATGAATATGTGATTTTTGTTTAATTGCTTATGATTGATTGCATGCATACTTTGAATTGTTAATCACCGAGATAAAAACTATCTAATTGTCTTAATGCCTGATCACCATTAGGATCTTTAGAAAAGTAATTTGATGCAATTTTGTTCGGAAGGTTCCTTGAAATTGACGCTGGCTTCTTGTGTTTAATAATTGTAATTTCACTTAGGATGAACACCACGTCTTAAGGGTTGCATGGTTTTTCAAAGGATTTTCATAAAGCATAATGAGTCTTTCATGTTCAGATTTGATCCGAACGTCCGGACGGGTTGCATGTTAGATATACGTTCTATATTGGAGGTTCCAAGTAGAATATGAATTAGGAAAATCTAACCTTCAAAGTGGCATGTGTAGATCATAAGTAATTGGTAAAAGTTCATAGGATTACTAGGTGATGGTGGAACCCTAGTGCTTTCTTAATTTGATTTTCCCAAAAACTGTTTTTTTTACCCCTGTTCTAATATTGCAGATTGTTTATTTTAATTAATTAATTTCGTTTTTATTTTAATTAGGTTATAAAATCAATCACCTCAATTTATACTTTACAATAACTAATTGGAATTTGGTTTGCTTTGAATTATTTAATAATCCCTGTGGAGAATGACCTTGCGAGATCCGTTTATATTACAACAACCTTGTGATTCTTGCAAGTATTATAGGAGTTTTTATCGCATTCACATGAGTAGTAAAATCCCTATCAAGAAAATGGCGCCGTTGCCAGGGATTATTTAAAATAATCCCTACTAATCAGATTTTCAAATAATTATTGCTGTTTATACATATAAAAAAAAATTAATTTTCATTTTTATTTTATTTTTTTATAGATTATAACAGTACAGCAGTGCAGATTGTTGAAATCTGTGCATGGTTAGCACCCGTTCAACAGTGCACAAATTGATTCCATTTGATCCAGAACTTGAGCAGACTTTAAGGAGAAGCAGGAAGAAAAATTTGGAGTGGGTTCCTTCTCTGCAGGGGCCTTTTCTGCAGTCTTCAATTTCTGGGAATCTGCACAGTAAAGGAAAAATGGCATTCGTTATTCCAGAGGCAGGTCAGCCTTTGGGTGATTCTTTAACAGCCCATACCACAAATATACCAAGTTGCATTACTTATCCGGCAGTGGAGGAAGGGTCTACATTCGAAATAAAGCAGCACATGCTGAATATTTTACCTACATTTCATGGGTTATCATCTGACGATCCAAACATGCATATTGTAGAATTTTTAATGGGATGCAAAAATATTTTGGTGAGGGGATTCTCAGCTGAATCTATTAAGCTACGTTTGTTTCCATACACTCTAAAAGATCAAGCAAGAAGATGTCTCCTCATACTCCTATCTGGTAGCTTTAGTACTTGGGCCCAACTTAGTGAAATTTTTTTAAACAAGTATTATCTTGCTTCAAAGACTCTTGACATGAGAACTCAGATTTTATCTTTTGCCCAAAAGCCAAATGAGGAGTTTCATGATGCGTGGGAATGGTTCAAAGAGTTGATTAGAAAATGTCCACATTTGGGTATTAACACTACTGATCAAATGCATATATTTTTTAGAGGGTTGAATATGACTACAAAAACTCTAGTCAACGCTTCATGCGGAGGTTCGTACAAAGATAAAAATGCACAAGAGGCTTGTTTGTTATTTGAAAAAATGGCAGCAGATACACAACAATGGGCGGTTGAGCAGCCACAATCTAGGTCAGTTTTTGAGATGTCTAATGGTTCACCATATGTTACAGCACAAATTGAAAAAATGGAGAAACGGTTTGATGCAAAATTTGACTTGTTATTACAGAGACTACCAGATTCACAGGTTGTTGTACAGCAGCCTGCAGCATTTGCAACATGATAACTCATGATTTTATGAGCTGCCCATATAAGGATGTTTGTCCAGATTTTATAGCAGAGCAGGTTAATGCATTTAACAATTTTCAGCGTCCCCGATATGACCCGTATTCAAATTTCTACAACCCAGGTTGGAGAGATCATCCTAATCTAAAGTGGGACAAAGATCAGCACTCTAGGCCTCAATTTCAACAGCAGGTACAACAACCTGCTGCACCTAAGGCTGCTTGGGAGGTTGCAATTGAAAAATTGGCAAATACTACCACGCAAGAAATCCAAAACCTACAGGCAGCAATGAAAAACATGGAAAAACAAATGGGGCAGATTGCTTTGCAGGTTTCAGAAAAGGCACCGGGTACATTTACCAGCCAAACCGAACCAAATCCAATGGGAGGTGCAGATTGCAAGGCAGTTAGATTTTTGCGTTCTGGAAAAAGTTTTGATAATAGAAGTGAAAATTGTGTTCGACATTCGCAGGTGGCTTCACAGCCAAAAACAGATTCGGGAATTGTTGAAAAATATGCCAATTTGAAAGATTCTGAACAACCTTTGAACAGTTCTGAAAATGGTGCTGATATTGTTGCGGATTGTGTATATGAGCCACCTATGCCTTATCCTGAACGATTGAAGCCTAAAGTTAAAGATCAACAATTGACAGATTTTATGAAGATTTTGTCTAAGGTTCAGATTAATCTACCGTTAATTGATGCCATCAAGAACATTCCGTCTTACGCCAAGTTTTTGAAGGATGTTTGCAAAAAGAAAAAGAAGCTCTTTGATTTTGAGAAAGTGATTCTTACAGAACAGTGCAGTGCTGTTCTACTACACAAGTTTCCCCCAAAGAAACAAGATCCATGGCGTTTTACAATTTCTTGCACAATTGGAAATTCTAATTTTAAATGTGCTTTAATTGATTTGGGCGCTAGTTTTAATTTAATGCCTTTTTCTATTTTTTAGAGACTAGGACAAGGAGAAATCAAGCCTACATCAGTTATTCTACAACTAGCAGACCGTTCAGTTGCTTATCCTAGGGGAATTATTAAAGACCTAATTATTAAAGTGGATAATCTTTATCTTCCTGCTGATTTTTTGATTTTGGATATGGATGAAGATATGCAAACACCAATTATTTTGGTACGGCCTTTCATGGCAACTGCTCGAACGTTAATTGATGTAGAGGCTGGAACACTTACACTTCGAGTGCAAGATCAATCTGTTGTGTTCAGTTTATTTGAAGCAACTAAAAGGCCAGGTGATGTGCAAGATTGTATGCGTGTTGATGTGCTTGACAGCATATTACATGCTGAAATTCTGCCACGTTTGACATATGATCCATTGTTAAATGTGTTGAATGGGTTTGAGAATATAAATACAGAAGATGAAAAGGCTTTTGAGTATGTTTCAGCTTTGGAAAGTGTTCCTTTTCAACCCCCCCGTTGGAGGCACGTTTTTTAGAGTTTGGGGGAACCCAAAAAACTGTTGCAGCCTTCTAAGGTACAACCACCTAAATTGGAGTTAAAAGTGTTTCCAGAACACTTGAAATATGCTTATTTGGGAGCAGATTCTTCGCTGCCAGTTATTATTGTTGCTGATTTATCATCAGCAGAAGAAGATAAACTGTTGCGCATTTTAAGGAGTTATCAATATGCAATTGGCTGGACTATAGCTGACATTAAAGGGATCAGCCCTACAATTTGTATGCATAAAATTTTGATGGAGGATGGAGTAAAGCCTGCCATTGACGCTCAACGTCGTTTGAATCCAATTATGAAAGAAGTTGTTCGTAATGAAGTTATGAAGCTTTTAAATGCTGGGATGATCTATCATATTTCAGATAGTAAGTGGATTAGTCCAACTCAAGTGGTGCCAAAGCGTTCTGGTATTACAGTTGTGAAGAATGATAATAATGAACTTGTGCCTACTCGTTTGACTACAGGGTGGCGTATGTGTGTTGATTATAGAAAGATCAATGCGGGTACTAGAAAAGATCAATTTCCATTGCCATTCATCGATCAAATGTTGGGAAGGTTGGCCGGTCATGCTTTTTATTGTTTCTTGGATGGCTATTCAGGGTATAACCAGATTCCAGTTGCCCCTGAGGATCAAGAGAAGACAACCTTTACTTGTCCTTTTGGGACTTTCGCATATCGAAGAATGCCTTTTGGTTTGTGCAATGCGCCTGCCACGTTTCAGCGTTGCATGATGAGCATATTTACCAGGTTAGTTGAACATGTCGTTGAGGTATTTATGGATGACTTTTCTGTTTTTAGGGATTCTTTTGACCAATGTTTGCAGAATTTATCTATAGTTCTTGAAAGATGCATTAAGACCAACCTGGTTTTAAATTGGGAAAAGTGTCATTTCATGGTTAAGTAAGGAATTGTCCTAGGCCACTTGATTTCTAACAGGGGTATTGAGGTTGACAAGGCTAAAATTAATGCAATTGAAAAGTTGCCACCCCCGACGACTGTTAAGAGTGTTCGATCTTTTCTTGGCCATGCTGGGTTTTATAGACGGTTCATCAAGGATTTCTCCAAGATTAGCCGACCATTGTGTAATTTATTGGCTAAGGATGCTCCTTTTCTTTTTTATGAGGCTTGTTTGGAGGCCTTCAAGAAGTTAAAGACACTCCTCACCACAACACCCATTATTGCAGCCCCTAATTGGAGCTTACCTTTTGAATTGATGTGTGACGCGTCAGATTATGCAGTGGGAGCAGTTCTTGGACAACGGAAAGATAAGCTTCCCCAAGTTATTTATTATGCTAGTCGAACCCTCAATGATGCACAACTCAACAATGCAACCACAGAGAAAGAATTGTTGGCAGTTGTTTTTGCATTGGAAAAATTTCATTCGTATTTAGTTGGGGCTAAAGTGATTGTCTATACAGATCATGCAGCTTTAAAATATTTGTTGTCTAAAAAAGATGCTAAGCCTCGATTGATTCGTTTGATTCTTTTATTGCAAGAGTTTGACTTAGAAATCAGAGATAAAAAGGGTAGTGAAAATGTGGTGGCTGACCATTTATCTAGATTAATTATTCCCACAGCTTCCGAAGAGGATTCCCTACCATTAAGTGAGTTTTCCAGATGAACAACTATTTGCAGTCCAAATTAGAACACCTTGGTTTGCTGATATTGTTAATTACTTGGTTAAAGGTGTAGTGCATCCAGATTTAATGTTTTAGCAGAAAAAGAAGTTTTTATCTGATGTCAAGCATTATTTCTGGGATGAGCCATACCTATTTAAGTATTGCCCAGACCAGATTATTCGCAGGTGTATTCCTAAACCCGAACAGGAAAGTGTTTTAAAGTTTGCTCATCATTTTGCTTGTGGGGGACATTTTGGGCAGAAAAGAACAGCAGAGAAAATTTTGCAAAATGGGTTATTTGGGCCTACACTTTTTAAAGATGCACAAAATTGGTGCAAGGCTTGTGATACGTGTCAAAGAGTAGGCAACCAGTCCAAAAGGAACGAGATGCCCCAACTAGGTATTTTAATTGTTGAACTATTTGATGTTTGGGGTATTGATTTCATGGGACCATTTCCATCTTCTCATGGGAACCACTATATTTTAGTTGCTGTGGAATATGTTTCTAAGTGGGTCGAGGCCATTGCAGCACCAACTAATCAGGGATCAGTGGTCCTGAAGTTCCTCCAAGGGGTTATATTTCCGCGTTTTGGAATTCCACGCGTTATTCTTAGTGATGGGGAGAAGCATTTTATTAATAAACCATTTGCTAATTTGTTGGCAAAATATGGGATTAATCATCGTGTGGCTACACCTTATCATCCACAGACATTTGGTCAAGTTGAAGTTTCAAACAGAGAATTAAAACACATTTTGGAGAAAACAGTTGGTTCAACACGTAAAGATTGCAGTTTAAAATTAAATGATACATTGTGGGCCTACAGGACAGCTTATAAAACTCCTATTGGGATGTGACCATTTCGACTCGTTTATGGAAAAACATGTCATCTACCTATGGAGCTTGAGCATAAGGCTTACTGGGCAATTAAAGAGTTAAATTTTTCATATGACTCAGCTGGGGAACAACGTAAATTGCAGCTCAATGAGCTGGAGGAAATTCGTCAGGGTGCTTATGAAAGTTCTCGCATCTACAAGGAAAGAACTAAGGCGTTTCATGATAGTCAAATTTTACGGAAAGAATTTCGGCCAGGGCAAAAGGTGTTGCTATTCAATTCACGGCTAAAGTTGTTTCCAGGGAAATTGAAATCTCGCTAGACTGGGCCATATTTGGTTACTAAAGTCTTTTCTCATGGGGCAGTTGAAATAACTAATGAAGCTCAAGGCAACCCATTCAAGGTGAATGGTCACAGGCTGAAACCATATGTGGAGTCACCCTTTGATACTGCATACGAGTCTTTGACTCTGAAGGAACCAGTGATCTAGCCACCGGACTTCCGCGACGTCTAGCTACAGACTTAAAATAAAGCGCTTATTGGGAGGCAACCCAAATTTTCTAAACTCTTTCCTAATTTTAAATTTCGTTTGATTTTCTCTTCAATTAAATATATATATTAAATATATATATAATAAAAATTAATAAAACATAAAAATAAAAAAATAAAAAAAATAAAAAACGAAAAATTCAAAAATGGAAAATTGCAAGTTAATTTTATTTACCCAGTTTATTTCATTTTATTTTTCTTAATGCATATTGGTTAATTGCAGGTTACGAACGTGGAAAATAAAGCGCTTACTATGTTGGAATCCTGCACCCAGCAGCAAGTCTACCTTAACATTAACCACATCTACACTTATGCTGGAAATTTAAAGCAGTCAACATAACGTCATTCCCAGATGCAAGTTTGGGGGTGATTGTTGCAGATCCAGCACAGGAACATAATTTTGAGCAGTTAATTTTCTGCAGCTCAGTTTTGCAATGCATGGAGAAGCACAGTTAAATCACAGATCCATACATCAGAGAACTGAGTACAATTATTATTACCAGAACTACAACAACTACACTTGCAGGGATTCGGATTTTACCTCCTAGATGCACTGATTTGGGTCATGCGGCCTGTGCTGTCTTTGTCCGATGGGCTTGTGTGTTTACTTCTTTTCCCTCGGCTCTATCATGGATCTGTATACCCCTACACAAAGAGCACCAATATGATACATGCAGGACATAGAACGAGCATCTATACAGAACTAACCAATTCATGAGTCAGATCTAGGGCGTACTTCATTCTTTTCTGAAAGCCCATGTGTTTTAGTTCGCAGTTGTTACCAGTTTAGAGATCCAAGTTATTCAAGTGATTGTATGTTTTCAGTTCGTATGGTGTCATTTTGGGAGTACATACACGGTAAACATGGCATCATAAATAAAATGTAGTTGAATATGTAAATGTTGAGTCGAGCAGAAGAACGAGATCTTTACCTTCTTTATTTACAGAGGCCGAGACATTTGTCGTTTCTGCTTCCTTCAGGGACCATTGGACCGGAAGCTCAAGGTTGTTGTCTCTCGGTTGTATGCTGGATTTGAGTGTCATTTTTTAGTCACAGTAGTGGTTATTATTCAAGTATCAGATCATAGTCAATCAATCAAAAGGGTTGCGGTTTCTACCTAAAAATTTGCAGATCCGTGAGTTTGGGAACTTTTCAAATCTGTCTCTTTAGTCTCTTTGTGCCTCTCGGGCACCTAATACAGAAAAACATCCGTTTAAGCTTCTACAGAGACTCATCACGAAAATATAACTTGCAGAGATTTTTCGCAAGCTGAGAGACATGTATCTTGAACTAAGTGGGAGATGATTACCGTTGTATGTGCGAAATGGTCTCGATCTACATGCTTAGAACTCGAATCCGTGATGGCATGAGGCTTGGGAGCAACATGGTTTGGTTGAGAAGATATGGCGACCCGGGGCATTTTCCTTATGTTGTTTGTCTCGGATTTGCAACTATTGGGGGTCCTCACACAGATAAAACGCCATGCATGTGTTAGATTTTGTTCCATTTCTCTAAAACAAATAAATCTGACAATGAAACCAAAAGATTGGAGGATGATTTTACCTTTGGCTTTCAGTTTTTCCGATTTTTACCACGGATGGGCTATTGAAACACTGCCGGGGGGGGTGCGTTGTTCCGTTGTAGGCAGAGAAGATTCGAGAAATGAAAGGGCTGCGAGGGTTGAGAAATATGAGAGAGGAGGAGACTGAATTTCTAACGAGACAGAAGGTTTTTGCGTTTTTTAGAGTCATTAAGAAGAGAGCAGAGATGAATTGGGGAAATGAGAGAAAAATGTGAGGGAATGAGGGCTATTTTTCATTTTCAAGAGATATAGGGTCTGAGAGCAAGAGAGAGTGTGAGCGTGCTTTCTGATACCAAGAGAGGGACTTAGGATTTCTCACACCCAACAAATAGAAAAGTGAGAGTGATCTGGCCGTTCTTTTGGAATCCTAAGGAGCTTAATGCAGTGATGCGCGCCACGTGTACACAGCTGGAGTTTTCCCATGTCTGTTCAAGAGACTCGGATTGAATTAAAGGGGGAGAAGAGTCGTTCGGCTCGGTGCTCGAGGTTAGCAAAGGGATCCAATGTGTTTTTATTCAAAGTGTATTTTTTTATTGGCTGCCATCAATCATAACATGTTCAGCACATGCCCTTTTCAAATTCGCATGCCAGCTGCATGCCATTTTCCTGGGGAATCCAATGTTTCTCCTAGCGTGTTGCTTTGCGGGTTGGGTTCAAACCCAACGGATGTGTAGTTCGTCACGGCCCAAGGGTTGTCACACCATGACCTTCCACATAGAAAGCCAGGTGTTATGCATTCCTTTATTTTCATTTTGTTTTTTATTTTCTTTCATTTTATTTTCTTTTTATAGTCTTGTCCATTAATTTTTAGTGTCACGGTTTTTTCTGTTTTGATTTTTTTTGTTTTTTGTTTTTAGTTTCTATGTATTTTCCACACCTTGAGGACAAAGTGTGAAATAAGTTTGGGGGTGGGAAAGTAAAATTTTAGGATTTTAATTTTTGATTTTTATGTCAGTTAAAAATTTTCATTCTTTTTAAGTTAATATCCATAGATTATTTTAAACGTTAGAACAAATGGACATAGTGAAGATTAATCCCACAGTAGAGTCTTTTCTATTTATTGTTGCTTAGACACTAATTCATGAATTATACTTTGAACTTTGCACATCACACCAACAGGGGTTGTGGGGAGTGAGATTGAAACACTTGCTTTTAGTCTAAGTTTATTTTTAATTTTTGTTTGAAGTAAAGTTAGTTATTATTGTGAATAAAGTAATAATTGTCTCACCCGAGGTTTTGCCTAGTAGCCGGGCCAGTTCTGCCTAATCAGCAGTGATTCTCGCGTCAAACGGTAGAGTTTTGGCATGGGGCAGGGTGGTTAGTTGGTTTCGTAACCTTTTCAGCTCGGGTTAATAAGTCCTTAGGGGTGTTCTACACCTAGTGCCCTAAAACCCTAGTGGTTTGAGAGTCATTGACCTAAAGCTCGCTACATGGGTTGGATCGAAAGTTTAAGTAAACCGACATTGCACGACCACTACTGTTACTAAAAAAAAAAAATTGTTATATATGACAAAAATAAAAGAAAAAGAGGAAACAAAAATTGAAGAGAAAAAGAAAAATAGTTATATTTAAAGTTAGTATGTGTGAAATAAAGAAGGACGAGAGGTAAGAGTTTTAGTCGAGTCTCCTTAACTATGTTGGTTCACTTAACACCAAAGGAAGTTTGTGAATTCTTTTCTAATTGATTCTAAATGGCTTAGACTCTGTGGTGGGATGGGTTGGAACTTTTGAAAAGATGTTCTAGTTTTTAAAATTTTCTATGGATTGCAAATTGAAGGTGAAATTTTTGTTAGTTAATTTTAGCTAGTTGTCTAGTTTGTTCAGTTTTTACTTTTGTTTGAGTCTTGTTTTGCTTGAGGACAAGCAAAAAGCTAAGTTTGGGGGTATTTTGATGAGTAGATTTTATATTATATATTTTACCCTAATCTTAGTATATTTTGGTTAATATTTTGAAAGAATTTTGATACTTTGAATTGTATTTTCAATACAGGACTTTCGACTTCCTCTGGAGCAAAACAGGACCAAATGGACGAATTTTGGAGTAATTCCCATTGGAGGACGTTCGCGAGTCACTTAGCTTGATCGTATCAAAATTTGAGATTTTTCTACCAAGCAGTTATTTTCTGGCGATGGAATAAAGAAGCAGTGCGCAGTGCTGGAAAATGACGTTTTTGGGCTTAAATTACGTTTTTGGAGTCCAAGATGACCTTGGATGGGTTCGTGGCCTTCGGAGAAGTGTTTAGAATATTCCAAACATTAAATCCAGCTATATTGGGCCAGTTTTGGAGCAGCTTATGGGTCCAAAACGTGGCTGTTCAGATTTTAGGCGAATTTTACCATTTAATTTAGGGTTATGTTTCCTATTTTATTTGGATCATTAATTTTAGTTTCCTAAGGGAAATAAAGGACCTTTTTTTAGGGTTTTTTGGGGGGCTTAGCAAATATATTGCTTGGCCATCTACAATTTTTTACTACGTTTTATTTTATGCAATTTTGGAGACAGAGAGAAGGACTAGGGTTTTGGAGATTTTCTACTTGTAGGTGTTTTCAATCCTTTTCTTAATAATATTTTCTATGATTTCAATTATGAATATGCGTAACTGATTTCTTTTGCTAGGGCGAAGCCTTGAGCCTTAGCATGAATATGTGATTTTTATTTAATTGCTTATGATTGATTGCATGCATACTTTGAATTGTTAATCATGGGGATAAAAACTATCTAATTGTCTTAATGCCTGATCACTATTAGGATCTTTAGAAAAGTAATTTGATGCAATTTTGGTCGGAAGGTTCCCTGAAATTGACGTTGGCTTCTTGTGTTTAATAATTGTAATTTCACTTAGGATGAACACCACGTCTTAAGGGTTGCATGGTTTTTCAAAGGATTTTCATAAAGCATAATGAGTCTTTCATGTTCAGATTTGATCCGAACGTCCGGACGGGTTGCATGTTAGATATACGTTCTATGTTGAAGGTTCCAAGTAGAATATGAATTAGGAAAATCTAACCTTCAAAGTGACATGTGTAGATCATAAGTAATTGGTAAAAGTTCATAGGATTGCTAGGTGATGGTTGAACCCTAGTGCTTTCTTAATTTGATTTTCCCAAAAACTGTTTTTTTTCCCCTGTTCTAATATTGCAGATTGTTTATTTTAATTAATTAATTTCGTTTTTATTTTAATTAGGTTATAAAATCAATCACCTCAATTTCTACTTTACAATAACTAATTGGAATTTGGTTTGCTTTGAATTATTTAATAATCCCTGTGGAGAATGACCTTGCGAGATCTGTTTATATTACAACAACCTTGTGATTCTTGCAAGTATTATAGGAGTTTTTATCACATTCACATGAGTAGTAAACTCCCTATCACTGGACAAACTTGAATGAATAATATATACTGCAAAATTGGATTTTAATCCAACGGATACAATTATTATAACTTTTAAAGGGCTTTCTATTTGTAGCTGTTAGATCAAAATCCAATGGTCCGTATACTTTACTCAGAAGACTTAGCCTCCTAAGCTCTGGAGATGATCCAAATCCGAAGTTTGGGTTATCTGATGTATGGCTTTGAGATGATAACGCTTATCTATGATGAGAAGGTAGATCTTAGGTGTACAAGTTGTCATTAAAGGATAGTCAACACACGGAAGTTGAAAACTAAATTATATGAATTTTATATACATTAAAATACCAATAAATTTACACCTCTTCCATAGTTTTTGAAGAAGAAACTCAACGGAAGACTTTGATCAGTGCACCTCCGGCAGTAGGGATGACAACGGTTCAGTTTGATGATGGAAATGCTACTATATTCATCCATATAATCATGAAAATTAATATATTTAAAATTGCAAATTAATCATCGGGGATTATCCATAACCATACCCACTGGATATCGGATTTCCCATCGATTGACGGTTATATCCATTTTCGTCAAAAACAAAAAAATTATATTTACACAATTGACGCAGAATAATTTAGTAGATACTAATTTCTTCATTAAATAGCCACATCCAATAACAAAAAAAAAAAAAACCATTTAAAATGAATGAATTTTGTAGAGTATAAAAATAAGAGTATTGAATAAAACATTGATGATGGTGGCCGTTGATATCTCCAATAAGCAGGGCCGGTCCATAGATTTTTGAGGCTTGGGGCGACGCCAAAAAATGTGCCCTTACTTCATATAAAAAAAATATTTGTTTTCCCACGTAAGACATCGATAAAATTAAATTTAGAAAAACACTTCAAACTCAATAATTTAGAAACATAGAATAACTAATTTATTTTGACACACCCCGTCCCGAAGGAGGGCATGCTGGCCGTCACGTGAGAGTGACGTAACCATTTACACAGTTCGGAAGCTTTAAAAAATACAATTACTAAGATGAAACACCCAAGGGTGAGTCCCAATTCGTGTTCAAATCAACTCCGCCGTCCCAACCAATGCTTGGGCTTTGTTCTAGGCCTCAAGAGAAGTGTATGGGTGGTGGCAATTGAAAGAAATTGCTTCGGGATTGGGCGAATTTTGAACAAAAAAAGTAGCGGCACCCGTTGCTCGTGAGTTCCCAGAAACAAAACCGTGAGGGCGTGGTTGATGCGAGAATTACTTGACACACAAATTAAACCCTCTTTTTGACAATTGTAGCAAAGTATGTAAGTAGGGATCGTTCTAAACCGGGGATTAGGAGGGCTTGCTAAAACCTCTAAACTGACTTAAAAACAAAAAGAAACAAAGTTAAAAATGTAAACAAAAGATTTTAAAACAAGAAAGTAAAAGGGGGATTTGAGTTTGGTGAAGTTGAAAGTAAAAACGAATAAACTAAAAACTTAAATAGATTTTAAACAAATTTGGGTTGAATGGATAATGGAAGGCTAGCTAAGGGGTTCTTCTCCACACATGTCTTGCTTGCATACAAAATGATTTCCAATTGCTCTTCGATAAGTTATGAATACTCAACGCCCCAAATTAACCGTGAATTGCACTAATTAACTCTCAGTTTTTCAACAAGTTATTAGATTGGATGATTGCATACGACAACCCAAAACATTCCCTACAAGTTCCCTACATGAATTGCATAATAGAGATACAAGCAAGAATCATTAAGTTATATGAAAAACATAAGCATTGACGAGGCACTCGTTACTATGATTTGCATGAAACTTATGCCAAGAATTTACTTAACGTGATTGTGACTAGCAACCTTCACTACTTGTGAATATAAGTTCATAACGATTAGGTGAAACTCCCTTATATACTAGCGTCAAATTCATGCATGAAAATTAAGCGTGCACTCTCAACCAACATACACAAATTAGTTTTTATACGAACGGATAAGTAAATTGAATTCACAATTCAAGAAACGCAATTGGAAGTAATCAAATCATATAGCAAGCATAAACATGGTTTTGAATCCCCCCCTAGCCAAGGGGGGTTTAGTTCCTCATTATTACAAAACAAAGATAAACAAATTTAACCATTGAAAAACAAAGGGAAGAAAGCACCTAAACGTTCCAACGATCCATGTTGGATAGCAAGCGCGTCCAAGGACTTTTCTCCTTCTCCTTGTCGCCACAACAAGGTTGGAATGATGTTGAAGGGTTGGTTATTTGGAGGAATGGATGGGAAGGGGTTTAGATATGTAGGAGAGGCAAGGAAAGGCTTGGAGAATGGTTAATTTCTGGATGAATTGAATGAGGTTGCTGCCATGGTATTTATAGGAAGAGGATGGACATGTTTAATGCAAAAATCTGGTGGAATGAAGTAGGTAAGGCATGGCAAGGTGGAGAATTGTTGGTGAGGGTAGGTTTTGAGTCATCCACTCACATGTCATGGTGAGTTAAGCATTGCATCATCCACTCAAATGTCATGGTGAGTTAAGCATTACATCATCCACTCAAATGTCATAGTGAGATAGGCATTGCATCATCACTAAAAAATCTAGTGGAAGTAAAACAAAGGGAAGGCCACGGCATTGATGAATTTTATGGGGTATGCATGGTTTTGAGTGAAGTTTTGGCCAATCCTTCTAGAAATTTATCCCTTCTTGCAACTTGTATTTGTTTCACCAGATTTTTAGCATGTTCCTAGCCTTTTTTTTTCTTGAAATTCGTCCATCCATCTTGCTCATATCATAAGTAATCCATTCCAAGCTCAAAACTGCTCCAAAATGCTCCAAAATGCACCAAAATGCACTTTCTTGCTACCTTAACCCTTTGGACCTACAAACACACGAAAATGGCTTAAAGTACTAAAATAACTAAGAACTAATAACGTAAATGCAAGAAAACTAGTTAACTAAGTCGCATAAATATGCGTCTATCAGTGGTCGGGGCCCAAAGCGGACAATATCGTGCTACGGTGGTGGAGCGGGCCTGGGAAGTGGTCCGCCCCGGGCCGGGATGTGACATATTTTGTATCAAGAGAAGGAAACCAAAAAATTTTGGGCTTACAAGTAGATGGATTATGAGTTTTATTTTTCATCTAAACTTTTAAAGTGTTTTTGTATAAATCATGAGGTATTTTTTCTTATTTACTAACCTTGTCAATATAAGACTAAAAAAAAAATAATGTTTTCGAGGCTTTAAGGATATGTATAAGTAATGAATGAACACTAAGTTGAACCTTTTGATGACACGTAATATTATTTGCAAATCTGGTCTAAAAATTTAGTTTACGCGTTACTCTTTATTGAAGATTAGACTTAAATTGGGACATATGTTTAAAAATAACAACCCACATAACTACTAGCTAGTAAATAAATTAACAACCAAACAAAAATTTGTAAAAATTGAAAAAAAAAAACATGCATATAACATTTCAAACTTAGAACCTCTCATTAATTTTAAACAACAAAAACCATTGCTTCTAATTAAACTTTTTGATCAATTAGCCAGATTTATAAATTTATACAATTATGAAAAGAAATTTGTAAAAATTGGAATGTAAACTTTTAAAGTGTTTTTGTATAAATCATGAGGTATTTTTTCTTATTTATTAACCTTGTCAATATAAGACTAAAAAAAAAATAATGTTTTCGAGGCTTTAAGGATATGTATAAGTAATGAATGAACACTAAGTTGAACCTTTTGATGACACGTAATATTATTTGCAAATCTGGTCTAAAAATTTAGTTTACGCGTTACTCTTTATTGAAGATTAGACTTAAATTGGGACATATGTTTAAAAATAACAACCCACATAACTACTAGCTAGTAAATAAATTAACAACCAAACAAAAATTTGTAAAAATTGAAAAAAAAAAACATGCATATAACATTTCAAACTTAGAACCTCTCATTAATTTTAAACAACAAAAACCATTGCTTCTAATTAAACTTCTTGATCAATTAGCCAGATTTATAAATTTATACAATTATGAAAAGAAATTTGTAAAAATTGGAATGTAAATAAGCATCCATGGTGTTTTGAACCTAAGACCTCCTCATTTCATTAATTTTAAACAACAAAACCACAAGTTCTAGTTAAATTTCTTTGTCACTAAACCAAATTTTATAAATTTATACTCTTATAAAAACATATATAAATATACCACCCTAATAATTTTGATGCCCCCAATTTTTTTGGGCCTTTGACGGTCTCCTTGCCCGCACTGGGCCTGGGCCGCCTGCCAATAAGCATGATGTTTGGTGCATAATGAATATAGTATAGTGTTTGGTGAATACTATTATATTACATATTATATATATAATGCGGTGAATAATGAATATGGTAATAGTGGTATAGGTTCACTCAATAATATGTAGAATTTTAATATGTAGAATTATCTATTTCATTTAAAAAAAAATTACCTTGAATATCATTGGTTGCATGCTCTGATATCTGTTTCATTTTAATATGTATAATTTTAAGTTTGTGTTTAACCCTTTTTTTAAGTTTTTGGCAGCTAAGAAAAACACCCAGGGCCCATGCTGATAGCTAAAAATGGTGAAGGACATGTGTGACCAAAACTTGGATCACAGTTGAGTATGATGATTGACATCGGGCAACGTCTACGTTGAACAAGCATAGTAGCTTGGTCGACGATGTTGGTCACGTCGTTCAAACCTATTGCCCTATGTAGGGGACTCTTGGCAAGTGAGGAAAAGAGGAAGACAGTGCACCATCATATGTCGGTAAGTATACAAATTCTCAACTTTTATTCGTTTTTCAATCAAGTATAGAAATATTTAAAAAAGTATATATTATTTTAATATTTTCCTATTTGTAGACAAACTATAATTTTGACGACATGAATGATAAGATGACCACCTACATAGATGAGCTGTTCGTAAATTGGTACAAACAGTGGAAAAACAACCTCCACAAGTTTTTTGAGCTATATTCGGAGACAGCTTTAGTAGAGGGCGGCCCTGAGGAGTTGGTTGACCGATCGGAGGATTAGGGAGTGGCTCTGCAAGCATTTTCAGGAAGAGAAATATGTGGTACGTATATTAATATTATTTTATGCAATTTTTTAATAATTTTCTATAATTTTTTAAAACATTTTCTTTGAAGTAGATGAACTAATACGTTGATTTTGTGTTTAACATAAAAGAGTCAAGACCAACAAGATCATCCGGTCGAAGAAGAAACTTCTCCATTAGTTGGGTTCGAGGCCGAGCCTTATATTTGTCAATTGTACCATCTGGTTTTAATTTCTTCTTAAAGATCCATTTGTACCCAATTGGCTTATTGCCAGGGGGCAAATCGACTAATTCCCATGTATGATTTTGCATAATGGAATCTATCTCACTGTTAACTGCATCCTTCCAAAATGGAGCTTCAGAAGTGGACATGGCCTCCTTGAATGATTGAGGTTCTGTCTCGGTTAATAAAGTCACAAAATCAGGCCCAAAGTCCTTTCGAATTTTTTCCCTTTTACTTCTTCTAGGTTCAAGTTCTTCTTCTTCTTGAACTCTAGACGAAGTTGAACCATCATCATGTTCTCTAGGTTCATTAGTAACCTCAGATACATCATCATGTATTCTCTTTTTCAATAAATTAGACTTGCCTGTTTTGTATGGAAAAATATCCTCAAAAAATATTGCATGTATAGATTCTATAATAGTATTAACATGTATATCACTTACTTCGGAATGAAAAACTAAGAATCTATAAGCTGAACTATTAGATGCAAAACCAATAAAAACACAATCTATAGTTTTAGGCCCTAATTTTGTTCTTTTTGGCAATGGAACTTGAACTTTTGCAAGGCAACCCCACACTTTAAGCAATTTAAACGTTGGAGTTCTTCCTTTCCATAATTCATATGGTGACTCCTTTCTCGTTTTAGGTGGAATTCGATTCAAAATTTTATTTGCAGTAAGTAAAGCTTCACCCCACAAATTGTGTGGAAGTCCAGAACTATTCAACATAGAATTGATCATGTCTTTAAAAGTCCTATTTTTCCTTTCGGCAACACCGTTTTGTTGTGGTGTATAGGGGGCTGTTGTTTGATGAATTATGCCATGTGTGGCACAAAATTCAGCAAAAGCATGAGACTCATATTCTCCTCCCCTATCGGACCTTAAGACTTTAATCTTCTTGTTAAGTTGATTTTCAACTTCTGCCTTATATGTCTTAAACATATCCAAGGTCTCATCTTTGCTATGAAGTAAATAAACATAACAATACTTACTAAAATCATCTATAAATGTTACATAATAGTTCTTTCCACCACGAGTTGGATATGATCTAAAATCACACAAGTCACTATGAATTAAATCTAACAAATCATTGGATTTTTCATGCACTGATTTAAAGCTTTGACTTGCAAATTTCGATTCTGTACAAGTTTCACATTTAACATTATCTAGATAATCAATTTTGGGCAGCAAACCTAAATTATGCATTCTAAAAAGAGAACGAAAATTTACATGTCCTAACCTAGAGTGCCATAAATTAGACGAATCAACAATATAAGCAGAAGCATTATTTATTTCATTCATAGCATTAGCAAGTACATTGAGTTTGAATAATCCATCAGCAAGGTAACCCTTTCCCACAAACATTCCCCCTTTCGTTAATACAAACTTATTGGACTCAAAAACTAGTTTGAATCCTTTATTACTAAGGATAGGACCAGAAACAAGATTCTTCCTTATATCGGGGACATGTAGCACGTCAAGAAGGGTTAATTCCTTTCCAGAAGTGAATTTTAGAACACACTTCCCTATTCCAGCCACAACAGATGAGGATGCATTTCCCATAAACAGCTACTTGTTTCCCTCTATTTTCTGGTACGAAGAAAACATTTTTCTGTCACCACAAACATGGCGAGTCGCACCGGTATCTATCCACCAATCAGCGTGGTCAGATACGAGGTTGATTTCAGAAATCATTGCAGCCAGGGCATCCACATTGTTTTGAATCAGGTTTGCGCGGTTGTTGTTGCCTTGATTTCCAGGACCTTGATCCCTTCGATGGCGACATTCTTGAGCCCTATGGCCTTGCTTTCCACAAACCCAGCAACTTCCCTTGATTTTCTTGAAGTCTTTGCCTTTCGCACCAGGGATAAAGTGGTTTTCCTTCTTCTTAGTTTTCTGGAATTTTGGCCTTTGCTTTGATGAACTTCCTTCAACAACATTCGCCTTGGCTTTCATACTCGAAACCAGGCCCTTCTCATTCTTTCTGTTATCTTCCTCAATTCTCAGCCTTACAATGAGATCCTCAAGGGTCATCTCCTTTCGTTTGTGCTCGAGATAACTCTTGAACTCTTTCCAAGAAGGTGGCAGTTTTTCTATAATGGACGCCACTTGGAAAGACTCATTGATTACCATCCCTTCAACATGAATGTCATGGATGATTTTCTGGAGATCTTCAGTTTGAGAGACAACGGACTTGGAATCCACCATTTTGTAGTCCAAAAATTTGCCCACGACAAATTTCTTTGAACCAGCATCCTCGGTTTTATATTTTTTCTCAAGTGATTCCCAAAGTTCCTTGGCTGTTTTGAATGCCCATAGACATCATACAACGAATCATCTAATGCATTGAGAATATAGTTTCTGCAGAGAAAATCATTATGTTTCCAGGCATCAATAGCCGTTAAAGTTTCTGCAGAAAAGATATTCTCTCCATCTGCAGTAGGCTCAGTCTCACGCAGAACATTTGCCAAGTTCAGTGTTGTCAAATAAAACAGCATCTTCTGCTGCCATCTTTTGAAATCTCCGCCCTTAAATTTTTCAGGCTTCTCAGAATACGGTTTAGTTCCTGAATGTTCCATACTGTTACAAATGAGCTCTCTACACCTTTTTATAGCAAGTGGTGTGTGTTGGAGAACAATTCAGAAATAAACAGAACTTGAAATTCACAATTTTATTTTACTAAAAGTACTGCCGAATTTTCTACAGATTTGAATTCTATACTTTTTTTTTTTGCTTCTCCCAATAATCATATATTGTCATACAATAAGATATATACTTGCTTGAATAAAAAATAGTCTTACAAATGTATGAGGATGAAATAAAAGAAATTTCTTATCTATGAGATTCCAGCAAATAGGGGTGAGAGTAGATAGTGCTTAACCGGATTCATAGTGTTGTACTTTCCACTAACAAGAGAGCTTGTTGTGCTGATAATGTGTTGTGAAATAGATGATATATGGGGTGGCATATAAAATAAATAAGACACAATATTTACAAGGTTCGGCAAGTGTCCTTACGTCCACAGGACAACATCAATAATTTCTTTTATTAGCTGAAACAATAAGAGTATAAGGTAACTCTCACTATTTTTCTCTCTTCTCTCTAGCCTTGGGATAGCCTTCTTGCTCTCACATATAGATACATAAGACTTCATGGTCTGTTTACAAATGAGCTCTCTACACTTTTTTATAGCAAGTGGTGTGTGTTGGAGAACAATTCAGAAATAAACAATATAACAGAAATAAACAGAACTTGAAATTCACAATTTTATTTTACTAAAAGTACTTGCTATACAGAATGAAAATTATACAATAAAAACAGAAATTAATATAAAAATATCCACAGTACTAACTTGATTACAGAAGGTAGAGGCTAGCGTAAAAGCTATGTCCTTCGAACAGTAATTCCGTCCCACTCTTGTGCTTGTGGTTCTACAACATCTGCTCGACCAGGATACAACTACCTAATCCTACAACCCGCACTGGATTATAGAATTCTAGCGAATTGCTTTGTGTGTTTACTCTCTCTCTGGAAATTTGTACGGAAGAAAAGGAAGAGGAAAAGATCATGATTTGGATACCATGGATTGCATATATATAGGTTGTTTCACACCCTTTCAAATACCAAGGCCCTTGTCTTGATTAATTAATATTAATTGTATTTAGGCTATATTATACAAGCTTAATCCACACAATCATAAGGCCCAAGCCTTCAATCAATTTCCAAATGGCCCATATTCTAATTACTAGACTAAAACACTAAATCTATATAAAGGCTCTTGTGAATCTTGTTTTCCCCAATGTGGGACAAGAGTGTCAAAACTTCCAACAATACCTCACATTTTGAGACGACTATTTGGTGAAGTACAAACAAAATGACTTGAATTATCCACCACTTTGCTATTGTTTTCACCACTCATCCTTTGGTGTTTACACAACTCATTCTCCGCAGTTTACGTCATTTATCTTTTGGTGTTTACACCACGCATGATTTGGTGTTTTCACATGGATAAATCCATGCATTATAGTTGGCCATTCACATTTATATCCGTATTTACAACCACATTTACAATACATTAAAGTTTTTTTATTTTTGAAAGCTGGTTTAAATGGACAATTGCACCAAAGCTTTGGTTATTGCCAATGTCAATGAAAACAGAAGCAAAACACCATGCAAAGGCCCAAAAGGCAAAGAACATTTGGAATGGGGCAACTATTCCACAATCCAAATCATCAACCCACACTAACCACTAACTAGACATGTTTCTCTTAGAAAAAGTATTGCCTCATCCATAGAAGGAGATGAAAGTATTGGATGAAGGCCCTCAGTTGGGTGCTTAACGTTGTCTTTATAAAAGTAATGCTTCAAGGGCAGGACTCCTATTCTTCTTTAACTCTTCGTTCATGAACCCTTAGGCCCTTAAAGAAAATAAGAAAATAATTTAGATTTTAATTCATGCCCTCTAAGCTTATGCCTTTAATTAAATTTTAAGCATGTCATATCTATATAATCCTATTTTTTTTACAAAGTTTTTCCTTCAGTCTCCCTTGTCAAAGACGTTTCAATCTTAATGGTGATAGGGCAACGGATAAAAAAAATCTTCCATCCAGCAGTGTAGTCAGGGATCAAGGAGTCTTCCCCCATATGGTAATGTGGCAAGAGTGGAACTTGTGAGGAAAATATGGGATGTCGACGAAGTAAAATTTAGTCTCTTCATCTATTACCAATTAATTTTAGATTGGACGCTCACCACAAAAGGCTATTTATGTGGCAGACTCTAATAGATTGATGGATGACACATTGGCTTCTCTGTAGTTGACGTGTCACTAGCATAGGTTTAATTAGTTAATCAATGATATAATTATGAGTTAATCAGTTTCACTCATTTTAATCTCTATGTATATGTTGTAACCATTGATTGAGTTAGTTAATGAAAGTTCAGTTCATTCATTCTGCTTTTTTACCTTGAGTTCTTTGTTAAGGCTCAACCAATGGTCACATGCTCCCATATCACTCAATAAGGATTGTCTACGCGTTATGGGCAAATACGACACACATGGACACATCGAAGAATAGAAGCCTAGCTGAAGTGCTTCAAATATCTTGGGCTCTCCACCCATCTTCAGATGGTTTTGGGTCAAATACTCACATTATTACAAGGTCTATGTGCCAGACCCAATAGTCATCTAATCAGTCTCTCGTCTAGCAATAAGAATCCTAATAGTGTTAGGCGCTAAGGACCTTCCTGTAACAGGAGTGCTGAGAGTATCTCCCATGGAAGGATTGGAAGTTTAGAACAAGTGCTTAAAATGTTTTAGGCCACTAAACTTCATTTGCACGCAGCAAACCACCTTTAGTAAGCGAGGGGACCTTGCATATGAGACCACCTATATTTTTCAATACCAGAGGTGAGTGGTTTTATAGTAGTGCGATTTATTTGGCCTACCTACAAACTCCTGCTTTCGCAGTTTGTATTTAGTATAAACAAGTTTGAGAGTGTGACTAGAAGAGTTGGTGATATTTCTTACTGTTTTTCTATGGCATCCTTTTCTCATTTTCAATTATTTGGTTTTGGTTACCATAGAACGGATAAATTTCTTGTTTTCAATAATTTCTCATAATTTGTATGCTAACTTCAAGATTTCTCTATATACAAAATTTGTGTATCAGTACATAATCAAACCTAAATTTAGTCATGCAAGCCGCTTGTAACTTAGTTTCTTAAAAGTATTTATTCGTATACATGAAGTATCAAATTCATTTTGCCCTCCCAATACTAGCTTGTATGAACTACCGAGTCTCATTAAGCCAATCAAACTTCTGCTGATTTCCCACCTCTTTCTTTGGAAGTCCTGGAGCAATTAAGATTCAAGAACCCTCACAAGGGAGCATGTGGATACAGAACGCAATCAACCGACATGCTCATATGAAAGCCATTTAACCTTAACGCTACCGAGTTAGTGGTAGTGGTGTCTCCCAATGCTTGCTTTAGGTTGGTGCCACCCTCTGCTTTCCTCTATGTTCCTGCCCTACAGTTGAAAACAATTTCCTTGTCTCTTGGCTTCTTGTCTGATTATGGATCATGGCACATTGAGAAGATTCCGGATATTGGTTGTCACAATAATGCTGAAATTTTCAACGCCAACTAGCTGGCCCATTTTGTTTTGTTTTTTCATAGTTACATTGGTTATAGCAAATGTGAATACCTTTCCGAGTTCACATGCACTTTTGATTTAACTTAATTAGTTTGAAGTAGAATACCAAAACTAAAGACGAAAAAAAATTGAAGACCCGATGACGAAAAAACGTAGAATGTCTACAAAAAAAAAGAGTACATATATAAAACAAACGGGGCTTTGGTTTAAGGTCAATAAAAACTTTTCTGTATATGCACTTTAAACTAAACTTAAATTATATACTGATTCGATTACTTGTACTATTGGCTGCCATTTTCTCATATTTTTTATATTTTGAAATAAGTAAAGCAAGATTCAGACACGATATAATAATTTATGTTTATTAGTCAAATCTAATATTTGAATTATGATTATTGGTTCAGAGTGCTTTCTACTTTATTTTACAGTTTCTAATTTATCATGGTCACATTAATCACACTTACGAGCTCATCCTAAAATCTTAAACCTCTATTTCACATTCTAATCCCAAAAGTAATTAACCACAAACTAACTTGTTCCCCAAAGTAATCAACCCCAAACCAAAAAGCATAAAAGTTTAAAAATTCATAATCTTGATAAATGTACTAAAACGCCCTATTTCAAGTTGATTTATTATAAAACCAATATTCCCCAATCATGGTACTAGAATCTGATATTAGATGTGCCTAATACTAACTTGACGTTAATAAAACAGAAGGGTTAATTGCGTCACACCACAAGGTTTGGGGGTCATTTGCAAAACGAGCCACGAAGTTTCAATTTCTACATAATATACCATGTGGTTTGAA
Source organism: Malus domestica (assembly GCF_042453785.1). Classification (NCBI taxonomy): domain Eukaryota; kingdom Viridiplantae; phylum Streptophyta; class Magnoliopsida; order Rosales; family Rosaceae; genus Malus; species Malus domestica. Next base: position 17,654,302 of record NC_091663.1, read on the forward strand.
TTGCACTAGTTTAACCCCTCCATCAATTTCATCGCCTAGTTAAATGTTAAGTGCTAACATGGCATAAATTGCGTCTCGCGTTGACCGTCAATTTCATAAAAAGATTAAAAGAGTAAAATACTAAATAGTGAAATTGACGGTCAATGTGTGCTTCAAATGTGGGGCTAGTCTATGCCACGTCAGCACTTAATGTCTAACTAAATCAGTAGCAGAGCTAGAATTTTATAACAACGAGGTCAAAATTTCGGCCAAAACAACTTCATTGGATGATTTTATTGAACTCATAGTGGGTACTTGCTGAGTTCTGTCGATTTTTGTTGAGGCCTGTCGAGTAAGACATATTATCAAATATTAGTTGTGAACCATAGGGTATCACACAAGAAACAAGAGAAGAAAGACAAATGAAAGAAACAAGAAAATCTACAAATAACTATACATGGGGTTGCTAAGTTCTGTCGATTTTTGCCGAGGCCTGTCGAGTAAGACATATTATCAAATATTTTTTGTGAACCATAGGGTAGCACACATGAAATAACAGAAGAAAGACAAATGAAAGAAACAAGAAAATCTACAAATAACTATACATGGGGTTGGACAAAAAAAACATGTTCTAATTCATTGTTTTTTACTCCTTTTTTCAGTTTGTCACAGTTCTATATAGGGTCGTATACATATATATAGATAAATATACGGGAAACTTTAGATCCGGTCCTTATTCAATAACACTATTTGACTAAAACCTTAATGGTATTTAATTTTTAATCAAAGTCCCTTTACTTTGTAGACTTCATTATTACTATCAATATGTATTCCATATGTTCGAAGTTAATTACTTAACATGTTATGGGATTCAAAATCCCATATTATAAACTAAAAACGGCTACAGTAGAAAATAAAAATTTCAAAAATTTCATTGAATAAATGGATAAAAAAAAACAATGTAACAATCTACTTTGAAACAACAAATGTCAAACAAATGTACCCATAGTTTTAAAAAAGATTATAAATACCCTATAAAGTAATGTACCCAAAAATGCACAAAAATGCATATGGATACATTTTATGGCAATATGTATATAAGGTAACATATATATATATATATATATATATATATATATATATATAAAGTAACATGGGTACATAATAGAAACAAAGTTACAAAACAATGCCTATTTATATATATGAGTACATAAATTAACAAAAGAAATTTTGTAGCCACTTATAATAAAGTAACATGGGTACATAATAGAAACAAAGCTACAAAACAATGCCTATTTATATATATGAGTACAAAAATTAACAAAAGAAATTTTGTAGCCACTTATAAATATGGGTACATAATATAAACAAAAAATATTATGACCACATAAATAGTTATGCGTACATAATATAAGCAAAAATATTATATCCAACTATTTATAATATATTGTTGGAGTCTATTGGAATCAAATTCGTGCACATCTGCGGACGGAGGTAAGATCCAGTTAGACTAGCCCATGATCTCCAATGAGGGGAGAATGAGATTAATTGGGGGGTGTGGTTGAATACGAATAAGACTGCCTACATATCTTCGGGAAGGAGAATCAAACCATGGGTATAGTTCTATGAAAGAATGGCATGAGTCATCCTTGACGAATAGCCTATGACGGGGCTTTGGGAGATGACTTCTCCATGGATGTGTCTACACATAGACGGCGGCATAAGGGCTTCTGTTAGGTGTCATGAGAAGGTGTGTAGTAGAGAATATAAGACTTAGAGACAGAAGCCGAAGGGAGAGAGATGTGATGTCTATAAGTCTATTGATAAATATTTAGGTCGAGCTCTTTGTTTCATGATAAATATAGTAAGATATTAAAACAAAATAAATAAAGGTATTAGAAACCCTCCATTTTTGTGTTCCTCTGGGATATCCGCGCCTTGCGATAGAACTCTTCTTCACATCATATGGACTTGGGGTTCATGATTCTTTAATCCAACATGCAGTAATTGTAACCATCGTCCGTGTTTTTGTTGTTGCTCACAGAAATGATCTTTACCATCAAATCAATCCCGATTTGGTCCAAGAAGGTCTTTTTTTTTAAAGCTTAAGACGTCCTCAACAAATCCTCATAAAGAACCTTCTTGAAATATGCCATCTTGACCTTCAAAATACCCAAAATGCCCAGAAATGTCAATTTGGAAAAGCTGCGTGCTAGGCATCCTTTTCTTTTCCACAATCAAACGGTTTGGAATTAAATTCTGATATTTTGACACAATTATCATGAAAGACTCACAAATCGATCCAATTGAAAATACTCCAAAATTCCTTCATTGTCACTTTTTTTCTTTTTTAAAGTAGATTCGCATGTTGATAGAATGATTGGATGGGGGAATGTGAACTCACTCTCAATGAAAACACCAATTGTTGGAACCAAATTCGCACACATCCGCGGATGGATGCAAAATCTAGTCAGAATAGTCCATGATCACTGACGAGGGGAGAATGGAGTTGATTAAGAGGTGTGGTTGAATCCAGAAAGGACTACTTACATAACTCCAGGAAGGAGAATCAAACCATGGGTGTAGTTTTATGAAAGAATGGCGTGAGCCATCCTTGATAGATAGCCTATGATGAGGCATTGGGAGATGAGTTCTCCATGGACGTGTCTATGCATAGACGGCGACATAAGGGCCTTTGTTAGGGGTTATGAGAATATGTGTGTAGTAGAAAATATAAGACTTAGAGAGAAAGTGAAAGGGAGGGAGATAAATGTCTATAGGTCTGAGAGAGATAGAGAGAGAGAGAGAGAGAGAGATAAAAGTCCCTTGATAAGTACCATGCTAGTGTATTCATAGGGATCTTCAGAGTTCTTGTAGAGAAAGGAATCTTCATCAAATCGGGAGATTATCTAGGATGAGATACTCAATCTTCATAGAATTATGATTATGTTGCCTAATCCCTAAGTTATCCTAATTTGACCTTAATTAGGGTTTCTTTACTTGGGAGACAAATAATATCTTTAATGAGTTTAAGCCTAGTCTATCTGACTATGGCTATCTGACTTCGCTTGGTATGTTGACTTCGTCTAATTAAAGCTAGGCTGATATGACTAAGGCTAGTTCGATCTAACTAAGGCCGGTCCAATCTGACTAAGGCTTCTTAGCTTGTTTGCCTAAACATCACATGCTATGGGCATTCCAGTCTTCCTGGGCACCTAAGGTGCCACATGTCTTGGGTCTAGAAAATCATGGTCCCATATAACTTATGCAGAATAACAATGATGGAAAACAAGAAGGCGTGTTGCCAGAAGTAGCGTCTGTAGAAAGTTGACCAAGGAATAGAACGCTCTGACTGAAGTGTGCGATGCAGTCTTCTGATGAGCAAAAAGAGTTCATCAATGTTATGCTAAAAAGGAAAGTCGTAGCTGCAATGGGGAAATAGAGAGGAAAACTCCGCCAAAATGAAAGGAAGTAAAGAAACCAAAGAATTCCCTAAGGAAACCTAGGAAAGATACCCTCTGTTGGGGCCCAAAAATGTCACACACTAATCCAACCAAGTGTCAAGGCCTAATTGTCATGCAAAGCCTACATTCAAGCCCAAATACATGCCAAGGCGCAAGATCGACAAGGAATATGCCATGCCACGGTGATTAGAGCCGAATATTTACGCCATGCTCATGCCTATTCATCACACCATGCCTCCTTAGCCACTATCCATGCTAAGCCGAAGTCACATATTCGAGGCTTGTCAAGTGGATTAGGGTATGGATAGTTACGGAAGGTTATCGGGCCTATGTGGAATCGAGGTTATGGAAGACTTTGGGCTGCTTAGGGGCCCAAAGATCCAAGCCCATACCTTTTTCATTTCACAGAGGCATCAATGAGAAAGAATTAGCCTAGTTTACCCCTTTCCCTAGCAAGCCAACCCCCGTAGTTAAGACTAAACTAGATTCTTGCATTAAATGCATGTTAAGCCCAACAAGTCAGGCATTTAATGCTGACTTTCCTTTCCCATGCTATACAGACAACCAATGTGCGAAAGCAATGAGGTGCGGTACCAGAAGTAGCTCATGCAGAAGGTCACCCTAGGAAAATTGCGTCTTGGGAAGAAGCAAACTGCAGGTTTCAATAGTGCAACTACCTTACACCAAAAGGGGAATCATAGGATAGCTAGGGACAAAAGATGGGAATACCAAGCCACAAAGGGAGATTCCCTTGAAGCCTAGAGAACAACCCTTCACTTACGTAAAAAAAGGGAAGCCATTACAGAAAGAGAGATTGGAAAAATGCAGATGAGATTAGAGTAACACATAGAGATAGAGAAGAAACGCAGAAAGAGAGAACAACCCAGGAAATAAGCCCAGAGAGTTCCAGTAAGCCTAGAAGCACACTCCAAGCCTCGCCTGCTTTCCGACTTAACAAGTCTCAACATGAAGGACAACGCCATAAGAGCCAGGAAAACCTGGACGAATATGATGTGCTAGACATCATCGCAGCCATTCATGCCTTGGGTGAAGCCCAAAAGGAAATTGTTTCATCTCTGAAGAAGTTGAAAAATTTAATCCTGAAACCAAGTGAAAAAGCAGTGACAAGGACTGCACACCTAGAGAAAAGGCTTATCAAGAGGAGTCAACTGTTGCTGCCAGCAAGGGTCCTGTGAAGGTGCCATCCTTTGTCACTTAGGAAAACGTCATAGCCATGCTTCAAAAATAGCTGCACAGGAGTTCAAATGACTGGAAATATGTTCTTGAGCCACCATATCGAACCAGTGTTCTCCACATCCCATATCTTAAGGGATACGAGACTCTCAACCTTGTTCTCTTTGACGAGAGGAAGAGTAGCCCTAATGAACATATAAGTTGTTTCATTAACGCCTTGAGTCCTCATGCTAGTGACTGCAACCCCATCTCAAAAAGTTCTCAAACAGTCTAACTGACCGTGCATATACTTGGTACACCATCCTCACACCAAGTTCCACCCGAATCTGGGTAGAGCTGGCATGTAAGTTTTGTAAAAAGTACTTCTAGCATGAGGAAAGGGTCACGACAACTCAGCTCAACAATATGCATCAAAAGCATGGGGAAAATTTGGTGACTTTTGTCAAAAGTTTCCAAGACTGCCCTTAACGGCTATGACGAGAAAAACAAGAAAGCTTTTGTGGAGATCTGTATCAACAACATTGTAGCTGACTACAGGGTGTACTTGGAGAACATTGGTATCGGCTAGTTCTTAACGCTTTTGGAAGCAATGAGGAAAACCAGCTTGTCGGTTAAGCATTCCACAGGGAAATCCTTAAAGACTGACAAGAAGGAAACTCATAATGCTCTAGCCGTTGATGGCAGATCTGACTACAACCCATAAAAAAGGAAGGAAAAAGATAAGGATAGGGAAACTTATCCTCCACTATTGTGCAACAAGAAGGAATTCCAAGCCATCCTTGATACCATGCTCATAGATGGGGGGCATCAAGCTACCCCAGCCGTATAAAACCCCTTCCAGGAAAGATAGAAGGGATCCTAGGTACTGTTGCTACCATCAGTATTTGGGACATCCCTCTACTATATGCCAAACTTTGCAAAAAAAATCCATACTAAAATTCATGAAGGAACGCTAGAACTGCCATGCAAGACGTAAGCCATATACATTGACCCTCTGCCAAAATGCTAAGGGAAAGATATGACATCTATCATCACATGCTTCGAAGATGACGATGCCTACCACATGTGGATCAACAACCCTAAGCCACTAGAAGCTATCTGGGAATCTTCCAGGAACATGGAAAAAGCTTATTGGTGTAAATACTTTAAGCCACAGAGTTATGATACTCCATGGCCTTAAGCTGAGGGATGGGGAAATGATGATGCAAATCTCATAGATTTTGTCTGAACATTAAATGACGAAGGCTTCACCATCGATATGCCGCAAGAATACGACAAAGTAACTGTTCAACCAGGAAATGACAGCTGTAACTTTGTACAACCTTCCCAACATAGAAATTGACACAGTTGAGCATTACCTTTCCCAAGGGCAAGGGCTTACTGCACCGCAGGTCCTCCAGGAAAACCTAAAGTTTAAATCCCTCTTCGACCAACTTGAATATGGCCTGGAAGCAAAGATTGTTGTTTCTGACGCTCTCATGCATTTTTTTCGAGGACTATGACCCTTAATGTTTTGCTGCCCAACCATAGAAGGCTTTCCTTGAGAACAACAACGCCATCATCTTCACTGACGAAGACATGGAAGTGGCTTTCCCTGACAACTCAAGGCCACTGTACCTAGAAGGACAAATTAGTGACACCTTCATCAGGCGAGCTTTGGTTGATGCTAATTCTTCCGTCAACATTCTACCCTTGGTAATGTTCACTGTAGCAAACGTCCCAACGTCGAAGGTGATGAGGTCTCAAATCTCTATCAATGGGTTTGTAAACATCAGTGAGGAATCTATTGGATGCATTGAGATTGATTTGAAAATTGGCCATATCAGGTCCTTTACTAAGTTTTATGTGATGGACATCAATGTGGCTTACCAAGCTCTGCTCGGAAGGCCATGGATAAACAAGCACAAACTCGTGGCCTTTACCTACCACTAGTGCATCAAGGGAAGGATTGGTTTGAGGCCTATTCACATCCCAAGAAACCAGATGCCATTCAACCTAGATGAGGTTCACTATTTCTTAAATGCCGGAAGTAGGATATCACAGGCCTCAAGGATACCTTTACCCCATTGAGAAGAAGTTCGAGATCTCAGTAACCAAGAATTCTTGGCCATTGTGGGAAAAGAAGAAAACATATAGCCAAAGGCCAATGTCCTTGCCTACACTCTACCTCAATGTTCCAGGGTCATGCTTCCCGATGATCGCGTCGTCTACCGCTTATGACAGAATGGAGGGCCTAACCACATTGTGTGGGAAAGCCCCGAGCAAGAAGGCATTGCACGCCAAGCAAGTAAAGTTCCCAAGGAAATTGAAGACCTATGCCTACACCTGTTGCCGAAGACGAATCCCTGTAAAAAAATCATGCATGTGCCAAAATGCATGCAAGATAGATCCAGTGCAGTGGCGAAAAATCTTGAAAAGGTAAACCTAAGTGATGATCATTTTGTGCAAAAAATAATTTTTATCAATGTTTACTTAACTGTTGAGGAAAAAAAAGAACTAGGCAGCTTGTTGAAAGAGCTCAAAGACGTCTTTGCATGGGGCTATGAAGAGATGTCAGGCCTTGATCTGAATTTAGTATACCACACATTAAATACACAACCTGGGACCAAGCTTATCGCACAGCAAAGGAGGAATTTCCATCTAGAAATAAAGGCTAAAATTAAACTTGAGGTAGAAAAGCTCCTGGCTGCCGGATTTATCAAGCCTATCATGCACCCTCTTTGGCTAG